>NC_064642.1:314814119-315444632 GCF_023864345.2 Schistocerca serialis cubense | reverse complement strand
TACTCAAAGTGTTAAGTGACGACTCTAAGAATATACTACGACCCCCAACGTATCTGCCCCCTAGCGACCGCTTAGACAAGGGAAGACTAATTTTAGCACTAGCAGAGGCATTTAAGACGGTCACTGATCCAGCGCGCCGTACGTGATTGGAACGGAAAGAAAAATGCTACAATGGGCAGTACCCTTTGCCATTTACGTTTCCAGAATTTAGATGCAGAATCAGTTCATGCACGTCCAAGATGGTTCCATCAACGAGGTCAACAATTCTCATCACTGTTGTACCATCCAAGTTAACTTTCCATCTGTAACAACCCAGTTTTTGAAGGAATTTTAAATGCTAACCTTCTTCCCTTCATTTGAAGGTGACTGCAGTATAAAATATTGCTATCCGACTTGTTTTTGTATATAATCTGTACGACGCATTTCTTCTTATGTGGTACGCCGTGATTCTAAAAGCGAAATACATTATCACCGACAAGTATTTTTCATGACTTACGACTTTCGATGCGTGCAGATCATACGTCGCATAGCAAACACAAGTAGCTTCGACACATCAAAAGCTGTGGTATTAGCATCCTGTTCCTCAGTCTTTTCTGAACTGGCTTAAAGTGTGAAATTGTTAGGACAGCGGCTATGACACTAAGCTACAAGTCTTCTGTTTGTGGTTGTGGCGTACCTGTGCTGTGTTGTTTCTTATTATATGTGACAGCAGGTGGCTGCTTCCTGAAATAAATAAGCCTTTTCCATCATTCTGCAATGCAGAAGGCGACTGGGTAGTAATTGTTGGTCTCATGTTTATAGTGGATTTAGACCAGGTGAGCAACATGAAAACGTTGTCTCTACAGCCGCAGAATCCACTGTCGAGGATGATCAGTTTGTAATGCTGCTATGTTAGAAATACGAGCACATCTCCAGTTATACATATTCCTTTTGCCAGTTAAACGTATCGTCTGCTGTTCCAGGCGTCGCAAAACACTGTTCCACAAACCGTTCTTTGAATTCTGAGTTGTTCTTTGGTAATTGACACCCGACTGTGTTCGTGCGCTCATAAATTATTTCAGGTATACACATCCTCTTTCGGGTAGTAAGGTGGAATGGCAATCGTTGGCTTCGCGTGTTAGCCGTGTGGTCACAGGCGCCGTGCTACGGTTCGCGCCGCTCCCCACGTCGGAGGTTCGAGTCCTCCCTCGGGCATGTGTGTGTGTGTGTGTGTGTGTGTGTGTGTGTGTGTGTGTGTGTTTTGTCCTTAGTGTAAGTTAGTTTAAGTTAGATTAAGTAGTGTAAGCCTAGGAACCGATGACGTCAGCAGTTTGGTTCCATAGGAATTTACCACCACCACCACCACTGCTATCGTTGATTTACTTATCCAGTGGTTTCCGAGGTAATTGGCGGAGTGTTTAGCACACTGTACTCATATTCGGTAAGAATGTCAGTAATTTTTCTGCTCAAATGGCGAATTTATTACACTTGATCTTCTTTTTTATCACTTAGGGTATGCAACAGGAGACACCTGACTGAGTAGAAAAAGATACCGTTGGTTAAGAAGAAGCAGTACCAACCGACTCACTGAATAATTTGTTCTTAGTTCTTAAAAACAGCGTGCAATAGCATGTGAATTTCATTAACTTGCACATTAACAAAATATTATTGAGTAACATCAGAACAACACTATTCTAGTTCAGTTAGATGCAGAATTTTGCTGATGTTGGCTGACAAGTGATGTCGTTTAGCGTTAATGGTCGCAGGAAGTTTGGGAACCACTGGTATCGGCATGTGAGTGCTTAGTCTCCAACTTGTAGACCAATAGGAGGCGATAGGTATTGGCCGGAAGCCGCATTTGTGTGTGCTCCATGACTTGCAAACCCTGCCGCCTAGTTTCCAGCGGAAATCTGTCGTGTGCATGAGCATCTTACAAAAAATGGTTCAAATGGCTCTGAGCACTATGGGACTTAACATCTGTGGTCATCAGTCCCCTAGGACTTAGAACTACTTAAACCTAACTAACCTAAGGACATCACACACATCCATGCCCGAGGCAGGATTCGAACCTGCGACCGTAGTAGTCGCGCGGTTCCGGACTGAGCGCCTGAACCGCTAGACCACCGCGGCCGGCGAGCATCTTACAAACCTGGTGAATATCCGTCAGAATCTGGATACAATGAGTACTTGAATGGCGCGAAGTTGTTTGTCATATTCTCGCAAGTCATATCTCAGACAAAGTAACAATGACGACGTATCTAGAGAAGGCAGACCACGGGGAAAATGAGGGCGGAGGGACGGGGGGGGGGGGGGGGGGAGACAGACATTATCGTTATATTATCTCGCAGTTAACCGTATAACTGCTTTCTGTCAGCTGGCCCTGGCAGCAATAAACACAGTAGCTGGTGCTCTAACGGACGATACTGAATGGAAGTATTACGTAACGGAGAGTGTGATCCCACCAGATAACCTCTCAAGAGTCTGTGCTTGAACGTACGGGGAAACTCGTGAGGTGTAACAAGTCAGTTGGATACGCGCGCAATGTAACACACACTTGTGGGTTTGCATTAAGTGAAGCGACAGTGCTCGATCGCCTTTAGAGATACCTGGGGCCAGAGCGTGCCCTACATCTGGTTTCATGTAAAAATTATTTTATACATGGTGACTGTAGGCTAATTCAAAGATAGTCAGTCATTCACAATGTATTTTATTTTGAAATATTGTCGAAATAGCTCAATTTTTAAATAAACATCATTACTTAAATAATGATTTCTATGGATGATTCGTGCCCAAATAAGCCATATACATTTTGTTGACGTCATCCAGTAAGTAAATCTTCCATAGTATAAATAAGAACGGCGAACTTCGTGTTGATCACAAGATTGACTCTTGGACTCACATACCGCTGCAGTAAAGAAGAAAAAACCTTTCAAACGGACCTCTTGAAAGACGAAAAAAGTAAACTACAATAACAACTAAATTTTAAAAAAAGCGAATTAGATACGTGATGCGAACAATTTGAAAATTGTATTAAGAAGTGAAGTTTCAACAAACGGGTGAAAGGGACGAAATTTTCGTTTATTTCCCCTCAGATTTGCTGGAAGCACAACACAGTTTAAACAGAAAAGAGAGAAATGAAGTTCTCTCGAATGAAGTTTTTGTCAAAACTCGAAGAGTGTGTATTATTTGAACGTGGTGAGAAGTCTGCGCTAAATGACTGCAGGCAGCGTTCTTTAGCACAGGTCTGTTCCATCAACTTACTTCTGTTAGTGTTAGGCGGGTATAACATTTCTACCAATAGTAGTTGCGATGCGTGTGATCTGTTACAGGCACGGAAATAAATGTATGGAAATCCGCCGGCGGTTGGGAAGAAGATCGTCCGTCATTCTGTCCTGCTTGTTTCCTTGGTTTCTGTAGTACAATGACATAGTTAGTAGGGAAGCAAAGATGAGTTCTTTCAGCTTTGAGAAATATCATCCAGGTCTCCCCCTATCCCATGACTGTTGCTAAGAGCCTTTGGTTATCAAAAGTGGTAACGGAAGTTGAGGATTGGAATAGCAAAGGAAAGTCTTCCTTTTGTCATTATTGGCCTACAGATAGGATCTAGACTGAGGAGTGCCGGTTATGCAACGGAATCCTGAGATATACTAGTCAGGAAGAGCGGTTGCCGTCGTGAGGTAATTGCGTTCGTAATGGAGGCAGAGGCCCGTAACTAGTGCAAATCTGTTCCACCAGGGACGCGGAGCTGCTCCAGGGGAGTCCTTGGCTTGTCACTGCGCAAGGGACAATGGCTGTTGTTGGCAGTCACCGTCTGTTATGCTACTCCCTTACCATTCTCCTTCCGTTTAGGGGCTGCAGACATTAGGCTCTCTCATACACCAAGTAATGATCGTAATGCCTAATTGTTTCACATTGTACATGACTAATATAAAGATTCCCATAGTTTGCATGAACAATTTCTCCTCGTAATTAAACGTGCTTTGATTGATGATAGGTACTAACCATGAAAGCAGTTGGCTAAACGAAACTTTGCCAGCGAAAATATTTATCGCCATTTTCAAGAGTGACACAGCTTACACCTGCGACGAGCGTCGAATGTTGAGCCTCTCAGGTTTCCTTTTCAGTGCAGCACGAACCACTTCAGTCCTTCGAACTGTTATAGACAGTTGTTAATAAGTTAGAGGAAGATGAGTGTTCCCTCCACTGTTGAACTGCACTGCATGTGACATTTGCAAATGTGGGTGGCACAGCGGCATGACCAGTCTGCAGGATAAGCGTAAGCGCTTGAGCGGATCGACCGCCCCCCCCCCCCCCCCCTCACCACCCTCCACCATTCCTCCCCCCTCCACCACCACCCTACCTGGAAAGAAAAAAATCTTTGCAAAGTGAACTCGCGTTATGCCCTACTAAACAGACAGATATATTAATTTAGTGTAAGTTTGCAGAAGACCAGGACGTGTAACGGATATCGACTAGTAGCAAATGTACCTAGAGGCAGTTGTCATGAAATGTCATAACTATTTCGTTATTCCAGGATGAGTTTTCACATCTCAGCGGAGTGGCGCTGATTTGATACTTCCTGGATGATCAAAACTGTGTGTCAGATCTTTGCAAATGTCTCAAGTTAAGAGTCCGAAGTCCAGCGCAAAATTTTAATATGCCAGAAAGTTATATTATAGCAAAAATAAAATGAGTTGCCACGCATCCTCCCAGCCACGCTATTGGACAAAAAATGGTTCAAATGGCTCTAAGCACTATGGGACTTAACATCTGAGGTCATCAGTCCCTTAACCTAAGGACATCACACACATCCATGCCCGAGGCAGGATTCGAACCTGCGACCGTAGCAGCAGCACGGTTCCGAACTGAAGCGCCTAAAATCGCTCGGCCACAGCGGCCGGCTGCTATTGGACACAAGTAATGGGAACTTTTCCAAGTCTAATAGTTATGAATGATCTTTATGCAATGCAAAAAAGGTGGAACTGCATTATTGTAGTGATATTTCTGCATCGTTATTCAAAGAATTTCGTTTTAACTGGAGATTGTGGCTATAGGCCGATATTCAGTAACCGTAGCTATTGGTAAGCCCTAGATACTAAAACTCCCAGACGTTGATAAAACGAGTGAAAATATACCTGGCCGAGTTTTGTTCGCTTTGAAGACAGAATATTAAATACCAATGTTTTTTCTACAGCGATACTCTTCGACTAATGAATAAATTTGCGTGGAAGGATGAGGCCAAATTTCAGAGCTACAGCTATGAATGATCTTTATGCAATGCAAAAAAGGTGGAACTGCATTATTGTAGTGATATTTCTGCATCGTTATTCAAAGAATTTCGTTTTAACTGGAGATTGTGGCTATAGGCCGATATTCAGTAACCGTAGCTATTGGTGTACAATCCTTCACGTATTACTCTTCTGTTGCCATACCGTCTCTGCTATCGTTTTTCGTAGCTCTGGTAACTCTTATCACACTTTAACACGTAAACGGGTGTTGGTGTTCATGAAACATTCGTGTAGATAACCTACAGAGGAACAATTGTGTGACCCTACACAGTCGTAATCCAAACTGTTGGGAAGTTCCTCGAGGAGGAGGAGGAAGAAATTAGTGTTTAACGTCCCGTCGACAACGAGATCATTAGAGACGGAGCACGAGCTCGGATTAGGAAAGGATGGGGAAGGAAATCGGCCGTGCCCGTTCAAAGGAACCATCCCGGCATTTGCCAGAAGTGATCTAGGGAAATCACGGAAAATCTAAATCAGGATGACCGGAAGCGGGATTGAACCGTTGTCCTCCCGAATGCGAGTCCAGTGTGCTAACCATTGTGCCACCTCGCTCGGTGCTCGAGGTGGAGTACATAGTTGGATAGAGCTGCACTGTAATCATATTTACCATAAAAGAAACAAAAAAAATCAGTGAAGTTTGTTATCATGAAGTAATATCAGGAACTACTACTCAGTTTTCCCATGGTAAGGAAATATGCTGTCCGGATCATAACTAATACTGAACTACAATTTCCTTACATAACGATGTGCATACCTGGCCGCGAAGCTAAACGGAATCTCCGCCACTACTTGCCACTGTTACCAACAGTTACTCCCGAAAGCGCTTACGCGGCTAACATGAAACTTCTGTACGGCAAACGCCTGTCATTCCTTCCCGAATTTGTTTCAGGCAGACGCCACTCAGACACCAAGCGATGTGGCGAACTGCTTTACATGTTAATACAGGGATCTGCCTTGACAACTTAAGTTTCAGGTACACCGTCCAACTCACGTTTTTAGGCCTTAACTGTCATCAGAATAGCGTTCAAAAAAGACATCGAAATACTGTATCTCGTCACGTTTCTGTGTATTAATGTCCCTTTTAAACGGTATTCTGATGGTAGCCACTGCCGAAATGCGTATTGTTGTGTTTGTATGTAATAAAAGTGATCGAGACTGACATTGTACTAATGAATGCTAATCGAAGACTCGTAGTCGTGTTTCATCTCCTTTATTAGTTTGCGACATGCGACTTAATCGGGGGGTAGCGAGGTACGAATCTGCAGTTGTGATAGTGGCACTGAATCTACTACTCCGTGGCTACTATGTACAATGAAGCTGAGCAGGAAAACAATCCAGTACGTAGCTTACATGTAATCAGCTACACAACCATTGCTGACATTCAGATGTATACATAAATACTGGAAAAAACATTTGGTAGAAAATAGCCAGTGATGTTAGTAAGGAGTTAGTTTATTGGGACATTTTTAATAAACTGTGGTTCATCTCTACATAAGGCCGCTAGTAAAACACTTGTGCAACCCATTCTTCAGTACTGCTCTAGTGTTTGGAATCCCCACCAGGTCGGACTGAAGAAAGACGTCGAAGGAATTCCGAGACGGGCTGCTACTTTGCGACCAGTAGGTTCGGTCAGCACTCGAGTTTTACGAGATGCATCGTGAATTCAAACAGTAATCCCTGTTGGGAAGAGGACGTTGTTTCCGCGAAACACTACTGAGAAAATTTAGTGAATCAGCATTTGAAGTTGACTGCGGGACGAGTCTACTGCCGCCAACCTACGCGTCGCGTCAGGACCACGAAGATTAAGAGAAATTAGGGCTCGTACAGAGGGAATAAGAATGGAAGAGCAAGAAGGAAGTGCGATTAAAAGGGTGTAAAACAGGGATGTAGTCTTTTGCACCTACTGTTCCTTCTACACATCGAAGAAGCAGTGACACAAATAAGAACAACATTCAAGACTGGGATTAAAATTCAAGGTGAAAGGACATCAATGATAAGATTCGCTGATGACATTGCTGTCCTCGGTAAAGGTGAAGAAGAATTACAGGATCTGTTGAATGGAATGAACAGTCTGTTGAGTACAGTATATGGATTGAAAGTACATCGCAGAAAGACGAAAGTAATAAGAAATAGCGAGAAACTTCACATCGTAATTGGGAATCAAGAAGTAGATGACGTTAAGGAGTTCCGCAACCTTGGCAGCAAAATAACCCATGACGGACGGAGCAACGAGGACATAAAAAGCAGACTAGCACTGGCGTTTCTGTGCAGGAGAAGTCTACTAGTATCAAACGCTGGCCTCAATTTGAGAAAGAAATATCTGGGAATGTACGTTTGGAGCACAGCATTGTACGGTAGTGAAACATGGAGTGCGGGAAAACCGGAACAGAAGAGAATCGAAGCACTTGAGATGTGGTGCTATGAAAGAATGTTGACAACTAGGTGGACTAATAAGGTGAGGAATGAGGAAGTTCTGCGTAGGAACACTGACAATAAAAATGGACAGACTGGATAATAGGGCATCTGTTACGGTATTAGGGAACAACTCCCATGGTACTGAGGGAGCTGTAGAAGGTAAAAACTGTAGAGGAAGACAGAGGTTGGGATACATCCAACATCCAGCACATAACTGAGGATGTACGTTGCAAGTGCTACTCTGAAATGAAAAGATTGGCACAGGAGAGGAATTCGTGGCGGGCTGCATCAAACAAGTTAGAAGACTGCTGACTCAGAAAACATAACCATATAGATAGTCGTTTTTCTCTCACTCTTTTCGCTATTGGAACAGGAAAGGAAATGAATAGTAGTGGAAAAGGTACCCTGCGCCATACCCCATAAGGTGGCTGGCGGAGTATGTATGTAGATGTAGAAATATTAATATTGCTTGGCTGGGTTTCAGTCACATAAATTTTTTTTAGAGGCAAAATCGACATCTTTAACCGTTATAATTATTATTTATCAAAACCAATTAAAATTTTTACATGTGCCGAAGCACGAAATTTTCCCTTTATGTCACTTGAATACGGTTAAAGTCCGAAAGCAGTTGTGGATTTTTATAAATCTGTGATTTTATTGGTGAAAGAAGAAGAAGAAAAAGATGTATTTAAAATGGTTATAAATATTGCATATAGCAGCGAGAGCTGATAGTAAGTCGAATATCATATTTATTCAGTACAGCCACGAAGCTTGGTACAGTGATTAAAAAAGTTACATAGAATTCAAATGGAAAGATAGCTTCCGCTGGGGTCTGCTATTTGGAGTTCGTAGCCGTGCGGAGCAGGGTGGTGCACGCTAGTGTGTGTGTGGGGTGGGGGGGTCGGTGGCGGCGGCGGCGATGTTACTTTGCTGAGCACGAGGAGAGGCGAGGAGAGCCGCTCGTTAGGCCCTTGTAAGGCCGCCGCAGGCCTCCGCGCGTGCCGGTACCAATACCTTACCGAAACTTCCGTCAACGTCACCGTTCTACGTTAGATCTGGGCTTTCCCCAAAGCATAGGACATTTAGACGTGTTTACACATGACTCACGATGCGAGTGGAGATTTCTAATTAAATGTATTGAAGAATTCGTCGTAAATGTGTGTGGCTGCTGAGCTGTCAGCTCAAAAGTAGCTCTGAGCACTATGGGACTTAACATCTATGGTCATCAGTCCCCTAGAACTTAGAACTACTTAAACCTAACTAACCTAAGGACATCACACAACACCCAGTCATCACGAGGCAGGGAAAATCCCTGACCCCGCCGGGAATCGAACCCGGGCGCGGGAAGCGAGAACGCTACCGCACGACCACGAGCTGCGGACTGAGCTGTCAGCTGCACTAACAACTGCAAAAGTGGTTTTCGTATATTTAGATTTCCATGTGATCACAAACGAAAAAAAAAAAAGAAAGATGGGCCATAAATTGCCGGAGAGGCAGCAGGGAACCGGGAACCAATACCTGGCGCTCGGTGGTGTGTTGCGAGTATATGTTAATCATAGTCCGCCTCCGGTAGCTGAGTGGTCAGCGCCACCGAATGTCAATCCTAAGGGCCCGGGTTCGATTCCCGGCTGGTCGGAAATTTTCTCCGCTCAGGAACTGGGTGTGCTGTTGTCCTAATCATCATCATCATTTCATCCCCATCGACGCGCAAGTCGCCGAAGTGGCGTCAAATCGAAAGACTTCCACCAGGCGAAAGGTCTACCCGACGGGAGGCCCTAGTCACACGACATTATTATTAAAATAGTTATATACATGTAACCAACTGTACACAATTTCCTTTCTTGCCCCAGTTGAAAACTGTACTGAAGCAGTTCGTCTCAAAATTTTTCGATTCCTGAGATATTTCCATAACTGACAAAGTGGAGAGGTATATTTATTGTGATGAATTTATACGTCGTTATCATGAACATACATACGCGAACTGAATAATACTTAATCGCATTTCGTGTATAGGTACTTTTGGACGAGTGATAATTAAGATTTTTAATAGCGAATTGGTCATTGAGGTTTTACTAAAACTCAATAAGCTACAAAGTTTCTGTCTCATTTTTCTGTTAATGATAAAGACATTCAACAAAAGTGTGAAAGTAGTGATTGAGGTGAGGGAGTCCTCAGACCACCCTGCTAGGCGAGAACTAAATTAACGTAATTACCAAAAAGGTAATATAAAATGTTAGTGTTGTGTAATATGCTCCCATGAACGTATGCATAGGGTTGAGTTCATGCGTCGTACAATTCCTCCTCTGTACAAAAAAACTGTCGCATTTCTCAAAGTACCTACTTATGATTAAAAAGTAAACACTGTCACAAATGCCTAAATACGGGCAAAATGTAATAAACAGGCACAGGTTGTTACTGCATAACACCAATATTTGAAGCCATTGGTACCGAGTTATTAAATTTAACGTTCAGAAACTACCAGACAAGTCCTGAGCCTACATTTCTACAGGCGTGCAATATTACATTTCAATTCTTCTGTTATATGACGAGGGCATACCGAGTATCTCTATGCACATTAATTACTGTTCTGTACACCTCATGCCTCCAACATCAAATACTTAATACGAAGTATTGTAATAAGTTTCGTTAATAGGTGAACCACCCACAATATAAACTTTGCCGAATCCTCAGAGTTGGGGAAAACATGGAGGACGATTCAGCCCATTACGCAGGAGCTCTAGCTCTAAGCCTTTTAAAATTAGGCTATGGCCCGCTTCAATGTGACCAAGGTATCGTTTCTGATGAGAGATATTAAAAATTTCCAGGTAATTACTCTACTGGTCATTAAAATTCCATTACCGTAAGGATAACAAATGATGAAATTTTATTTATTGTTGTACTCAGTATAGTAGCAAAAATGCATGATTCCATTTGCTACTGATTTCGTAGTATGAATGATGCGAAATTAAGTTCACTGCCATCTCTGGCATAAACAACGGCTTTAACCCAGCTGGTCATCGAGTCGAACAAAGGGTGGATGACAGATACGGTTTTATCTTATGCCGAGCTGCTTGAATTGTGTGCCACAGTTCGTCACTCAGTAGCGAGAATCTCTGACGCGTGGTTTTCAATGGTTGAGGGATGTGGAGACAGATCAGGACAGCACGGCCAGGCTTTCATGTCACAGTAGGTTGACAGAGGCGGCCTAATTCCTAGCTACAACATTTGCCCCGGACGCCGTCGTCCATCGGTATGCTGCTGTTGACGAGGGTGAATACAGTCCGTGTTATTCCGGTATCCGACTCGTGTTGCTTCGGTTTCGCTGTACGGTTGTGGAGCTTTCCAGATGTTGCGCAGGAGTTGCGCGGCGCTCGCTGTGAACGAGAGCAGCCGTGCTGATGAGCCGCTTCCCGCCGCGGTGTGGCCACGCGCGACGTGGCTCGAGTGGAACGGATGGCGTGCTGCGCCTCCAGACCTCCCTCCACTCCTACACCCAAGCTCTTCCTCTCAGCCGCTCGTCATAGCCGAGACGCCAGCGACTCCATCCGTGCTTCGATGTTGTCTAGTCAGGCAGGGCGCGGCATAAACTGAATACTAATCCCATCGAGGCATGTAACATTGCGCACTCAGTAGTAATACATTCGAAGGAAGTCCGTTTATTGAGCTAGGGTTCAAGCTCCACCATACTCAGACCTACTTGTCTCCAAGCATTCTCAGTGTCGGAATAAAACGCCGTCTAAGGTCTGCAAATCAATCCAAAGTGCTTAAATTTTGGTGGCTGTGGACAGCCGAAAACTTATGTATGTATATGGTGTGCTCAGAAACTTCCGACACTGACTTTATACTTGGCTGTCCAAGTAGGCTGGAATGTGGTAGAGGGAATCCCGGAGGGAAATATTTAGGAATGGGGTTGCAGTGCCAACATTTACCTGTCTACCGAGGAAAACCTACCGAACACCATGGTCGAAACGGGGGGAGTGAAATTATTCTAATTTATTTATGACACAATACTATCCATTCTCCCATAAAAAATTAGTGGATGGATGCATCTGTGTTGTTGCTGTTTTGCTGGCATCCATTACATAAAAAACACTAGATGACTACACTATACATGTACCTCTCCCTGTGTTCAGTAGCACTCTCTAGACCAGGAGTAGTTGCCATCTACGACATAGTGATAAAAATAACTAAACAAAAGTAATTTATATGTACAGGGTGTAATATGTTTGTAAGTGCAGATATTTCTGTTGGTGATTGAGAACGACATACCAAACAACATTATATCAGTACTTGTATCATTTTCAATTACAGCTTTTAAAAGTGGTATGTTTTTACGTTGGATGGTACCTCCAAAGACGAGTGGCAAGAGCAAGCCATTAATGCTTATTCTTCCCCTGGGCAGCAGGTCAGGTGTTGAAGTGTTGACATGTGGAAGCAAAACGGTTAGTGTATACTGACAGGCGCAGTCCACTTAGTGATACAGTTATGACCATGCAGAAAACATCAGATCATAAAGCTTGTGACGTGTTTGTGGGAAGACTGTTCCACTCATAGAAAAACAACAAACACACTGATGTGTGTTCATGTTAAGTAAGGTACACATATAAAAATGTTTTCTTTTATACCCGTTACATCCAGTATACCGCATGTTCACAACAGTGTATATATATTCACAGAAAAATGTAACAACAATTAATGATCTATGATAGCAATGTTTATGGTTTGCTAGCAATAATTATTCTATTACTGTCGTAAAACTTGAATCTACACACTCAATGTTATTACATTATCTGCTCAACACCTTAATTAGTATTGGCATTCTTAGTGCACATTTTATTAAATGTGTACTAGGAAGATAATTCTATGGCGAAATGTTCGAAAACCAATGAAGGACCAATAGTAATAGTAGTAATAATAATAATAATAATAATTATTATTATTATTATTATTATTATTATTGTTGTTATTATTATGCATGATTAGTCATCGACGACTACTGAGGCCACTGGCGGCAAGCAAATATTCAAAGATCATATTTTGTCTGACAACATCAGAGATCATACGCTACACAGCATACATGATTGTGATTCCTACGAATCTTGATAAGCTAGCTGACAGAAATTGTTTATGCAGCTCTCTAAATTATAGTATAATAACATGATTAAAAGAGTGATACAAATTCAAATTGCTCTGAGCACTATGGGATTCAACTGCTGAGGTCACTAGTCCCCTAGAACTTAGAACTAGTTAAACCTAACTAACCTAAGGACATCACAAACATCCATGCCCGAGGCAGGATTCGAACCTGCGACCGTAGCGGTCTTGCGGTTCCAGACTGCAGCGCCTTTAACCGCACAGCCACTTCGGCCGGCAAAAGAGTGATACAGCAGAATGTAAATCATTAGCGCTAAAAGAAATTAGAGTGGCTTGTCTCCTCATAATTTCAAGCAAACCTACCAGTAATAATCGTGTATAAGATGACACTCTTCCACATGTGTCAAATGAAGTGTTGAATACAAAGAACACATTCGCATAAAAGAGGGTGTCTTTTACGAAATTATTTTAAATAACACGTACTGTCCTTTATGACACTAATCGTACATTACTTGTAGAGAAAGTATGAACATTGTAAATTGCGTTATAAAACTTTAAGGCGCGTATAGCGATGTATCCATTCACTCCAAGGTGCACGGATGGCAAGAAACTACTATGAGGTTTTTATCGCTAAAACTTCATTTAAATACATTGCTCTTTGTGATGCACTAGAATACTTATGTATAACCTACAACAGAAACAGAACGCGGATAAACTGGCCACTTCTGTCTGTAAATATTGCCCTTAGTCGCTTCTGCGAAATTTATAGGACGCTCTTGTTTCACACATACGTCATACATATAAAACATCACTTCTCTGCGACACGCGTTTTGCTGTCCATTTCCTCCCCTTATACTTTCAGCTTGGTATCCTCTGAAGAATATTTTCTTGTGTGGCCGCTGTTTGCCGTTTTTAAGAGTCACATATATTCGGCATCAAACGTTTTATCTGTCGACTGTTATGGAAATGAGCGTTTGGCGTCATTGGACGGGAGGCCCCTTACGGGGCAGGTCCGGCCGCCTTGGTGCAGGTCTTATTACATTCGACGCCACATTGGGCGACCTGCGCGCCGGATGGGGATGAAATGATGATGAAGACAACACAACACCCAGTCCCTGAGCGGAGAAAATCCCCGACCCAGCCGGGAATCAAACCCGGGCCCGTAGGACGGCAATCCGTCACGCTGACCTTTCAGCTATCGGGACGGACTATCGGCTGTTATGATATGTTCACACTGAAAGTGCTGTCTAATCCCCACCTAGCGCTGATCTCTGTGGCCGGTGGGTTGGGCAGCGCAGCCGCCGGTTCCTGTATCAGATTCGATGCGATGTATGGCGTCGATACCAGTAACTAAAATTGTATAGATACCTCGATGTTCTCGGAAGAAAAGTATCTGTACCGTAAATATCGCAAGATACTGTTTACCATTTTTACTGGTATTTTTAGCCTTTGTTTAGCAAAAATCTTATTTAGGATGAAAGAGAAAATTTGCAAATTACGCTATGTTCTCATGAATCATAATGAGTATAAAATGAGAAAAGCTTAAACATTAAAGTGTATGTATTGCAAACACAAACAAAAATATGACGCCTAGATGTATTTCATGCTGCTATCACGTGTTATTATTACAAGCAAAACTATCTTTGTAATGAAAAGTTAGTTTCCTTTCTGCCTAAAACTTTTATCTTTGTCCTTTCAGTACTTAAACCACTTTTCCAAGGTAGCGTGTACATATTTAATTAAAATACCAGATTTCAGTAACCTATATTATTGTCATTATGGTCTGCACATGGCATGTAGTTTGTATTGCAATCCATGTTTACTTTATGCTATGCGTATGCTGTATACATAACTTCATCAAATTAGTATCGAAAAATTATGATTCTCCGACCACATCATCCTGTATTTTCAATACTGATGCTGATGATGTCATGGTGGATCCTCGAATATCACATACTCGAGGAATCCACCATGACATTAACACCGCCCTCGCTTGTATACACTCGATGTCTCTTGATAGTCCAAATGGTCTCCCACACAACTTGCGCAGTATTTCATCACGTGTCGTAAAACTGAGGTATACGTACCAGTGGCTTTCGTAAACAAACTGCAGCTTCTCAGTATCCTTCTAATGAATCGAAATCTGCTATTTTCTTCAGTTGTAACTGACAGTTTTGAACATAGCTATTCTTTGAGCAACCGTATATAAGTATCAGGAGAGAAATAACACTACCAAGCGGTTGCAAATAATTGTTTAATACACTGACCTAGGCTTCGACACCTGTAAGGATGTCTTCATGAGAATGAAAATTTAAAAGCCGTATTAAGTTACATGGCGAGAAGGCAACAGCTGGCATGCTCATTTGAAAAATTAAAAATGTTCCAGCCTTTGGTACGTACACGTTGCAAAGAGCAATATCAAACTGAAACAATATTCTACGATGGTTGGACGAATGTTTTGTAAGCAGTCTCCTTAGTAGACTAATTCCGCTTCCATGCATCCCGCCAATCAACTGAAGTCTGCCACCTACGACTGAGCATGTGTAATTGTCGCATTTCATATTCCTACATACTGTCACGTACTGTCACACCCAGTTGTTTGTATGATACATACTGAATTTGTATGAGTTGGTTGATTTCTATTGTGACTCGTTAGATACTACGTTTCTTCGTTTTGTAAAATTAATAGTTTTACATTTCTGAACATTTAGAGCACGTTGCCGATTTTTACATCTCTTTAAAATCTTATCAAGGTCTGCCTAAATACTTATGCAGCTTTTGTGAGCTGGCACTTCATTATAGATGACTGCACCATCTGCAAAAAATCTGAGTTTACTTGTAACAAAACATGAAGAGTAAGTGTCCCAACACATTATATAACACTCTAGTTAGCAGATGAAACAGCAAACAAACTTGTAAACAAGCCAGATAAGCGGTACAGTCTCGACGAGGAACTCAGTTTTTACATAGCCGACCTTGCGCAGTTACTTTTTAGTAAAGCATGAAGGAATGCCATAGTTAAAAGTCGACGTGTGGTTATTAGAGACGGGCGCAAGCAGAAATGAACAATTATGAGGAAAGAGGGGGGGAGGTGAGTTGTCCTCGCTCCCACCTGGAATTTATCTGAAGTGGTTTAGGGAAATTTTACTAGGGTCTGCTGGAAAATATCTTCGAATTTTTAATGGAAAACTCTTAAAGTTTTTTAAAAATAAAACAAACTATAGTAACATTCTATATCTTTATTATTCTTGTCTATATACTTATTTCTCAACGTAGTCACCTGGCGACGAACAGATTATTTCAGCGACAGACCAATTTATTGATACTGTAATTGTACAACGTTCGACTTTTTTCACGGAGCCACAACCTCTCCTCAGCTTGCGGCGCTCAAGTCCAGTCCTCGAAGGTGTTCTTTAAATTTTGGACACAAGAAGAAAATCAGATGGGGCGAAATCGGGACTGTATGGAGGATGAACGATGACAGTGAACCCAGACCGTGGGATAGTTGTGGACATCGCAGTGCTCGCGTGTGGTCTGGCAGCATCACGATGCTCCATGTGAGTAGGAACTCTTCGATCTCGAAACTCGATTACAGCAAGCTGTTTCTCAAGCCCCGACATAGCTACGTTACACGCCGCCATGTTACACGTTACAATTCGGAGACGCTCTAGCGACAGAGGACTGCAAATAAGTAGGCATGAAGAATAAAGATATAGAATGATGATAGCGTTTATTTTGTTTTAAAATCTTTAAGATTTTTCGGATAAAAAATTCGGAGGCATTACTTTTCAGCATGCTCTCGTAAGAAACGAAAATCAGGATGGACGGACAGAATCTGAATCCAACCCCTTCCCACGTACTGGTTTCCCCGAAAAATCTAGCCAACGAAAATCAGGATAGGCGGACAGTTTCTGAATCCAGAAATTGCAGCACACTGGGTGACCCACAACGATGAGAATCTGTTGGTCTTCATTGAGTCAGTGCGGTCTAATACAGCTAATTTGACCATCTAGTAAAATAGTCAGCGTGTGTGGTCTTGTGCCGTAACAGCGTACGCTTATTTAGTCAATTAATAGATGGTATTTTAACGGCACATCTATGAACAGCACCCTCGCCATTGGTGGTTCCAGGAAAGACGGCTGGCTAGTAAATTCCTTTGAAGATCAGGTAGGCGCAGATCCCTTCTCGGCCAATGCGTCTTTTGTGGCACCGCAGGTATGTGGGAAGGGCGGCCGCTGCAGGCAGTCGGTGGAGACGGCGCTCTGTATGGTACGTCCGCGGCTGCCAGCGAGCGCAGCACAGTCCGCGCTTCCTTCACAACACAAGCCGGCGCTGATACACGTGCTTGACAGTTTAAAGCAGATTCACGTGATTAATTGTCAACAACGGCGTTTCTCTTACACTTACGGCAATGGAAAATGAGACTCCATGAAGCACCAATTTGATATTTAATAACATTGGTGAATGTGGGCACCACATAACGACTATTAAATCATCAAACATTCATTCTTTTCGGAACAGATGTCTGTAATCGGTATCAGAAGTGTTACCCCCTTGGGCACCATTTCACCGTAGTATTCATAATAGCACGGGAATTATGACTGTCATGTTCAGGAATTTCTTTCCGTGCTTGAAAAGCATGTTGTCTTAGTTCTTGCAGATTGCTAATGGAGGCTCGTATGAAAGTAAAAACCTTCCTCACCGCATCCCAGACATGAGAAATGGTTTACAAATCAGGGAACCAGGCAGGAAGGTCTTGGATCCAGCATTCCTGTACGCGTTTGTTATGTGAACTGCACGTGAAGTCTTGCTTTATTCAGCTGGAATATGTCATTTGGTACCTTGGTCATGAACGGTATGACAACAGGCTTTGCCGTTCTTGCCATACCCTAGTGAGAATTCAGCCTCCCTTGAACAATTACCAAATCAACCATGTTGTTATATGCAACAGCTCTTCAACAGCACGACTCCATTTGGATAAGCATGGGCCTGGAGAATCTTTGTTTCCAGTGACATTACAAAAGGTGGTATACGGGCACGTTGGTGTCGACGTGAGCGTCACGTACAGAAGTGAGACTCATCGCAAAACAATACAAAGCGGTTCTACTATATGCAAGTGTCTGTCGCCCGTAGTATGGTTTCAGCGCTACATGGCGGATGGAAACTGAAGACCTCAACCACTTCCGACCGAGCGAGGTGGCGCAGTGTTTAGCACACTGGACTCGCATTCGGGAGGTCGACGGTTCAAACCGGCGTTCGGCATCCTGATTTAGGTATCCCGTGATTCCCCTAAATCGCTTCAGGCAAATGCTGGGATGGTTCATTTGAAAGGGCACGGCCATCCTTCCCTAATCGTATGGTACCGATGACCTCTCTATTTGGTGCCATCCCCCGAATCAACTAATCACTTCCGAGTAACTGTTCCCTAAAGTTTGTGGCGACACTCTGCCGTCAACTGCAGCCAGAATTTCAAATTTCTCCTCCATCTGTTCGTCAGAACCAGTTTAACAGTCCTATGGTCTTTTCGTAGCGCTGTCCTCCTGAAAAGACCACTGCTTACTCATTGTGGCATACTGATGCTCTCAGTCCGTCTCGTCATCACTCTTTCTGTAGTAATTGCAGAACAGCCAACCAACTGTGTGTGCAATCTGTCGGTGTGATGCTCCCATGCCCCTCATCCCATGATTCCAACTCCCCCAGGTGCCGATACCTCTGAACATGCTATGTAGCCATCCTTACCTGGCAAGTCGCGGAAACGTTAGACGCACCCAGTAGCCACTATGTATTCACACAATTCTTCATTTCCACGAATGTTTTTTTTATTAGGCTCATGGGATTCATGTTGTAATACTTTACATTTCCGACACCGTGTTAGTGGCAAAATCAACGAAACAAAATGTAAATTCGCCATCCTATTGGCTCTTTCGTCTCCCTGCACATAATGAAATTCTCACTAGTAAGTTTTGCCCACGAGAAACTACGAAAAACGATTAGAATGCAGCTTAGTGCTATCACTTGGTGCTCTATATGTTTAGTCACCATATTCTGTTCTTAACAACACCATGAACAAATAGTTCCTTATCATAGTGTGTTTCTAACACGTTGTATGTTTCCACTGTAAGGGCATGCAGGAAAACTTAGAGATCTGCGTTGGAGTAGGTCATTGTAGAAACCCGTGCCAGACTTTTGCCAGTCACATCCGTGCCCCTGTCTCTCTCTCTCTCTCTCTCTCTCTCTCTCTCTCTCTCCCCCCTCTCTCTCTCTCTCTCTCTCCCTCCCTCTCTCTCTCTCTCTCTCTCCCTCCCTCCCTCCCTCCCTCCCTCCCCCTCCCCCTCCCTCTCCCCGTGTCCCACCACCCGCACCTACTGTATCTGAAGCGCTGAATAGTCACATGTCCATGCAGCAAAAGTTGAGTAATGGAACAGAATTCCAGTTTTCATTCTGCGAGGAGTGTGTGGTTGTGCGTGCAGCTGAGAAACATCAGAAAGGTTCTTAGTACGGCCTTAAAGTTAATTTCAAGAATATGGCGACACTCTTTCAGCTTTACTGAGAACAAGTCTGTTCTTGATTCCATTTTGGGAAGTTTAATGAGCTTTCACTGTGTAACACGCGTTACTATAGATATCTGTTAAGCAAACTGCGTAAAGAGGTGTTGTAGCGTCAGATAAAATGTAATTTAACAAGAAAATTTTTAAAAAAAATACGCAAAGCATTAATGGATTGTGTTACGTTTATCTTTTACACTAATTTTGGTATGTATATTCTTATAAATAGCGTTCTTCCTTTAAGTCTTCCTGCTGATTAACTTAGCTTAAATTTGTCGCTTGGTGTTTCAGCGGGTGTCAGGCTACAAATCTGGAAGTTCAAGGCTTGGTCTGTGGGCAGTCCTAAGAGTTCTGCTGGTGCCTTAGCTGAATAAATCGCGTTTTTTGTTAAAATTTAATGTAGTTCTATAACGTGCGTTTGAAGCTAAGAATATATGTGCATAACTAATATACTGTAATTTGGTCTCGTGGGCGTATTCTTTTCACATATGGCATATAATTTCATGGAATGATTTTTTCTTTTTTTTTTACCAGCAAGAAACATCGTATTTGTACTTTTTAGTTAAGCAGCAGTTTTATCCGATTTTCGCTTAAGGATTCGGAGACAGTGAAGGCATAAACTGTTTCCATCCTTGTCTCCAGTTATACCCTCTAACTGGGACGTTCAGGAAAAGGCTGCAGGACTCCAAACTCGCCGTGTTGAACCTGTTTCCCCGGCCTGCGTTGCCATTGTGGGTAATGTAAACTGGACACTATATGCGAGTAAATGCCTGACTTTTTCCACCAAAAATGGTTTTCACCACGAGAGTCATAGGCGGCCGGAGTGGAGTACCTGCCTTGTCGTGGAATCTGAAAACAGTTTTTTTTTAATTCATTACACAATTCCTATGAATTAATAGCAGTGGGTTGTCTCAGAGTCTACTAAACGGCAGAATTAACATTGCCAAGCACGACCGGAAATATAGTGGCTTTAGGAATTACTACACAGGGTGTTTCACAGTTCCTATTACATGCTTCTAGGTGCAACTTAATAGCTGAAGTTCTGGTGAGTAGTCCATGTCCGGAAATGTACAGTTTTGGTATAAAATAAGCTTGAAGATCGGATCGCTTTCAAATATTCCGTTTCACGGTAGGCACATCGTTGGTCCCTGTTGTCATTATGACGTGACATACCATTTTGGTCTGACTACAACAATGGCTGCGAAAAACTGGTAGGTTGATAAGTAGGAGGGTTGACAGTGGTGTTCCATGGAGCCGCCGCTCTCTTGAATTTGTGGAGGACGTCCCTCGCCGCGTAGAGGAGAATCCGAAGACGATTACTCGAACCATTGGCTATACCGTGGGCTCCTGTTGAGTGCACTGGTCAGAGTTCACCGTTCTTGCTGTGTGCGTACCGTGAAGCAGGAGATTTAAAAGTGATTCCACCTTTATCCTATATGCAAGCAATATGAATTGCTTATCAAATCTTTGTCTCCTGAGTCCCCTCTACAACCTGCACTTACCGAAGTGCAGGAAGGGCTGGTCCAACGCCTATATGCGAACACTCTTAGCGCAACATACTAAAGGGATGTATATCAATTATTAGAGATACAATAACTTCTACACTGAAGCGCCAGACAATGTGGTACAGGCATGCGTATTCAGACACAGAGAGATGTAAACAGGCAGAATACGGCGCTGCGGTCGGCAACGCCTATAGAAGACTAAGTGGCGTTACTGCTGCTACAACGGCAGATTACCAATACTTAAGTGAGTTTGTACGTGGTGTTACAGTCGGCGCACGAGTGATGGCACACAGCATCTCCGAGGTAGCGATGAAGTGGGGATTTTCCTGTTCGACCATTTCAAGAGCGTACCGTGAATATCAGAAATCCTGCAAGTCATCAAATCTCCGACATCGCTGCGGCCGCAAAAAGATCCTGCAAGAACGGAACCAATGACGACTGAAGACAATCGTTCAACGTAACAAAAGTGCAACCCTTTCGCAAATAGCTGCGGATTTCAATGCCGGGCCATCAACAGTAGACAGCGTGCGAAACATTCAACGAATCATCATCGATATGAGCTTTCGCAGCCGAAGGCGCACTCGTGTACCCTTGATGACCGGACGACACGAAGCTTTACGCCTCACCTGGGTCCGTCATCACCGACATTGGACTGTTGATGACTAGAAACATGTTGCCCGGTCGGCCGAGTCTCGTTTCAAATTGTATCGAGCGGACGGACCTGTACGGGCATGGAGACAACCTCACGAATCCATGGACACTGCATGTCAGCAGGAGGCTATTTAGTCTGGCAGAGACTCTATAAGGGTGTGGGGTGTGTGCAGTTTGAGTGAAATGGGGCCCCTGATACGTCTAGACACGACTCTGACAGTTGACACCTAGGTTAGCATCCTGTCTGAGCACCTGCATCCATTCGTTTTCATTGTGCTTTCCGACGGACTTGGGCAATTCCACCAGGGCACTGCGACACCCGACACGTCCAGAATTGCTACAAAGTGGATCCAGGAACTCTTCTGAGTTTAAGCACTTCCGCTGGCCACCAAACTGTCGAGACCTGAACATTATTGAGCATATCTGGGATGTCTTGCAACGTGCTGTTCAGAAGAGATCTCCACCCTCTCGTACTCTTACGGATTTATGGACAGTCCTGCAGGATTCATGGTGTAATTTCCCTCAGCACTACTTCAGACATTAGTGGAATGCATGTCACGTCGTGTTGCGGCACTTCTGCCTTCTCGCGAGGACCCTACACGATATTAGGCACGTGTACCAGTTTGTCTGGCTCCTCAGTGCATGTGTGCTTCTCGACGACCATACGATACGTTTTCCCCCTCTTGCGAAAAGTTCTGTGGACGCCCATGCCATTGATTCCATTTTAATGTTAAGTAGGCCTAATGTTTGAATTAATCTTTTCGTGAACTAAACTTGTTATTATTTGTAATCAATATTTCAATAATAATAATAATAATAATATGTGCAGGTTTAGCACCGTATTTCCCTCACGAAATGCTCTAGTACAGACACTGTTAGTAAATTACGGAGTCAATCCGTGGACCAGCCGATAGTCGATCCGCTGGACAGGTATTTGTAGCCTGACACTTGGCCCCTGGAGATGTGAGTTGTGGAGGTGTGGTGTGATGTGGTGTGGACGTGTGGCGGGTACCTGCTGCAGGGCGCTGCCGGGTGAGGCGTCGGGCGACGAGGGCGCGGCTGGGTCCCCCGCGGGGCTGAGGCTGCAGCAGCCCGAGGTGCGGCTGGCCGTGCCGCGCGCGCTGCCCTCCTCCTCCTCTGAGTCCTCCAGGTCGTCCGCCTCCTGGCAGGACAGCCCGCCGCTGCCCAAAAGGTGCCTGCACGCCTCCTACCCTCTCCTCGCTGCAACGCTGAGGCGACTGCCATTATTATAAGCACACCACACAAAAAACTGGTCAACCTGCAAGATCTCCTCACTAACCGAACCGCCGTATGTCTTCCTCCGAACATACTCGGTTCAGAAAATGGTGAGAGGAGCTGTACAGTTACAATGGTCTTGCCTTTTCACCCGAGACTGCGAGGAAACGATAAAGCTTTCTGGGATTACCTTCGCGAAACGACGCACAACACTTCTTCCTACCTGTTCTGTGCAGTATCTACTCTCGTTGCTGTCGTGCTGCACAGCAGTTATTTTACCACACAGGAAATCTTCTGGTCTTGAAAAGTTCTGACTGTGCGGCTATGATTGTGTGTGGGGAATAAGTAACGCAGTGCCGGAAAAAATGCAACACTCTGTAAGGAGAAGGTCATTTTATTGACAATTGAGGTGACAAGTAGTTCATAATTGTAGGACTATGTGATAACAGATTCATAACAAATTAAGCAACCTGTCACAGTAAAGGATGCCTAAGTAGTCGCATAACTACACCGTGCAAATGATCGTGAAGGTGCCGAATGGCATCCTGTAACAGACTGCTCCAAGCACCTTGCTCCTTTTGTTGAAAAATCTGGCACTGGGTCTTTTCAGTCCTCGACAAGCAGTAAGTTTCCGCTTCGTCGTGTCAGTTGACGACAGATGTGGTGAGTTGCTCGTCACGGCAGTTGTATACTACGGAGAGCGCGTTGCGTCGCAGCAGCCGTGTGTGAACGTGCGATGTCCCGCTAAAAAAGCACGTCTCCTTCCTCTTGGTAGCACGGTGAGAACAACCTGGTTAGCGTACGCCGGTTACTTAATCCTGCAGAAACGCTAAATGTGACCGTGAGTTGTAACTAATTGCCTTCCACACCATGAAGCCCGGGATGGAACCTGCGTGTCGTGAGAGAATGCACTCTGGAGTAGCGCCTCACCTGGTCTACGCCACACACGTCTTCATCCAGATATCTCGCACACAGACAGAGCCTACCCTCATCACTGAAAACAACAGAACGACTACTCTCTAGTCAACTCTTTCACGTTTTGGGGGTGTCGTGGTGTGAGTGATAGCCTGCCCAGAGGCACGTGTGATCTTAATCGTGCTGTTAGCAGGCAGTTCCCAATGGCCCCTAATGATAGAGTATGTGCTACATGTGTCCAGATTTTGTCCCTGGATGAGGCTCGGTCGGCTACCTCTGCTCGCACAATACTTCGGTCTTCACGTGTGTCTGTAATACTTAAATGGCCAGAACCTGCTCGATAAGTGTGAGAATGTTCCACAGACCACACCTCCTATACATTGTGTCCAACATGAGCAGCAATCTCTCGATACGTCCACCCAGCTTTCCCCGTGTCCACAGTGCGAATCCTTTCAAATGGCTGAACTTATTCAACAGGAGCACATCCTCGTCGGTGCGGAATAGTTGTATCCTAGATTGGATGTGGCATATAATTTTCACCTCTAAACTCAGCACAGCTACCGCCGGCTGAGTCACAACAGAGGGTGCATAGACGGGCTTCCCGAGCTCTCATCTCGTCGCCGATGACCGTGAAAAATGAATTATTAACACAACGCCCTCTCAGTATCCATCTACTATACCCTGGTGCCTCAGAACAGAGTCCTTTAGGGTCTTGTATTTTTTCCCGGCATTGTGGCGGTCAGTGCACTCCATGCCTTGTATCATTTGAAAAGATACAAAACAGGAACTAGTCGGAACAGACTGCACAACTCCAGCCACCCTCTGCCCAGTTACGGTGTTGTTTGGTCTGTTGAAAAAGTTACAGATTCATGTGCCGCTGTGAACATTGTTTGTTTGCGAGATACCCGGCGCCGAATGACGATTTCTTCACAGTTTCCTCTCACATACTCTTTAAGAGAGACCTGCTTTCGCTGACAGCAGCGGTTTCTGTGAGGTTTGTAACCAGTGCTTACTGACAAGGCGTAACAGTTGTCACTGTCGCTTAGAATCTTTTTACGGCCACCGTTCTTGCGTCGTGTTACATTGCAGTGAGCGGTACACCATCGCTTGCAGATACGGTAGGCACTTCCCGTTGACACACCGAATAATTGAGGAACTTCATTCGCTGTATGGTCATAGGCGTATCCAAGTGCCTTAACTACTTTCGGTTATTCTGTCACACCTTCAGATCGACGGGTCTTACTGCTCTGACTGTATACAACCGATTGGTACATACACGCCACACCACTGTCATGTGTTACGTCACATCATTGCCTCGTAGCAGCTCTACTCCCCCGCAACGCGACCAGTGTGCAGCTTTGATGAGATGATTAATGTTTTGTCCAGTGAACAATATCAGATGTAGAATGAAACAAGCTGTCAATAAAATTATGAGTAGTAATATTGTATAAGTACTGTTTTACATATTTGTGAGAGATACCTAGAATATGGCCCAAGTGGACTACTGTGTATTCACGCATATAGTTGGAAAAAAGCTTGCACGCTAATGGATTAAAAGAAGGCAAGAAAAACAAATTTGTATCACCAGCAGTTTGAACTCAAGATCGCTAAAGATAAATTAATGGCACTGTTACTGCGTTGATGTACACACCAAAAGTAAAGTATGACGTGTCAGGCTGAAAAGTTTAAATCTTTTATTTCTTGAAGATGGTAAAATTTTGTCGTTCTGTTGATTCAGTGTGTGCAAGCATGTTTGTATGTTGTTTTCTAGCTTCCTGCGACGTCCCTTTACAGTCGCCTGCATCACGCTTTAACACTCTTCGTCTCTCTACAGCTTCCTTGTCTTTTGTTATCTGCGTTCAGAGATTCTATTCTGAGCACTATGGTGTTTTACTCCCGGTTTTACTGTAGCAGTCTATAGTGGTTCGGCAATTTTATAGAAGTGTTTCCTTATTCATTTCTTATTTGTTTCGCATGATTTTATGTATTTCAAAAGAGAATGTGGAGGGTGATTAGAACAACAGAACTCTCTATTATAGGCGTAGAGATGTAGCAAAGATCGCGTTTATGTGTGACCTTGTTTAAGTGTGACGACTGATGCATGCGAAATGTGTCTTACAGCGTGAGCACATCAGCTTCCATACGCATTACCGTTAATCGAGGAAAAGGAGTGTATCTTGGCCAAGAAGATGGTGCAGGAAATTAAAAAGTTCGTTCTTCTGGGAAGCGAGTGTAAGCAAATACAAGTTTTTAAGCTTTCCTTAAACTACATTTCTATTACGTGCACCGGTTACTTCAGGATGAATTTCTAAAATCACACATAAATGATACCAGTAGCGCTAAGGCACATCGACATTCTCCTTATCGAGGCTCTGTTTTTGTAACTCTCCGTGACTTATGATCTCCAGGCTATTTTCGTGTAGCACTGTCTTTGGTCAACGTTCAGATGATGTCTATGGCAAGGATGTTACAGTAACAAAATTGTGACAAAATGCGTAAATAAACCTAGAGTTCGTTACCGTACGACGCTAGCAAAAGACAGGCATGTGGTAAAGGTTTCTTTCACAAACTACATGCATTTTACTAGCTGACAGCATGTGAGGATGTCAATTTACGAGTATCTTACAGAATATACCGCCTTGTGAATGATAGTATCTAGTGTCTTCAAATCGAATGAATTCAGTTGGGAGTACAAAGAGAACGCTGTCTTGCGAACACCTTCACAACGCTTCGAGCATAATTAGAGGTGTGCAGCGAAAGTCAAGGCCGAAAACTACGGACCGCCTCGGTAACGGCTCCCCGTTGAGTAATTGGCGCAGCGGGTTACGAGGTAACAACACGACTGTAGAGCACTGACGCGAAGTTTGGCGTCAGCCAGTGGTTTCGACAGTATTCTGAGCAGTGAAATCTCTGCAGGTAGGAGACATATTATAAAAGGTTTTGATTCACTTCTCCTAAAGGGAGAAAACGTTCGTAGGAGGGTTGCCTCCTGGTGACAATGTGTGAAGGAAAGCTTTGCTTCTACAACTGTGAAGTTATTTCTGTCTCTGCCTTATATTCCTTCTTCGTTCTCGTGACGACACACAGAAGCATCAGACAGTGATCCAAGTGCACAGAATGATATAATTAATTGCTTGGACTGGAGATCCCCGGCCTTGCTATTTCTATATTCAAAAAAATACGCTCTAGGCTAGAAAATACGTTCTTGATTCTCTGAAAATTTTTATTATTTACGAGAAAGTAGCTGAAACTGGGCACCTACACCCAATACATTGCGAAATTAGATCACAGGTATCTCCGTATTGGATCAGTGGCAACTGGCTAAAAAATACGGCTTTACGAAATCCAGTTTCTGCTCTCATCTCTGGTACCGAATGAAAGGTGGGAAAGGAAATCTAAGGTTGTAGCACTATATTTAAAATACGAATCGAAAATTCTAATAGAAGAGTTAACGAAATTATGTGTAAAAAATATTAGTTTTCGTCGTTTAATTATTTAAAAGATAGTTCACGAGCACGGGTGCTTTGAATGTCATTCTTCAGGGAAAAGCGGAGTAATAATTTTCTGTAAAGAACAATTACTGCCTTAGAGTCGTTCACGACATCATCAAAGGTGGCTGGAAAAGTTTTGCACGTTCAAAAGTGCGTCAATCGTTGGTAAAGCAAGTGCATCGTATTCTAGTCACGTTTTAAACATAAAGTTCTTGTATCCCTTGCGGAAGCCGTGCGCAGTAAAAACTATAATTGCTGCAGTGTTCACACTGTGAAAGAGACTGTATGAAAGCTAACCATACCAGACCAAATGTTTTCTGGTTCGTGATCGTGAAGCATACAATATGTTTCACAGAGTGGAGTTTACGGTGCTAATCTCTCACTCTATTATGTTATACTTAACTCTCTCTTTACTTCCTTCGTGTGGTTTTACTCGTAACTTTACATGTGATAAATTACTGTTGTACTTTGTGTGTGTGTGTGTGTGTGTGTGTGTGTGTGTGTGTGTGTGTGTGTGTGTTTGTGTTTACAATTTAACAATTGGACGTGAGAAGCATTGTGAGTTTTACATATTCTGTATAATAGTTATGATCCGTACCCTTTGCATTGATGTAACTTGGAACAGTGTCAGACAAGCTAACACACTTAGCTTGTCCTCAGACATCACTTTGGTTGTCACCTACTCAAGAGCCTTACTTAGTGGTGCTAGTAGCAGTAAACGGTGTTTTTAAGACCGTTCATAATGTTTTGACGATTTCAAATTTGAGTAGCACACAAACCAATCGTGAAACCAAGCTGAATATTTTACAAGGCTCAACAGTTATTCAAGTTTACTTATGCAATATTACATCGGACATATGACGATCATTCGCGGCTACAGAATACTCCAGGCGATTCAGCCAGTTTTTGAACGCATCTTTCATAACTGTTGGAGGAATTCTGGAAATTTCATCGTGAATTCGATCTTTTAACTGTTACAAGCTTCCCTGCTCGTCGGAGTACACTCTCGTGTCTAAATAATCATATAGGTAAAAGTATGGCGCGGTTAAATCGGGCGAGCGAGGCAGTCATTCGATACAAGCGCGTTTGGAAATTATGCGGTGCGGATAATAATGCAGATCACACCGGATTACGCTATGAATGGATGCCGGTGAGGTGATCAGCGTTTGGACACGTTTTCATAAAGAACGACGTTACCGGTAAACTGGTACGCTCACGTTCGAAGTTCTCGAGAGTTCGGACTGTTTTCCGAGGGCCGGTTGACTTTAAGTTTCTTACCCAATTCAGTATTGTTCTACCAGCAGGAGCCAACGTCCTTGCCGCAGTGGCAACACCGGTTCCTGTCAAACCACCGAAGTTAAGCGCTGTCGGGCTGGGCTGGCACTTGGATGCGTGACTGTCGAGCGCTGTTAGCAAGTCGGGTGCACTCTGCCCTTGTGAGGCAAACTGAGGAGCTACTTGATTGAGAAGTAGCGGCTCCGGTTTCTTAAACTGAGATACGGCCGGGAGAACGGTGTGCTGACCACATGCCCCTCCATATCCGTATCCAGTGATGCTTGTGGTCTGAGGATGATACGGCGGCCGGTCGGTACCGTTGGGCCTTCCGAGGCGTGGTTGGACGGAGTTTAGTTTTCTACCAGAACTAGGTACCGTGGCTGAATCTTGAAATACGTACGAAAGGCACATTGCACGCGCACGGCTGATTCGCCGTAGCGAAAATAGCATTCCATCGGAACGCACGATGTCGTTTCGACCAGCACATGATTACTGACCTGTATAGGGGGTGAAACGTGGCGCCCCGATCTGCTAATAGACGGCGCCACTGTCGCTGTATTTTGTTTGTAGCCCGCGTTATTCAAACTCGAAATCACCAAAACATTGTGAAACACACTGCATGTTGGTAGACTTGCCTACAGAAATCTTTGATCTCTGTCATCAGTTGTGGTAGACCGGAGCGAGAGCGCCAGTGCGTCACAAACGGACGTCTGGTACGGTCGATCAGTGGCACAGTGAGGAGACGCGGTGTGTGAAAGACTGCCGTAGTGAACGCGGGCGTTCTGCTGTGTGTTGCAGCACGATGCCGTCGGACAGCATGGACGACATCGAGCTGCGCAGCATCCAGCTGCAGTTCCCGAGCGCGCGCTCGCTGTCGCAGGAGGACGCGGGCTGCGTGGAGGAGCGCGTGCCCACCGGCCAGGGCGACGTGCTGGTGGCCGTGCGCGGCCGCCGCGGCCGCCCTGCCATCCTCACCTACCACGACCTCGGCCTCAACCGTGAGTACACCAGGCTGCCGGTCACACGTTTCCGCACTATCTGATCAAAACTATCCAGACACCTACAGGCTGGACATTAATATGGAGCAAGCAAACACAGAAAACATTTTGAGTTACCATACTTGTAGAAGCAAACCGCCAATATATATCTCGTTTACGTCTCAAGTTATTACGTTTTATATTATTATATGTTTAACCCGAACATGTAAGAATGAAGCAATTGCTTTCCCTTCGGACGCAGCCTGGCGTGGAGAGAAGCCGCGGGTCAGGAGAGGTCGCAGTCTGCCCTGACTGTGTTCATGGCGTCAGAGGCAATTTTTGTATTAATCGAGGCATCCTGGTAAAAAAGTTGAGGTAAATCAGTCAATGAATGTAGCGAACGAAGCTTCCATGTTTTATTATGTACCGGGTGATCATAAAGTCAATATAAATTTGAAAACTGAATAAATCACGGAATAATGTAGATAGAGAGGTACAAATTGCAACACATGCTTGGAATGACATGGGGTTTTATTAGAACCAAAAAAATACAAATATTAAAAAAGTGTCTGACAGATGGCACTTCATCTGGTTAGAATAGCAATAATTAGGATAACAAAGTAAGACAAAGCAAAGATGATGTTCTTTACAGAAAATGCTCAATATGTCCACCATCATTCCCCAACAATAGCTGTAGTCGAGGAATAATGTTGTGAACAGCACTGTAAAGCATGTCCGGAGTCATGGTCGTCGGATGTTGTCTTTCAGCATCCCTAGAGATGTCGGTCGATCACGGTACACTTGCGACTTCAGGTGACACCAAAGCCAATAATCGCACGGACTGAGGTCTGGGGGACCTGGGAGGCCAAGCATGACGACAGTTGCGGCTGAGCACACGTTCATCACCAAACGATCTTTTACGCGTCTAGCAATACTTTGTCTTTTTTTTATCATCTAATAAAACCCCATGTCATTCCAAGCATGTGTGTCAATTTTCACCTCTCTGTCTACGTTATTCCGTGGTTTATTAAGTTTTCAAATTTTTGATCACCCGGTATATAGTTATGTATAAAGAAAAAGAAAAATATTTTTTCACGTATCTTGTCACAACAAAGATACATACACGAATCTGACAAAATCCGTCCTGTGCACAAGCATGCAACAACTACGCGCAGCAAAAAGACAAATTACCAACTGTGTAAGCATTCACTTGAGCACGAACAACTGCTACAGTTCCGCACTGCATTGATAATGACCTGACAGGTCGAAATCTGATCTGCGTTGTGAAATTTAAATGTCATATTAAAGCAACTTAATTCTACGACTGATTGCTGCTCTATCTAACCCAAATTACCAAAAATCTTCGATTAATACAAAAATGTCCTTTGGCGCCTCTAGCACGGTCAGGACGGCTGCGACCTCACCTGACGCGCGGTTTCTCTCCACGCCAGTCTGCGTCAGACTACTCTCAACAACCGTTCGCTCGCTACCACTCGCGGTAGTAATATCTCAGACTCAGAGTTAGTATATGCGCGCAACAGCAAAATCTATAGCCAACTTTTCAAAAAAAGATATGTACGTCCAACTTTCAGCGCCATGTTGTGAAGCTAAGTAATGTTGATTGCAGTTATTGGTTATAATAACATCTGAATGCGACATTAGCAGTTATTTTAATAAATAAAGCGGTTTTGTAGTGCCATCTGCAGGCATGTAAATAGAGTACTTTACAATTTTGTTGTTGTTGTAAATGTCTGGTCAGTTTCAGTTACCGTTTACACAAGATAATTATGAGACAATTCGTATCTTTCAGTCACTACGAGTAAAAGAAGGAAAAAAGTTATATTAATGAAAAGTTTTCAGGGTCGATTTTAGTAGGCTTTTCGTCTTTACGCCTACTACTCCGACGAGGCGACTTTGTGAACTGATCCTTTGTGACTGAAGTTCAGTGATCAGGCGTCAGTTTCCTAAAGCATCACCACACAAAAGTCACCTTTGGAGATTATAAGATTTCATATCGCTGTGAAGCATAAAACAGATTTAGGCTATTAACACAGCCTCCGATAAATAAATTTGTCACATAAAATCGTTGTAATCGCTACGTCACTAGTTCTGTGCCCACTAGTAGCAAAGATTTTTTTTTAATTCCATGAAAAAACGTTATTTTAATTAAAATGTGATTCAGTATACGCTAATTAACATTTTCATTTTATATTAAATATAAAATTAAAATAAAATACTTTTCTTTAAATTCTGACCATACCATAACACCACGGCCTCCGAATTTCACTGTTGGCACTACACAAGCTGGCAGATGACGTTCACCGGGCATTCGCCACACCCACACCCTGCCACCGGATCGCCACATTTTGTTACGCTCCTTACACCAGGGGAGGCATCGTTTGGCACTTACCTGCGTGATGTGTGCCTTATGAGCAGCCGCTCGACCATGAAATCCAAGTCATAGTAATTGATGTGCCTCTTGATGAAGTTTGGAATTCCTGTGTGGTGGTCTGGATAGATGTTTGCCTATTACAGTTTACGACCCTCTTCGACTGTCGGCAGTCTCTGTCAGTCAACAGACGAGGTCGGCCTGTACGCTTTTGTGCTGTACGTGTCCCTTCACGTTCCCACTTCACTATTACATCTGAAACAGTGGACCTAGGGATGTTTAGGAGTGTGGAAATCTCGCGTACAGACATATGACAGAAGTGATACCCAATCACCTGACCACGTTCGAAGTTCGAAAGTTCTGCGGAGAGCCCGTCCTGCCCTCTCACGATGTCTAATGACTACTGAGGTCGCTGATATTGAGTACCCGCCAGTAGGTGGCAGCACAATGCACCTAATATGAAAATCGTATATTTTTGGGTGTGTCCGAATACTTCTGATCACATAGTGTATTTTGAAATCCTGTGTTTAACTGCACGCAAATTGAATTTTTCTTTTTCCTCTTCATCATACCTGTACGTCAATTTGATGTTACAAAGATAATTTACTCTATAGTCAATCATAAGGCCACAGTAGACTTCTTTCGAAAAATAAGTGCACTTTATACTTTGAAGAAGTCTAATTAAATGACGACTCTTCGACGTGAATAGAAGAATGGTGTTCTCTAGAGATAGTGTTCAAGGTTAGTTTAAAATGCGTATCAGAAAAGAAAGATGACAGAAAATAAGAAAATCTTAGGCTCCGTTAGCGTAGCTTAGCGAATGTCTGAAGGCATTTTTAAGTGCGACGGGACTGTCAGTTCTATAGATCTAGATATACTGCATATGATCAGATCCAAGTTGAGTAATACAGGACTACGTGTCCAGGCACCTAGCACGGCCTTTGCAGCACTGCTCATCGTATCTTGATGTCTTTAGTACAGAAACCTCACAAGATCCAAATGATGATGCATGGTGAGTGGTTTCTTCTCAATTGATGTGTTGCTGCTATTTTCGTTATCATTTCATGTAACAAAAGAAATTTGAAGAAGATTGATCACGAGTAGCTCAGAAGTACCAATACGTCATATCGTTAAGGTTCTTCGTCGTTAAAAAACGCCCGAGTTGCTTTGTGAACGAACAAACCAACTCCAGAGATGCTCTATATCTACAGCTTTCGTCTCACTGCCCAAACCACTTCACAGTGATTCGATTCGGTACTTCGCACCGATATCAGCGATTTCTTAGAGGGAGTGAGAGAAAAGAGACTGTCTATATTCCTCTATACGCACTCTCATTGTCTTTCATCTTAATCTCACAATCTGTTCGCGATGCGTACGATGTAAGCAGTCGAAACGTTCCTCTCCTGGAATATCAGTTCTGCATATTTAACGAAAAGGATTTGATGAGAACAGCGCCATCTTTCTTCTAGCGATTCCCGTTTGTCTGACATTACATTTACATAAATCCCCCAAAGTCAGATTTCATAAACCGATTTCCCAGTACCATTTCTGGTTGGTCATGTAAACATGGCAATATCGATTCTGGAAATGGGATTCTAGTTCCGGATTTCCTCTTCCACAATCGATTTTCGCTTCTGTGTAAACACACAACTGTTTTTGAAACGTGCTTAGTTTGCTGGTTACGTCTTGTTTTAAAACTTTTCGGCTAGTGTAGACGAGTGACTTTTTGCGCAGTGGAGGAGAAGTAGAAGTATTATACTGAGCATGAAGTTTTCTACATTTGATGTTAACTTGAGGAGGAACCGCCATGGTGTTTAATAAATCAAAAACTGGAACAGCTGATTTCCAGAGGCCGTTTGTGTGCAACAACTGACGACCGGAAAACCGACATTTGAACGGTACAGCACACCGTTTCAGGCCTTACCATGTAAAAACAACAGCGAAAAACTGCTTCCGAAATTCTGTTTTCGTCTTCCGGAAGCTGTCCCTCATGTAATCGTAGCATGAGAAACACTGTAACATCTTTGTATTTCACTCACTTCAATTTTTTAGCATACTTCTAGCTCATCATGTAAAGTGATATAATTTCGCCCTAGGTAATAGCAGACGAAACAGTTATACAATAGTATATTAATAAAATATTTTTATGTATATATAAAGCGACACACCGTCAGAATATAGAGAAAGAATTACGTAAGACGTAACACCCCTTTTATTTCGTGTACAGTTACACATATCGAAAATCGGTTTTCGGCAAATATGAGAGCGCCGAGGGGCACGTATGGTTTTGTTTGGTTAATGTTTTTAGCACTGGTATCAATGGAGATATTGAAGCAAGTACGTTTTTTAAATGGCTCTGTGTACTTTTTTATAATAACTGCTTTCGACTAACTGTCAATAGCCATTGCCATAGACGAACTCAATTAGTACCTCTCATGCATTGGCTACTGACAGTCTTGTGGCGCCCCGGTAGGCGTGATGTGTTATGTTATGGGAACGATGTTTTGGCGAATTGTGATGCACACGCATCAAAAAAAGTTTTGCATCACCTGGGTTCAGAGAGTTCCGGAACCTGTATAGAGAATTGGAATAGAGATCAACATAAACATCATTTCAGCCCTTTTTACTGCTCACGAAAACCACACATTGCATATTGTACCACCATACAGTGAGACGTTCAGAGGTGGTGGTCCAAATTGCTGTACGCACCGGTAACCTCCAATACCCAGTAGCACGTCCTCTTGCATTGAGCATGCCTGTATTAGTCGTGGCATACTATCCACAAGTTCATCAAGGCACTGTTGGTCCAGATTGTCCCGCTCCTCTACGGCTATTTGGCGTAGATCCTTTAGAGTGGTTGGAGGGTCACGTCGTCCATAAACAGCCCTTTTCAATCTATCCCAGGCATGTTTGATAGGGTTAATGTCTGGAGAAGATGCTGGCCACTCTAGTCGAGCGATGTCGTTATCCTGTAGGAAGTCATTCACAAGATGTGCACGATGGGGCCGCTAGTTGTCGTCCATGCTGACATATGCCTCACCGATATGCTGCCGATATGGTTGTACTATCGGTCGGTGGATGGCAATCATGTATCGTACAGCCGTTACTGCGCCTTCCATGACCACCAGCGGCGTATATCGGCCCCACATAATGCCACCCCGAAACAGCAGGGAACCTCCGCCTTGCTGCACTCACTTGGATAGTGTGTCTAAGGCGTCCAGCCTGACCGGATTGCCTCCAAACGCGTCTCCGGTGATTGTCTGGTTGAAGACGTATGCGACATTCATCGGTGAAGAGAACGTGATGCCAATCCTGAGCGGTTCATTCGGCATGTTGTTGGGCCCATCTTTACCGCGCTGCATGGTGTCGTAGTTGCAAAGATGGACCTAGCCATGGACGTCTGGAGTAAGTTGCGCATCATGCAGCCTATTGCGCTCAGTTTGAGTCGTAACACGACGTCCTGTGGCTCCACGAAAAGCATTATTTAACATTCAGGATTCCTCCGAGCCATAATCCGTAGGTAGCGGTCATCCACTGCGTTAGTAGCCCTTGGGCGGCCTGAGCGAGGAATGTCATCGACAGTACCTGTTTCTGTGTATCTCCTCCATGTCCGAACAACATCGCTTCGTTTCACACCGAGACGCCTGGACAATTCCCTTGTTGAGAGCCCTTCCTGGCACAGAGTAACAATGCGGACGCGATCGAACCACGGTATTGGCCGTCTAGGTCTGGTTGAACTACAGGCAACATGAGCCGTGTGCCTCCTTCCTGGTGGAATGACTGGAACTGATCGGCTCTCGGACCCCCTCCGTCTAACAGGCGCTGCTCATGCATGGCTGTTTACATATTTGGACGGGTTTAATGACATCTCTGAACAGTCAAAGGGACTGTATCTGTGATGCAATATCGACAGTCAACGCTGTCTTCAGGAGTTCTGAGAACCGGCGTGATGCAAAACTTTTTTTGATGTTTGTACATAGTAATTTTAATTTTGACGTGCCGACGTATCACTTATTTCTTTTTTTAGGTACCTGGAAATTCAATGGGGAGATTTTATGCGTAGATGGCACGAGCTGTTTGTAATAAATAACCTTTATGAAAATGTGTATATGATAACTAGTTTTACCGAAACCGGTTACCTACAATAAGTTTTTATAGCGATTTCGGCTATGTAGTTCTTGTTCTCCTAAGCAATTTCTCATCCGCTTTTTTGGGTATTTCCCGATATTTTCGACCCCATGTGTCTTGTATTAAATTACTTGTCTCAGTGTCACATATGTCGTTGTGGAGGTTTTTAAACGTTAATAAGAATCACCCCGTATAAAATCCGCCCCTCCTAGCATGAAATATATTTTACGGTGGATGCGTTCCAGGATAGGTAGTTAAATGTAGTGCAGATGTTATAACAGTAATTTGGACAATTGAGTTAAGACAGGATCTGGAAACACAGCTCTTAATGGAATTAGTGTCATTTGTAAAATGGTAATAGCAATGTTTTCATTTTTAAAACACGTTGAGGCTGTGTATCCTTCACAAAAATGAAATCTAATGGATTTTATATACCTTTTTTCTTTTAATTCTTCTCGAATACTCGTACAGCAGCGGTTGAGTATGCGATGTCTAATGATTTATAACTCAATAACTTCTTATAATTAACTTAATCAGTCTTAATTAAATTTAACTACGTCAGCTTAATTGTGCAGTTCGATACGACTCTAAACCACTTGCGTTCGCTTGTTTCTAATGGCCGATTCGAACTTCCTCTCAAAAAGTGGATACAGATCGACTTGCTTTACGTGGGGGAAAAAAAGGAGACAGGCACATATGTAAATCTGAGCCTCATTTGTGACTTTGTGTAACATCACTTCGTTCCTACTCGTGGAATTACTACTTTAATATTTTATTTAAAAACTTACGACATAACATCTACCCACAATGGGTGGCAAAAACATACGAGATGTTACACTTAACCATTTTGCAGGATGCTCTGGAGTTTCTGCAATTTCCATTCCCAACAGTTATGCGGTAGAAGTGACGGAGTTGAGCGATAACCCTCAGATTTTCAAGTCTAAGTTGAAATTAAAAAATGGTTCAAATAGCTCTGAGCACTATGCGACTTAACATCTGAGGTCATCAGCCCCTAGAACTTAGAACTACTTAAACCTATCTAACCTAAGGAGATCACACACATCCATGCCCGACGCAGGATTCGAACCCGCGACCGCTAAGTTGAAAGACTTACGAATGGCAGTCTCCCTTTTTTCCCACACGAGATTACCTTGCCTTGGTTAAAGGGCTTTTCTCGTTATGTGTAACAGATTTGTAGGAGGCCGTTCTGAAAAGTAATGCTTCAGAATTTTTCGTATGAAACTCTTAAAGCTTTTTAAACTAAACAAACGCTGTTAATATTCTATATCTTCATTCTTCATGTCTACATTTTTATTTCTGAATGTAGTCACCATGACGACTAATACATTTCTCCGAGAGAATGGTTTGTTGATACCGTCGCTGTAGAATGTTTGGCTTTTGTGGCGGAGCCGTAACCTCATCTCTGCTTGAAACATTTCGTCACTGTGAAAGTGAAGCCCTCGAAGGTGTTGTTTAAGTTTTGGAGAGATGTGAAAATCGGATGGAGCAAAGTCGGAACTGTACGCAGGATGGTCGATGACAGTGAGACACTGTTGCAGATGTTGTAGCGATTGTATGTGGTCTGGCATTATCGTGCTGAAAGACAGGGTGCACAATCTGTAGACGGATTCTTCGAAGTCGTGGTTTCAGTTTTCTGAAGGATTACAGCACGTTGTTTCTCACGCATCGACATAGTCACGTTACACAGTGCCGCGTTACACGCTGCAGTTGGGAGCTCTGTAGTGGCATAGGACTGCATATACGTAGACGTGAAGAATGAAGATGTAGATTGCTAATAAGGTTTGTTTTATTTAAAAAGTTGTCACTGTCACTGCCGTTGTCAAGCATGCAACCAACACAAGAGGAACATACACGATAAGCACACACAGCTGTCGAAACTTTTCAAGCTAATGTAATTATAAAGACACTGTCGAGCGTGACTCACAAGCTGTAAAAGCGGCCACAGACCTCAGGAAGAAATTAAGAGACACGGATGGTGTGTAAGTTGCGCCACATTCTTATCGCTCACGGTGAATGTGCGCCTCTTCATGTATGGCGAGCCTGTGCGTAATACGGCTAGCTACCGAAAAGGATTTAGGCCAAAAAACAAAACTTTCGAAGTGCGCCATCAACTACGCAAGGAAAGAAATCAATCCACATCATTTTTGTCGTATTTTCTTCGCCGTTATTGAGCACATAAAATTGCTCTGTATTACTTTGCACTTTAGTCGGAAGCCCTTCGCATACTCACATACATAGACGGTCGTCATTTCAAAGAAAGGACGGACAATTTTACGGTTGGTGGTAACCAGCGTTGTCAGTGACGTCGACTTCTTTCGGGCGCAGTTACAACCATAGGAACAGCCTACTAGCAGGCAACCCGCAATGTATGACAGTCAGCGGCATTGCGCTAGGCTGGTACTATCAAATTTCTTTGACAACAAAGTTGCTTTGTCAAATACATTTGACGCAGTGTAATAGGGAACTTCTGTGAAACGTTGCCTTTCGTCAAATTTATTTGACCAAATGAAACCACAAGTTTACTATTACCAGTCAATGTTCGCATTTAAAGTTATTTGACCAAATCTAGCGATCGCCTTCTGTTTACTGCAAGCGGTTGGCATGTGAAAGGACACACTGTGAAACCATTGCGTGCTGTAAATACTGTATATAGTGGAGAAACATTCAAAATGCAAAGAGGTCGTATTTCGGAACTTACTGTCGTGCTATAAATAGGGAAGCACATTTTATAATCTGTCATTCGGATCTGCAGAGGCTTGCACAGGATAGAACAGCACGGAGAACTTCATCAAACCAGTGTTCGGACTGAAGACAAAAACAACAACAACAATCTGGAGTGAAATAATTTTTTTTTCTTTTTTAGGCAGGGAGATGGAAATCCACTTTCTTTCTTCGAAACAAATTAGCATGGTCTGCACAGATAGATTTTTATATAAGAAATCAAAATCAGGAAAGATGTAAGGCAAATTCATTGACACCACTGATGTTTATTTGTTCTCTGAAAAAGAAACTAAAGAGTTGTTGCTGTATGTCAAAGACAGAAAATTAGCACAGTATGATTCATTGATAATGCAGCAGTGACAGCAATCGAGTTATGTGCTGAACATAATGGATAACGTCCTTGCTATAGGTTAATGTATGCCAATAAAGGAGAAAGCGTCACAGGTAGAGGACTAAATCTTGCAGCTGGGAAAGAGAAACATGATACGTACGTGCAAGGCATAGAAGCTAGGACAAGGCCAAAAAGTTTTTTATAAGAATAAATAGCAAGTAACATCTAAGAACAGCCGCGTGGTCTAGGGCGTCTTGCCATTGTTCGCCCAGCTCCCCCCGTCGGAGGTTCGAGTCCTCCCTCCAGCATGAGTGTGTGTGTTGTCCTTAGTGTAAGTTAGTTTAAGGTAGATTAACTAGTGTGTAAGCCTAGGGACCGATGACCTCAGCAGTTTGGTCCCATAGGAACGTACCACAAAATCTAATAATATAAAAATCATGCCTAGTTTTGAATGTATTAAAATGAGTCCGAAGTCGGTAAAGAAATTCGCGAATTGAACTACAATTGGCGTAAACCATCAGAAAGCAGTCGGAAAGCACATGGACATACTCATAATCAGTTGGGTTTGAACTTAAAACACATCATATCACAGCTCATGATGCGTTTAAAACTCGGCGGCTGTGAACTGCATACAATACATTGAACTCAGATTTTATTATTTTGTTATTATGTTAACATTAACAGGAGGAGGGTATTAGTTTAACTGCTTTTTGTATTTGTGTTGAAAAAATGACTGCCTCGTTTAGAGACCGGGAACTGTGAAACTAACAGCAATAACAATAGTAATTTTTCAGTTAATATCATGCGTTTCTTCTGTTTACACATGCCAGCCGTTGTGAAGGAACTGTGACAAAATATTTGATGACAGTGTAATATCCCTTTTTACTCGACGTCCAAGATCTTAATCAAAGAAATTTGATGAATATTCGGTGAAATCTCTTCGTTATGGAACTCTGACAGTGTAATCCTGATCTTAAAGCATCCCTTGATGATGGGAGCACGTTTGCCATTTAGTTCTGCTCTTTGTAAAAGTCCATGGTCTATAGATTTCTGGATAAGTCGTGCTACCGTTTACCATTTTAACATTGAAATGCAGTAGCGAAAAATGAATTACGAGCTCCCTGGGGCAATGGCCCCGTATTATACAAATTTCGTCTACATAATCAACAGTTGATAAACCTATGGACATACTGTTTCGCACAACAATGTAGATTGTTTCCTTATACCTGGATCCGCAGCACTCGAATATCTGTTAAAAAAGACTTCAGGGTTCCCCTGTGTGCGTCTCATTTGAATAAAATGTTTTATAAAATGTAATCGAAATTGGCCAATAGTTTCAAATAGTTTGTTTTATTCAAATAAGATTGCTTCAGCGTAACCATTAGGTAATTTAAACAACCATCTCAGGCACCTTCTACCTACAAAGCTATGCTGCAATCATCCAAAGAGATGATAAGAGAGGAAAAGGATGTCGAAACTTCCTGTCAGATTGAAACCGTGACCCAGAGCCATGGGGGATAACAGTCGGCAAGGGCGTTGACGGCCGAATGCAAAGCCCCAGGTTTGACACCCGGTCTGGCACACAATTTAAACCTGTCAGGAAGTTTCAAACAGCGCACACTCCGCTGTCAAAGCGAAAAACTAATTCTGGGGAGCATCAGTTGTCAATTGAGAAGGAAGTGTATTTTCGGTAATGCAGGATGGAACCTTCCATAATGTCATGTACAAGCTAAACGGCTTGGTGGTCACATTGTGCATGGAAAATGTTGAGCACCTTGGAGACAGCGTTACCAAATTCCACAGTATATAAGGCATCGTACAATTGAAAGACAACATCCCCACGAGTTAATGGAGACGGTAACAGCATGGACTAGACAATATTCTGGATGTATCGTGCACTACGTAGTCTCCCTGTAACACCACCATAGTTGCACGAGTATAGTAGGCTACAGCTCTCAATTCTATGATCCCTGTATTTGTTCAAGCATTTGGTTGCCTGATGCACTTTCTCCTTGCTGATGTTACAATCATAGACGAGTATCAATGACGTCAAGACAGATCGTGCTTTCTTCAACGAAAGCAACTTCGCGCAATTCATCCCTCTTTCTGCATCTACAGCCATGCTCCACAAGCCACCTTTCAGTCTGTAGCTAGGTGGTGGTGGTGGTGGTTAGCATTTAACGTCCCGTCGACAACGAGGTCATTAGAGACGGAGCGTAAGCTCGGGTTAGGGAAGGATTGGGAAGGAAATCGGCCGTGCCCTTTCAAAGGAACCATCTCGGCATTTGCCTGAAACGATTTAGGAAAATCACGGAAAACCTAAATCAGGATGGCCGGAGACGGGATTGAACTGTAGCTAGGGATTATGGTACAACTATAGTTTATTCCCCTTTGTGCTCCAATCGCGAGTGAGGTGCGGGGAAGAGCGATTGTCAGTAGACCGCCTTACGAGTTCTGAATTCTCCGATTTTTCCCGTCGTGGCAATTCCGCGGAAAGTGCGTGAGAGGAAGCAATATTTGAATGACATCAAATGGTTCAAATGGCTCTGAGCACTATGGGACTCAACTGCTGAGGTCATTAGTCCCCTAGAACTTAGAACTAGTTAAACCTAACTAACCTAAGGACATCACAAACATCCATGCCCGAGGCAGGATTCGAACCTGCGACCGTAGCGGTCTTGCGGTTCCAGACTGCAGCGCCTTTAACCGCACGGCCACTTCGGCCGGCCATTTGAATGACATCATTTTCGCTTTTAACTGTAACGGGTTTTATTGCTATTTCGCCTAATGTGCCATTGCCAAGTTTAAGATGCGAAATTACAACATAGTAATAGCTTAAAAAGAACAACGATCTTGCAGGGCTGCTTCCTCTAATGGTAATAGTCAATGACCTGAGTATATCTGTATTATTTACGAGCAGGTTTAAGTGAGTCAACGTGGGGCACAGATAACGTCTTGACTGACTTCAGCCTGCTTGTAAATAACATAAATCTATTAATGTCTTTGATAACGGCCATTGTCTCTGTTACCATCACGAGTGACACAGCCTTTGAAGAGCGTTGTTATTTTAATCTATTTCTGTACCATAATTTGAGGTTTTAACCTGTTTCTATAACATCAAATTTTACACTTGGCAGTGGCTCCTAGGAAATAATTGCAATAAAAACTGTTAATGCTGGATTGGTTACACTAAGTAGCTCGCACTGGCGGCGTCTGAATCAAATGTTAGCACCACTCAGTTAAGTCTTAAAGAAGAATGTGGAGCATTAGAATAATCTGTACTATTACTACTACGGAAAAATTTAAGCTCATAAACGCTGTCGGAACAAAATATTCCAGAATGGAATCGACAGCAGACCATTATGGACACTATATTGTAGAGGGAGGTCACGGACTAAAAACAGTAAGCGGGTTGAAATGGATGTGGTCCGCAGCTCGTGGTCTCGCGGTCGCGTTGGCGGTCGCGTTTTCGCTTCCCGAGCACGGGGTCCCGGGTTCGATTCCCGGCGGGGTCAGGGATTTTCACCTGCCTCATCATTTCATCATCATTCATGAAAGTGGCGAGATTGGACTGAGCATAGGTTGAGGATTTGTACGGGTGCTGATAACCGTGCAATTGAGCGCCCCACAAACCACACAGCATCATCATCATCATCATCATCATCATCATCATCATCATGAAATGGATTAGGTTGCAGTAATTCAGTATTTATGCAGAGATGAAGAGGCTTGGACGGTATACGCTTGAATGGAGAACCGCATTGGACCGATCTTCCGGCTGCAGACAAAAGTAACAACAGTAGTCTCTATAGTAATAGGACGGAAAATAGCTGCACCAAGCTGAAACGCATCATTTATCTTACGGCAAACTTGTCTTCAACAAACTAAAACACTGCGTGTCCCTGACGAGTGAGTGTGTGCGCACGAGGGGCACAGGAGATCCCAGAAAGAGCACACGTCACTGCAAGACGATCCGAGCCCAGGATAGGCCCATCGAGCCGTTACCGCTGATGTGATGGGGCGGACTGATGGCCTCAATCGGGAAGACCGACGAATCACGGAGGATGAAACTCTTGTTCGGGTAGGCATTTGCCGTGTCTCTGTGCATGCCATCATCAAAGACCACTTACACTGTCGCAAAATTTACGCGCATTGGGTGCCGCGTCACCAAACAGAGGCACAAAAGACGGACAGAACGGCAAGTGTGAGTCATCTGCTGCGGTAGCACGAGGAAGGGCTTGCCTTTTTGACCCATATTGTCACAGGGAACGAAACGTGGTGTCACTATTTCGAGTCGGAGGGCAAACGGCAAAGCCAACAGCGGAAACATCCCACGTCTCCCAAGCCAAAGAAATCCAAATCAGTTTTTTTACACACAAGTTACGGCAAGATCGTGATGACCTCCTCCTTCGACTACAGGGGCCCTCTGTTCGTGGAATTACTCGAGCGTAGGACCACAATCAATGAAGACACTTTGCAGAAACTGTGACTCACCATAAACTCAAAACACACAGGAATGCTGTCGGACGAAACCGTTTTGTTGCGCCATTACGCCCGCCCCCACACTGCCAATCGGACGAAGGGTACGCCTCAGCGATTTGCTTGAGAAACACAACAGCGTCCCCCGTGCAGGCGGGATCTTTCACCAGTCATTTTCACATCTTTGACGTCCTGAGGAAAGACGCTTGGACGTCGGTTTCAGCCGGACGAGGAAGTGGAAGGCTGGTTGCGGTTGTGAAGCAGTCGGCAGCCGACCGCGTTCTACGAAACAGGAATTGATCATCTTGTCTTCCAGTGGAACAAAAGTCTTAATGCGTACGGTGATTGCTTTTGAGTGGAACCATTCCACAGACCCGTTTTGACGTGTGTTCAGTTTTGATTTGAGTGCCCGTCATACAAGTACACCAACGTAAATGCTATTCCTGTACGTTTTTGAACAGGTTTGACGGTTGACTGTTTGACCGGTGTGCATATTCTTAGTGTTTGTCATTTGTTTACTGTCAGTTCGATCAAGTGGATGAGTTACGTTAAGCTGGATTCGGACACTGTGTGTTAGTACAGCATTGTCAAAGTCAATTTTGTGTTACATTATTTTTAAAGTCGTGTTTACGTGAGTCGTACATTCTGATACGTTTTTGAACTGGTCTACGGAAGAGTAAGTGGGACACAAAGAAAAAATATTGCGCGCTATTTAAAAAAGGAAGTATGCTATCAATATTTTCGTAACGAACAAAACAGTCATCGTGGTTAATGTGCCTCTGGTAACTAAACTAGATTTCATTGTTTCTGGACAAAAAGCTGTTTTGGGTGGTCAAGGTCCGCTCTTTTTTTTTAAACAAACACACACACACACACACACACACACACACACACACACACACACAGACAGACACAGACATACACCACGAAGGAATTACCCGAATAGGACGGAAATCGGTTAATGTGATGTGGATTTACGGACAAACAAATGATTACAGTTCCAGAAGAATTTGGTGTTTTATTCAATAGAAGAAGCATCACACATTGAGCAACTCAATAACGCGTTGGTCCATCTCTGGCCCTAATGCAAGCAGTTATTCGGCTTGGCATTGATTAATAGAGTTGTTGGATGTCTTCCTGAGGGACACCTGCAAAGCTCTCTCCAGTAAGCGCGTTAGGTCGTCGAAAACCCGAGCTAGTTGGAGGGCCCAGCCCATAATGCCCCAAGCGTTTCAATTTTGGAGAGATCTAGCGACCTTGCTTTCGCTCAAAGGTAAGCCTAGGGCGGCTTGCCATGAAGGCCAACAAATCGGGGTGTATAATATCGACGACGTACCACTGTGCAGTGGGGGTGCCGCGGATCACAATGCTATGCAATGAAATGGTACCCCAGAACATCACTCCTGGTTGTCGGGCCGTATGGCGGACGACAGTGCGCCGCGCGGGACTAGCCGAGCGGTCTAGGGCGCTGCAGTCATGAACTGTGCGGCTGGTCCCGGCGGAGGTTCGAGTCCTCCCTCGGCATGGGTGTGTCTGTGTGTGTGTGTGTGTGTGTGTGTGTGTGTGTGTGTGTTTGTCCTTAGGATAATTCAGGTTAAGTAGTGTGTAAGCTTAGGGACTGATGACCTTAGCAGTTAAGTCCCATAAGATTTCACACACATTTTTTTTGACGACAGTGCGGCTGGTATCACAGCACTGTCCGGGGCGTCTCCGGATATATCTTCGCTGCTCATCGGGGCTCAATTCGAAGGGAAGGTCATCTCTGAAGACAATTCTACTCTTATCAAATGTCAAAATCCCAGACAGAATGTGACCGACACCACCGCAAACGGGCTTGTTGGCGTGCAGAGACCAGTGGTAGTCGGCGGAAGGGGCGCCATGAGCTCAGCCCATCTTTGTATGAGCCGCTTATTAACGGTCCTTGTGGTCATTGAAGCACCAGTTGCACGTAGGATCAGTGATATTGATGAATTTGGGCCTCCGAGTAGCTCTAACGATTGCTCGGTCCTGACGTTCTGTCGTCTCTTTAGATCGATTTTACACCCCGGTATCGACAATTACCCTGCTTGCTGTCCTTTCCGTCTGTATAGTGAAACTGCGCTGCAGCTTCACACATTTATCCATCCGCAGCTAAAGTTTACAATTTTGCGTTTTCTGTCGATATCTGAATTAATATTAATTTGTCACCGATTTATATAGTCCTTGTGTGTGTGTGTGTGTGTGTGTGTGTGTGTGAGAGAGAGAGAGAGAGAGAGAGAGAGAGAGAGAGAGAGAGAGAGAGAGAGAGAGTTGGAGTGTGTGTTTCACAATCTAACTGTGACGATCTTTTTCGTATGCTTCTGAAGATTTCTTCCCTCCAGGAAAGATGAGAGGAATTCTATTTGACAGGAAGAATAACTCCAGTCACAAAGACGGTCCAGTATTCTGCATAGGCTAAGCCACTAATTTGTTCACTAGGCCAATGCATAACTGAGGCGGTGCTTTCCGGAAGTCCAGGAAGACATCACTACCTACTGCGATGTGGATGTATTGGACAAAAGGCGGCGAGCTCCGTTTCTAATTCTTGCAGAGGAAATTTCAGGTCACCAAAGTGGACGAACTACGCAAACATGAAGCGGTTCCATAATTCTACACTAAGTTGTCGTTAGTAGTATAGGCTTATAGTTATGGAGGTCTGCTCAATGACCCTTCTTGAAAACGACAGTTATCTACCTCTCTCTCCAATCCATTGGACTCTTTGTCCCCAAAGCAACCTAAGATAACTGTTCCTAGAAAAGTAGCACTTTCTTTTGAGTACATTTATCCCATCAGTCCAGTGAACTTTCCCCTAATTGAGCGATTTTACTTTTACTTGTTTTCCTATTCCGCAGTCATGTCTATATTGATGTCCCTGCGGCAAATGAAAATGGAAAACAAGGGGCATTATTCTTCAGCGAGAGAATTTCGCAAAACATAATTTAGTATTTCTCATCTCTCTGGCGTCGTGATGTGGCACTATGTCGTTCCCCTACCACAGCGGCGACAGTATCGAAACGCAACAACAATGGGGCCACCTGCTGCACAGACCGTGCGTTATGACTAACTCACACAAACCTTCAGCTGAAGATATGAATTATAAAGTGCAAGAGAATAAATGTGTAAATTAATAGTACACGAATTCGAATATCGTAGAGTGTTTTACACTGATACGGTAAACACGACGACTGGAGAGAATTTTAAGTAGTGGTTTGTGGCGTGACACCATTCGCGGGTCCCTAAAGGGAGCTGGGTATTTTCGCGCGTATGATGAGCGACTGAGACGATAGATGACTTCGTTCTCTTGACTGACCTTCTGTAAGATCTTAGAGATCTGCGTCAGTTCCCTAGGTAAAATGGTGAATTCTAATTGATAAAACTTTTCACATTACTCTCCTTGGGCTCATTTTCTCATATTTATTTGTCAATGTGACTTTAGCTTTGTTTAATTTTTTGTGTTAGCTATTGTACACGGCGCGAAAGCTGCGTGTGCTGCCGTTGCTGCAACGCGAAAAATTTTCCGTTGGCTGGGAGGGCAAGGGCCGTCAGTCAGAAAGTGAACCGCCCGTACATCAGCTGCCAATCGTTTCCCTCAATTGGTGTCGAGGACGCTCTTCGGGCTGTGCCCTCAGTGCCGGCCATCGCCCAAACTTCTGCCGCCGCCCGTGCAATAGTTCCTCTCTGCTCTGCGGCATCCGAGTCGCGCAAATTTTCGTTAACTCATTCCTTTAACTGCGAAAATATTCTCGACACTAGCGGAATGAAATACAGGGTGATTAAATCAAACTTTCAAAACGCTGTAGAAATAACACCACTGGTCAGAATGACGTCAAATTGCAAAGGAATGTTATCGGAGAAGGGTGAAAAGGCGAGGCAGAAAAAAAGAGTGAAAATTGATCAATACATGGCGCTGTATGTGTCACAGCATGTAAATGAAAACACCTGTCATGCGCAAGGCCCATTGAAGTTGGTATAAACACGCCGGGTACACGGCTTTTCCTCCTTTCGCATCTGGGACGTTCGCCATGACTGTCTCAATGCAGGATCGCGCTCTGCTTATAAAGTAGTATTACAAGAATGATAACTGTGCACACGTCGCTCTGCAGAAGTTCCGAACACTGAAGGATGTGAAAAAGGCGTTGGTCCGATGACTGCCGTCGGTCTGGAGAAAGTGATTCGGAATTTCGAAAAGACGGGTTTTTTGGTGTGCAACCTGGTAGAGGTGGCGGAAACGAATTGATTCTACCTCGGTGGGAGCAGTGGCCACAGCAATGCAGGAGGAGACGAGTGGTGGCGTGCAAACGTGTAGTGCACGGAGAATTGCCCGAACATTGGACATACCGTGAGTACGGTGTTTGCGCAACCATTTCATTCCAACTCTCCGACGGCGTGGATGTGTGGATGGGATCATTTTTATGCAAGATGGCGCACCTCCGCACATTGCAAATCCAGTTAAGCAGCTGCTGAAGTGCCATGCTAGAATTATGAGCCGCCATTTCCCTACAGCCTGGCCGTCCCGATCATCTGATCTTAATCCGTGTGACTTCTGGCTGTGGGGCTATCTGAGAGATGTTGTGTTCAGTGTTCCGATTGCAAACTTAGCTGCATTGAAGACACACACTGTGCAACACATTCTGAACGTGGCTCCGGAAACATTCGATTAATTGTGGAACATGCTGTTTATCGATTTCTACTTGTTACAGAAAACGGTGGACAGCATACTATAACATGTTTTGCGCGAGTCACATGGAAAGTAATAATCCGATTTGATTTTGATTGATGCTTTTTATGCAGTTTTTGGCCTCAGGACATTTAAAAACCGATGTGAGTGACGTTTTTTTACACGGTTTTTGGCCTCAGAACACTTAAAAACCAGTTTTTCCCATCCCATTTGATATGACGTGCCGTTGTGGATGGGCTTACGTAGCTAACAGTATCACACCTGTGTTAAATTGTGATGCATACAGCGCCATCTATTGCTACAGTTTGTAACTATTTTTTTTCTTCCATACGTTTTCCCCTTTCTCCGACAATATTCCGTTGCAATTTGACGTCATTCTGACCTGTGGTGTTATTTCTACAGCGGTTTGAAAGTTTAACTTTAATTATAATCATTACAATAATTGGGTGATTCAGCTGCTCCTGTCGATGTCGTTTTATGCAACCCGCAATGTCGTAGCTGCCTTTCATAAACCACGCGCGAGATTTTAATATTCTGTAACTCGCTATACGCAAACTCTTACTCTTGCAGAAAAAATGAACAGGACCTTTTTGCAGGAAATTTAATATAGTAAAATTTTATACTCGAATGAGTTTTCGCTAGAGGGCACGGGGTTTCGGTTTATTAAAGAAGAAACGTACAAAAGTGACCTTAAACGCACATCTACCCTCACACTCTACCCTCACCAGTCAGGATTTCTAGTATGTTATTCGTTGCACCCGCTCCTACCACTGTACAAAAATGTCCGACAACACGTATTATTTCCGACATTCAATCTTTTTTGGCCTCTATTGACAGAGTTATTACATCACCAGCATTGTTGGCTATTTCGTTAACATTATTAATTTAAACGTGCCCTCAAGGATAACGAACTAAAGACGACTTTTGTAAACGTTACACTAAAATTAATTCGGTTGACAGTTCGATCCAAACTTAATCCTTACAAGCACATTAGTTTCGTAGTCAATAGGCCTCGCGTATACAACAATGTAATTGTTTATTTTATGCTGTTAAAATTCAGAAAATAGGTAAAGTTTAGACTAACGCCAGTTTTAAAACATGTAAGTGCTCGATTAAGCCCGTGGCGTAATAAGACCATTAAACGAAGAGCAGAAAAAGGTCGAATGTGGAAAAAATTCGTACAGTCGTATATATTTGTACAGTGACAGGAGGGAGTGTCACGCAAATCATGCTACGTATCCTGACCGATGGGGACTGAGTGTGGGAGTGGAGGTGTGTGACGGTTACTTTCGTACATTTTACTTGAATAATTCGAAAGTTACAGCCTCTAGCATAAACGTATCCCAGTACAAAATTTAGCTACATTAAATTCCGTACAAAAAAAGTCCAGTTCTTTTTTTCTGTAGGACTAATACTAGTAATTTGCGTGTAGCGAGCGAGAGAATATCATAAGGTCGCACTTGGTTTATGAAAGCCAGCTATAACATCGCGGATTGCATAAAACTTCAGCATAGGGGGAGCTGAATTACCCTGTACAATAACTGTTTTTTTTTTTTTTCGGGGACCATACTGTACGTGACATTATTCATCTCTTTGTTCCACACATATTTTATTTGACTGTCAGTGGCCTGAAATATGTTTGCCGTTATGTGAAACACTGTATTTACAGCTATTTTACAACATATCTAAGGTACCGATACCTGGTGATGCAAGAAGTATGGTTCACCAGTATTCGGAAAGTAAAGAGAGGAGAAATGTTGTCGAACACCCGCGGTGTCTCGCGGAGTGAAGTTCTGAGGTGTGTTGATGTCAATACGTCGGTCGTAAGGGAACGTGAAGTCCTTATCCTTCAGAGCTATCAACAGTGGAATGGGCTACATGTCGACGTTAGGTTTTAGCCTTTCCCTTTCGTCCATTACCAGCACTATAATCATCAGCGGCAATTTAAAAATAATGTCACATTTCACAAATACTAACCAGTCATCCACTCTGTGCAGTTACACACCTAACGTATCATCCGTAGATCTGAAGAGGGCGATACTAATATATCTCCACCAGGACGTACCCAGATGAACAATACGGGACAGCCTGTATTGTCAGCACATACAGTAATAAACGGGAACATTCAATCAATCAGATGAGTTCTGTTTCAAAAATGTTACAGGTATGTACTTCATTTCTACATAATTTTAATGGTGCGATGCTCGTCGATACAGGATATGGCTTCCTCAGAATCAGGACAGGTACGAATTAGCAGTCGTTATCGGAAGTCACTCACTTTGGCAGGAGATTTCTGTCGGATTATCATGGTGATACTTTCAGCCAGATGCCGATAGCAGTGCTCAACACATCGCTAGACGTGGTGATTAAAAATGTGTGCCGGCCATTAAGGAGAACCGGGAGCTGTACTGTAATTTTGATCCTGCAGCCATTATGAAACACAAAGGGATTAACGATATTAGCTGCCAGTGGGCGTTATTTTAAAAGGGGAAAGGTAAAAAATATGTGTCGGATTCGAATTCAAACCCGCGTCTTCTGCTTGCTAGGAAGATGCGCTGACCATTGCACCATCCGGACTGAGTGGTCATCGCAACTGCACGGACTGCCCTAGCACGCCTCCTGTCAGACGCAAATTCTCAACTTAGCCACACACTACTGACGTAGTGCCCCTTGTCCATTATCCTCATTATTCCCGGTCCAACACAAATTTTCAAATTACTGATCACTTTAGTGCGGATGCACACCACACTCAAACTCTTAACGGAAATCGGCTAAATACCGCGAGTAATGAGGACAATGGGCAAGTGCAGAGTGAGATTTTCACTCTGCAGCTGAGTGTGCGCTGATATGAAACTTCCTGACAGATTAAAACTGTGTACCGGACCGAGACTCGAACTCGGGACCTTTGCCTTTCGTGGGCAACAGCTCTACCATCTGAGCTACCCAAGCACGACTCACGTCCCGTCCTCACAGCTTTATAGCTGCTCAGATGGGTAGGTCAGATGGTAGAGCACTTGCTCGCGAAAGGCAAGGGTCCCAGGTTCAAGTCTCTAACCGGCACACAGTTTTAATCTGTCAGGAAGTTTCATATCAGCGCACACTCCGCCGCAGAGTGAAAATATCATTCTGGAAAAATCCCCCAGGCTAGGCTAAGCCATGTCTTCGCAATATCCTTTCTTCCAGTTCTGCAAGGTTCGCAGGAGAACTTCTGTGAAGTTTGGAAGGTAGGAGACGAGGTACTGGAAGATGTAAAGCTGTGAGGACGGGGCGTGAGTCGTGCTTGGGTAGCTCAGATGGTACGGTACTTGCCCGCGAGAGGCAAAGGTCCCGAGCTCGAGCCTCGGTCCGGCACACAGTTTTAATCTGCCAGGAAGTTTCAGTGGGCAAGTGGAATTACACCAGTAGTGTGTGGGTAAGTCGAGAATTTGAGACTGACGGGAGGCATGGGAGGACAGTTCGTTCAGTTGTGATGACCACTGTGTCCGGATGGCGCAGTGGTCAGCGCATCTGCGTGGTAAGTAGGAGACGAAGTACTTAGTTGTGATTTTGCACTTATCCACTGTCAGAGTTTCACCACCGAGAACTACCACACTTCCTGCATCTGTATATTTTAGCAGCACCTCCAGTCTCCTATGTAGGCTATTTATTGGCTCTAATTCAGCCGCTACTGGACCATAGTAATATGCTGCGTTATCAACAGAGAATGAGCCCGTCAGACGTCTTCTTGCCTTGGCAGCCCGTGCCAGAATCTTCCAACATACTGTTTTTTGCTGTCGCTAGTGTACAGTCAACAATTAGGGATACCTGGCGAACCAGATATTGTCAAAATTTAGTAAGCGCAGCCCTCTCATAACAAATTGACAAATATTTTGCAGGACATGACCGTTCAAAATAAATATAACGTTTACAAATACCTGCAAAACGTTAAATGCACTGCGATACATTGATAAGAAAGACCGAGAATGGAGAAGAAAGTTCAATTTCTTTTACATACTTTGTAGGTGTTCGACATGATTCCCCATGGTTACACGGACATCTAAGCGATAATCCATTACATGCCATACATTCTAAAGCGTATGTAGGGTCACCGACGCGAACGCATTCGGAATGAGTATTTTGAGTACTGGAGTTATTTTATGAAGAGGAGAAACATGCACAAGGTCATTCACATAACCCCAGAAAATGAAATCTGTGGGTGTCAGATCCAGCGACATCATATCCAGTACAACCGATCTAACGGTTTGGAGGTTCTTAGTTACTTACACCTTGGCGCTGCAGCTCCATGTGGGGCCTTGACCACCTGGACAGTTTCCGCTCACTCTTCTCTGTTAGCTGTCTTGGCTCTTCATCTAACTACCATTCTTCTCAAGTCCTCCTCCACTTGTCTAGCCACCTGGTCCTTCGTCTGCCCCTTATACGGCGTCCACCTTGTTTTCCTGTGAAAACTTACTTCATTGTGCTGCTCTCCACCATTCTTTCTACGTCTCCCAAGCAACATATTCTATTACCCTTTATTTCTGTCACGATATCTGGTTTGTTGTACAACTCTCTGATCTCCTTACTATTTCTGATTCGCCAAAAACCCCTATCGGTAAGAATAGGCCCGCGGTATTCCTGCCTGTCGTAAGAGGCGACTAAAAGGAGTCTCAACCGTTTCGGCCTTATGTGATGGTCCCCTGTCGGGTTTGACCTCCATATCTCAAAATTTTTCCGAAGAGCGAGCCGATTGGGGAAGGGCACCTTACTTGGTGCATTGTGTCCATGTTGTGTTGAGAACTTTCGCCATCTTATTCGTCGTTGCATTGCAGTCCTGCCCGCTCTCCATCGCTTGGGCATGGATACGCTCCGGCGTGCACTTTCTGCCAAGCACTGTGCAGGGCCATTTTCTGCACTGACGACGCCCATGGACCACATGTCACCTAACATCCAGCACGGTAGCCAGTCCGTTGTGGTGGGGCCGCCATGTACCCTCTTGGTTGTAGCCCCTTGACAACACAGGGATCGCTCTACTGATGCCTGCGCCGTTAACTCCCCACGTATGCCAAGGAGTAGATGCCCATCTCCCTGGGGCATCGGGACTCCCGGCAATGGCCATCCTGCCAGGTGGCCTTTGCTGTGGCTGGGTGGCGCCCGTGGGGAGGGCCCTTGGTCGGAGTAGGTGGCATCAGGGTGGATGACATGCAATGAAGCGTGGCACATCTTCTCTTGCTGGTGGCCAGCCACCAGCATTCTCTAAGCGTTCGAGGGCCCATTTTAAAGGTAACGTTTATGACCCCAAATCGTTCCCCTCCCTCGCCACACCATGGGAGGAACGAAAGGCATTGCATGAAAGTGCGACGTATTCGCCCAGATATCTTGTCTGTACCAGAGCTGATGGGGAATCTTTTATATCCATGAAGCCTCAGTTCTTTGTCGAGCATTTAGAGGACAAGTTTGGGGAGGTGGAGGGTTTGTCCAAGATGCGGTCCGGATCGGTGTTGATAAAAACGGCATCCTCCGCCCAGTCGCGGGCCTTGCTCGCTTGTACTAAGCTGGGGGATGTCTCCGTCACTATCACGCCCCATAAAAGTCTGAATATGGTCCAGGGCATTATCTTCCACAGGGATCTCCTTTTACAGTCCGATGACGAGCTGCGCGCCAACTTTGAGCGCCGAGGTGTCCATTTCGTCCGGCGCGTCCACCGGGGTCCGAGGGATCGTCAAGTTGCCACCGGTGCCTTCATCTTGGCCTTCGAGGGTGACACGTTACCTGAGAAGGTCAAGGTGATGGTGTACCGTTGTGATATCAAGCCATATGTCCCTCCCCCGATGCGGTGCTTCAAGTGTTGGAAGTTCGGCCATATGTCTTCACGCTGTGCTTCCGACCTCGTCTGTCGCGATTGCGGTCGACCATCCCATCCTGATCATCCCTCTGCCCCGCCTCCAATCTGTGTGAACTGTGGTGCGCACCATCCGCCTTGCTCGCCAGACTGTCCGATTCTGCAGAAGGAGCGGAAGATCATGGAAATCAAGACTCTCGACCGCCTGACGTACACTGAGGTGAAGCGGAAATATGATCGGCTTCATCCAGTGCGCATGACAGCTTCTTATGCCGCAACTGTCACTCCTGCTACAGTTCCATCCGCTACCACCAGCTCTCAGAGTCGAAGTCCCACACCTGCCCCCTTGATGGTGGGGGGCACTAAACCCACTGTTGCTCCTGCTCCATCTACTTCAGGAGCAACGCCCCCCCAACCATCGGGGACATCAGGTCCCCCTTCCCAGCCGGAGAAGCGTAAGACTTCTTCGACTACTCTCGTAAGGAAGGGGTCCCTTGGGGACCTCCCTTCCCAAGTTCCGACCGGTACCAAAGCCGACCGCCGCAAGTGGCTTAAACAACCGCCGGTCCCTGGTCGTCGGGACACACGGTCGTCGTCTGTCCCTGAGACTGACCCAGTGAAGCCCTCCCAGCCTGAACCGCCAAAGACACAGCGCAAGAAGCAGAAGAAGAAGAAACTCCCCAAGGCTCCCGACATTGCGGTGGCACCCATTCCACCGCTTCCTACAAGCTCTGCGTCTGAGGATGAGGTGGAGATTCTGGCGTCCGCTGAGGACATGGATCTCGCCAGTCCCTCGGATGCAATAGATGGCTGTTGTACTGGGGGGGACTCAGTAGCAGCAGGGGCCCCAGAGGCGTAATCTGCCTCCCCAGTCCCTTCACGCCTTTCCCATCCATGGCCAAAACCGTCCTCCAGTGGAACTGCAGCGGTTTCTTCCACCATCTAGCTGAGCTCCGCCAACTTATCAGCCTTCATCCTTTCCTTTGCATTGCTCTGCAGGAAACTTGGTTTCCAGCAATGCGAACCCCTGCCCTCCGTGGCTATCGGGGTTATTTTAAGAACCGGGCAGCTTATGAAAGGGTGTCTGGTGGCGTCTGCGTATATGTCCTTAACTCTCTTCACAGCGAGTTTGTATCTCTACAAACAGCTTTAGAGGCTGTCGCTGTTCGGGTGTGGATGCCACAGGCTATTACCGTCTGCAGTATTTACCTTCCACCGGATGGTGCTGTCACGCAGCATGTCCTGGCTGCTCTGATAGCCCAACTGCCGCCACCTTTCTTGTTGCTGGGCGATTTCAATGCCCACAACCCTCTATGGGGTGGGACTGTCTCCGATGACCGCGGTCGTGCCGTGGAGCATTTGTTGGCTCAGCTCGACCTTAGCCTCTTGAACACCGGTGCTCCCACGCGTTTCAGTGTGGCCCATGGCTCGTTCTCGGCCATCGATCTCTCTCTTTGCAGCCCCGGACTTGTCCCATCCCTCCACTGGAGAGTGCATCCTGACCTGTGTGGTAGTGACCACTTTCCCATCTATTTGTCACTGCCCCAGTGTCATTCTTCTGGGCGCCTGCCCCGCTTGGCTCTCCACAGGGCTGACTGGCCGTGTTTTACTTCCGCGGCAACCATTGAGTCTCCCCCACAGGGTGACATTGACGAGGTGGTCCGTGTCTTAACCACGTCACTCATTTCGGCGGCCAAGGCTGCCATCCCCCGGTCTTCTGGACTCCCTCGGAGGAAGGCTGTACCTTGGTGGTCGCCGGAGATTGCTGAGGCTATTCGCGACCGTAGGCGGGCCCTCCAGCGTCATAGGCGGCACCCGTCTCTAGAGACCCTCATCGCCTTTAAGAGGCTCCGTGCCTTCGCCCGTCGTCTTATTACACGGCGTAAGCAGGAGTGCTGGGAGCGGTATGTCTCATCCTTGGGCTCCCGTGTCTCCCCCTCGCTCATGTGGTCCCGGATACGGCGGATTTATGGACACCACACCCCTATGGGTGTCCCTGGGATCTCCGCCATTGCTGAACACCTTGCTGTGCACTTTGCTAAGAGCTCTGCGACTGCAACTTATCCCCCCGCCTTTCGCTCTCTCAAGGAGCGAGCCGAGCAGACGCCGTTATCGTTCCGCACGCGTCGTTCTGAAAAATACAATGCTCCTTTCAGCGAGAGGGAAATCCTCGCTGCCCTCGCCGATTGCCCTGATACAGCACCAGGACCGGACTGCATCCACGCACAGATGCTGAAGCATCTCTCCAGGGACTGCCAGAGACACATCCTCACCATCTTTAACCGCATTTGGAGCGAGGGCGTGTTCCCGTCGCAATGGCGAGAGGGTCTTATTGTCCCCATCTTGAAGCCCGGTGCAGACCCACTGACGGTGGACAGCTATCGTTCCGTTACCCTCACCAACGTTCTGTGCAAATTGCTCGAACGTATGGTGGGGCGGCGTTTGTGTTGGGTCCTTGAGTCGCGTGGTCTCCTCGCTCCATCCCAGGGTGGCTTCCGTCGGGGCCGGTCTGCCACGGACAATTTGGTGCGGCTGGAATCTGCTATTCGTACGGCCTTTGCCCGACGACAGCATCTCGTTGCTGTATTTTTCGATCTGCGGAAGCCATATGACACCACATGGAGGCATCACATCCTCGCCACGTTGCATGAGTGGGGTCTTCGTGGTCGGCTCCCGGCTTTTCTTCAAACCTTTTTATTGCGCCGCTCTTTCCGGGTGCAAGTCGTTGCCGCCTCTAGTTCATCTTATATACAGGAAAATGGGGTCCCGCAGGGCTCAGTGTTGAGCGTCTCCTTATTTCTAGTGGACATTAATGGTCTGGCTGCAGCCGTGGGGTCGTCGGTGTCTCCTTCTTTGTATGCCGATGACTTCTGCATCTCATTTCGCTCCACGACTGCGGGAGTCGCCGAACGCAGGCTGCAAGTCGCCGTTTGCAAGGCAGCATCATGGGCTCTGACTCATGGTTTTCAGTTCTCTGCAGCCAAGACTCGAGTTATGCACTTCTGCAGGCGTCGGACGGTCCACCCTCATCCTGACCTTTACCTCGACGGCCACTTGCTTGAAGTGGTGGACACTTGCCGCTTCTTGGGACTCGTGTTTGATGCCCGGCTCACATGGGTTCCTCATATTACTCAGCTGAAGCAGAAATGCTGGCGGCACCTCAACGCCCTCCACTGCCTTAGCCAAACGTCTTGGAGTGCAGATCGCTGCACGCTGCAGCGATTGTACAGAGCCCTTGTGCAGTCCCGGCTTGATTATGGGAGCCTGGCCTATGGGTCTGCATCACCCTCAGTGTTGAAGTTTTTAGACCCCATACACCACTGTGGGGTTCGGCTTGCAACTGGCGCTTTCCGTATGAGCCCCGTGGATAGTCTACTGGTGGAGGCCGGGGTTCCCCCGCTGCGGATTCGCCGCCATCGACTGCTCGCCGACTATGCTGTCCACGTGCATTGCTCGCCTGGCCATCCCAATCATCACCTGCTTTTCCCTGCCGTGGTCCTCCATCTGCCCAAAAGGCGACCTAGGTCTGGGCTTTCCATAGCTGTCCGTGTCCAGTCCCTGCTGTCAGAACTGGGCTCATTCCCTCTTCTGCCTCCCTTCCGGGTCCGTGCACCTACGCCTCCCTGGTGTTTGCTCCGGCCGTCCGTCCGTCTGGACTTGGCACAGGGACCCAAGGACTCGGTTCCGCCTCTGGCCCTCCGTCGCCGTTTTCTTGCGCTCCTCGCCTCATTTCCGGGCTGTGAGCCTGTCTACACTGATGGTTCCCTGGTTGATGGTCGCACTGCCTACGCTTTTGCTCACGCTGCCCATGTTGAACAGCGCTCCTTGCCGGCTGGCTGCAGTATTTTTACTGCAGAGCTGGTGGCCATATTGCGCGCTCTTGAGCATATGCGTTCCTGCTCAGGTACGTCCATCGTCATCTGCAGTGACTCCCTGAGCAGCCTCCAGGCCATCGACCGCTGCTATCCCTCTTCTCCTCTGGTGTCCTCTATTCAGGAGTCTGTTTCCGCCATTGCCCGTTCTGGTCGTTCGGTGGTCTTGGTTTGGGCGCCAGGTCATGTTGGCATCCCGGGGAACGAACGTGTTGACAGACTGGTCAAAGGGGCGATCGACGCCCCAGCTTTGGAGATCGGCCTCACAGCTCGCGATCAGCAGCTGGTGTTGCGCCGTAAGGTGCTTGGGGTGTGGTCTGCTGAGTGGCGAGGCATGACAGCGCCTAATAAACAGCGGGCTGTCAAGGAGACGACCGATGTGTGGCGCTCCTCCCTGCGGGCTTCTCGCAGGGACTCTGTAATCCTGTGTCGGCTTCGCATCGGCCATACCTACTTGACGCACAGCCATCTTTTGCGTCAGGAGGATCCCCCCCTGTGTCGGTGTGGGTCCCGGCTGACGGTCGCCCACATTTTATTGGAGTGTTCCCGACTGCGCACCCTCCGGCAGTCTTTTAATCTCCCGGGCACTTTGCCTTTGGTTTTAAGCGACAATGCCTCCGTGGCTGATGACGTTTTAACTTTTATCCGTGGTAGTCCTTTTTATGGTTCCATATAGGGAGGTCCTGCTCCTTTCCCTTTGTGTGTGTCTTGTCCTCGAGTCTCTCGTATTTGGTTGCAGATTTTAGTGTGTAGTCGGTTGGTTGACTCTTTCCCTTTTTTGTTGTCGTGGTCAGTCAACCAGTCTCCGGCCATCTTCTTTTCTTCTGTTTCTTTTTGTCGGGTGTTCATCTGTACTCTTCGTGTCTGTCGTATTCGTTACCGCATTTGTGTTCTTTTCGGACCTGGGGGGGAGTATCCTTCCCCTTGGGGTTTTACCTGCTTCGTGCATTATTGTCTCGCCTGTTTTTCGAATGGGGGACTGACTGATGACCTTAGCTGTTTAGTCCCCCTTAAACATCCCAACAACCAACCAACCAACCAGAAACCCCTATCGTTCACTGGCCCGAAAATTTTCGTAGTATCTTCCTTTCCCATCTCTGTAGCAACTCCTCATCATTTTGCGTCATTGTCCAACTCTCTGAGCCATACATCACCACAGGTCTCACTACTGTACGATACACTGTCAGCTTCATATTCCTATTCCGCTCCATATCTTTCTAATTTTTCAAGCTTTCCTTCCGGGTCCTGTTTCCTCCAGGATAACAAGTCAATATCGTCTGCATATGCAAGATCCTGCGTCACTCTATTAAACAGTTTTCCCCAAGGGTTGCCCCTTTGTGTCTTTCGCATTACCCTCTCCAAGATGAAATTAAACAGAATAGTGGAGAGTACATCAACCTGTCGTAATCCTTGGTTAACTTAAAATGCCTTTGATAAAGTGCCCTCAGCTGTGCTTTACATACTGTTGTTCTCAAAGTCATTTGGACCAGTCTAATTAGTTTGTTCGGCAGCTCCTGCGTCTTGCATTGCCTTCCGGAGTTGATCCCGTTTGATACTATTAAGCTTGTCCGAAATCAATGAGCAGCTGGTGGACATCGATGTTATAACATTATTCCAGGATCTGTCTGATGGTAAAAATCTGATCAATAGTGGATCTATTAGTTCTTAAACCACGCTGGTAGTATCCTACTGTTCTACATACGTACTGAGTCATCACACCATGATTTTTCCTAATACTTTATATGCTTTACAGAGCAGTGCTATTCCTTTATAATTTGCACAGTCAGCTTTGTCATGTTTCTTATTTATAGGTCAGAGTATAGCTGTATTCTACTGTTCTGGCATATTTTCTTTTCGCCATATTTCCACTCTAATCTCATGCAAAACCCTTATTAGTTTTTCTCACCATATTTTATCATTTCTCCTGTAATACTGCCTTCTCCCGGAACTTTATTGCTTTTAATAGTATTGATACTAATTTTAACTTCTTCCAGTGTACGTTCCTCGACAGTTCCCCCGTACTCTTCTTCTCTGTTTACTTCCTGCTCCACCTCTTCTACCATAGCAGCATCTACTCCACCTTCGTTTTCCGATTCTGTATGCAATAGTTCACTAAAATACTCCACGCATCTGTCTAAAATCTGACCTTTTCCTCCAATCAGATTTCCCTCCTTATCTTTACAGAAAACTGCTGTAGGTTGGAAACATTTCTTTACATCTTTCATCTGCATGTAGAATTTCCTTGTTTCCTGAGCAGTCTCTCTCTCTTCTAATTCATCAATCTACCGTTTTTCGAATTCTCTCTTTTTCCTCCTACATTCCTTATCTGCTTCCTTTCTCTGCTCCTGGTATTCTTCTACAGTAATTCTTGTTCTCCTCTGCAGCATTCTTTTTCTTGCCTCATTCCTTTCTTCTGTCTTCCTCCTATAGTCTTCATCAAAACTTAGGTTCCCAATCGCTTCTTTTTACCCAGTAAAGCTTCAGCTGTCTCCTGTATTACACCTTTGATTGTCTCCCATCTTTCTTCAATATCCTCTCCTGCCCGATTTTCTGCTTCATTAAGTCTATTTGCCAAATTAGTTTTATACTGTTGTACTGTATTTTTATCATTTCTTAACATAGCATCATCAAACATTGACACAATAGATATCTTGGTCTGCGTGTAACTGGCTATCCTCTGTCTGTATTTGATTCTAACCAAATAGTGATCACTATCTCCATCTGCACCACGATTACGCTTCTAATATGTCTGAAGTATGTCGTCGCCGCGCGGGATTAGCCGAGCGGTCTCAGGCGCTGCAGTCATGGACTGTGCGGCTGGTATCGGCGGAGGTTCGAGTCCTCCCTCGGGCATGGGTGTGTGCGTTTGTCCTTAGGATAACTTAGGTTAAGTAGCGTGTAAGCTTAGGGAGTGATGACCTTAGCAGTTAAGTCTCACAAGATTTCACACGCTGTTTTTTTTAAGTATGTTGCCTATCCATGTCCAGTTCAACTGATCTTACAGTCTGGAAGAAGTTGATCTAAAAATGTGCGGACTTCGCCACTTCAATGTAGGGGTGATCGATCTTGCTGAAAGTCGTAATCGGCGAAATACATATCAACTGTGGTATCGCCCATTGCTCAATCATGTTGTTGTTGTGGTTTTCAATCCTGAGACTGGTTTGATGCAGCTCTCCATGCTACTCTATCCTGTGCAAGCTTCATCTCCCAGTACCTACTGCAGCCTACATCCTTCTGAATCTGCTTAGTGTATTCATCTCTTGGTCTCCCTCTATGATTTTTACCCTCCACGCTGCCCTCCAGTACCAAATTGGTGATCCCTTGATGCCTCAGAACATGTCCTACCAACCGATCCCTTCTTCTAGACAATTTGTGCCACAAACTCCTCTTCTCCCCAATTCTATTCAGTACCTCCTCATCAGTTGTGTGATCTACCCATCTAATCTTCAGCATTCTTCTGTAGCACCACATTTCGGAAGCTTCTATTCTCTTCTTGTCTAAACTATTTACCGTCCATGTTTCACTTCCATACATGGCTACACTCCATACAAATACTTTCAGAAACGACTTCCTGATACTTAAATCAATACTCGATGTTAACAAATTTCTCTTCTTCAGAAACGCTTTCCTTGCCATTGCCAGTCTACATTTTATATCCTCTCTACTTCGACCATCATGTTATTTTGCTCCCCAAATAGAAAAACTCCTTTACTACTTTAAGTGCCTCATTTCCTAATCTGGTTCCCTCAGCATCACCCGACTTAATTCGACTACGTTCCATTATCCTCGTTTTGCTTTTGTTGATGTTCATATCCAAGTAAATTATTGTGGAAACACGTTGTTCAGTGAAGGAAAAATGAATCGTACAGTTCTTGTGCCAACATCGCGCGGAACACATTAAATTTCCATGAGTCACGCTCTAATTCATTTACAGACGAAGGCTTTTCTGTATTCCATATTCAAATGTTGGGCCGGTTAACCTTGCCGCTGACGTCGAAGTTTGACTCATCGCTAAGAATGAGACGTGCACCAAGTGTTTCATTCTCCATGGGTTCCAGCATTGTTGGAAGATAATTTTTAAGTTTGACGTGGTCTTCGTATTCCAGTTCATGTAAAATTTGAATTATTTACTGTATCATTCTCTGCTTCGTTTTCAGAATATGCAAAACACTTGTCTGCGGCATATACTGCTTCCTAATGGATTCGTCCATCGTTTTCTGTGGATTACGTTCAAACGAAAGGCGATTTCTTTCAAGGTTTCGTACTGATACACGTGGCTGGCCGGTACTTTTCCTTTGTACAAACAACCTGTTTCTTCGAATGTTGCTGGCTTCCGGAAGTACTTGACTGTATCGCTGACGAAATTTTCTCTTCACTGTGAAGACAAAAAGACAGTTGTTAATCTCTAAAACTCGGCAGTCCTTTTATACGGGATCCGTCGTTTTCACTCATGATACGAAACTTTTCAGTACAGAGCGAAGTTGCGCAGTGGTTAGCGCACTGGACTCGTATTCGGGAGGACGACGGTTCAAACCCGCGTCCGGCCATCCTGGTTTAGATTTTCCGTGATTTCCCCAAATCGTTTCAGACAAATGCAGGGATGGTTTCTTTGAAAGGGCACGACCGATTTCCTTCCCCATCCTTCCCTAATCCGATGGGAACGATGACCTCGTTGTAACTTTCTTTCACATTATCTGTCATTCTTATAGGTGAATCGCAGTGCATTAAACAGTTATAGATATTTGTAATCGTTATATTTATTTTGAATTGCCCTGAATGTTCTTTTACGTGACACTACATAGTAAACTGTGTACGTTATGATGACAAACAGCAAATAAAGCACGATCGTTTACAGTTTCATATCCTAATAATAGAAATACATTCCTTCAGTTACAGATTATGTTCATGAAATTGAACACAAGTAGTTAAAACAAGCCATTGAAAGGTGGCACGATCTACTGACACTCTGCACATAGATTGCACGTACCGAGATGATGAACAAAGGCACTATAGTGAAATGAGAAAAAAGTACCTATCATTAAGTACAAGCAATTAGTATAATTACTGAGACGTTACAAATGGAGAAATTCCTAAGAAAGTGCACATACCGAAATGGGTATTACGTCAAAAAAAAGTGCTTTCTTCACGGTAAACACTCGGTCTTTCACTGCAGATTGAAAATTTTTACTTTTCTGGCTTTGGTACATAGGGCGTTGCAATAGCATTGCCAGGAGTGGTCCAACCATCGTAGTACATAGACTTCTTGACGTTCTCCTAAGGTAATAACGGCACAATTGCGTAATTAATGTCACAGTCCTTTACTTGAACTATCGCTCTCCAATTGGTCAAGTGCGTCATCTCCAGTACCTCACTATCGACAAACGCTAATTTTTCCCAACATGGGGGTCATTTTAGAATGATAGCAACCTAATTATAGACGAAGTTAGAAATCGAAATAAATCGACTCTTGCCTTGCCTTGTTTAAGTAACTATACCGATATCTATCTTAAGTGGTTTAGTAAAACAAAACTCCACGTAGGAGTATCAATAATATTTCATATATCGAGCCAATTTACGCATCCTTCTCCGTAGTACAAATAGAAGTGTACCGCTATGTTTTCACATGACGGTTATACATCACCACATTCCAAACGAACTCCACTCCAAGTATTTGCGTGAAAGTCGCGATCGACATTGCCGACAAGGTTTTGGGAGAGTATGCGAGAAGAAAATGTTTGCGGAGGGCAGTGTGGAGGGTAAAAATCGTAGAGGGAGACCAAGAGATGAATACACTAAGCAGATTCAGAAGGATGTAGGTTGCAGTAGGTACTGGGAGATGAAGGAGCTTGCACAGGATAGATTAGCATGGAGAGCAGCATCAAACCAGTCTCAGGACTGAAGACCACAACAACAACAACAACATCGTGAATGTCATCTTTTGCGAGTGTAACTAAAATCTTATTTAGACCATAAATGTTACAGTTTATTTTAAAGCATCTTCAGTGGACAGGTTTTTTTTTCCTGTTTCATTCCTAATGCTCTTCTGCACGCAAGTGTTCGATTATAGTACACTGCACGTCACCCACGACATGAAAACGGAAATATACTCCGTATGAGTGAAGTTATTCTGCTAAAATTGAATATTTATGTGAAAAATAACTGATCGCAGAAAATGCTTTAAAATAAAGCGAAACGTGTAAGGTCTTTAAGACCTTTATTACACACACAAAAGAAGTTTACTATTTATATTATTTACAAAACTAAATGTTCTTGATTTACTGTATTTGCAAGTTAAAATGTTCCGTCGTTTCTCGGAATCACCAACAATGTAGCTACTTCTAGATTGCATGATATATACGTAAAATATTCAGAGTACAAAGATAGTTATTTTACTAAAATTTTAGTTGATGTTCACAAAATAACCTTCTATCGTTTTATTATAGCTGTGTGAGTATACAGGGTGCCCCAAAAGTCAGGACCGGGCTAAGTATCACGAAAATGGCAAGCGTCAGAAACGGGGTGGATCCGGATGTAAGCAGAGGGGGTGGGGGAAACCTTTTTTGTGACCAGCGAGAACGTCCGCCATCTTGGTATCCGCCATATTGGATTCAGCTCACATTTCTTGAATGGGAGGGGATAATATGACACATTCTTTACTGGCAGAAGTTGACGAGAAATACAAGGGCGAAGTCTGTTTTACAATACCTTTCATAGGTAAAAAGTTATGTGGCATTTGTTATAACGTAATTCATTATGAATCACGACACGAATGGCATGCAACACATTCCAGAACGAAGTGCATTTTAGAGAATGTGTTGCACATGCTGTCCAGGTACTTGAGACATTTCCGTATCCTTCGGTGAAAGTTTGCACGGACACGACGTAACACAGGACAGTACTACAGGCCTCGGTAATCAATTGTTCCAGATGCTGCACATCAAGAATCTTCTCGGAATACGCCACGGATTTCAGGAACTCCACAGGTAGAAATCTATGGCGGGGGTTGAGGGGGGCGCAGCTCAGATGAACCCCCCCTGCGGGTCAGGGGGTTAGAATAGGCCCAAGGTATTCCTGCCTGTCGTAAGAGGCGACTAAAAGGAGTCCCTCCCCCTCAAGGGGGTAGTTAGCGCCTGCGTCCGGAGACGGACGGTTCCACGACCTATATTTGTGGTTTATTTTGGTTTTTCACTTCTTCTCGTTTCTTCCTTCCTTTGGTTGGTTCCTTTCTTTGTTCTTCTCCATCTCACTGTCTTCCTTACTCTTTCCCTTGCCTTCTTCTCCTTGCCTTCTTCTCCTTGCCTTCTCTGGTCTCCACCTCGGCGTTTGAGACAGTCTGTCCTCTCTCTCTTCTTTTTCCTCATCTTCCTTCCTCCCTGTGCGCGCCTGAAGGCCGACCCATGCGTTCGCACGCATAGCCGGTGACGGGGTAACGCGTAATTCCCCGCCCTTGGTAGACAAGTAAGGCACGCACGTACCCCCTGGTAAAGGCCAGGCCCAGGGAGGGGTGATTGCCTGACCATGCCGATTGGTCCCTCCGTCTGTTTCTCAGGAGGTGTGACCTGAGGTGTCAACATTCACCTAAGGCGGGAGTGCCCTCTGAGAGGGTCCCCACAAGGAAGGAGCGCGCCATCGGAGACGCTGGCAATCATGGGGGATTCCTCTGCAATGGATTTCTCTTCTTCTTCTTCTCTCTCGACTTGTGCCCAAAAACGGAAACTTGACCAGCCACCAGTGACAAAAGTACTACCGCCTGCCCCACAGTTCCTCATCGTTTCTCGATCTGAGGATGGAAAGGATTTTTCCTCTGTCAACCCTTTCGTTATCCAGAAGGGCGTAGATGCCATAGCCGGAACTGTTAAGTCTTGTACCAGGTTGCGTAATGGTACCTTGTTACTAGAAACTGAGAGCGCCTTTCAGGCACAAAAACTGATTCGAGCCACACTCCTGTACACGTTCCCTGTCTGGGTGGAGGCTCACCGAACTTTGAATTCGTCTCGTGGTGTGGTTTATACTAAATCACTCGACGGATTGACTGACGAGGAGATTCAGTCTTTCCTCGCTGAACAGGGCGTGACGGCTGTCCATAGGGTCATGAAAAAGGTCAACAATGACCTTGTACCGACCCGGACACTTTTCTTGACCTTTGATAGTGTTAAGCTGCCATCGCGCATCAAAGCGGGCTACGAGGTTATTTCTGTTCGCCCCTATGTCCCAACACCTACGCGCTGCTACCAGTGTCAGCGTTTTAATCACACTCGCCAGTCTTGCTCCAATGCGGCTAAATGTGTCACTTGTGGCAGGGATGCCCATGAGGGTGACTGTCCACCTCCGTCTCCTCGTTGTGTGAACTGTCAGGGTGACCATGCAGCGTCCTCCCGTGACTGTCCCATCTATAAGGAAGAACGCTGTATCCAAGAAATTCGGGTCAAAGAGAAAGTGTCCACCTCGGCTGCTCGCAAGCTATTTGCTAGTAGGAAGCCCACGGTGCTCCCAGCGGGGAAATACAGTACTGTCCTCGCCTCTCCTCGGACTACCAGGGAGGTGACAACCCAGATGTGCAATCTGACCTTCAGCACCACGGTCGTCCGTTCGGTCAGTGCTAAGATCGCGCGGTCGACGTCTCCTCTTCCTCCCGTCACCCCACAGACACAAGCCCCTTCATCAGCTTCTGCCACGACGAAGACCCAGAAGTCAGATGCACGGGCGTTCAAGAAGGAACCGTCCCGTGCAGACTTCCTACGTACCTCGAACTCCCAGCCATCGACCAGTACTTCCACCAAACGACCTTCCAAGAAGGCTCAAAGGAAGCACAGTTCTCCTTCTCCGCCACGGCGCTTTGCTTCTCCTGCGCCACCCAGCGGTTGCCGCCCCAGGTCGTCATTCGTTTCGCCTGGCCGCACCACTGGTAGCCGACCATCTGGCCGTTCACCGGCGGAGGAAGCTCCCCCTCCCGGCCATCTTACCAAGATGGCCGATGAACCTATAGAACCAATGGACGATGACTGTCCGCCTACTGATAGCGGCGGCAGTGCTCGCTCGAAGCCGGGCCCTCAGCGGCCTTCGAGGTGACCCCTTCTTTCATCTTCCTTTTCTTCTTACGATGGCACTTATTCACTGGAATATTCGCAGCATTCGCTCCAACCGAGAGGACTTGAAGTTGCTGCTCCGCTTGCACCGTCCGCTCGTCGTAGCCCTCCAGGAAACGAAGCTACGCCCATGCGATCAAATTGCCTTGGCACACTACACCTCTGTGCGTTTTGACCTACCCTCTGTGGTAGGTATTCCGGCTCATGGAGGGGTTATGTTGCTGGTCCGGGATGATATTTACTACGATCCCATCACATTGCACACCGGCCTGCAGGCAGTTGCCATCCGAATTACTCTCCCCACTTTTACATTTTCCATTTGTACCGTTTACACTCCATCTTCGTCTGCCGTTACCAGGGCAGACATGATGCAAATTATTGCTCAGCTACCTGCACCATTTTTGTTAACTGGAGACTTCAATGCCCACCATCCCCTTTGGGGCTCTCCAGCATCCTGCACGAGGGGCTCCCTGTTAGCAGACCTTTTCAACCAGCTCAATCTTGTCTGCCTCAATACTGGCGCCCCTACTTTTCTTCCGGACACATCTCACACCTATTCCCATTTAGACCTCTATATGTACTACCCAACTTGCACGCCGGTTTGAGTGGTATGCACTTTCTGATACATATTCGAGCGACCGCTTCCCGTGTGTTATCCATCTCCTGCAGCATACCCCCTCTCCGTGCTCATCTAGTTGGAACATCTCCAAAGCAGACTGGGGGCTCTTCTCTTCCAGGGCGACCTTTCAGGATCAAACCTTCACGAGCTGCGATAGTCGCACACCTCACGGAAGTCATTCTCACTGCTGCTGAATATTCCATCCCTCACACCACTACTTCTCCACGTCGCGTACCAGTCCCCTGGTGGACCGCGGCATGTAGAGACGCTTTACGTGCTCGTCGACGTGCTTTACGCACCTTTAAACGCCACCCTACAGTGGCGAATTGTAACAATTATAAACGATTACGTGCGCAGTGCCGTCGTATTATTAAAGAAAGCAAGAAAGCCAGCTGGACTGCTTTCACAAGCACCTTCAACAGTTTTACTCCTTCTTCTGTTGTCTGGGGTAGCCTGCGCCGGCTATCTGGCACTAAGGTCCACTCACCAGTTTCTGGCTTGACGGTCGCGAATGACGTCCTTGTGGCCCTTGAGGATGTCTCCAATGCTTTCGGCCGCTTTTTCGCAGAGGTTTCGAGCTCCGCTCATTACCACCCTGCCTTTCTCCCCCGAAAACAGGCAGAGGAGGCTAGGCCACCTAACTTCCGCTCCTCGAATTGTGAAAGTTATAATGCCCCATTCACCATGCGGGAACTCGAAAACGCACTTGCCCGGTCACGGTCCTCCGTTCCAGGGCCTGATTCAATTCATATTCAGATGCTGAAGAACCTTTCTCCTGCGGGTAAAGGTTTCCTTCTTCGTACTTATAATCGCATCTGGATTGAGGGACATGTTCCCGCATGCTGGCGCGAGTCTATTGTTGTACCGATTCCTAAGCTGGGGAAGGAAAAGCACTTGCCTTACAGTTATCGACCCATCTCGCTTACCAGCTGTGTCTGTAAGGTGATGGAGCGAATGGTTAACTCTCGTTTGGTTTGGCTGCTCGAATCTCGACGCCTACTTACCAATGTACAATGTGGATTTCGTAGGCGCCGCTCTGCTGTTGACCATCTGGTTACCTTGTCGACCTTCATTATGAATAACTTCTTGCGGAAGCGCCCGACCGCTGCTGTGTTCTTTGATTTGGAGAAGGCTTACGACACCTGTTGGAGGGCGGCATTCTCCGCATCATGCATACATGGGGCCTTCGCGGTCGCGTCCCTCTTTTTATTCGTTCCTTTTTAATGGGTCGACAGTTCAGGGTACGTGTGGGTTCTGTCCTGTCAGACACCTTTCGCCAGGAGAATGGGGTGCCACAGGGCTCAGTTTTGAGCGTCGCTCTCTTCGCCATAGCGATCAATCCAATAATGGGTTGCCTCCCAGCTGAAGTATCAGGCTCCCTTTTCGTGGACGATTTTACCATCTATTGCAGCGCGCAGCGTACATGTTCCCTCGAGCGCTGTCTTCAGCGTTCTCTTGACCGTCTTTACTCCTGGAGTGTCGCCAATGGCTTCCGTTTTTCTGGCGAGAAGACGGTCTGTATTAACTTCTGGCGCTACTAAGAGTTTCTCCCACCGTCCTTACGACTCGGTCCCGTTGCTCTCCCATTCGTGGAGACAACAAAATTTTTAGGTCTTACATTTGACAGGAAACTTAGCTGGTCTCCACATGTGTCATATTTGGCTGCCCGTTGTACACGTTCTCTAAATGTCCTCCGTGTTCTCAGTGGTATGTCGTGGGGAGCGGATCGAACCGTCCTACTTCGCCTATATCGGTCGATCGTCCGCTCCAAGCTGGATTATGGGAGCTTCGTATACTCCTCTGCACGGCCATCCATCTTACGCCGCCTCAACTCCATACAACATCGGGGTTTACGTCTTGCGATCGGAGCGTTTTATACTAGTCCCGTCGAGAGTCTTCATGCTGAAGCTGGTGAATTGCCACTCACCTACCGGCGCGATATATTGCTTTGTCGGTATGCCTGTCGGCTACTGTCAATGCCCGACCACCCGTCTTATCGTTCCTTTTTTGACGACTCTCTCGACCATCAATACGGGTTGTATGTCTCTGCCCTGCTACCCCCTGGAGTTCGCTTTCGTCGCCTCCTTCAACACCTTGATTTTTCACTCCCTGCAACCTTTCGAGTGGGCGAGAGCCATACGCCACCTTGGCTCCAGTCTCTGGTTCGCGTTCACCTTAACCTCAGCTCGCTCCCAAAGGAGGTTACCCCCGGTTAGGTATACCACTCCCGTTTTGTCGAACTTCGTTCGAAGTTCATTAATATGACCTTCATTTATACAGATGGCTCTAAGAGCAATGACGGGGTCGGGTGTTCTTTTATTGTCGGGGCACAAAGTTTCAAGTACCAGCTCCATGGCCATTGTTCGGTCTTCACAGCTGAGCTCTTTGCCCTCTACCAGGCTGTTCTTTACATCTGCCGCCACCGACATTCTGCTTATGTCATCTGCTCCGATTCCCTGAGCGCACTCCAGAGCCTCAGTGATCCGTATCCGGTTCACCCTTTCGTGCACCGGGTCCAACGCTCTCTTCAGCAGCTGGTGGACGACGGTTCTCCGGTTAGCTTTATATGGGTTCCTGGCCATGTCGGTATCCCTGGGAACGAAGCTGCAGATGCCGCGGCCAAGGCTGCGGTCCTCCAGCCTCGGACAGCTTCTTGTTGTGTCCCTTCATCAGATTGTAGCAGGGTCCTTTGTCGGCGCATTTTATCGCTGTGGCATGCCGATTGGGCTGCACTTACGGACAACAAGCTTCGGGCCTTGAAACCTCTTCCCGCGGCTTGGACGTCCTCCTCACGCCCTTCTCGGCGGGAGGAGGTCGTTTTGGCCCGGTTACGAATTGGACACTGCCGGTTCAGCCATCGCCATCTGCTGACGGCTGCGCCGGCGCCGTTCTGCCCATGTGGGCAATTGCTGATGGTCCGCCACATTTTAACGTCCTGTCCGGATTTTAACACACTGCATCTTGATCTTGGCCTGCCATGTACTCTAGATGCCATTTGAGCGGATGACCCACGAGCAGCTGCTCGCGTTCTTCGTTTTATCAACTTGACAAACCTCTCTAACGACATTTGATTATGCTGTTTTGTTAATCCTGTGCCTGTCAGTCTGTCTTCTTTTAGTTGCTGTTTTAAACTTGTGCCTCGCGGTGCATTCCTAACGTAGACTGGGCGCTAATGACCGTTGAAGTTGTGCGCCCTAAAACCACAAAAAAAAAAAAAAAAAAAAAAAAAACCAGATGAACGTGGAGGCCACTCCACGGGACCACGACGCCCACTACAACAACCGACCACTTCATCCAGCATCTCCAGACAGATCGCAGCATTGAGGATTCCTGTCAGAAAGTTAGGGCCAATGAGACGCATTCCCCAAATGCCGCACAATTCCATCACTTTGCACGGCCTTGAGCCTTACAGGGAGACATCCACTTGGGTTGTCTAATGACCAGTATCGCAAGTTTGGCTTGTTGACCTGCCCAGTGAAGTCAAAATTCGCCTCATCACTAAAGAGTATGTTGTAAGCAATATCATGATCGGTGGCGTGTTGTGTTAACATCCACTCACAAAACTGCATCCTCCACTCAGGTTCGTCTTCCGCCAGATGTTGTTGGAGTTGCATTTTGAATGCATGCCATTGCTGTCGCTGTAGGATTCGAAGTATACTGCACCATGCCTTTGGGCGAGTCGCCTGACACCTAGGACGAGACTCGTGGCCACTGCTACTGGTGTTGCCGTAGTCGCAGCTTTATCAGTTGCTGTGCGGGGACGTCCAGTATGGGGATTATCTGCCACAGATCCCATTCCTTGACACTTTCTGATCAATTTCCTTATGGCACTTGCCGTGACGGATGCTCTGCCAGGGTGTCAGTGGTTGAAGTTCCTGGTAGTTGCCGTGGAACTTCGGCCACCAGATAACAGAACTATTTCGATCCTCTTTTTTTTGTGTCAGTGGCATGTTGTCCTTCATATTAATGACACATTTGTAACGACAGGAGCAAAACGTGATCAGGTTTGAGCATGCTGTATGACAAATTACACATGTTACAACAAATCATGTGTAACTTTTTACCTATCAAAGATATTGCAAAATGGACTTCACCGCTGTATTTCTCGTCAAATTCTACCCTTAAAACAGGCATCACATGACCCCCTTCCATTAAAGAAATGTGAGATGAATCCAATATAAGGGATACCAAGATGATAGACTGCTCTCGCAGGTTACCCAAAAAGTTTCCTCCGATCCCCTTTGCTTACATCTATTCACCCCGTTCCAGCCTCTTCCCATTTTCGTGATATGTAGCCGGGTCCCGAATGTTGGGACACCATCTATATGAAAGGATTTACTGCAGTAATAGTAGTCATCAGTCCAAAGAGTAGTTTGGTACAGTCTCTGTGCTAATCTGTCTTGTGCATGTCTTTTCATATCTGCATAGCTGCTGCACCCTACGACCATTCGAAACTGCTTGCTGTTTGCAAGCCTTTGTCTCCCTCTACAATTTTTAACCCCCACTCGTGCCACCGTTACTAAATTAATTACCTTGATATCTCAGGTTGTAATAAACCTATCTCTTCCTTTGTCAGCTTTTTCCATAAAGCTCCTTTTTCCACAGTTCGTGTGTATATCTCTTCATAAAATACTCATCTATCCTTCTAAACTTCTGCATTATTCTGTAGCACCTCATTGCAAAAGCTTTAATGTTCTTCTTGTCTGTACTACTTATCTTCCACGCTTCGCATCTACATAAGGGTCCCTCTTCTCCTCTTGTGTGGCGGTTGCCAACAAAATACTTTGGACTTTTCCTGTTCATGACCTTCTCCAATATATCATCGCGATATATAGATATATAAAGGAAAATGATTAAGTTCGCTGGTGTGCGAAACTGTAACTGTCGCATGATCTGTCACTGCCAAATAACACATCTCGATGAAATTTGGACCGTACGTAGAAAGAGAACTCCTACAGCATACTGCTGAATGTAACTCAAAGAAATACACTATGAGACGAGTAGAAATGACACTTTTATTCAAAGACATTAATACAGTGAAGACAGCGTGATTTATGTTGGTCTCCTGGACATTACAAAAGACGGGACACATTCTTAGCAGGGTGTGTGATAAGTACGGACAGCAATGTATGCTTTGCAACGTGCTCCGATTCTGACCATAGGATTGGTAAGCAGTTCTTATGGATGGCGTTCCATTTATCCGGCAGTGCGGTTGTCAACTGCTGGATGGTCGCTGGTGCGTCTGAACGTGTTGCAGTATGTCAGCGCAGTGCACTCCACACATGATTGATGGGGTTTATGTTGGGAGAACGGGCAGGTTAGTTCCTTCCACCGAGTGCCCTCGTTCCAAGAGTTCCTCCGCCTGTGCTGTTCGACGTGGTCTTGCACTGTCATCCATAAGTCAGGGCCGAATGAACCCCGAAAAATATGGACATGAGGCAGAAGTGCCGTATCGGAATGTCGTTGATCGGTAAGAGTTCCGTGTTTAATGATTTGGAGGTCAGTACGTCCGCGCAATATTATGCCTCTCCACACCATAACACCTGTACCGCCAAAACGATCATGTTAGACAATGTTCCTGGGAGCATTACGTCTTCCCCCCTCTCGCCATATCAGAGTATGTCGAAAATGATAATTCAGACTGAATTGGCTTTCATCCGAGAAGAACATGCGATCCCACTCCTCGATGGTCCAGTCCACAGAAAACAACGTACTGGTCTCCGGACAAAGAGCCCACTACCGTGCCGTCACCGTGCCACTGTGGAGCGTGAGATTGCGAGCCTTGCAGTCCTATTGAATGCGGTGGCAAACACACCCGCTGTTTGACGTGGGTCCCATCTGAGCAGTAGCCAAAAAAAAAAAAAAAAGGTTCAAATGGCTCTGAGCACTATGGGACTTAACATCTATGGTCATCAGCCCCTAGAACTTAGAACTACTTAAACCTAACTAACCTAAGGACATCACACACATCCATGCCCGAGGCAGGATTCGAACCTGCGACCGTAGCAGTCGCGCGGCTCCAGACTCAGCGCCTAGAACCGCTAGACCACCGCGGCCGGCGTGTTCCAGTGCCATCCCCATTTGGTGCTATAGTCACAGCTCCCTGTGTACGAGTAGGAGACATCTGGCAACATGCTACCACACTCTCATAGATTTTCACCAAAATAGTTAATATGTTATGTTGATTTGTCTATGTCGTCCCTAAGTTCTGCACAGCCGTGTACGTAATGTAATAGTGTGCGTAATGTTACTCTTCTCTCGTTGAGCTGTTTTTGGCCAAGGTGAAGGAGAACATTATGACGATTAAGTACCATTAACCCTGTCCGCAGCTCGTGGTCGTGCGGTAGCGTTCTCGCTTCCCGCGCCCGGGTTCCCGGGTTCGATTCCCGGCTGGATCTGGGATTTTCTCTGCCTCCTGATGACTGGGTGTTGTGTCATGTCCTTAGGTTAGTTATGTTTAAGTAGTTCTAAGTTCTAGGGGACTGATGACCATAGATGTTGAGTTCCATAGTGCTCAGAGCCATTTGAACCATTTGATTATCATTAACCATAAACTCAGCTTTCATCATTACTGACAACGTTTGAAAAAAGTTTGGGTCGTCTTGAAGCAGTTCCCAGGAGTCTTCCACGCGATGTTTGCTTCGGCTCGTGTCGACGCAGTCGTGGCACAAACTTCGCTGCTGTCTTTGCCCTGTTCAACTACTCTAACAGAATACGTTTGCACGTGCCATAACGTATTCCCGAGGTCTTGCAGAGGTCTTTGATGATATGTCTACGATCTTACAGAATCAGATTCCTCACTTTCTGAACATTTTCTGGTGTGATACCTGTTGACGGCTGACCAGAACGGTCTTCATTTTCTCAACGTCCGTCCTTTCTGAAACGCTTATATCAGTCTTTAAGTTTGTGTCCGACCTAAAGCGTTGTCTCCCAAAGATTGCAACAACATCTGGCGCGTTTCTGCAGCAGGTTCTCCAGATTCAAAACGAAATTGTATAGAGACACAAACCTTCTTTCAGGTCCCTCTTAGCAAAAGGGCGTACTCGCAGAAACAACGACACTGAAATATGCCAAGCAGTAACTAGCCGAACCAATCAGCTCGCAGGCACTTGCCGCATTGATCCAAGAAGGATGTAGCGCTTTACCGTGTATTGGTAACCATATGCTCGCAAAATTCAAATTTCGAAAACCTTAGGATACTGTCTCGTATACGTATCTACACACATACTCCACAAGCCACCGTACGGTGTGTGGCAGAGGGTACCTAGTACCATTACTAGCCATTTCCTTTCCTGTTCCACTCGCTAATAGGGTGAGGGAAAAATGAGTGTCTGTATGCGTCCGTATGACTCCTCATTTCCCGTATCTTTTCGTCGTGATCCTTACGCAAATTGTGTATTGGCGACAGTAGTATCGTTCTGCAATCAGCTGCAAACGCCGGTTCTCTAAATTTTCTCAGTAGTGTTCCTCGAAAAGAACGCCGCCTTCCCTCCAGGGATTCCCATCCGAGTTCACGAAACACGTCCGTAATACTAGCGTGTTGTTCGAACCTACCGGCAACAACTCTAGCAGCCCGTCTCTGAATTGATTCGACCTGATGCGGATCCCAAACACTCGAACAGTACTCCAGAATAGGTCGCATTAGCATCCCATATGCGGTATTCTTTACAGATGAATGACACTATCCCAAAATTCTAACAATGAACCGATGTCGACCATTCGCCTACCCTACCACAGTCCTCACATGTTATCACTTTGCCATCTTACGCCCAGATATTTAAACGACGTGACTGTGTCAAGCTGGACACTACAAGTGCAGTATGCCAACATTACGGGTTTGTTTTTCCTGTTCATCTGCATAAGCTTACATTTTTCTAGATCTAGAGCTAGCTACCATTCATCACACCAACTAGATATTTTGACCAAGTCGTACTTTTACATCTGACGATTTCGACCGGTCTGGGACGACACGTTTAGTTGTTTTTGTGTCTGGTTGCAGATGTGTCGAGCTTCCAGGCGTTCTTCAACTTCAGCGAGATGCGGGCGCTGCTGGACAGCTTCTGCGTGTACCACGTGAACGCGCCGGGCCAGGAGGAGGGCGCCGCCACGCTGGCCGAGGAGTGAGTAGGCAGTCCGCAGTCGCAGCCGCAGCGTAGCAGAGCGCCCTAGTCTGCCCTTCCGTTACAGGCGAAAGCTGCGGCGTAAAGCAGACCCCTCCCCCACGTTGTCTGTGATGTGTTATTATTTAAAATGTAAGCGCAGGTCATAAGTATAGGATGAAACTTCCCAGCAGATTAAAGCTGCATTTCGGACTCTTAACTCGGGACCTTTGCGTTTCGCGAGCACACGTTCCACCGACTGAGATATCCAAGCTCGGTGGAGTGATTCACGAGGGAGCTTTGAGTGCATAATTTACAAATATTTCGTGTCAATTAGCAGAGCTATGATAAAATGAAGTCCTGTTCCTGTGAAAACGGTGCCTTTGTCATCTAGCCGTGACAGGCATATGGCCGTCCAGTTAACGTGCTGACAGTCTGTGCCAACGACACGAACAGCATCTGTAACGTTTCAAAGCAAAATAGTGCTCGCAACTGATGTAGGATTGCACTTGTATTATTTCTGGTAAGGTTCTGATATCCCATAAAACATCCACTGAAGCGTTCCACAGAACAACTCGAAATTTTCGTAACAACAGTAGTCCTGCTGCCATCTGTACCATTTTCTTCTCAGGAGACTTTTGTCAAATCTTTCTATTTATTGCAACAGGGACGATAGCAGACTAAGTGAATGTATTTTCAGTTACCAGTTAGTATAAAATGTTAATGTAACTCCAAAATTGGAAAAAAATGAAAAATTACTATAGCAAATGTCATCTTACACAAAAATTTAAACTTAAAACTTTTTATTAAAACATTGTCAGTTTTTGTGCCACAGATGATACTTGAACCAGGCTCTATTTGCTTAGAAGGCAGGTGTGCTAGCCATTACACCACTATAGCAGTATAGGTAACGCCCCTGCACAGACTATGTTATTCTAATTCCCTCCCTAACACAAAACTTCACATCTTCAGCTTATTTTTCCCTTCTTCAATCGTCACTATTGCCGAATGAGAGCATTGGACTAAGGTAGTCTGTGCAGCTATGTCACCTATACTGCTACGGCGGTGTAATGCCTAGCACACCTGCTTGGTAAGCAAGGAGAGCCTGGTGCAAGTCCCAGCCGTGGCACAAATTTTTAATTCATTTCTTCAGCTTCTATCATTATCTTACATATATTGAGACTCAAATGTCTCAACGAAAATTTAATTATGTCAGATCTATAAACCATTCTCGAAAGTCTTGGAATTCCTGGGACTGATATCATGCCAGTATCGATATCGATGTCATGCCGATATCGACAAAAGGCATAAATCGCCCGGATTCTTGATTCACAGGATGGGTGAACTATCTATAGCCGGCCGTGGTGGCCGAGCGGTTCTAGGCGCTTCAGTCCGGACCCGCGCGACTGCTACGGTCGCCGGTTCGAATCCTGCCTCGGGCATGGATGTGTGTGATGTCCTTAGGTTAATTAGGTTTAAGTAGTTCTAAATTCTAGGGACTGATGACCTCAGCAGTTAAGTCCCATAGTGCTCAGAGCCATTTGACCCAACTATCTATACAAATAATTAAGTTTGTACAGAACGCTCCGTTCGTGAGTCCTACTCTCACTTATCTTCACTACTCTTCACAGTAGGCAAAGATCCCGAGTTCGAGTCTCGATCCGGCACATAGTTTTGATCTGCCAGGAAGTTTCACTCTTCACAGTACTTAGCTGTACCTGTTTTCAGTATATGAGATCTACCTGGACTTGGTTCAGCTTCGATTGTTCCTTCCCGTTTCCACTTCACATCACCAAAAGTCGGCTTGGGCAGATTTAAAGTGGTTGAATTGTTCCCAATGGATTTGTTACTCCATCCATTTGTTACGACATCCAGCATTTAGTCCACATTCGAAGTCACTGAGTTATCTTGACTGATCCACGTTGCTAATGACAACAAAATACTCCGTGCCCCCTTTATATACCGGTGGGTCTGCCTCTCGTGATACCTAGTGGTCAGGTTAGCATTACATGGGGGTATCCACATACTTCTTATTGGATAGTGTACACTGTTGGACATTAGAACTGCAACACCATGAACGATAGAAAATACGAAATTGTATTTACAGTGCTAAAACAATATAGTGGGAAGGATGCACATATAAATTCGTAGGTGGTTTAAGGGTGTACGAGGTGCGAAATTTAGTACGTAATGCTGCCACCCATGGCAACGATAACAGCTCTAACCCGGCTGGGCATTGAGTCATATTGAAGGTAGGTGATGGTTACTGGTATGTAATTCCAGGCTGCTTCAACTTCTCACCAGGAGTTCATTAATGATAGTGGCTGGCGTGTGGAGACATGCCATTCTCTCGGCAAGCAATGGTCAAATGTTTTCAATGAGTGGATGATCTGGAGAACATGCTGGCCAGGGGTCAAACTCCCTCTGTATAGAGTAAGTCAGGGCAACATGAATAATGCACTGATGAGCCAAAACATTATGACCACCTGCTTAATAGCTTGTTTCTCTGTCTTTGGAACGAAATACATCACATTCTGCGTATCAGGGATCCAACAGCATGTTGGTAGGTTTGCAGAGTTATGTGGCGTTAGATGTCAACGCTCAGGTCACGTAATGTGCGTAAATGTCAGGCCGCTGATTTTCGTACGTCACAGAGACCTCGAAGATCGCCACTGTCCTTAAAACGTCGGAAATTTAACGACTGCTGTCCAAATTACCGCTTATGATCCAGAGGTGATTGTGTTGTGTACCCAATGACTCTCCAGGTGCTGGGCCCGTACGGCGATAACGAAAATGTAGCTGTGTTCGCTCTCGTTCACATGCCGATACGTCCGTCGTCATACTTGGCCCTGAACTGTTACTCGTCTGAAGGGACAACGTGTTGTCGTTGGGCGTACCTCTGTCGGCTCGCCTCTCTCTGCTGCCGCCAAAGGCGCAAAAATAATAGCCGTGCTGATAGTCTCACATGTTCCAGATGTTTCGCCCTCGCCGTGTGGATACTTGTCATCCTGCAAAGATTCAAGACACGTCACGTAGCCATTCGTTCCTGCACATCCGAGCGAATAATGTTTGTTCTCGCGGACGCTGTTCGCATGGGGTCCGTGAGTTGCTGCGTGACATCTCCATCATATTGCGCCTGCCACCTAACCGTGTGTGGCGGAGGGTACCTCAGATACCACTTACTGATCCTCTCCTTCCCAGTTCGACTCGCGAATGGCACGTGGAAAGAGTGGTTATTGCTAAGCCCCGTAGTAACTATTAATTTCTCGAATTTTCTCGTCGTGATCGTTTCGTGGAGTGTATGTGGGAGGAAGTAATATGTTATCCGACTCCTTCCGGAAAGTGTTCACTCGAAATTTCAGTAGTAGATATCTCCGTTATGCACAACGCTTCTCGTGTAACGTCTGCGACTGGAGTTTGTTGAGCATCTCTGTAACGCTTTCGAGCCCACTGAATAAACTTGTGACGAAACGCGCTGCCCTCCGTTGGATCTTCTATCAGTCCTACCTAGTAGGATCCCAGACTGATGAACAGCACTCTAGAATCGGTTGAACAAGCGCCTTGTAAGCCACTTCCTTCGCGCGTCAACAAAATTTCCATAAGTTTCTTCCTATGAATCTCAGTGTTGCATCTTCTTTCCTTACGTGATCATCCCACTTTAAGGTCGCTCTGGATATTTACTCCTGGACATTTTACGATAGGTACTGTTTCTAGCAACTTGTCATCAGTGGTGTAGTTGTACAGAGGTTGATTTCTTTTCCTATGTGTGCACAGCATGTTACATTTATTTACGTTCAGGGTCATTGCAAGTACCAGATTTCCCTCGGAATTTGTTTATCCACTGCCACGTGTTTCCCTTTATAATAATTAGATTTGCTGCCATGGTAGCAACAGTTTCTAGCCATTCTACCAGTATAAAACAATACGAAGTTTCAAAAACACATCTCGTCTTCACAAACGACCGACTCATTAAAACAGCTAATTGTGTTCCCGCTAGTTCTGCGGTAAGGCGTTTATTTATCACGAATGCAGTGACTGTAGTGTTTACCAGCAGGAAATGTGTTACATATCAACCCTTGAAACGTCCAAGTAGTATTAAGTAATACATTTGACGTGCAAAGTGTCTATTAAAAGAATACTGCACTACAGTAACTGTTGTATATATCTGCAAGAAAACGCCTAGCCTTGTACAAGCTGTACGGCGGAAGCTGACGATAGTCAGCGCACTCCTCCCTGTACTTCCCCGTCAACAGAATATTCGTTGTTGTCGCTGTTCCAAATTTTTGTTCTTAATTGTAGATTAAGTAGCTGTTCCATTATTTATAGCTTACAACCTGTATGCATACACGCCCGAAGATGAAGACAATAGTCTCGAAATTTGTCACCATGTATTAAATGGAATGTAACGCGAAAACGAGGTAACTGGCTGCTGTAGAATACAAATGAATAAAGCTAGTGAAATGTCATACATTGAACTATCTGTTTGTGACTGAATGGTGTGAGTTAGACAGGCGTCCGGTACCAATCGGTAGAATTATAACTGAGGAAGCCATTCCAGATTGACCATCGTTATGCGATTTCTTCAGTGACGCTGCGCCAAGTCTCCGTTCTTTCTGGCGACCTTGCTGCGGAGATGGCAGTGACCTTGTTCTTCAACTCCCCCGCGCCCCCCTCCCTCCCCTGCACCACCGCCTCCCAAAACTACCGTACAAAGGAGAAAAACTCCCATCGATATCCGGTTCAAAAATTGCTGGGAAAACACGTTACACGGCGAGCTCCACTAAACCTGTAATGTAGTAGACTAATACGCTGCCCGTATCCACAGTTACTACTAAACCGACATTGCGGTTACTGGTAGTCTATGTGTAGTGAGAGAAATAATAAAGGGGCGCCGGCCGCGGTGGCCGTGCGGTTCTAAGCGCTTCAGTCCGGAACTCCGCGACTGCTACGGTCGCAGGTTCGAATCCTGCCTCGGGCATGGATGTGTGTGATGTCCTTAGGTTAGTTAGGTTTAACTAGTTCTAAGTTCTAGGGGACTGATGACCTCAGATGTTAAGTCCCGTAGTGCTCAGAGCCATTTGAACCAATAAAGGGGCATTTCCCTATCGCCCATACTTCTTTATTTTTCGCTGACTCGACTTTTCAAATTACATCTCTGCTCATCTTCAGGAGCGAAACTGCAGTAAGATAATATTGGTCATATTTTCATCATGTAGTATTTCTCAATTAGTATAACTTCGATAATCACTAATAGTCATAAAATCACCAAGGAGAAATTGGTCTTCTTTATTCGTTTCTGCCTGTTGGAGACTATGATATTCCTACCGTCTGGTAACCTCGCGCCTGCGGCATTTGTTCCCGGGATTGTTCTTTCTTCAACTCTGACCACGTTTCTCCAGTTTTTTCATTTATTTTTAACTGGAAACCTGAGTATTCTATCTGTTCCGTAGTAAGTGATCCACTTTCTTGGGTGCCCTCACATTTGATCCTCATCTGTCGTATGTCTGTTTCTACTTTGTTAAAACAAGTTCCCGTCGTTTTCTTATCCAGACAGCTAGTAAAAGCCTGTTACGATAGTGGTAATGCGTTCATTGGAGCCACGTATCCATTTAAGACTGCAGGCCTCGTGCGCAGCGTGTCCACTGTCTTTTGGATACGTGTGTTGCTCATGACTGTCTTCTGTACCGAGCAGTGCTTTGATGTGGAGCCATGATTTTCTTTACAATCCTTTTTGCTTTGCTGTGCATGAAAACGATACTCATAACGGTTCTGTTCTCGGATTTAACGTTGTAAAATGTCTTAATTGGAGTATTCGCATAATTATTCATATTTAAGAGATGTGGAAGAATATTGTAAGCGATCCACGTTTACAACAACCGGGCGCGGACTCACCTAATACAATGCCTTTGCTGACAGACATGAGAACTCCCCAGTTTTCGTATTAGGTATCACAATTCCTCGTTAACGTATAAATCTTTGTGATTCATTAATCTGAGATAGCAAAAAATTGCTGTACGATAATGCAGTACGATGCAGCAGCCTAGCTGCTGTTTTTAACGTTTTGTTTTATTGTAGTCTTTGACACTGTTCGTTGTGATTATACTCCAAAAAGACATTGGCGCATTTTGATCGAATCGGTCGATAGCACTTAATACCAAATTTGTTTGCGATGCCTGTTTAACGCGAATCACTTATATCAAAATATCCATAGCGACTGGTACAGTACACGGTCATACCCGAACCTAACAGTCGAGAGATTTCTGTGGCGGTATACCTTGTTAAAGTTATTACCAAATCGGTACAATACTACGTATCCATCGAATCTGCCCACGCCCCACTTTGCAGTAAGTACAGGGGGTGGACAAAAATATGGAAACACAAAATACTCCGTGCATAATACGGTGTAGGAAAACAATTGGCTTTCAAAAAAGCTTCCAGTCGTCTCAGAATGGATAAATAGGGGTCCTCTGTGGTTTTCAAGATAATTTTATACCATTCTTCTTGCCAAATAGTGGCAACTTCAGGTAACGGTGGTTGAAGTGGATAGCGATACGCATCGTTCTCTGCAAAGTAGACTACAAAAGCGCAATAGTAGTTAGGTGTAATGAGAGTGGTAGCCAGGCGAAAAGCGACAGTTCATCGTGGTGCTCACGAAACCAGTCCTGGGCGATGGGAGCTGTGTGGAGGGGGCCCAACTGCCATGTAACAGAGCATCACCATAGCGGAGCAAACATTGTACCATAGGACGGACCTGATTAGCCGAAATGGCCACGTAATCCTTGGCAGTAATGCAGTTTTGCAGAGTAAGCAGAGGGCCCAAGAAATACCACGATAAGGTTGCCCACAATATCACCGAACCCTTGCCATATTTCCCTCTTGGCACGCAACTCGGCCAGAAGTTGGAACCAGTGTGAAACAAGACTTATCCGACCAAATGACATTCTGCCATTGCTCCAGAGCGCAGGTGTTATGGCCTCCTCACCACGTTTTCATGTCGTAGGCATTTACATCACTGATGAATAGGTTTGGAATTCCAGCTCGCCATGCAATTCCGTGCTTATGAAGTTCTTTTCGTGTTGTTTCGGTGCTGTCAGAGCTCGCGAGTCCGACGATACACAGTTCTTCAGTGAGTTTTGCGACTGTCATCCTCTCATTTCTCGTCACAGTTCTCCTCAGTGACCGTCCGTCACACGCTCAACACACACTTTTGTCTGCGTTGTGACTTAGCAGATGATGTTTTTCCGCTGTATGCGGTATACATCTTCGGCAAGTTGGCTCTTTGAAACATGTCCGCAGCTCGTGGTCTAGTGGCTAGCGTTGCTGCCTCTGGATCACGGGGCCCCGGGTTCGATTCCAGGCTGGGTTGGGGATTTTCTCTGCCCGGGGTTTTGGTATTTGTGTTGTCCTCATCATTTCATCATCCTCATTCGTGACAGTAGGTAGATTGAACTGTGTGTGTTAAAAAAAAAAAAAAACTGGACTGTGTAAGAATTGGAACTTTGTACGGGCGATGATGATCGCGCAGTTGAGCACCCCACAAACCAGTCATCATCATCTTTGAAACAACAAACGGTTCGGCTATCTTGGTTGCGAATGCACTCTCCATATGAGCATCAACAATTCGTTAACATTCGAATTCCTTTAGCTCATAATGCAAACAGAACACTGTTTTGACCACGACCGATACTTGCAACATTGCACAGGAGCCGTTCGTGGTTAAATACAACGCAGCCTGTGGACTTTACTAGAATCTGCATTATGTTCAAGCATGAATTTCTCGCGGTGTTTCGATATTTTTGTCCAGTCCTTGTATGTTGCATGTACTGCCCAAGCTTAGTCGCCAGTTAAGACTGACCGCGCTGACAATCCACACGCATCCCTCGAAGTACAGCTGGCTGAGTCAAAAAGCAAGTAGACAATGCAGGCTTCCGCACTCATGGTCGATGAGACAGTACAGGCATAAAATTAAATTTGTTAAATGTTAACATTAAATAGACAGTCAGAAAAGTGAAGGGGTTAATTTTTTAAAAGCAATAAAATGAAGGTGGCGGCTGTATGTACCGAGTTCCATTATAACAAGAGTATTAATAATGGAGTTTTCGATTTAAAAAAAGCACAAATATGTCAATCGTCTCAGTGGGGCAAAACTTTTTTGAGCAGTTCATTACTTTTTAGCCATCTTTATGTGAAAATTAGAGAAATTAAGACGCACAAGCACTTGTTCTTTCTGCATAGTATTGCCATTTTGTCTTCAGCCTAAAGAGCGGTTCGATGCAGCTCTGTACATAGTGTATCCTGTGCAAGTTTCTTCAGCTCTGCGTGACTACTTCACCTTACATCCGTTTAAAACTGCTTTCCGTGGTCAGTCCATGGTTTCCCTCTTCGAATTTACTCCACACACTTTCTTCCATTACCAAACTGACGATTCTTTGATTTCTCAGGATGTGGCATGTCAATATCTCTCTTCTTTTAGTCAGCGTTATTTGTTACTTCTTGATAAGTTATCCGATCTACCCTTCTAATTTTCTGCATTCGTCTGTAGCACAATATTTCAGAAGCTCCTACTTTCTTCTTGTTTGAACTGTTTGTTGTCCACTTTCGCATCGATTCAACTCTATACTCTAAAGAAATACCTTCAGAAAGTAGTTTCTAACATTTCAATTTATATTCAAAGTAGCGTCTCACGACATACAGGTATCTACGACCGGATGATTTGTCTGTCGTAGAGATAATAAATTATAAGCACAAATATTCCTCGCGAATCGTCCTACCCATTAGTAAAAACTGTATGAAAATCCCAAGTGTGTTCTTGAGATTATCTTTCACATACAGAAAGAAAAATGCGGCAAGAGACTTTAATTTATGATATGCAGTATTATTAAGAAATTTCCCTTTTTCAAGTACACATTCATGTTAGTCACTCTGCACTTCATATCCTGTCTACTTCATCCGTCGTCAGTTATTTTGCTGCCCTAGTTGTGAAGCACATCTATTTACCATTCGCGATTGTTATCGGAGAGAGAACCACTTTTCTTGGTTAACTCATATAGACTAATCGCAGTTGACGTCACCCGATAGAAAATGGACAAAAAGATACAGGGACATTATACAGATTCCACCAAATACTGTAAGAAGGCTTTCATAGCTCAGATGTAAGTGTAAGAAATGTTTAACTGCGGGATTTGCACGGAGTGGTCCGTACGCGGAAGCACCTTCCACGACTTTGCAAGCTGTCCCAAAAACATACAGCTGCAGTCTTTCCGCGCGAGTCGATGGTGGGGTTTCGTTCAACGGATACTGTAATCATTTCTGCTCATCACATGATCTGCAGTTAAATTTAATGCGCTATGCGGCTGGACACTTCGCATCCTGCCATTGCTGGCGCCATGCCGAGAAGGCAGAATCTGCTGTAGTATCTCGGGAGATATTAATGGTGACGACTACATCCATTTTTGAAAACTCGAACCGTTTGAGATAGTGTTTAAAGAGCCAACCGAGGTAGATGTAGACATTCGTGCTAATCAACTGCTTGGAGGAACACAAATATGGATGAGCTGCTCATCAACCCGCAATGTCTACGACATTGTAAGTCAAAGTCTGCTACTGGCTGGACCAGACTCCAGCGCATGATCGAGTCCTAGAAAGACAGACTGACTGCGAAAAGATTATACTCACTTGCAGTGTCTGGTAGCACGTGACTAAGATGTGAACTTGTCACGTTGATCCTAGAGGGGTTGGATAAAAATATAGAGACAGCGAGAAACACTTGCTTGAACATAATAGCAGATGCTAGCCAAGCCTGCAGATTATGCTGTTATATTTGACCATGAAAGGCACCTGTGCAGTGTCCTGAATATGTTGCAATGTGTCAGTCGTGATCAGAACAGTATTCTACATGACTGTGAGCGCATTATGTTGCAACTAACTGAATTCGAACGTTGGCAATTTGTTGATGCTCATACGGTGGGGGCTTCCATAACTGAAGTGGCCTAAGTGTTCAGTGTTTCAAGAGACACCATATCGAAGATTCATACCGCATACAGGGAAAGCAAAAAACATCATCCGCTAAGCGACAACGTAGACGAAATTGGTGTTGAGTGATCGTGACGGATGGTTGTTGAAAAGGATTGTGGCGCAAAATAAGAAGACAGCAGTTGCAGAAGTCACTGCAAAACTGAATATCGCACTTTCAAATCCTCTCAGCACCAAAACAACCAAAGACATCTCAGGAAGCGAGGAACTCAAGGGTGAGGGAATTCCAAAACCACTCATCAATGATGCGAATGCCCCATAACAGGAAAACATGATGCGGAAGCCATAAAACCAGGGCTAAGGAGCAATGAAAGAGTGTGATTTCATTGTACAAGTCTTGTTTCTCATTGTTTCCAACTTCTGGCCGAGTTTACGTCCCAAGCACGATACATGGCTGGAGTTTGGTGGTGATTTGAGCAGCCATATCGTGGCATTCCTTGGGCCCCAAGGTTATTCTGCTAGGCCAAGGATTATGTGACCATTTTGGTTGATCACGCCTATCCAATAGTTGTTCCCCAGTGGTGATGCTGTGTTCCAAGGTAACAGGCCCAGTTCACAAAGCTCACATCCCCCAGGACTTTATTTTGTGAGCATGAGGATGAATTGTCACATTGACCGTGTACACCACAGTTACCAGATCTCAGTATTATTGAGCCTTTGTAGTCTACATTCAAGAGAAGGGTAGTGATCGTTATCCTTCCATCATCAGTACAAGACTGTAATGCTATTTTGCAGGAGAAAAGGTATAATATTCCTCTGAGAGTCATACAGGACCTGTATTTAACCATTGCAAGATGATTGGAAACAGTTTTGAATGCTGGCGAGTTTCTTACACTGCATTAGGCATGGTAATGTGTTCTGTTTTTGGTGTTTCCATATTTTTGCCCAGTCCCTGTAAGCTCTGAGGTTCAAAAATTCGCAGGGTGATTCCGACTGCTATGAACATAGTTCTGCCAACATTTAGCATCTTTTGTGTGTCTGGCCAAACTCTTCGGGCTCTGGTAGCCTTCAGTACCATTGACATTTTTGACTTGTGGGATGAATGTAGGTCAGTATACTGATTCAGGGGAGCTGAACATTGGGGGCAGTCCACTGAAGAAATTCAGGCAATGGGTGTAGTCCGGTGCTCACTAGCATGCTACAGAAGGATGCCTGAAGCACAATTAAGAGAGATAGGCACAGTGCTTTAGTTATTACCTCATAAAAATTAGACTGCCGCAATGAAATGTGTCATGTTAGTTTCTCAATATTCACCCTTCAGTAAGACAGTTTTGTCTCAATGATAAGACACTTTGGTTGTAGAGGTCTGCATTTTGTCTGTGTGGGAAATGTTCCCCTTCAAAAATCATCTCCTCATCATTCTGGAAATGCCTGCCATGCAATGGTACTTCATCTGAAGAGAGGCAGAATAAGATGGGGGCATTGTTGTGGAACAAAAACATCCCCTCCAACAGCTTCCGGCAATGATTCGCCTTGACGACCTCGCTTACCACATTCTTTGTAATGGTATGCCCCTTATATTATATGCTAGCACCAGATCATTGCAGACCCAAAAATATTGTCACGTTGCCTGACAATGGTTGGATCATCACCTTCTTTGGCAATAGTGAAGCCACATACTTCCAGTGCTTGCTTTGCTCCTTTCACTCAATTTGTGCTGGGACTGGATTCCTATCTTGTGATGGCATCTGACTTCACTTTGGATTACTGAAAGGTCTACTTCTCATCTTGTCTACAACTACGTATGTATTCTGCAAACCACTGTGAGGCACATGGGAGAGGCTATGTCCCATTATACCAGTTATTAGAGTTTCTTCCTGTTCCATTCAAATATGGAACATGGGTTCAAAATGGTTCAAATGACTCTGAGAACTATGGGACTTAACTTCTAAGGTCATCAGTCCCCTAGAACTTAGAACTACTTAAACCTAGCTAACCTAAGGACGTCACACACATCCATGCCCAAGACAGGATTCAAACCTGTGACTGTAGCGGTCGCGCGGTTCCAGACTGTAGCGCCTAGAACCGTTCGGCGACTCTGGCCGGCAGAACATGGGAAGTATGGTTGTTTGAGCACCTCTGTGCGTGCAGTAATTATTCTAATTTTATCCCCACGATTCATATGTGAGCTATACAGAGGGAGTTGTAGTATGTTCCTAGAGTCATCATTTAAAGCCAGTTCTTGAAACTTTGTTAACAGACATTCTTGGGATAGTTTACACCCATCTACAAGAGTCTTCCAGTTCAGTGCCTTCAATATCTCTGTGACACTCTCTGATGCATTAAACAAACCTGTGACATTCGTGCTGTCTGTCTCCACATACGTTCAATATTCCTTGTTAGTCCTATCTGGTACGGGTCTCACACACTTGAGCAATATTCTAGAACTGGTCGATTAGATTAGATTAGATAAATAAAAATAAAAAAACACAAAAAAAGTAGTTATATTAACTTAAGTATGTTGTTAAATTAACCTAATTATGTCATGTATTGGAAAATTCGACTCGTTCCACATCATTACGAAATATCGTATTCATGATCCATGGAACTAGTATTAATCTAATCTAATCATCTGACCTCTACCATGATACGGGGACAAGAAGATTAGAGAGAAACATAGATTAGTTCAGGTCTCAGCATTTGTTCCTAAACAAGCTAAATGAGATATTTGCAAATGTATTGGGAAAAATGTTCCTGATGCAGCTGAAGACCTCTTTAACTAATATAATGCAAGTTGTAACTAATAGTAGTTGCCACATGGGATGTTTCAGTGAAAAAGGCAATTGTTAAGGTACTTTTGGATACTATGAAGCTGGGCAACTTTAGACATTTTTTGCACTTTTTGTAACATAACCTTATTCAAATATACAATGTGATGTTTAATTTCCATGTATATGGACTTTTATAAGCTTTATCCTTTAATTTTAATGAGTTTTTATTTGCAATGAGGCATTCTGAATATGGAATAATAATTGCCACTGTGTTAACCCCTTCCCATCTCCCGAAGACCACAACAGCATTGTGACCTGAAGTCTTAAGGTTAAATGTATCTATCAGAAAGATGGGCTGACCTAGTGTTCCTTTATGACAAACAGTTATAAGTATTTTACAAATTTGACCAGTATTTTGACTTTTGTTATATGCATATACAGAAAAACACTTGTCACAAAGTTTACTGATTTACTGGGAACTATAATTACCTGACATACTCAGTGCTGTAGGAGATGATCTTGTAGTCTTCTTTATGAAAACTTTTTATTTGCCAAGATTGCAAGGTTAGATACATTGATTACTAGTTTTGCCCAGTTAAGTGCCATTCTTCAGATCACATAATAGAAAGCAGTGTCTGCATCGACTACTGAAATAAGTTGTTTTATCACAATCACATTTACAATACCAAACTCAATAATTGTGGTCACATTATATATGTATAAATGCATTGTGCACCATTTCATTTTGCACAGTGAAAAAATATGTAGGAATATGCATTGTAACCCCAATTTTTGAGTTTGGAATTTTAAACACAATTGTGCAAAGTGTTTTGATTTAGTAATACATGTAGACACTGCTTTCTGTTGTTATCTGAAGATGTCAATTTAGCTGGTCAAAACTAGCAATCAATACAGCCACCCTTTTCCTGGGAAATAAAAAGGTTTCCCAAAGAAGACTTCAGTATTTTGTGATATTTGTTTCTCTGATAGTCTTAAAATACAAATAATTTAGGCCTATCCTTATTGAAAACCAATGGCCTTGCCACATTGGTAACACTGGTTCCTGTCAGGTAACCAAAGTTAAGCGCTATCAGGCTTGGCTAGCAGTTGGATGGGTCATTGTCCAGGTTTGCTGAGTGCTGTTGACGAGTGGGGTGCACTCAACCTTTGTGAGACCAATTGAGGAGCTACAGTTGAGAAGTAGCGGCACCGGTGATGAAAACTGACAACAGCCAGGAGAGCAATGTGCTGACCACCTGCCACTCGATACCCGCATCCAGTGATGCATAAGCTGAGGATGACATGGCAGCTAGTTGGTACCATTGGGCCTTAAAGGCCTGTTCAGATAGTTTTTTTGTTTGTATCGTCATCGAAACAAAATAAGAATGAAAAGAACTAAACTGTATCAAGCAAGATAATTAAACAAAACCTTTATGTACTTATTTATGTATCTGTTCTGTGGAAACATATGAGGAAAAAATGGATCATAAGACTTACATGTAACATAATATTGTCTAAGCAAGGTAATTTATTCAAACAATTAGACACTCACATGCAACATGATAAAAAAACAAGTCATAATACATTCAACAAAGTGTTCTGATCAGCTGTTATATTTAGAAAGAAACTTATAATGGAAAATAAAGCATTTTCGTTTTTACTAAACCATTTACAAATGAAAATAATTTTGTTAACGATACTTGTTTTCTATAGTTTCAGTTATCACACTTTTTGCTACTGGTATGTGTGCTGTAAGAAAGTTACCTCTGAAATATATCAAAATAACTTTTATGCTTTCAATGTGCTTAAGGAAATGTTTGTAAAATTTAACTCTTATACAGAATGATCTGCACATTTCACTTATGTGTATCAATTTACCTTCATTTAGTCAGTTCTTCAAAATTATCTACAGTAGCAGTAAGTTTCCAACTGTTTTATCACTGGCAATGAAATGGCTTAATGACGAGTTTAAGTCTAATGTACATACTTGTAGTTTTCATCACTAGTGGGAGAACTATGCAAGAACACATTGTAGCAGAGCTATATGTTGAATGGTGACCCGAATTATAGTAGATAGGGATAAAAAGCTGGAGAACATTGTTGTCAGTACATCAGTACATCAGTTACCAGGTTTCACAGAACTGGTACATCAAAAGGTGTTGTTTATATGAAGAAATCAAAAGAAAAGAAAACCTCTAGTGGAACAAGGTAACTATTAGAGAGAAGGCGAGAATTTCAAATAACCTACAGTAATAACTTGATGTAATATGTTAAACTAAACTATTTGGAAATGTCTCCAAGAGAATGCAAGGAAAAAGGAATGAAAATTTAATAGGAGAGATAATTATAAGAGTATGAAAAAACCAAACAGAAACTTAGGTGTGATGGATACTGCATATTAGCATTTAAGATCATAGGTAGAATGGTATCCAACAATAGAGATGAAATTACATAAGAATGCTAAGCTTTCTTTAACGTCCATATGGGTCAAGAGATGCATTAGATATACAGGCAATTCATAATAACAACAATGACATTCTGTGGGTAATGTCAGTTGAGCTGTATCAAGCAAATTATGTAGAAAAGGTCTTCAGTGGAAGACAATTTTCAAACACTGGAATAACACTACAGTTGTTTTGCTGCTCACTAAAGGAGAAAGACAAAACAAATTACAGGATGTACCAAACATATACTGGGAAACTTCAAGGGTTTATTGACTGGCTTGAGAAACAAACTGAAAATGTGAAACCATCTCCAGAAACATTAGCTGATGACATTGTTGTGTGCAGGAAAGTATTGTCATTGCATGATTATAATGAATTACAGAAGTGACTTAGACAAAATTTTCAGTAGGTGTAATGAATGGGAGGTGTCTTCAAATGCACATAATTGTAAGATAATGTCTAACAAAGAGAAATAATCTGGTGGAAACTGATTACTAGATAAGTGGTGAACATCTTGAGCAGGAAACATCATATACGTACACAGGCTAAAAAAATAAATTGAAGTGTTGTAACCATGACTAGACCGGTCGCAGCGTTGCTGAGAATGAAAGCATGGTGGGACCAAACGGAAGCAGCTCATGAACAAACAAAACAAATGGGAAAGAATGGACAAGAACAATGATGGACAACTGAGCAAGACCTTACAAGCAACAGCACACAAGAAGCAACAGGGTCACAAGCAAAAAACTCTCAAATCCACAATGTCCACTCGTACATGGAAACAAAGTAAAGTAAACATGTTGTCTGTAGGCAAGATGTTGATAGATTCACGCAAATATCAGACTGCCTCACTGGGTGAGAGGCAGGCACTTAAATACATGATAGGGTATGTCATTATTGGCTGCTGGAACCACGTGCTCCACTGTGGCACCCTCACATTATATGCGCATGAAGCCACAGGTTATGACGCGACGGCTGCAGAGACCTCTAGTGGTAATCGAGGTCCATGTCATCTTGCACGAATTTGAAACCCATGGCGCTCGGTACCAGATCAAGCACCCAGAGTATATGGTCAGATCTCGGTGCAACTTCATATACATACACACCATCCCTGAATGTGTAAATGAAAAGAGTTACAATTCTCTGTGACAGGTAGAATAGCAACCAGAGTGTATTAGTGTTGTAAGCAGACATGATAGCATGTATAAAGGATCTGAATAGTATCAGATGTTGAGTAATTATTGTGAAGGACATGGAGATGCTGCCTATTCATGTGAGACAGTGTTATCAGTACTCTGACAGAGTTTGGAAGGGAGGTCATTGTAGGTCTCCATTTAGCTTGCTGGTCAAATCATGCAATATGAAAATTTGAAGGGCATTTGGATGTGGCAGTGGCCCGATGTTGGACTGAGGGCAGGCACACTCATCGTCAAGTTTCCGGTCAACCACATTTGAGCACCGCAAGGGAAGCTCACCCTATTGTGAACCAAGCACATTGTAATCCCGTCACATATGCAACTGCCAACGAAGAACACGTAATGGACTCCCTGCTCATTCTACGTCATCTCTCACCGTTTGTTGGAGACTAGCAGCAACCAGCCTAGGAAATAACCATCTCATACATAAGTTGCTGTTGACATCACACAACAAATGGCAGCTTTTGGATTGGTTCTGTGAATGGGAAGCATGGACTGCTGATGAATGACGTCACATTGTGTTCAGTAATGAATCATGCTCCTGCAATATCCCAGATGACCATCATCAGGCAAGCTGGGGAGAAGTCCCATTTGTTGACTGTTTTGGAGAGACACAGCGATGTTACTTGTGGCATCATGATGTAGGGAGCCATTAGGTGTGTGACTGAAGGTCATGGCTGGCAGTGACTGTGGGAACTCTTGAAAGCACAATAATGCTACACATACATCCTGTGTCCTGATGTGTTATCTCCAGTGCTTAATTTCTCAAATTTTAGATATCAGAATGCACCTCTCCAACCATTTCCAACTTCTCTTCTGGGCGCTTCATGTTTTATGTCTGGCAGTGTGTTTAAAGTAACATTAAGACGCAATGTGAAATGGGATGATCACATAAAATCAGTATTAGGGGAGGCGAGTGGAAGACAGACGTGTTGGAAGGGTTCTGAGAAAATTCAGTGCATCTGCAAAGAAAATCACACAATGCTGGTGTGATCAGTTCTGCAGTGTCTAGTGTCTGAAGTTGTTGTCAAGTAGGCATGACAATAGACATTGAATGAATTCAGAGATGTGCTGCTCAGATTGTAATAGATCCATGTAGTCTATACAGAAATGCTGGGGGAATTTAAATGGATATCATTGGAAAAAAGACGACATATCTCTGATGGTAGTACATAGAGTAAATTTAAAGAACACACATTCAGAGAAGAGTGGGCAACTGTTATGCTGTATCCGACAAACATCTCGCATAGGGGTCATGGGAACAAGAGAGACTAGTTTGTATACAGAGGCATATAGATACACATTTTTCCCTCACTCAATACGCAGATGAAATAGGAAAGAAAACTGATAATATCAATATGATGTACCCTCCACAATGCACATATAGTAGCTTGTGGAGCACACGTATTGATGTGCATGTTATCAAACAATGCTAGAAAGCATCAAAGTTACTGTGGAAAATGCTTACTGCTAGGCCAACTTTTTGGCACTCAATGTGAGTTGTAACACTGACACCACAGATTACCATGTAGGTTGACTCCTCTGCTGTCATGGTGCTTAGCAGACTATACAGTATTGTTGTGACAGGTGTCAAATCATTATATGCCATCTGACATCCTGAGTAATACAAAATGGTTGATGCTTTTGTGGTCACTTTTTGACAAATTGAGTATTGGCTTTTGTCTCGGGATCTTTGGATGACATTGTTTAATGATTTCTCCAACCCAAGTGGCTAGCATTGTTGAAGATTCACCCCCATTGTTGGTGACAGAATGGAGTTGAGCACACTTCCAGAGATTATTCATACCTGCTGTGCCATTGTATAAGGCTGTGCTTCTTCCTTAAGGAAAACCACACTGATCACTGTACAACCACAATTTTGGTTACCTTAAAACTCTTAACTGTGTAAAAGATTTCAAGCTTTTACTTAATGCTTGAAATTGGCTACTATTAGTCATGTACTGTCATTGAAGAAGAAAGATTAGGGTCTTTTCTTTCATTCATTCATTCATTCACTCACTCACTCACTCACTCACTCACTCACTCACTCATTCATTCATTCATACACTTATTTTGCCATTGCAATACATATACTCCTTGGGGAATGACCAGAGGAACTCCCTCAGATGTGAGTGTGACAGGTACATAAAATCTCCAACTGTGGACTTGATACAAACCTGCCACAATTAATGGAGGATAAATCTCTGACAATGTCAGCCACGTGTGCTGGTGAAAAATCAGAAACATCATTTAACAAACATTGTTCAAAGATCCCAAGACAAAAGCCAAGAGGTCATACAACATCCTGCATATTGTCAAGTCCATTACAAGGAATCTGACATATAGTTCATCACATTTCCATTTTTTAAAAGAAGGATGATAGTGAATTAACATTTGCTTGGAGTAAGTCATCATAAACTTGACTGTTACAAACATGAGAAGCTGCATTGAGTGACAACATTCATTCACAAAACTTGCAAATGCTGCCTTCTTACCTAGGTGAGGATTGTCGAGTAAGTGGTATAGTGTTCGGACACTGACCCTACATTGAGGAGGATGGTATTTCAAACAGTATAGGTACTTTTCTCAGGGTAGGAGTTTTATTATTAATTTACTGAATTAAATCTAGATGGCATAAGTGTAATTTGCTTTAAGCACCATTGTGACAGTTTATTGTTAATGCAGAGTAATTGTTAAGTTTCTATAATTCCCTTGTCTTTCGTTAATGTATACCTTGACTCGTTCCCCATCACTGAACGTTCTATTTTTTGATGGCATCTGCAAATCATGATGAATGAATAACCTATGAATGAATGAATTAATTAGAGAAAGAAAAGACCATAATCTCCTTTCTTCAATGATGGTCCACAGCCAACAGGAGTTGACTCACAATCTGGTCAAGTCAGGTCTCAATCTCCCTTTAACTCTTAAGAATTTTTACGCACTCAACATTGTGACTGTACAATAGTTGGTTTGTTTCTCACCTTTGATTATTCACACTGGTTCATTACATTCTTCAAAAAGTTACCTGGCGCAGCTCTCGGCACTGGTCTATCCTGTGCAGGCCTCTTCAGTTTTGCCTAATCAGTGCAATATACATCCATTTGAACTTGCTTCCTGTAATCAGTCCTTTGTCTCCCTCTACAATTTTTAACCCCACTACCAAACTAATTCTTTGATGCCTAAGATGCGTCCCATCAACCAGTCTCTTCTTTTAGCCATGTTGCAGCATACATTTCTTTCCTTGCAGATTCAGTTCAGTTCCTCATCGTTACTAAGCTGTCCATCCAATCTTCAGCTTTTTTCTGTAGCTCAATGTTTCTGAAGCTTCTGTTCTCTTCGTGTCTGAACCAATTATCATCCATGTTCTTTTCTTTATAAGTCTACACACTCTGAACCATTTATTGTCCATTTTCATTCTGTTCTAGTCTACAATCCAGTCAAATACTTTCAAAACCATTTTTAACACTTAAATTTATATTTTCAGAAGGTACATATCATCTCTACTTCATCCATCATCAGTTACTTGCTGGCCAAATACTCAAACTATCTACTACTACTTTTCTGTTTCACTCCCTAATATAATTCCCTCTGTAACACTAAATTTTATTTGACTACATTCCATTATCTAAAATAAACCTTCCATTTAGTGCCACAATCTGACAGATCACTTGTAACCTAATTTGTAAACAAAAACTCGCTGTGTCAAGCATTAGCTCCAAAACTGCTAGCAAAGTATTTACACTGGATTCAAAATTTCCACAAGTGTCGCAATATGCTCGGATTTAGGGAAAACCCACTCCTCAGTTCAAATCTGCCAACAAAGGAAGTAGCCCTGCTCCTGTGTGGCTTTGCAGGTCTCCCAAAACTCAACTGATGCTCAACACTAATATTGGTGACTTCAGTGTCTTTCACCATTAATAAAATGTTCTGGGCTATTATGCTGTGATCAAATGGAATGTAACATCTTATCTCCATCTGTGGCAGATATTTTCAAGGGGATTGTATCTTCTTATGTCTGATTCACACCATGGTTTGCTGATGACTGCAGCAAAACTCCTTTACATGTGCTTCTGTACTGTGACGTGACATCACATGTTCTGTGACGTGACATCACATGTTCTGAATACCATAGTACAATTGGGAATTCAGTTTTAATATCACATTCAAAATAACAATCTGGAGGCTGCAATGCCCCACATTTTGATATCTGGAGTTGCTCCTATTCATCACTGCCTGATACACTCTGGCAATTGTGGCTATCCTGCTTGATGCTGCACTTTCATTCACAGATAACAACTACCTCCTCTCTGATGCTGTCATGACTACACATTCATACCTCTATTGACAGCAATTACTTCACCATTGGAGATGAGCTGCAGAGTAAGTAACCTCCCCTCCCCTTGTATCTTTTTAGTTTGTGGCACTCAGACTTGGTTAAGGGATGCTTAGCAGACAGAACATGATTCATTGCAAAATCTAACATTGTTGTCTAAAACAAAAACATGTCTCTTTATTTTATGGAGCTAAAAATTCCTAAAATTTTGGTGGAAAAATCGTGCCTTGAAAGCCTAACAGGACTTACCATTTTACTTTGTTTATTGATTTGATCAGTAACACACTTCCTAGCAATGTGTAGAGCCAAACATTCTCATATTATCAGTTAAATTTTATATCCACTATCACACTGAAGTTTGACATTGGTGTATTACTTTTCCAAATTTATCTTTCACACTATGACAGTCCACATTAGCCTTTATACCTGTCGGGCGCTGATGACCTCGATGTTGAGTGCCCATAAACCCCAACACATACACACACACTTTATACCTGTCCAGACTTGTCTTGTGAGTAGATGATACTGAATAAGGATGAGGATACTGTTTTGCACATTCTTTTCAAGTAAACTAAATAATCATTCACTATGGCTCTTTCATTTGATTCCATTACAAACTTTTCAAATAACTTTTGTGTGGCTCAACAGCTTGTAACCTCTCCGCACAAAACCCAAACAACTCTTACCGTGCATTCAGGTGTGTGTCTTGACAACCTATTACACAGGTACCCCTCTATGGTTTTGGTGTGATTCATAGCATTTGAGCATTGCTGAGTGCAATGGCAAGACTATATCACTATGTCCCTGCCAGAAAGAGGCATGCTCAGTTCCCAAAGCTCCAAAGAACCAGTAATGCTTAAGGGGTGCAGTTTACTATGTCATACTGCTGTCAATTGTAGAATCCCTTACAATTGGTGACATGTACAAGAAAGTTTGATGAACAGTTATGTCTGATGCCTGCACATCAGTCCACAGTATTGTGTAAAGTGATTAAAAATTTTGCAAGTGACTCACCTTGAGAATGGCTGTACGGTTGTCAGCTGAATTAATAATATCACAGCTGTACACACGAAAAATAATGGAACAGTACCCTTGCTTGATGCCTAGGTGGTGACAAACACTTCCTTATGACCCTAGCTGACAATTGTTGCAAGATATCAAATGAACGGAGATACAAAAGTAAATTAAAACAGTAACATACCAGCCACTTGATCTACATACTATGTAAATATTTGTGTACTAGGTTTTCAAATCTTTATTAGCAATTGATAAATCAATTACCATTGCAAATACCTTATACAATAATTTGAAGAAAGGGGAAAGTGAAATTACAGTGGCCACAATCATGCTCAGATGTATGTAGTCAGCAGCATGTGAAAATATAGGCCATATTTCCGCTGAAAAAGTTTTGTTTCAGTAAAATGAAAGCCATATGGTACCAAAAAAGGCTTGTCAACACTTCAGTTGATGGAATGCAGCTGAAGTACAGAAATAACAATGCACTTTTTGTGCAAGCTGTTGGGGTGGCCGGCACTTGGATGGGTGACCATCCAGGCCACCAATGCACTGTTGCCATTTTTCGGGGTGCACTCAGCCTCATGATGCCAATTAACGAACTACTCGACCGAATAGCAGTGGCTCCGGTCAAAGAAAATCATCATAATGACTGGGGGGAGCAATGTGCTGACCACATGCCCCTCCTATCCACATCCTCAGCTGAGGATGACACGGCGGTCAGATGGTCCCAATGGGCCACTTGTGGCCCGAAGACAGAGTGCTTTTGTGCAACAAAGGGCAGGTTCCATTTAAGTGCAGTAGTGTTAAAACTCTAACTGTTTTATAACTGATTTAATACCTGTAGACACCATATTTTAAAAGAATCTTAACATAGTCATATGTTGTGTAAATGTCAGGACTGTTATGGACAAACAGAAAGAGAAGTGGCTGTATGCATCAAACGACTCAAATGACAAAATAATCGTGTGAGTTGTTTGTTCTTCCATAACTCATTTGAAAATACAGCTCACTGTTGTTAATAGGCATGTGTTATATGTGCGACATGAATTTAGTGTCTCACAATAATTAAAAAATGTATTTATGTACCTTTGTGTTTCAGTTATGTATACCCAACAATGGATGAACTAGCAGAGCAGCTAAACTTCGTGATGTCACACTTTGGCCTAAAGTCATTCATTGGTTTTGGTGTTGGTGCTGGAGCCAATGTACTATGCAGGTTTGCCCTGAATCACCCTGAAAAGGTTAGTTCATCAATATTTCTCAGAATACTAGTTATGTATTGTATTTTCATAGATAAAATGTTTTATTGGTGTTGTAATATCGCAGTTCTCAGTAAATCGTAACTGTCCAGATACTCTCTTAATAATGCATGCTGATATTTTATATTTATTGGGTGTGTCTGTGTGAATTCCAGAAAAAATAGGGCAGAAGATGATACTTCAAATACAAAATAGAGTTTTAATGGAAACACGTAACAAAAAATCTAACCATTTTTGAAGTTTGTTAGTTTCACAGTTTATTTCCTACTTCTTTCCTACTGTCATTGTATGTCTCGCAGCTTTTCTCCCAGAGAGATTTCATTCTGAAATTTACATGGTTTGTATAGGAAGTGAATATTTCTAATAAAAATAAAATAAAAAATAATTTGCCCCATTGCTCTCAATGTTTTTTCCTCTTCTGTCTTAATAATATGTCAAAATTTTCCTTATACTAATTGCACTATAACTGTGTACAAAAAGTTAAATCAGAGACAGTCTCTGACGAATGCTTGGATACAGAATTGAACAGCACAATTACCACACTTACCTTAAGTGACTGCATGCACCATGATGTGGATGTTTTGTGTACTCTATTTAAATGGTTCTGTAAGGCAATGGCTTCTCCTGTTCTTTTCCTTAATGCTGCACAATAAGTGATCTGTGTGATATTGAGAATGAAAAGTGAACTCTTGAAAATAGTTGTATCCTAAATAAATGATGTAATGTTGGTTGTTTGGAAATAATTAATATCAAGCTCCTGATTTTCACTTAATTCTAAAACTAAATAAATATCTGGATGAAATGAGTTCTGCAGATGACAATAAAGTTCAAGAGTTGGTGTCAAAGTGGCTGAAAGTACGATTGTGACACTAATGCAATATTGACAGAAATCAAATGTTTCCAAAAAGAAGAAAGAAAATGTATGGACGTCAGTAGTGTTTATTTGCAGAAGTAACTAAACATATCTTCTCAAATGCAGATGAAGTTTACTGAAAAACGCCATGCCTCAGAAATATTTTCTTTACTTCCAGTATCAACTTGGCAGAAAGCCTTTGGAGATAGAATAGTGTGACATACATTATTAGTTCAACTCTATACACAAAGGCAATGTGCTCATTTTATGAAAGGAACAAAATGCACGGGGGAAGTGTTGTCAGGTAATTAAATGGTCTTGGAAAGTAATAATATGGGCATGATATATATGGTTACCCCCCATGAACCATGGACCTTGCTGTTGGTGTGGAGGCTTGTGTGCCTCAACGATGCAGACAGCCGTACCGTAGGTGCAACCACAACAGAGGGGTATCTGTTGAGAGGCCAGACAAACGTGTGGTTCCTGAAGAGGGGCAGCAGCCTTTTCAGTAGTTGCAGGGGCAGCAGTCTGGATGATTGACTGATCTGGCCCTGTAACACTAACCAAAACAGCCTTGCTGTTGTGGTACTGTGAACGGCTGAAAGCAAGGGGAAACTACAACCGTAATTTTTCCCGAGGGCTTGCAGCTTTACTGTATGATTAAATGATGATGGCGTCCTCTTGGGTAAAATATTCCGGAGGTAAAAATAGTCCCCCATTTGGATCTCAGGGCGGGAACTACTCAAGAGGATGTCATAATCAAGTGAAAGAAAACTGGCGTTCTATGGATCGGAGTGTGGAATGTCAGATCCCTTAATCGGGCAGGTAGGTTAGAAAATTTAAAAAGGGAAATGGATAGGTTGAAGTGAAATATAGTGGGAATTAGTGAAGTTTGGTGGCAGGAGGAACAAGACTTTTGGTCAGGTGAATACAGGGTCATAAATACAAAATAAAATAGGGGTAATGCAGGAGTAGGTTTAATAATGAACAAAAAAAATAGGAGTGCAAGTAAGCTACTACAAACAGCATAGTGAACAAATTGTTGTGACCAAGATAGACACGAAGCCCACACCTACTACACTAGTATAAGTTTGTATGCCAACTAGCTCTGCAGATGATGAAGAAATTGATGAAATGTATGATGAGATAAAAGAAATTATTCAGATAGTGAAGGGAGACGAAAATTTAATAGTCATGGGTGACTGGAATTCGACAGTAGGAAAAGGAAGAGAAGAAAACATAGTAGGTGAATATGGATTGGGGCTCAGAAATGAAAGAGGAAGCCACCTGGTGGAATTTTGCACAAAGCATAACTTAATCATAGCTAACACTTGGTTCAGGAAACATGAAAGAAGGTTGTATACATGGAAGAACCCTGGAGATACTAAAAGGTTTCAGATAGATTATATAATGGTAAGACAGAGATTTAGGAACCAGATTTAAATTGTAAGACATTTCCAGGGGCAGATGTGGACTCTGACCACAATCTATCGGTTATGAACTGTAGATTAAAACTGAAGAAACTGCAAAAAGCTGGGAATTTAAGGAGAGGGGACCTGGATAAACTGAAAGAACCAGAGGTTGTACAAAGTTTCAGGGAGAGCAGAAGGGAACAATTGACAGGAATGGGGGAAAGAAATACAGTAGAAGAAGAATGGGTAGCTTTGAGGAATGAAATAGTGAAGGCAGCAGAGGATCAAGTAGGTAAAAACACGAGGGCTAGTAGAAATCCCTGGGTAACAGAAGAGATACTGAATTTAATTGATGAAAGGAGAAAATACAAAAATGCAGTAAGTGAAGCAGGCAAAAAGGAATACAAACGTCTCAAAAATGAGATCGACGGGAAGTGCAAAATGGCTAAGTAGGGATGGCTAGAGGACAAATGTAAGGATGTAGAGGCTTATCTCATGAGGGTTAAGATAGATACTGCCTACCTTTGGAGAAAAGAGATGGAAACCCAGTTCTAAGCAAAGAAGGGAAAGCAGAAAGGTGGAAGGAGTACATAGAGGGTCTATACAGGGGCAATGTTCTTGAGGACAATATTATGGAAATGGAAGAGGAGGTAGATGAAGATGAAATGGGAGATATGTTACTGCGTGAAGAGTTTGACAGAGCACTGAAAGACCTAAGTCGAAACAAGGCCCCAGGAGTAGACAACATTCCATTAGAACTACTAACAGCCTTGGGAGAGCCAGGCCTAACAAAACTCTACCATCTGGTGAGCAAGATGTATGAGACAGGCAAAATTCCCTCAGACTTCAAGAAGAATATAGTAATTACAATCCCAAAGAAAGCAGGTGTTGACAGATGTGAAAATTACCAAACTATCAGTTTAATAAGTCACAGCTGCAAAATACTAACGCAAATTCTTTACAGATGAATGGAAAAACTGGTAGAAGGTGACCTCGGGGAAGATCAGTTTGGATTCCGTAGAAATGTTGGAACACGTGAGGCAATACTGACCCTACGACTTATCTTAGAAGAAAGATTAAGGAAGGGCAAACCTACATTTCTAGCATTTGTAGACTTAGAGAAAGCTTTTGACAACGTTGAATGGAATACTCTCTTTCAAATTCTGAAGGTGGCAGGGGTCAAATACAGGGAGCAAAAGGCTACGTACAATTTGTGCAGAAACCAGATGGCAGCTATAAGAGTCAAGGGACATGAAAGGGAAGCAGTGGTTGGGAAGGGAGTGAGACAGGGTTGTAGCCTCTCCCCAATGCTATTCGATCTGTGTATTGAGCAAGCAGTAAAGGAAACAAAAGAAAAGTTCAGAGTAGGTATTAAAATCCATGGAGAAGAAATAAAAACTTTGAGGTTTGCCAATGACATTGTAATTCTGTCAGAGACAGCAAAGAACTTGGTAGAGCAGTTGAATGGAATGGACAGTGTCTTGAAAGGAGGGTATAAGATGAACATCAACAAAAGCAAAACAAGGATAATGGAATGTAGTCAAATTAAATCAGGTGATGCTGAGGGAATTAGATTAGGAAATGAGACACTTAAAGTAGTAAAGGAGTTTTGCTATTTGGGGTGCAAAATAACTGATGATGGTCGAAGTAGAGGGGATATAAAATGTAGACTGGCAATGGCAAGGAAAGCGTTTCTGAAGAAGAGAAATTTGTTAACATCGAGTATTGATTTAAGTGTCAGGAAGTCGTTTCTGAAAGTATTTATCTGGAGTGTAGCCATGTATGGAAGTGAAACATGGACAATAAATAGTTTAGACAAGAAGAGAATAGAAGATTTCGAAATGTGGTGCTACAGAAGAATGCTGAAGATTATATGGGTAGATCACGTAACTAATGAGGAGGTATTGAATAGAGTTGGGGAGAAGAGGAATTTGTGGCACAACTTGACTAGAAGAAGGGATCGGTTGGTAGGACATGTTCTGAGGCATCAAGGGATCACCAATTTGGTACTGGAGGGCAGCGTGGAGGGTAAAAATTGTAGAGGGAGACCAAGAGATGAATACACTAAGCAGATTCAGAAGGATGTAGGTTGCAGTAGGTACTGGGAGATGATGAAGCTTGCACAGGATAGAGTAGCATGGAGAGCTGCATCAAACCAGTCTCAGGACTCAAAACCACAACAACAACAACAACATATATGGTTAGAGCTCAATCAATCCAAAACCCAAGGGGTATTAGTTGTTCATTCTAGGGTAATTAGCCCAAAATATCAGTAAACTTTACCATCTTTAATCCTAAATGAGGCAAATATCATCTTCTCTCATTCAGCAAAGAGTTTAGGAGTAATAACAGATGAAAATTTAAATTTGACTGAGCACGAACACAGAGATTTCCATAGCCTCTGTCTTCTCAACTGTCTTATCAACAAACACTGCCCCTCATACCTTTCCTTGGCCTTAAGGCTCTTACCTGAACAACGTGGCAGAAACACCAATCCAGTCAAAGCAAAATTCTTTGTGTTCCACTCAATCATTCAGCCACTTTCTTGAAATCTTTCTCAGTAGCAGGTTCCTGATTCTGGAGTGATCTCCCACTTTTTATTAGTGAATTGAATAATATCTCCAGGATCAGAAGACATTTAATGACATGTCTACTAAAGCAACAATAGGGATTACCAATGCTCCTCTATGCATTCATCAACCATGTATATCCTTCTCTCCAACCAGATACCTCTCTTCCTAGTGCTATTAGCTGGTGCACTCTTCGTAAATTTAATTTCGCAAGGAATTGCTACACTATATCAGAAAAAATCTATCTTGTACATCTGTAAATTCTTCTTATATCTGCCACTATCATCATTGTTATTATTGACATTATTGTCGTCATCATCATCATCATCATCATAATTACTACTACTACTACTACTACTACTACTATATTGTCATTATTACTGGCAGTATCTGCTGCAATACAAGTGCTGCCACTATTAATTTTACTAGTTCATTGTCAATATTATTTACTCACATTGCCACTTCTGGCACTCAAATAATTTTACCACTATTTTTAATATTAAATTTTTTTTTTTTTTTTAGGAAACTGTGATGCAAAGAAGGTGCTGTATGTGTGAAACCCTGGTCTGATGTAAGGGAAAGCCTTATGGCCCTAATTAGATCAGGTTAAATAAATAAATGAGTAAAAACACAATTAAGGAAGAGGAAACAGGCTTGAAATGCATACAGCACAAAATAAATAATGATTAAGAAAATGGTTCAAATGGCTATGAGCACTATGGGACTTAACTTCTAAGGTCATCAATCTCTAGAACTTAGAACTACTTAAACCTAACTAACCTAAGGACATCACACACATCCATGCCCGAGGCAGGATTCGAACCTGCGACCATAGTGGTCGCATGGTTCCAGACTGTAGCACCTAGAACCGCTCGGCCACCCTGGCCAGCAAATAATGATTAGGAGAATACAGTCTGGTTATTAAGAGAAAAATAGTTTTAGAGGTATGAAATTTTCACTCTGCAGTGGAGTGTGTGCTGTTATGAAACTTCCTGGCAGATTACAACTGTGTGCCAGACAGAGACTTGAACTTTGAGACCTTTGCCTTTTGTGGGCAAATGCTCTACTAGCTGAGTACCCCAAGGCACGACTCACGACCTGCCCTCGCAGCTCTAATTCCGCCAGTACCTTGTCTGCTGTAAATGGTGAATCTCTTTTGTTGTATCTTGTTTCATTACAAATCCCTGAAGGCGTAGAGAACCCCTTCCGAATTGTACAGGACAGAGTGTAATTCATTACATAATTTTCATACAATTTGAGAAGTGATTTTCCCTGATTACAGTATGTCTCTCATTTATCTGGTTGTAGCATTACATGGCTGATTGCAATGAGACAATACTCATTTATATAAAAATGGCAATTTTTGAGTTTTGCCCCCCCCCCCTCCCCCCACATAAATTTCTGTGGATGCCCATGCCTGTAGATTCTCCTTCTTGATGGTATCTACAGAATATTACAAATGAATGAATGAATGAGTGAGACATTATTAATGGTATTTTTAGATTTTGGAAGTAAATAGGAGATAAAAGGAAACTTGGATAGTAAAGTAGAGATTGAATGAGTGTGCAGCAAATTTAGTGCAACAGATAAAAATAGTAAACTATGGCATTTATTGTGAAACACTTAGTATTCTACTTGTCATTTCACCCAAACACCAGTTATGTGACACTAAAAAGATAATCTGAGTGCCTTGTATAGTCTTTTCTTTTAACCAAGTATACATTCAAACATATAAATGTCTGTGTTCACATATCCATCAGCCTTCCCACTTCCTACATTCTCTATTGTTATTGGACCTTTATGTTCATACTTTCTCATTTTTACAGGTGGAAGCACTTTGTTTGGTTAATTGTGTATCGACACAAGCAGGCTGGATTGAATGGGGGTATCAAAAACTGAATGCTCGTCATCTTCGCTCAAAAGGAATGACACAGGGTGTACTTGATTACCTTATGTGGCATCACTTTGGAAGAGTAAGTTCATCATTCTAAAGGATAGTGTTGCATTTATTATAAATCAAAATAAAGTAGCTGCAACCAAGAAAAAGAGTAATCTATTCATCCAAAAGACAAATCATTTGTTATAATTACAGATTGGTATGAATTCAAAGTAGTATAAACTGGCAGGCTCGATGATGTTAGTGTAGTGCTTTCATTTACAAATGTGTTGCAAAGGTGGAAGTTAGTAACCAACAGTTACTCTTCCATTTACTTTTTGTAAATCAGGCTGCACTGCAGTACAGATTCTATGTACGCTGAATAAAATGATCACTGACAGTTAAAAAAACACCAGTGGCATTATTCCTTTCTCAGGTAGTGATTATATTAATGCAACAATGACTGTTACTGGGAGTAGGCAGTACATTACAAAAAGATACAAATTATAATGTTGAGATGCTTCAGAAATATAATGGTATTATTATGCCAACTTAGATTGCACATAATTATGTGAATCAGATTGAATATTTGCTGTTACTTCATACAACCGGTGTACCAACAAAGAATTTTATAATGTGAGAAATGAATATGTGTAAAGTATTCTTTAATAACTCAGGGAAGCTGTACAAAAATATATCTGTTGTTTCATATAGTTCTCCCAGTTTTTAATTATTAATTACCAAATACATTACCAATGCTAAGAAAATTTTGTAAGTTATATAGAATCACCAATTTTAAACATGTAAAACTAGAGTTACTGTTGAGTTATTATTAGTTGATTGCTAAGTATTCAAACTATCAAGTTGCTTGTGCTATAACTTCCAAGTGCTATACAAATAAGGTTCACCATGAGTCTGTATTTTTGCCACTATTCTTATCACACTGGACCATCTAAAGCTCAATTGTCAAATTTATGTACCTCATATCCCAAATTAAGTTCTAGGCTACATTAATTTCTCAAAAGAAAACTTAATCCAGCCTTTTGGATTGCTGTGTTTGTTACATTAGTGAAACAAGAAGAAATAATTGCTTTCATTGCTTTAAAAATTCAGAGTGGGAATAAAAGTGTTAAGTATAATGACAGGGATATAACACACAGGACTTCCAGACATTATATAAATACAATACCATAATTTAATGGAAAACCCTCTACGTACACCCCAAGGGAGGGGGAGAAAAAGATAGACAGAGAGAGAGCTATAGATTAGTTGTTAGTTTAATGACTATAATAGAATATGTGTAACGTTCTTACCTTTGTGTGGTGTAGTAGCAAAAAAAGTGATTAATTTTAAAATTTCAGGGCACAGAAGAACGTAATCATGACTTGACGCAAGTATATCGTAGTTACTTTGAACATCGTGTCAACCCCGTGAACTTGGCATTGTTCATTGATAGCTACATTCGCCGCACAGACCTCAACATTGTACGTGAACTTGACCCAGCTCGCAAGAAGGAGACGCGCACACTGTCAATGCCTGTCATGAACATCACAGGTGCTCTTTCACCCCATGTGGAAGACACTGTCACACTTAATGGAAGACTGGATCCAACTAATTCCTCTTGGATGAAGGTAATCACTCTGTACCATCACATATTTTGTGGAAGACATTAACATTGGTAGTTAATAGTTTGATGCTAAAGTATAGCCTACAATATAACGATAGATACTCTTTAATGCTTTATTCATTAATTTAATTTTGCATACAATACACATACATCAGTAGCCTGAAATAAATTGCTGGGAATATAAATGTCACACTACTTGTGTACACACGCAAAGAGAGAAAACGTCATCTCAGAAAAGTCCTGTTACTATATTCTAGACAGACAAGTTTATAAGCATTGCCTGCATAAAACTCCCATTCATCTTTAATTCTAATTCTTATGTCCTATCCCACCACTGTCCTGCCCCCTCTCATCTTACCAGCATTAAAATTTCTGGGATCAATTAAAATCAAACAATTCTTTTATTTTTCATATAATTGAGTGTGCCTAGAAGTGAACTCTCTTGTACCTGGTGATACTTTCTTCATATCAGAGTTTCGGTTTTCAAGTCTCAGAATGACTTAAATCATAACCCACCCTGTCCAGGGTTAAAGAGAAAAATAATTTATCAAATAGGCCTATTGACCTAGTCAACATGAGACTCAGTGATCATCACTGTGCTTTCATTAAAACTGCTACAGTCTAGGTTGCTTAACCTCACTCTGCTCACACTCAGCGTGCCAGAAATCTGCACACATATTCTGATACAAATTATCTTGTTGCAAGGTATACCTATACACAAGATACAGTTCACTAATAGACATTCTATAATTGGGAAGTCACTGTAGTGTTGTCTGCATGATTACAATAATAATCACAATTCTTGGGCTAATAAGGATGGTGTTCCCAAAGCTAACTTACATGACTCATTCTATTACTGTAATAATAATTTACGATTTCCAGATAATAATTTTACAACACTGGTAGTCAGAAATTTTTATCATAATTTATTTTATATGAGGCACTGTGAACCATAAGGGTCCAAAGCACAGACGCAAGTTTTGAGAAAAAATAGATTTTTCTGAAAATCAAACTTGTAGACAAACTGCCGGTCTCAAGGTCTGACTTGTTTTTTAATCATGTCCCAACATTCTATATTTCCCAAGAGAAAATAGTGTACCCACTTTTTGTTATGAAATATTAATTAACATTTAGTGTTATGTGTATTATTAATGTTAATCACAAAATTTCTATTTATAAATTAGTGATAATAGTGTTTTTGACAGCTGTGAAGTGTGTAATTAATGTGAAACTAAAATCACAATATAAGAACAGATATTAAATGCACCGTACACACAATTATGATCTATTCTAACACTTCATGGGCCTCATTATCACCAATTTCATTAAGTATGTTTTGTGCATGAAGTTTAGATAAAACTGCCAAAATACCTCCAATTACAAAGTACTACTTCATGCATGTTGTAGACACTAAATTATGTTGGAAACCTTAGATAACAAATGAGTAGCACAGAGCAACAAAATTATTCTTTGTGCTTTGGGTCCATATCAAAGTGAATATCAGAGAAATCGGTGAGACACCTTTCCATTTGTATGTACGATGTGGGCCTACAGCATAGGCAAAACTGGCTTGCCATATGATTAACAGATGCTACATCCTCAAATTTGACGATGGTGTGCTTTACACCCTTGTGATTCTCAGCACCTCATATAATATTCTGTCTTGCTGTAACTAATGCTTTTTTATGATTGGACTTAGCATTCCTCTGCTCACTAACCTATTATTCTGATTTCTTCTCCAAGCTTCTACAATGAAGCCAGTTCTTTGTGTGTAATTATCCAGCTAATAATAAAACATTCTGTGTTACTTTGAACTTATTTGATTACATCATACTTACATGTAAATTGAAATTTTTACTATTAAATGTAGTTGTTAAAAGTTCTCATTCCTGTCATCACCATCTACATCTTTACTTTTTGGGAGTAAAATAGCATGACTATTTATTCATCATTTTCAGTTGTCCAAGAAAATTTATGTAATTAATTTATGTAACTGATTACAGCACAGTAAGTTTGCTTTATATCTATACACTCAAACTTTATCATTGTTGAGAAACACTTTTGAAACACACTTAAGTGCTTTGTAGTTATATATGCTCCTGAATGTATGTAGTCTTTCATTGTTTGGCTGCTTATCTTATAGCGAGCAGAGCATTCCACCACACTTTTCTTCATAGATTTGTTATAACTGGATTATTATTTGAACATGCCTTTGACTATGCTCATGAACTTCATTAAGATTAAACTTATCATTTCAAGATTTTATATTTATTAGTAGAATAATGTAATGCAATTTGCTTTATGATAATTATAAATTTTACTACCATTTTGGAAATGCTTATTTAAAATCACCACACTTCATCCTATTTCTGCTACAGAACTTCATATACTTGCAATATTAATGGGGATGCAACAGAAAATTATTTTTATCTGACTGCCACAAGTCTGAGCCCATAAGTTGAATTAATAGTTAAAAGTGGTTTTGTAACTGTATTTGATACGAGTTCCACACACTTGAGCAGTATTCTAGGATGAACAGCATGATTGTTTTGTAAGCAATCTCTTTTGTAGGCTACTGCTTTTCTCCCAACATCTTACTAGTGAACCAAAGTTGCCACATGCTTTACCCATGATTGAGCCTATATGATCATTACTATTTCATATTCCCACAAACTGTTCACCCAGATATTTATACAAGTTGACCGATTACAAGAGTCGCTCACTTATGTTGTAGTCATACTAAATTTTGTTTTTTTTTTTTGTGAAGTGTCACAGTTTGATTTATCTGAACACTTAAAACAAGTTGGGAATCTTTGTATCACTTCCATATGTTTCCAAGATCTGACTGGACATTATGCAGCTTTTTTCAGGTACTACATTATTATAGCTAACTGCATCATCTCAAAAATTCTTAAATTGTTGTTAATATTTCCTATCAGACCATTAATGTATAATATGAACAGAAAGGGTTCCAACACATTTCCCTGGGTATGCCTGAAATTACTCCTGCATCTTATGTGACTATCTATCCAAGATAACTTACTGCATCCTCTCTAGTAAGAAATCTGAAAATCAATTGCAAATTTTGTTTGATGCCTTTTACAGTTTTCATTTTGTCAATAAGTGCTGACATGTAACTGGGTCAAGGGTCAAATGTTTTTTGGAAGTCGAGGAATACTGAATGCATCTGATTACTTTCATTCTTGGCTTTTAGAATGTCGTGTGAGGAAAGCACGAGTTTGGTTTGAAATGACTGACATTTTCAGAGTCTGTGCTAGTTAGCATGGAAGAGGAACCCCATTGATTAACTCTACATAGTGCTTTGTTGCACCATTGCTGAAGAGTAATTACCATCATTATCATGTTACAGCTGCCTCCAAATCTGAAAAGTCTCTTATATTTTGCATGTACTTGCCATATTTCATAGCTAACTTTTAGAAAAGATGCAAATATGAATGGCATCCTAATTTCACTTATTTATTCATTGCTAGTTATCCTTTACAGTCAGGTGTCACACAAGCTTGAATCTGACAATATAGTGCAACTTTCTTTCTCATGATGCTTTGTAAAATGAACTGTCATGAACATGGGGTTGTCCTTCACATTGGGGGAGGGGAATTAGATGGAAGAGTGAATCAATGAATGAATTGAATTTGGTGGCCAATGATTCTGAAGTGTTAATATTTCTGTAACTAATGAATTTCATTTACACCATTATTCTTATTTGCCTTTTTTATTTATATGTGGAGTCATGAATGATGATGGTTGAGATAAGCCTTGTTATGTGCATCTACATTGTGCATTCTTTAACAGCCATTGAGCATTCAGTAGGGTTCAGAGTGTTCTGCTGTGAATGTTGCAGCCAATATGAGCATTAAATGGGATTGTAGCAAATTATTTAGTAAATTTTTGTTACATTTGTTGTGAGTTGTCACTGATGTTAGTGGTAAGCGACATATTCTATGTAAGCAAATGAAAGACATAATGTGCAGAATGCAAGCCTCCTTAAAAAGTGCAAAGCACATGTAACACCTACCACATTTGTTACTTGTAACCAGCAACACTACAATCCCCATCAGTGTCTCGATCTGGGTGAACTGCCATCATTCATGAGTTGGACAGTGGTAATCCTAAAGATCAATTTTTTTTACCCCTGAGTTGCTCTCTTGCTTTGCATGTGTTCGACTTTTTCAAAATAATAAACCAAAGGATTTTAGAGAATTATCAGGCTAATAAATTATTTTATAAACATCAGACAATTTTTGTTAAAGACTACTTTTATATGAAACAAATCAGAAAAAAGATAGAAAGATCTATTTATCAGACAGCTCTAGGCATACAAACAAACAAAAATATAGCAGTAAGGCTTGTGTTTTGAATCAGTTGTTGCTTGCCTGACAGAAGATGGGACTGGAATGGAAGCTTAAGTCCTTGTCCCACTAACCTGAGTCAGTTCTGTGTTTAATTGCTGAAGAGTAGAATTTCATCTAGCATTGAACCTCCACTTTTTCAGCTTGTTTGTGGTTAAAAAATTGGGCATTTTCTATCAATTTTTTGTTTCTGTGTTAGTTTACTACAATTTTTCAAGCATAACTTTTCTAAGCTTATTTGGCTGTAATTTAATTTTTGTGATGCTTATTTTTGAAGATGAATTGGCAAATAAATTCATTGCACTCTTCAGTCACTGTTATGTGATCTAAATTTAGCATACTAAGAGTCAGTAGAATGACGTATTTAGATATCATGTGTAGTCTCCTGCTACCACAGAAGTGAGAAACTTTGAGTAACCCTCAAATATGTACTTCAGTGACAACATTACATTTGTTCTCTTCTATGTTGACAGATACAAGACTGTGGAATGGTGTTAGAAGAACAACCGGGGAAGGTCAGTGAAGCATTCCGTCTGTTCCTTCAGGGGCAGGGATATGGTAAGTGATGGGAGCAAATTTCACACCCATTAACCTTCAGCTAGTCAAAATACCTTTATGGACTACCTTTATTTTTTAAATGTAAACTTTGTGAATCCTCAGAATCCAGATCTTTGTTTGTTCCTTAGTTCTTTCTGCCTGTCAGCTGAAGTTGACACACAGTTTGTATGTGAACAGTGTGTATATCAGCCTGAGATCTTGTATACCAGAAGAATTTATTATCATGGCAGTCATTTGGTGTGACAGTCAAATAACAATATTCTGCTATGAGAAATTATAAAATTATCTGTGTCCTCAGAATACTCGAAATTGCAGTCACAGAAAATAATAATACTGAGAGCTATAAATTTGAAACTTAACTGCAACAGAGAGGGTGAAAGTGGAATATTATTGTTTTATGTAGTGAGACTAAAAAAAGTAATGTCATACAATTATAAAAAGACCCTAAATCATAGTTCAGCTTCTAGTCTGTTTATACAAAATAAACTGAATGCTAGTACTCCAGAGGCAAAAAATATTTAAATTAAAGCACTTACCAACAAACTGTCAGGAACTCACTAATGGTGAAGAAGACATTATTCTCAGTCACACACCATAAACAAGTTTCAGATGGAAAAATCAAACTGACAAATATAGTATAGAGATGAACATGTACTGTTAGAAATTTAATTCATTTACAATTTTCTGTCTGCATTTACCAGCTGCAGCATTTAACAGCCAGTAATTATCGAAATGACTAACACAAAGTAGAGAAACATGTCTGAAATATGTTATTTCCCACATTAAAGTGAAAATGTACGTATTATACATATATCATCACTGAGACAACCCTTATTTAAAGTTAACTTACACTGATATTGATTTTAAATTTAGAAACATTATTATTAATTTTTTTTTAAATTCAACCTGTTTCATCCCCTGTTATGAACCTGCTTCCTGAAGTATACTGAACTGCTCCCTTCACATGGTAGTCATTTCTTTAACAATGATACATTCATTTAAATTTCTGCTTTGCTAAGATCAGAAACGTCAGTAACAATATTTGCATTTGCATACCTCAGGCTTTTTTCTCTTAAAATGTCACTTCTAAAAATCATGAAAAGTTGTCACATGTCAGTCCTTTTTACAGTAAGGCTCTTTCTCTTGATACAGGCAAATAGCAAACCTTTTGATCACATTTCTGGAAATTCTATTGTGATAATTTTCTTCTGTTTCTCTTTGTGAATATTCATATTATGTTATTCTCTATGTTTGCTTGAGTTGCTACTGTTTCTTGCTGGATATGTGTTACAGCTTGACAGTTGCCTCTTTCACAATAAGAATAACAAATAGGCTATGTCATTTTTTGCCATATGTTTTGGTCTTATTCCTCATTTAGTAGTCTCAGTGTCTGCAGTTGCAGGAACATTGCAGTTTCTCTTCCTTTTGCCTTATCGTTTAATTTCTTTCTTTACATAGTTACTTTAAGGAAGCAGAAGTCTTTTCTCTAGATTCAGGTATTGAATAGTACTGTATGTTGTAATTGTGTCTTCCACTTTTCCCTCCTCCTTTCCTCGTGCCTTCTTACTGGCGTTGATACACCTTGTATACCTTTCAGAGGAGCTATGACCATATCTGTTCATGTTACAATTAAAACTTGTTTATTGAGTTGCTTCAGTGCTGTTGAAAATTTAAAATTTTTATTCTGATCCTATATTATGTAATGATAGTGTGTTTGAAACTGGGAAGTTCCTTGTGTACTGATTACACTTAATTCTTCAGATCTGTTTACATAAAATGTAAATTTTGGAATGAGTAACTGTTTTTATATTTATGTAATAATTAAAACAGTTATATAAGGTGTAATATTTAAGAATGCACTGATTTTTGCATTTAACACTACAGTGGAGCCAACATTATATAGAATATTCTAAATATGTAAGTAACTGATACACTATTATTTAGTAATTTCTATTTTGTTTAAGTGCAAGTACTTTGTAGCATGCAAAACTGATATGTATTGTGTAAAGGATATGTTTGTAATGGCAAGCTGCTTTCAATAAAATATTAATAAATCTTAATCTTCTAATTCACAGCATTACTGGTACTTGTGCTCTGTTTAGTTAGGTTCCATAATGCTGGTTTTACAATGGAAGTGAGTCACTTATTTCTTGAGCATGAGAGAAGGTCCTCAGTATCTTCTAAAATGGTATTATCTCTCTATTGCCTTGTGAATCTGTGTTGTTCTTTGTGAATGAGAAATAATAAGGATATTCATGTTAACTTCTTAAAATAAATTCCAGACTACCCATACAAATGAATATAGTATACAATGTATAATTATTTCTATTACAATCTTTTCTTGAAGGTTCTTTTTTAATAGTAGTAAAAAGAGTGTTGATGTGTAGAAACATAACAAGTGTGATTTATACTACATTAATGAATGATACTACATTAATGAATGAATGGTAGACCATAGATGTTGCTCTGAATTGCCACATTCTGAACTGCTTCATGAGAAAGTAAATATGCAGCCTATGAAAATAAATCGCTGAAAAGAAAGGTGAAAGAATATAATCAGTGGGTTACAGCAATTATCAGTATGCAGAAGGAATAAAAAATTCCTAGGAGTATTGAAGACAATGTTTTGAAAATGCATTTTGTGCAATAAACTCCCTTCTTGGGTCCTTATATGGGTTTCAATGCAACATTTGCACCATTATCAATTTCTGTTATGTTTTCCCTTCATGGGTGCTTATATGGGTTTCAATGTGCCATTTGCACCACTATCAATTTCTGTTATATTTTCTGGGTATTTTGAGGTAAGAGATCCATGCTCTCTGATGGTTCATTATAGAGTAACTGCATTTCATTTGATTTCTTACCTTAATTATTATGTCTGTATTGCAATAAAAATATTTGCACAATGCGTCAAAGGTCAGTAGTATGCACTCTGTCTCTTGTTTAGAAAAAGACTTGTTTCATTCATTCACAGTACTTCCTGTTGACAACAGCTATGACCACTTTACTTTTCACCTTTAGGCTTACATTCAGTACGCCTGAGTATGCAGGGTTAGTTGATACACAGCAATGTGGGTAGGTCTGCTGCTCAAGACACAGCTGATATACACCTTGTGTATGGCTTCACTGAATGCAACTGAAGATCAGTGCAACAAAGTTATACTGAGCTGATCACAAAGAAATGGCAATGACATCTTAGTGCTTTTACATCTGTACCTAGGCACCTTTAAGAAAATAGACACTTTTGTATTGCTTTCTCACTGTTACAATGGCATTTTCGAAGAAAAATTGTAACTGGGATAATAAACCAATTGAATTATCATTGCACTATTACTCTGTATTGAGCCACCAAAATGCTCAGAAAAGTTTCCTGAACAAACTTCGAAATTTTATCAGTAGTGTTAGGGTTTATCCTGTGACACATCAGTAAATTGCTCGTATACTCATAATTAAGTGAATTCCTCTACAGAGCATGAATAACACCTTTTGTTCACAGTGTTATCCGCATACAATTGAATCTTTTCTACAAGGCTACAAGTCCTGGTTCATATTATTTGTAAAGTTCCTCTGTTTTTGATTCCAGTTTTGCTCACTAGAACATCAGGAATGTATATATTGTCTGATTCATGCAATTTCTGTTTGAAGTGCAGCGATTTAGTGTTGATGTGACTGTGGTAGCACTTTATAATTTGAAGAGCACTGCGATGAAGTAAATATTTATATTGATTAAAATGTGGGAAGCACTCTTCTTTTAGCCCAGTATTTGCTTTGTAATGGTACACTGAAGCACAGTTATTGTCAGGCACATTCGAATATGTGTTTGTTCATCTTACAGAGATGAATGATTAATCACACATATTAAGATACATCAAATTTAATATAGACTAGTGTATAGTGTGTTGTATTAAGCCCAATACTTCTGAAGTTATAGTGGCAGGAATATGTGATATGTGATAAAGAAAACTGTAAGAGAGATTATTGAAGACTGAGAAGATCACCTCAAAAAACTTTCATTGATTGAGATTTGCAAGACAGTTTTTCACAAACCATTTAAATAAACATTCAGGAAGCAAACAATTAGGTCACTGCTGCAATGTATTCATGGAAACATCCAACTGATGAAGCCAGTGCTATTGTGAATAACATACTGTAACTTGAGCCGTTACCAATAGTAGCAAACTATTGTTGTTTGGGAGAGGGGGAACAGGACAGAAGGTTGACATTAAATCTGATAGTCATATTAGTGCACATAAAGAAGGTCTTTATAAGGCAAATTTATGGACAAATGATCAACTGAAAATCTGCTGTTTCCCAATAAAAATGCAGCTTTATGGGGAAGAATACAGTGTATTCATTCAGATGGATTTGGATTGAAGGACACTGAGATCACTTTCAGTGTCGTCCATATCCAACTCAATTACCCAGTTCAAAAGTTGTTTATCTGTGCTAGTCTTGTTTCAAAACTGAAAGTATTATCCTTACTTTTGGAAAGAATTTGATTCTCTGGTTCATGAAACAATGCTTATGAGTTTTGTGACACATCTTTCATGAAACTTCATTTGTCCTGTTTATTATTGTTCTCATCTCCCTTAACTGGGTTACTGATCTATGCTTACAGCAGGTCATGGCCAGTAATTGTGCTGCTTGTCACCTCTTCCCACATCTGACTAAGCAATCATTGGAACATCAGTGTGCATGTTATCATATGAGAGACGCAGTCAGAATGAATTTTCATTTCACAGCCGAGTGTGCACTGATCTGACAATTCCTGGCATATTAATGCTGTGTTCTGGATAGGGACTCAAACCTGGGAGGTTTGCCTTTTGTAATCAAGTACTCTATTGATTGATCCATCCTGTGTGACTTATGACCTGCTCACACCTGTTTACTTGTGTCAGTACTCCTCTCTTACCTTCCAAACTTCTCAGATGTTCTGCATCTACAGTAGAGCTTGAAAACTTGTAATATTTATGTTGTGACACAGAATGTAATTTTGCTGATAATTGGACAAGTTGCTCCTGTAACAGTTACAATAAGATCTGAAGATGGTTCTTGTTGAATTAAAATCAACCATTTTAAAAATGAAAGCAATGTAGAGGGCAATAAAATCTGTTGTATAAAAGTGATTACAGATTTTCTCTGAAGACTAAAACGTCAATTTTTGCGAAGTTTGTATTTTATATCCTTTCTAGTTTCAGATACCTTCAGTTATTTTGCTGCCCACATATCAAAACTCATCTACTATTTCCTAATCTAATTCCCTCAGTATCGCCTGATTTAATTTGAACACATTCTATTACCTGTCTTTTACTTGTGTTGATGTTCATCAAATGACCTCTTTCTGAGACACTACCCACCTGTTCAACTGTTGTACCATGTCCTTAGCCATCTGTGACAGAATTACAATGTCACCTGCAAATCTCAAATGTTTTAATTTCTTCTCCTTGAACTCGAATTCCCTTTCCAGATTTCTCCTTGGTTTCTTCATAGCTTGCCCAATGAGAAGAATGAATAACATTGGAGATAGGTTACCTCTCATTCAAATGATGATGAATGTGAACCAGCATGTTTATTGTGACATTGCAAGTCAAACCTACTTATGATGCTATTTTTGAGATCCAAGACTGAAAAATACAATAAAAGAGTTTAATTTACAAGTTGGTCATTGTGTTCACCTTAGGCAGTATGCCTAGCCGACTGATACACAATACATTCAATTTGGGATGTATGACACTTTCCATGTAATTGAGTGAGGTGGTGCAGATTGTAAGGCATAAAAGTCATGTTTAGGAGAACGGGGGTTCAACTCTCTAGGGTTTCCTGCATTTTCCAGAAATCACTTCATGGGAACAAGTGAGAATTAAAATAAATAAATAACAACAAAAAAATTAAAAAAAAGAAAAGTCAGCTATTTCCTGTAACTTTTTTGTTGAATCCAAGCTCTGTGTCTAATAAGTGTGGTAATATATATTTCTTACATTTTTCTTCCACTCTGTATGTCATGTGTACTCATATAACAATATTCCTTTTCTAGTCATTCACAACATTGAATGTGAATTACCTTTGTGGCTTTTGTGTCAAATTCATGGCTTTTGTAAGTCATGTTCTGATGCAGATCCACTCTAACTAAAATTTAAGTTCTGTCATTTTCTTGCATTCTAAAATCTGTTTGACTGAATTAAGGTCCCTATCATCTAATTGGAGCTTGATGACTTCTTATGGAAGCTCTCATTTCAACAATTTAGTTAGTTTTATTCCTCTTATACCTCTCCCCTCATATCCTCTCATACAGTCTTAGGTGTAATGTTGGTGGCACTTTTGCATTTGAATAGAACAAGGGACTAACCAATTCCCAACCTGACTGTTGCATGAAAAAGGTTTACTACTGTGTTCCAACTTTTCTCAGTCTTTCATAAAAGATTAAAAGCAACATACACAAACAATAACTTGAGTAGTATCTTAGTAACAGAGCATATGTTGACAGACAATATAAATCATTCATATATGTTAGTAAAGAAATGTTTTCCATGGGAATTACATTGCTTCTGTCAGGTATAGTGTTATGCCTATTGCAGAATACCGATATTGCGTAATATATATACTATCTCATCTTAAGTATCCAGACACCCCTATCTAATGTAAAATTCACTGCTACATGTCATGAAATGTGAACCTGCCAGTATAAAAGGAGATGGGAAGTACTGTGTCATCAGTAGAGAAGCTGTAACAACAGGAGAGCTTAGTGACTTCGAATGTGGAGCAGTCATTGGATGTGACTAGAGAAACAAATCCATGAGGGACACTTCAGCCTTTCTAAAACTACCCAAGTCAACTCTGTTGGTGATGTAATTATGAAATAGAAATGTGAAGGAATAACCGCATCTAAACTTAGTAGACCTTGTGTACTGATGGACAGGGACAGTTGAGCATTATGGTGGGTGGTTGTAAAAAGAAATCAGCAGAAGGAATCAATTGTGAGTTGCAAAGCACTACCGGCAGGTGAGCTAGCGCTATGACTCTGCATAGTAAGGAGAAAGAATGAATTTACAATGGTCGAACAGCTCCTCATAAGTCACTAGTCACTGCTAAGCAATGCTTGAAGTGGTGTAAACAGTGATACCACTGGACAGTGAGTGACTGATAACAAGTGATTAGGAGTGATGACTCACCCTGTATCCTATGACAGTCTGATGGAAAGCTTCAGGTCTGGAGAATTCATGGAGAATGTTATGTGCCATTGTGTATAGTGCCAACAGTGGAGTTCAGAGGAGGCGGTGTTACAGTATGGTGGTGGTTTTAGTGGCTTGGGTGTTGTCCTCTTATTGCACTTACAAACCACAATGCTAAATTCAGAAAGAAATGAATTCATTTTACAGCATTGTGTGCTGCATACAGTATAGGAACAGCTTGGAGATGATGATTGTATAAGCATGTTAATGCACCCTGTCATAATGCAGTATCTGTGAGGCAAATGATTTATGGCAATAACATTCCTGAGATGGACTGGCTTGTCCAGAGTCTTAACCTTTGTGATGAATTAGACTGTCAACTTTGCTCCAGATGCCAGCAATCAACATCACTACTTTCTCTGGTTTTGGCTCTTGAGGAAGAATGGGCTGCCATTCCTCTGTAGACACTCAGACACCTCACTGAAAGTGTCCCTAACAGAATTCAAGCTGTCTTAAAAGCCAAAGGGTGGATAAATCTACATTAATGTCCACTAATAGGTGTGTGCATACTTTGGAGGAGGAAGTGTAAAATATTTTTCATTAACTGTCTAAGTGCATAAAACAATATTTTTTATGGTTTAGGATTATAAAACAGTGAGACCTTAAGTACAACTTTTAATAAAGAAGCAAGTGTTACGTGCAGACCTTTTCATATGTTGTCTTTCCAAATAGCATAATGCTAACAACGTGTAAAAAACAGTGTACTGAAGCTTTTGGAAGTGCTATGTTCTTTCATAGAAATAAGTGCAGATATTGTACAGAGTAAGTTATAAAGTCCATTGACCAATATATCCTTAATTCTACCCTGTGCATGGACATAAATGGCTCAGAACCACTTTCACACCAATATATCTGTGACTGTGTGAGGACTTGGATGCAAGGAGACAAGGGATTGAAGGAATTTCCTGCGAAATAGAAACAAAGCAATAACCAAAATAAAGACACCATGTTTCAAAGTGTACATTTGTGAAATCAAAATCTGCTGTTGGGTAACCTTCAGTACCTCATTACTCCATACTTGCACCCTTTTTGGCATGCTGTTTGCAAGGTGGTTGAAATATACTGCTCAAACCTATATCACTGTTTGATGGCAGTCATTTTGAAATCAGCCTATGTATGCCAATGACACCTACAACAATGCACTGAATGTTCCAGCTGGTCCGCAGTGTGATCAGTTGGTTTCAAGTCAGCAGATAGCACAGGCCTTGCAATCCCAATGACTAAGGCCTCCTGGAGAAGGGTGTTCATGAAGTGGATGGATTGTTCTTGAGCATTATTATTTTGAAAGATGAATCCATCTCCAAAATAATGTTTTTGTGGCTGGACAAGAAATTGTGGGATTCAGTTCTGATACCCCACAGGCACAAATTACCATAGATCGTGACAAAAGAAGTTTGACATCTGTACATGATAGCATGATGGCTGACTCACCTCCCTGATGATCCCTCAGTACTGCATGCCTGAGATGGACATTGGTATCGGACTGACGCCACACTCTTCTATGACAAATCCTACAGTCACTGATGAAGAGAATCCAATGCTGTTAATCCATGTTGCCAATCTTTCCCATGCACCACAGTGCTGGAAGGTTTGTACTATTTTTCGTAAATGCCTACAGACCAAATTAGTCATGTGCAGAGGGTTGCATACATTCTGGGTCAACACCATCCTCACAGTTGCCTCCAAAATGGCAATAAGCAGTTTTTCTGCATTCTCCTCAAAATGCCTGCAAGGTGTATTTTGTATATAGTGGTCATCAGCTGGTGTTGTTAACCATGGGTCATCACTAATAGACAAAAGCTTTGTCACTTTGTGTCTCATGATAGCGGCTTCATGCCTGAATGATGTTGCTGCACTGAACACCAGTTTGGTGAGCAGCTTCCCCTACTGACAACTGTTCTTTCCAAAAATGACAATTTGATCATGGTCTAAGCTTCAAATCACTTTTTGAGGTATTTTGACAGACAGAATTGTGTGCAAAAAATTCATTGTCCTCTCTACAATTGGACATAGTGTGCACTGCTGAACTGCATTGTGAATTTAGGTTTATTTATATCTGTGTTTCATAGGTGACTGTAGGTAGCAATTTCATGTGGACAGAAGAGAACTGAGAAAGAAGTTTCTGATGAAAAAACCAAAACTATGCAAGCCATGAAGGCCATGTAAAATTTTGAGTTGCTTGTTTGCCTTTCAGAGGCGAGTACAGTGAAAAGAAAATACTAAGTTTCAGGTTCTGGTCTGATACATGATTTTAATGTGGTACGAGGCTCGTATGCTTTTCAAACTCTCTTTTCTGTTTTGCTATTATATAATCAAATTTTAATTTTGTTGCTTTAGTTTATATCTGATTATTTTGAATTTCAGTAATAGCCATTGTGATAGTAGTGTTGCATATGAAATAATTTATAACAGTTTTCTTTGTGTATTTCTTGATCAGTTCTCCATCCCTGAAGGTTCTACTTCATCTACATCTACATCGATACTCTGCAAATCACATTTAAGTGCTTGGCAGAGGTTTCGTCAAACCACCTTCACAATTCTCTGTTATTCCAATCTCGTACAGTGTACGGAAAGAACGAACCCCTATATCTTTCTGTATGAGCTCTGATTTCCCTGATTTTATTGTGGTGATCATTTCTCCCTATGTAGGTTGGTGTCAACAAAATATTTTCGCATTTGGAGGAGAAAGTTGGTGATCGGAATTTCATGAGAAGATTCCAATAAAATGCAGTCTTTAGTTAGCCTTCCCCACAACATTTTCTATGTGTTCCTTCCTTCATGCTGGGATAAATGAATACTAATAAATCTCAAAAGTTCAGAAAATATTCTACTTTTTTTCAGAGCTTATTGGTCTCATTTTCTTGTAATATCAGTATATGGTTTCATTTAATGTTTTGCCATTTGGCAAACCTTTCTGTGTACATGATTAGCTACATGAAAATTTGAAATTTTTTGCAGGAACATTCATTCGTTCACTGATCGTGTGCATGATACAGGTTTTGATACGTATACAATGATAACATTTTTTGTTAAAAATGAGGCATTATATTTATATTTTATATTTAGTTTTCAATGTTTGGTTTAGTAGACCACAATATTATAGTATTTGATGATGTGTTGCAATGAAAAATTCAATAAGCATTACAGAACTGGCATATGTAGTAGGGGAACTATACTTGTTACAGTAAGATGTCTATACAATCATTTCATCATTTTATGATCTCCCCCCCACTCCCACCCCTCCTTTCCCTCATCCACTCCCTCCACAATTTGGGCAATCCCCATGCAGTGTTCCAGATTTTAGTTTCTCTAAATCTGTCAAGTACTGCCAGGATAGTTCCTTTGGAAAGGGCTTCATTGATTTCTTTCCATATATCTGTTAAATCAAAGTTTGTGCTGTGTCACTAATAACCTATTCATCTGAATGACTTACAGGAAATGATATTCATAATATATGTCCACAAGTGCATTGAATGGTTGCTGATCATTTATGAGCACTTTTTGAAGTGGCATTGAACAGCAATGTGAAATAGTCATTTAGATGTGATATCAGTAGTGTGAAAATCTTAAGTTTTTTATAGTGTTTCAACACACCCAATTACTTCTCTGTTATACATACTGAAACTAATGGAAGAACAGCATGGGGAAAAATTAAAATCAACACCCTCCTGCAGCAGATTGATGGATGATGTATCAAAACATGTAACAGATGTCCGCCCCCGGTAGCTGAGTGGTCAGTGTGACAGAATGTCAATCCAAAGGACCCAGGTTTGATTCCTGGCTGGGTTGGAGATTTTCTCCACTCAGGGACTGGGTGTTGTGTTGTCCTGATCACCATCATTTCATCCCCATTGATGTGCAAGTCGCCAAAGTGGAGTCAAATCGAAAGACTTGCACCTGACTAACAGTCTACCCAACAGGATGCCCTAGTCACATGGCATTTCATTTCATGTAACAGATCATAAAATTGCACTAGTCCTTGAACTTTCACTCTGTTTCCAATCTAAGTACACACAATTCTACATGGACACAGACAGATACTGAGAAAACACTCACAGCTGCAGAAACTCTCAGAGAGTGTCAACACAGCTGCTGAAAGAGAGGGAGAGGGAGGGAGGGAGGGGGGGGGGGGGGAGAGAGAGAGAGAGAGAGAGAGAGAGAGAGAGAGAGAGAGAGAGAGAGAGAGAGAGAGAACATGAGTATGGAGTGTGTGGGAGGTGGGGAGGGGAGGAAGATGGCTGTGACAGTGTATACTCAGGCTGGGAAAAAGAACAAGAGTTTAAATAGCTAGAGTCACTATCAAATAATTTTGTGCATGTGTGTGTATGCACAATTCATAAACAGTAGTATTTGTTTTACTCCAGGGATTTTCACTATATACATACTGTCAGCCATTCATGGTAGTGTGTGGGACTAAGGTCATCAGTCCCTAAGCTTACACACTACTTAACCTAAGTTATCCTAAGGACAAACACACACACCCACGCCCGAGGGAGGACGCGAACCTCCGCCGGAACGAGTCGCACAGTCCGTGACTGCAGCGCCTTAGACCGCTCTGCTAATTCCGCGTGGCTCCATGGTAGTAGTCATTCCTAAGTCTATAAGGGGAATCTAAAAAGGAGCTCTTAGGAATTCAAAATGTGGTTTAGGGCAGACATGCGCGATGTTTGATGATCCATGGGATGGATTCAGGTACTCACCTAAGCTCGTGGGTTGCCTTATCATGTGATGCGGCAGCTAGAACTATAGTATTCCATGATATTAATTTTCATGGAGTAACACATTGATATGAATGGCACCTCTTTCCTGACATATCATCCCAACAAATTATGCCTCAAAACATGTGTTTTTGAGAGTACATTTATTTTATATTCACCCTGGGTTCAGCTGTTTATATTTATTTATTTATTTATCATGAATATTGTTTCTTTCCTTATGACAAAATCAACAAACAGCTAGCACAGAACTTTATGTGTGAACTGTCAACAGATAACTGGTTCATTCACAAAGTTGTGGCCTGTGCTGCCATTGTTTAAATTGGAACCTTTTGTCACCTACTAGCAATGTTTGCAATCTATCAGTGTGTAGCATAGGCATAAGAAGTAAGCAGTAAATAATGTGTGTTTTGTCAGCAGTGATCCAGGGGCAAAAAATACTTCTTCCCACACCTCTTCACAGTAGTGAGCTGTTTCCCCCATTCTCCACATGCATGTGAGCTTGTTGTTCAAATCCAATGACAGTAAAATGGCATTGCACACATGCAGAGTAAGCAAAACTCTCACATGCTTGTGTCATTAGCTGAAAACCCAAGGCGAGCTGAGAATGAGTGGAAATATTTGAAAATGCATCCCTGGTGAAGTACAGAACTAGCACCAGGCACGCTCTGCTAAATTTCTTCCTTGGTCTCTTAATGATCCTGTACAACAATACACTGTGTATATATTAAATATGCCTGTACACAGGAAGCTCACACTCCATGTAAGTAAAAATTGTTCATTGTTGTTTTCATTTCACTTCAGCTTTTTATAGAATATTATTTGCTGAATATGGAGTGGGCACCAACTTTTGATTTTATTTGATAATCTATCATCAGTTTTTAGGTGACATGGATGCTAAATAACTGCAGTAATATTAAAAATTACATTACTGGGGATTCCAGTCTGAATAATTTTAAGCACTCAATCTCAACCTTTCACTTGCACAGTGATGATCGCATAATGTATAAAAAAGAAAAAGAAAAAGTAGAGGAACTTGATAAACCATTAGTAAGTCACAAAAAATTCCTGTCATTGTAAGATGAAATAAAATTGTTGAAATCTTGAGAAGAATGAGGGTTAGCCAGACAGACAAGTAATGAAAGTGGTAAAATAAGTATAGGCAAGTTTATGTTTAAAAAATTATAATCTGAGGTTGCAGCTCATTGACACTGCAGTTGATCACATTTGATGATTGGACAGTGAGAAAAGGAAAGAAAATTGTAAGTTTTATGTTCATGCAAGATACAAGGGAGCTTTTGCCACCCCCACCCTCCCTCCCCCGTCAGAATCTGTAGTACAGAATTTAGAATTTTTATCCATTACAGAATTCTCAGGCACTTCTAGAGATGAGCGGATAACCATCAAATCTCTGGGATATAATTAGATTTTTTGTGTCATTTATAAAATTTAGTTCTTGTGACATTACATGTCTCAAAAATGACCAATCATTTACATAAATTTAATTCCTATAGATGGCCATGGATACAACAGACTCTTCCAGCTAAAAGAAAGGGAAGATGACTTAGAAGAATTTCTGAATGTAGCCCTTCTTCTTCTGCTGCTGCTTATCTATCAATGGATGTTGGCAACAACATGTTGCATCTTTCTTTTGTGAACTGCAGTATGTAATAGCTGGTCTACACTTCGTAGTCCTGTCCACTGCTTTATATTGTCCAACCATGATGTTCTTCTTCACCCTTGTCTTCTTTCTCCTTCCATTTTTCCTTCTATTATTAACTGCAGAAAGCATATATTTGGTGTTCCATACTATATGTCTTAGGTATGCAGTTTTTCTTCTTTTAAGCACTGTCAACATTTCTCGGTGCTTGTTCATGCTTTCCAGTACTTCAGTGTTGGTTATTCTTGCAGTCCACGGTATTTTAAGCATCCTGTGATAAATCCACATTTCAAAGGCCTCTAATGTCTTCATTGTTGTCCTTCAGAGCCATGTAGGAGCACAGGCGAGATGTAGCATTTTACAAGTCAGTCTCTACGGTTTAGGTCTAGGTCTGTGCTTGTAAGAATATTCTAAAATTTTATTTTGAAGTCTGTTTGCCAGTCTTCACAAAGCTAGGTTCCAAGGTATTTGAACTTGTTGACTCTTTGTATAATAGACCCTCGAAATCATACATTTGTATCTTTAAATGAGCCTGACTCTCATGTGACAATCATAAAATTAGTCTTTTTGACATTAATGTTTAGACCTAGAGTACTGCTGTAATTTGCTACTATGATGATGACTTGTTGAAGGTCATCTAAATTATCAGCTATCAATACCGTGTCATCAGCATAGTGAAAGTTGTTGATATACATTCCGTTAACCTTTATGCCTTTTTCTACTTCATCAAGTGCCTCCTGAAAAATATTCTCAGAGTATAAGTTAAATAACAAGGGTGACATTATGCATCCTTGTCAGACTCCTATACATATATTGACCATATCTGTGACCTCATTATCAAATTTAACCTGTGCTGTCTGATTCCAATATAAATTCTCTATACAGTGGATATCTTTCTCATCTATATCAATTCTTTTGAGAATTTCCACGAGTATATGATATTGTACTCTATCAAATCCTTTTCTGTAGTCAATAAAACGGAGGTATACATTTTTACCCTGATCATAGCAGTTTTGTACTAGAACTTGTATTGTGACTATTGCTTCTCTTGTACCTAAACCTTTCCTAAATCCAAACTGTGTCTCACTAATGAATTTCTCACATTTTTCATATAACCATTGATGGATGGCTCTCAGAAATAGTTTCAGAGAATGGCTCATAAGACTAATGAGTCTGTGATCTTCATATTTTCTCACATTCCTCTTCTTTGGTAAGAGAATGAAAGTTGATAATAGCCATTCATCAGGGTAATGAATAAAGTGTCGTAAATTTTGTTAAACAATTTGTGTAAGACTTTGATACCTTCTTCATCAAGGAGTTTAATAAGTTTGATTGGAATTTCGTCAGGCCCTGTGGCTTTATTGATTTTTGAGTTTTTGATGGCATTCTCGATTTCTTCTTTCATGATTGGAAATCCTGTTTAATTATTGTTTGTAGAAATCTCAAAATTTGGTCTATCATCTGAAAAGAGGTTCTTAGTGTAGTCTTCTGGTATCTCTCTCTTCTCAATATTTTTGGTTAGTAAGGAGATGTTTTTTCTTCTCTACATCCCAGCAGTTTCTTTTAACTTTTTATGTAAGTTAAAATCGTCATGTGCAGCTTGCAAGCTTTCAATTTCTTCACATTCATGTTGTAGCAATTCATTTTTTGCTGTTCTGATCTTTGATCTTACGAGTTTCTGGATATTATTGTACTTAGTTTGATCTAACTGGGCTTTATACCTTTGCCATTCATCCATCAATGGAAGAATTTCATCATCATCCATTTCTGTTTTTGATCTCTTGTTTTATGTCCTATTGTTTCTCGAGCAGTGGTTAGCATAATGTTTTTCGTTTCTTTCCATACTCTGGTTCTGTTTTCTTGGTTAGTTAGAGGTTTCATTGTCACTGTTTTATAGTTGATGTCCTTGCTAACTTCACTTCTTAGTTGAGGCTGTTTGAGTTGGTTTTTTGCATTTTACAAGGTTTTTTTTAAAAAAAAAAGAAAAGAGAGAGAGAAGATACTAGTAGTTTATGGTCAGATGGAACATCTGCTCCAGGATAAGTGGATGCTCTTGTAACTGAAGTTCCAAAATGCTTATTAATTAGACTATATTTTATATGGTTATGGACTATGTTGTCTTTGTTGTCAGCTGGAGATTTCCGTGTATAAAGTCGTCATGGTGGTAATTTGAACCATGTATTAGTGACTTTCATGTTTCCTTCTTGGCAGAATTGTAGCAGATGATCACCTCTCTTGTTTCGTGTTCCTAAACCAAAAGGACATACGAGGTCCTCACATCTGCCATTTCTCGGCTTGGAATTGAAATCTCCCATTTTTATATTAATTTTGTGATGTTTTGTAAGGGCAGACACTTCTCTGACATGGTCATAGAAAGAGTCCACTTCTTGTTCATCTGCATCTGCAATTGGAGCATATACTTGAATAATATTGAGGTTAATGGGTTTGGCACTGAGTTTTAACAAGGCAACTCTATCGAAAAGTGACACAAAATCCGTAACGCTCTTGGAATAGCGCTCTGAACAATAATGCCCACTCCTCTTCTATGATTTCAGTCCTGATTCCCAGAATAAAATACTGTACATCCAGCTGTAGAACACATTCCACTGTCAGGCCACCAAGTTTCTGCTATACCAAGAATATCAATACTTAGTTGTGTCATTTCTTGGATAACATTTGCTAATTTTCCTGCTTCATATATACTTCAAACAATTCAGCTCCAATATTAATTTTCTTCCTTGTGTTCGTCTTTAACATGGATCCATTCAGAACTGTTCCCCCCAGAGATCCGACTGGGGAACTATTTAAAACTCCGGAACATTTAGGAATGAATGTATCCTTCCAGGTGGTTCTCTAGTAATTCTGTCAGCATGGTATTCTGTTGCCTTCCGCCAAAATGTCAGCCGCTCCTAACTTGGAGACAGATGCTGTTAGCAGCCGCCCACTGTGGATCAGATGTTGCTGAGCCTGTTGGTCTGCAAGAAGTATTTGATTTCCCTCCTACCACCTACATCTGGAAGGCATTCCCCTATCTGCCACCCGGGGACGCACCCTCCAGGGGTTACAGGCTACCCCATGGGGAATTTAGCACAGATTTTGTATTAAGGATAAATACTGACCAATCAAACAAGCTGAAAAACAGGTACAAATGAAAATGAGCAAATTGTTAAACCAAGGCAAGACATATCAGAAGTATTGAAAGAATTGTGCTATTGAGGAAACCAGATTTTTCATTATAGCCAAAGCAAGGAAAACATCTGAAACAGAGTGGAATTAGTGAAGAAAGCATTTTTTCAACAGGAGAGCTGTACAAGCATTAAAAGTTGACATGGAATTGAGATAAATCCTTTGGGATGGTACTTGCAGTGAAACACAAGGTGGAAATGAACTATGGACCATGGAAAAATAAAGAAGAAACCAGAACTACGTGAAATACAGTGCTGTAACAAGTTGTTAAAAATTAACAGATAAAATGCAAAATAAAGAGGAACCAGAATACACATCAGTGAAAGAAGTGTGTGTAAATCTTTATCAGAGGAAAAGATGTGTTGTGGGATATGGTCTAAGACATTACAGCATAGTTAATTGAGATTGGAAGGTATTGTATGAGTAAACAAGGACTGGAATATTTAAAACAGATTTAAGTGGAACTGAGTGTAGCAAATGTTTTGAACTGAAAAGACTAACACTGCACAGGAAAAGATGAATAATATTGAAAAGTTCTGTTAAAGACAGAACTATAAAAGAACTAATTGCTTGCATGATATCCTATAATGAAACTGTAACCTGCAAAAATAAATAATTGTGTGTGACTCAATGGCCTCATGCAAATCTTCCTATTGGATGCCATTTTGGTGCCTTGCATGTCCCTAACCATGGTAGGTTAGGGACATGAAGTCACCAAAGTGGCATCCAATAGAAAGATTTGCATCAGGCCATTGAGTCAGGAAAAGGGACCTACAATTTAACATGGAATCCAAACCACATGTTGTTTCTGGCAGCTCCTCACACTGTTGAAAGGCGAAGGCTAGGTTAAAAGAAAAACTGAGAATCCATGGTGTGACTGAGATTCAATCCAGTGACCTCTCGGTTTGCAGGCATGTTGATTTACCAATAGACCACCAACCAATATACTGTAACCTGTAACTTATGAGATTTGTAAAACGGCTATTAATAACCACTGTGAATTAATCCTTTACCATTTCAAAGGCAGAATACTTCCAATTTTAGAAAGTTTCTACTATAAACTCAGTATCTGACATCAAGAAGAGCTGCTGCAAATGTTTTATGACTAGTAGAACTAGTGCTTCGTAGCTGAAGAAGCTTCTGAAATTATTACATTATAAAGTTTTAAGCATAATTAGGTTTATTGAGTTATTAATGTGGTTGTTAACTGTACAGTGTGGAAGATTTTTCTGTTCCATTGGAAAGTATAAAGGCATTTCTAAATTATTTTTATGTATTCTGTGAAGCTGGTATCCAACTGAACTCATCAAATCTAGAGGCCAAGGAGAGATGGAAGTACTACATTTGTACAATATTGTCTATGAGGGACCTGAGCAGCTAGATTACTTCACAGAAAACATTGATGGTGCCAATGCTAAAGAAAACTAATGCCACACAAAGTATAGAATATAGGTCAATGTGTTTGATATCTCATTCTACTAAGAATAATGAGCAGACAGTTGCAACTTAAAAATGATAGAGAACTGGCAGAAGAACAATTCAGCTACAGAACAAGCAAAGGTACAGGAAATGCTGCTGGATTGATTAATTGGGAGAAGATACCTAGAACAGGTAGAGAAGTTTGTGGAGTTCTAGTTGACTTGAAAAAAATCTTTTATAGAGTTTGGTGGGAAAACTTTTAGATATCCAGAAGAAGATTCATGTTAACAGGAAAGAAAAGAGACTGATAGGTAATCTATATGTGGCACAACAAGTACAAGTAAGAGTAGGAGATAAGATGACATAAGGCTTTAAAATTGGAAGGGAGCTCTTTCGCATACTCTGCTCACATATGAGGTCTGTTCAAAAAATTCCAGAACATTCGTGATTTCATACCAAGGGTGTGTTGAAGTGAATACAGTCAGCATCCCTGCACATGCTTTTGTTTAATGTGTAACTGCAGGAAGTTTCATTGTTCTCTGTCTGTTAGTTATTGTTCATTGTGGTATTGAGTAGAATGTCGTGCCACACAGTTTGAGAATTTCGAGATGGCAGAGAGAGAGGAGCAATGCGTCTGCATTAAATTTTGCATGAAACTCAATAAAGAATTTACAGAAATGCACCAAATGATGCAGGAAGACTATGGTGATGAGTGCTTAAGCCATACCCAGTGTTATGAATGGTTCACATGGTTTAAAAATGGCCAGATGGAAGTTAAAGATGACCCTCATTCAGGACACCCTTTGACATGTATTGAAGATGCTCATGTCAGGGATGTCAATCACAGACTGACTGTCTGGAACACATCATGTTGCCTCCAAGTTCCTCCCAAGGCTCATGAGTCAAGACCAGAAATATCTTCACCTTGCAATCTGTGAAGAGCTTTTGGATCGCAGAAAGATATGTTCCTTTAGAGAGTCATGACTGGTCATCAGATGTGGAGTCTACGGTTATGATGTTGAGACCAAGGTTCAATCTTCATAGCAGGTCAGGAAAGGTTCTCCAAGACAGAAAAAAGCTCCAGGTCAGGTCAAATGTCAAAGTTTTCTTTGACTTTTGGGTGATTAGTTCATCATGAATTCATGCCACAGGGACAAAATGTTGATCAGTGGTACTATTAGGATGCATTGCGACACCTGCAAGAAAATGTGAGAAGGAAATTACCTGAAATGTGGTGAGACAATTCATGACTCTTGCATCATGATAATGCACCTGCACAATCATCCCTGTTTGAGCGTGACTGTCGCACAGAAAACAAAATCACTGTGGTACCTCATCCTCCGTACTCTCCAGACCTGGCCCTTGCAGACTTTTTTTTATTTCCAAAGTTGAAAACCCCATTGAAAAGACAAAGCTTTGCAACAATAGACAAGATGAAAGAAAATTCGCAGACGGAGCTTCGCGCGATCCAGCGGGAAACATGCCGAGACTGCTTCCAGAAATGTAAATAGCATTGGGAGCAGTGTATCAGTTGTGGAGGAGAGTACTTTGAAGGAGACCATGCACAATAAGTAAAAGGTAAGTGCAGAAAAAATGTATGGAAAAAGTTCCAGAATATTTTGAACAGACCTTGTATATTTCGATAATTTAGTTAAAAACCGCTTCCAACAAAAGAGTGTCTGACAGCTGCAGAGAGGATAATCAGATGTTTCAGATTTGCTGTGGCATGGTATAACTAAGTGAAAATGGAAAGGCAGTTAACAATATGTTAAAAGAATGGACCTCAGCAATAAGAAATATGGAATGAAGATAAATATGAAAACAGCCAAGACAATGTTTTTTTTCCTTTGTTTTTTTCAAAGCAATCAAGGAAGATAAAAATGAAAACTTGTGATGAGTCATTGGATCAAATCTAGAAGTACAGGTACCTGTGATGATAAATAGTGAGTAACATGACATGTAAGCAGGATATATAAAAACATGGATAGCTACTGCAAAAGAAAAGTTTTACAGGAGGAGAAGTACTGTCTGTGGTCCATGAAATAAACAGTTAAGAAAACAATTAATTAAATGTTTTGTGTGGAGTGTTTCCCTCTATGATGCCAAAACATGAACACTCTGAAGGAGATATGAGAAATGCTTAGAGGCTTTTGAGATGTCAGTTTGGACAATAATGAGTGTGAAACAGACAGATAAAATAAAGGATAAGGTAGTTTTACACAGGGTGAATCAGAAAAGCAAATACTGGGAACAATTATGAGGAGGAAAAGAGATTGGATTAGATAGTAGATGACAAGAAGTCACATAATGAAGTATTTAGTAGAAGGAATGGTGACTGGGAAGAGGAGCAAAGAAAAAAGAATATCCCAGATAACTGACAACACAGTATAACTGCATCACATACAACTATGGAAAGGATGGCGTGAATATGAAAGGATTAGAGAATACTGAACTTGCAGTGACAGGCCCGCCTAATGGGCAGAACACAATGTCATCATATCATAGCTGAAGATACATGTTGAAGTACCTGTAGTTATCAATAGATAAGTTTGGAAATGCAACAGTAAAATACCTTGTTCATTAATGAAGAGACTATTTTATGAGTTACAAGCTACTATTCTAAGTTTTGCATATACCAATGCTAGGATGGTTCCTTGCAAGAAGGGTCTTCCATTTAATTTGGACAATAGATGCCTTGTCAGTGACTGTGATGATGAAATTGCATCAGAGAACTGGATTACCAATAAAAAATGGAGAACCCTTCAGCATACTTATGTAGCACACAGTATGTATTAGCACATTATTGCAAAGCTTTAAAGTTTTTATGAAGAGTTTCTTTGGTTATGTGATTACTTACAGAATTTTGTGAGCATTTTTTTCAAAGTTAAAATTCTTTTAGCTCTAGGGATGCTACTGAACAATGTTACTCTGTATGGCAGTACTGAAAGTACCCAGTATTGAATACTATTTGGGTGTTTACGACCCCAAAAAGTCAGATTAAAAAAAGACAGCAAAGCAATTCAAGGGTGGGCTGCTGGATTTATTATCAGTAGATTCGATCAACAAGCAAGCATTAAGGTGATGCTTCATAAAATCAAGTGGGAGATACTGGAGGGAGAATGACATTCCTTTCAGAGGATACTGTTGAGAAAATTTAGATAATCAGCATTTGAAGCTGATTGCACAATGATTCCACTGTTGCCATTTTATATCTCATGTAAGGACCATGGAGATAGGATAAGAGAAATTAGGGCTTGTACGAAGATATATAGACAGTTGTTTTTCCCCTGCTCCATTTGCGAATGGAACAGGAAACAGAATGGCTAGTAGTGATTCAGGGTACTCTCCGCCACACTCTATATAGTGGCTTGTGGAGTACATATGTATATGTAGATGTAGATGCTATGTACATGGACATTCACTTCCAGTCTGCTGCAAATAGTAATGTAAGTGACTGTATGTGACAGTCCTTTGATGTGTCAAAAATAGTAGTTATGAATCAGTATCTCCGTGTAATTGACCAGTTACATCTAGGAGCATTTAAATTAATTTCTTATCTTTCTTTCAAGGGTACTGACATAGTATGATTTAAATAAAAAGAATTGAGTTGAGTTAAAAGGGTCTCGAATTGTGACAACTTCAAAGTGCAGTTGAATACATGCACTGTGTGGCAGCTTTTGTGTTTAGCTCCTACTAAAACTAAACAGTTGCATAAACTCTTTATCTTAAATAGTAACAAAAAAGCTACATTTAATAGCATGAATTCACTGGATATCTCTCCTCCGTGGCTCAAATTCAGTGACATGCATAATTATGTGTGTTTCAGTGAAGATATCAACACAGCTTTCTTTCATAAGGGATATTTGCCCATTCTTCCAGCATATCAAGCTCAGAAGCTTCTTTTTTCTCTGTTTGTATGTCAAGTTTGTATTTTTCAAATATTTCACCAGTAATGCCAACACACCAGAATGTTATGAGCTGAACTGTAGTGTATTGTGCCTTTTTCCCCTGGAATGGCTCTCAGCTTTTTTTCTTCAACAGTACCAGAACTCTTTCACTCCATTCCATGAACATAAATGTGAATAGATGGTGAGTAATATGAAATACAAACCTGTTGTTAGTTTGCTTTCTTTGTCTGTTATCCCTGTATACACCCACTTTGTTCCAATGTTAGGTGGTAGTTATAAATGTGTTAAGCTTGCTTCAGCTCATCACTCATATTGCTACTGAGCATTTTTTTAGCTGCTGAGTCTGTAATCCAAAGCTTTACTGCCTAATAACTACAAAATGTTTAAGTTTCTAACATTTGACGTTATTTTGCATTTTAGTTTCAGTTTAGTTGTAAATTTGCTTAACAATGATCTTGCATCTTTTGATAGTTGCATAATGTAGATTTATGATTTCTCATATTATTTTGTGTTGACCACTTTTTTTTTTGTTTCCTCTCTCGTTTAAGCTGTGAGACTATCCCGGAAGACTTCTTCAGCACAGCCTGCAGGTAAATGTAATTAGCAAATGATGTGTCTGACCAAGCCAAGATAATACCACTTGGGGACACAACGTAAGTGACTGTTATACTGATTGTTTGACCATGCATGATACTCATGACCAGACTTATTGGTGTGAAAATTGATTGAAGTGATCAGTAATAAACACAGATAAATGTTGTCATAAGTAATTCAAATAATAATCCAGATGGCAGGAACACTGTTTGGTTGTTGGTGCAGTCGCAAAAAATTGTATTCATGATGCCCTTTGTCAGGAATTGGGACATGAATCATAATCAGAGAATATGCATGAATCCACAAGTTATTCAAAATTTCCAAATATAAGTTCATTAAGATTTCCAATTATAAGTTCATTAAAATGTTGTAATGAAAAAAAAAAAAGAAAGAATATAGTGTAATCAAGAGTAGGGAAACTATAGTGAAACCAAGAGACACAATAAATGGGAAGAATGCCAATACATGATGACATAAGAGGAGTTAGCAGAAAATACGACAAATAATATTTTTGGGAGTTCTTACTGAAAACATATCTGTCAACAACATATTAATAGAAAGAGTATGGAGAATAATATTGCCACAGAATAGATATGTCAAATGATTGAAAATATTGGGAGGAATAGGCTCCTCTGATATAAAAGACTTTCACTTGATCAGGCCAGACTATATGTTGCTTGCATTGTGTGCTGTATAAGAGAAGCATTGTAATTTCCAACATTTTGATTTGCACCAAACTATACTATTATGAGCTGACTTGGTGAAGCTAGTGGTACAAACCATTCTTATAAGCTTTACTGTCAGCAGCTCATTATTTTGACATATTTCACCTGCCAGCCTGGGTAACTACAGTCAGAGCTCTACAGTTCTTCTTAAGCCCTCCATTTATGGCAACAATCAATATATAAATTCATTCTTTAGAGAACTTCCTTGATTTCTTTGGATGCAACATTATAAGCAAACTTGAAGAGCCCATGTATGTGGTGTACTTGTAAGCACGTTCTATGACAACCATGTCTTTATACGATAATGTCCTAACTGTGCTGGTAGTTTTCTGTTTTCTAGAAATAATTTTTACATTCATGAAAGGTAATAACACAATTTGCAGAAGAAAAAAGAATGCTTTTCATGTTTGTCTGATTTCTCAAAATTGCTAAGATAAGTGTGGAACTTCAGTTTTGAATGGGTGAGGTCCATTAAGTCTGGGAGTCATGATCTATGGATATTATCTGTAACAACAGTGTGTAAGTAAATGTTCTAATATTTGAGTTTACCACTGCAATTTGGGTTACTTAACATTCTGCTGTTGCAATCCTGCTCCTCCACAGCAACATTGCTTTCAAAGCAGCAAGCACAACAAAAAGACAATGAGGCACTTAAACAATGAGTCATTACACAAACAGAGTTTCAAATGGCATTATCAAACCAATGACCTTCATCACAGGCATTGGATTACAGCTTTTGAAAGAGAATTAAGTTAACTGAGATGTAATGTATGTTTTTTGTTTCTTATGGGTCTCAATTAAGAGTTTGAGGCAGTAGTTAGTAGATCCAAATTCTGTTGTTCTTCTCAATATACCTGAATGATGATATTAATTATAAGCACATTTGAAGGATATGAGTGACAGTGACCAGTAGTGAGCTGCATAGTAACAAACTGGTTATCAAAATCATTGACACTGTAAGCAATAATGAAAGTTCCAGCAACAGTTCACATACTGTTGATATTTTTTGTTGATTTCATGTGTTTAAATTTATCTGTAGGAAACCAATCCATTTTTACTCACTTTTGCCATACCTTCCTTGATCTTTCATATTTTGTGTTTACTATAATTTGAAGTACAGCATGGAAAATAAAAGAGAGAATACTGACAATCACTTGGTGTTCCTGCCACAAAGGTTGAAGGGTAGCTATAATTTACTATAGCTGTGTGTTGATGGGTGATACTTTTCTTTTTCACTTTATTGCATTTAATTTTAATGTAGCTGCTCATGAAGTAGAATGCTATAGTCACTCTTATGCTTTAGTGTGATAGTTCACAGTTTCATTGCTTTAAATGGATTTGAAAGAATCCCTTTCCTTTTAATAGCACATCCTTGTAGTAGTATTGGCTTATTATTTTACTTCTGCTACAAAATAGCTCATTCGTGTTGTAATTAATAATAAGTTTCCTTATCTTAACAAAAGCTTGCAACTTCTTTGTGTATATGTGTGTTTTCTTTAGAAAGTAATATTTGTGTGTACAAAATGTTTAGAATTATTGAGATATGTAGTTATACATAAAATAGACGTGAAATTCTCTCTCTCTCTCTCTCTCTCTCTCTCTCTCTCTCTATCTATCTATCTATCAATCAATCAATGTTCACCTATTAATTTCAGAGGAGTCACTAAATCATCTCAGTGGCAAATCATGAGCGTTTTTTAGTTATTATTTGGGAGAAATTGTAGTAATTGAGATGTTTTTTAATAATTATTGTACAAATATTATGATATCAATAACCCCATCATTTTGCAACTCCTTGCATCGAACAGAAATTTTGGTTGATGAGAAAACTGTTAAAATTATGGAGACAGAATGGCTGGCCAGTACTTATTTTCAAGAGACAAAAAGCCTAGTTTTGTTGATAGGTAAATTTAAAGCAGGAGATAGTAATGGCAACTTTTGTAACTTCTATGTTCCTTCTTCAGGGAGAAAAGAAAGAGTAGTTCGAGAATCTTGACAAAAAAAGAGGTCACTCAAGTCCCAGTTTGAGAGCAGCACAGATGTTGTCCCTTTCAATCTAGGGGCAGGTTACTCAGACACTAGGTTGAGAGGGGCAGCATTTGTGTCCCCCCCCCCCCCCCCCCCCTCCCATCTGCCCCCTTCTCACACCTCTCCAACCTTCCATAAACAATGCCTTTTTCTGAGGAATGAATATACACCAGACATTCCAAAAGCTAGATTTACTGTTTTCTACAGTAAGTGCTTTTATCATTTTGTCAGCAGTACTATGAATTTTGTTTTATGAAGATAAGTACCAGCTAGTCATTTTACAGTTTCTGTGAATATACAGACAACTGATTTTTCAAGTTTTTTATGAGGGGCAGTCAAATGAAAATTGAACACTAGCCACAACAGGATCATGGAATGGTTCCATTTAAGATATAATCACCATATGCTTAAGACGTTTATCTGATTTGGAGATGAGACAATCAATTCCTGTTTCATAGAATGCGGTCAGCTGCTAATGGACCTACAACACCACCCACTCTTGCACCTCCTCATCTGTCTCAAACTGACATCCACGCATGTCTTTCTTCAGGTCACCAGAGGTGACAAAATCACATGGCGAAAGATCCAAGCTGCATGGAGGATGCTGCAGAGTTTCCCAATCAAATCGCTGAAGCATAGCCTTCTTCCAATTGCCAGTGTTGAGGGCAGGCATTATCGTGTGCAAGGATGGTTTCATCCAATACATTCCTAGGTGATTTGACTTTATGGGACATCTCAGTTTCAGCAATGTTTCTTCATAACACTGTGCATTGATTCTGGTTCCTTGCTCAAGGATCTTGATGAGCAGAGGGCATCTGCAATTAAAAAAGGAGGTTGTCATGAACTTACTGGAACTGATGTGAATAGCTTTGGATTTCTTTGGCTTGGGAGATGTGGGTTGCGTTTGTCGCTTGCCCTCGGGCTGTCAGAGTGCTGTTGGACAGAATCATCCTGTTGCATGATAACTTCCACCCCCACACTGCAAATCAGATGGAAGGTTATGCTTCAGTGATTTGATAGGGAAGCACTGCAACATCCTCTGTACAACACTGATCATTTACTGTATGATTTTCACATCTTTAGTGACCTCAAGAAAGACCTTCATGGACATCAGTTTCAGACAGACAAGGAAGTGCAAAGGGGGTGGGCTTGTGGACCCATCAGCAACTGACCACATTCTACAAAACAAGAATTGATCATCTCGTCTCCCAGTGGTATAAATATATTAATTTGTGTGGTGATTACTTTTGAATGGGACTAATCCATGGTCCCATTGTGCGAGTGTTCGGTTTTCATTTTACTATGCCATATAAGCTATTAATTATGATGATCAGTTTAAGACTTTTTCTCTTCAGTTGCTTTACATAAAATTTCTGTATCATATCTTTTATGAAGAGAAAAAATATGTTTACATAAGGGGGGAACTGAATAGTTTGACTTTAATGACTGACGGATGGAATTTTAGATGCCAGTGAAGTCAGTTTTGCTTCACATAGATCATGAAAGGGATGTTTACATCAGAAGTTTAGGAATTTGATGGTTCACTGATTCAATGCCCAGTAGTCTGCAAACATTGAATCTCTTATTCACAAATGTTTATGTAGGACATTACAATGAAGTGACAGAAGTCATGGGATACCTCATAAGATCGTGTCGGACTTCATTTTTCCAGCATAGTGCAGCAACTCAACGTGGCAAGGACTCAACAAGTCATTGGAAGTCTCTGCAGAAATATTGAGCCATGCTGCCTCTATAGCGATCCATAATTGTGAAAGTGATGGCAGTACAGGATATTGTGCACAAACTGACCTCTCGATTATTTCCCATAAATATTCGATGGGATTCAAGTTGGGTGATCTGAGTGGGCAAACCATTTGCTTGAATTGTCCAGAATGTTCTTCAAACCAACTGCAAACAATTGTGGCCCAGTGATGTGGCAGACTAGCATCCATAAAAATTCCATTGTTGTTTGGCAACATGAAGTCCACAAGTGGCTGGAAATAGTCTCCAAGTAGCTGAACATAAATATTTTCAGGCAGTGATTGTTTCAGTTGGACCACTCCATGTAAACAAAGCTTGCCACCATTATGGCGCCACCACCAGCTTGTACAGTGCCTTGTTGACAATTAGAGTTCATGGTTTGATGGGATCAATGCCACACTTGAACTCTACCACCCACTCTTACAAACTGAAATTGGGGCTCATCTGACCAGGCCACAGTTTTCCTGTCACCTAAGGTCCAACTGATAGAGTCACAAGCCCAGGAGAGCTGCTGCGGATGATGTCATGCTGTTAGAAAAGCCATTCGTGTCAGTCGTCTGCTACCACAGCCCATTAACACCAGATTTTGCTGCACTGTCTTAAAAGACACTTTGTCATATGTTCCACATTGATTGCTTGCAGTTATTCCACACAGTTTTGCTTGTCTGTTAGTCCTGACAACTTTATGCAAACACTGCTCCTCTCGGTCATTAGGTGAAGGCCGTTGGGCACTGTGTTGTCCATGGTGACAGCTAATGCCTGAAATGAAGCATTCTCGACACACACTTGATGCTGTGGATTTGGGAATACTCAATTCCCTAATGATTTCTGGAATGGAAGGTCCATATGTCTAGCTCCAACTACCATCCTGTGTTCAGTCTGCTAATTCCTGTCCTGTGGCCATAATCACACCAGAAACCTTTTCACAGGATTATCTGAGTACAAATAACAGCTCCACCAATGTGCGGCACTGTTGCACCTTGCATATCTGACACTACCATCACCTGTGCATATCACTATCCCATGAATTTTTCACCCTTGTGTATTTGTAGCAACCTCAAAAATCTACCAAATTAAATTGAATTCAAAAAGTAATGGCTGATGGCTTGCTTTGTTGTGTGAATATCTAAATAATCTAGAAATAATAGTTGTATAATATTTAACACTGTATCATCCATTTAGAGTAGAGACAGTACATTTCAGAATAAACGTTTCTTCTTCAGTAACTCTCTCTTCTCTTTATCTATTTTTCTGCCTCATAATTGATTTTTGGTACTTCAAAAAATTACTTGTTGCAGGCAACTTTTTCATTTCTCTCTATTTTTAATATACTTCTTTCCTTTTGAGATTCATGTGTAGGAATAAAATTGGATTAATTATAAACTAGAAGAAAAATTTACTTAGTCCATTACAAAAATTAAAGAAAGAACTGTTGTTGTCTACTTCATGTATAAGAAACCTTCTGCAGTGCTTTTTGTATTGGGGTCTACAGAACTACAACCAGCTTTCATTCTTATAGTAGACTCAGACTTAAATGGAAATTCTTTGCTTGGTTTTGGCTCATTATATTTCAGTAAGGTTCAAAATTTGAATCAAGTAGCATCTGAGAAAAAGTAAGAAAATGAAACAAATGCTAGAAGATAGTTTTCAAATTTTGGCTAATTTTAGCTTGCTACAGACTGATATCTCGTATGCAATTAAAATCATTGTGCAGATAATGAATGCCACAGGTATTAGATACTTGTAAAGTGGATTGTAGCTGGCACAAATCTTCAGATTGCTCTGACATTGAAGCTGAGTCAGTTGTTCCATGTCAATATAAAATTTCAGCTACAAATAAAGTCATGGTCACATGCGTGCTAAAAACTAAAGGAAAAACATTTCTAAATGATTAATGGAAAATCTCATACAAAGATGTGAAACAAATACTAACAAAGAGATAGAGGGGCTGGCCAGTACTTACCTCAGCTCAGTACAGCTGATAGATACACACAAAACGGAACCAAAAATTTACGTTCCTAGCTTTCCGAACAAATATTCCTTCATCAGGGAGGAGAGAGGGGAAAGAAAGGGAAGAAGGGAAAGTAGATTCAGTTACTCACAACCCAGGTTATGTAGCAACAGGGAAAGGAAAACAGGGAGGGTAGCAAGGATGGAAGCATGGTTGTCAGAGGGAAACCAAAGATATTCTACTGTAAGTACTGTGGTAGCTTCAAACCAAAGAGGATGCATACAGAAGTAAAGAGGTATATAGTATAAAGAGAAACACAACTATGTAGGATGAAAAGATGTGTGAATGGCTAAAGAGGAAAGGGAAAGAGGAGAAGACTGAAGAGTAAATGGGAGTGAGGTGGTTTAACGTAGGTTCAGTCCAGGGGGATGGCAGGATGAAAGGTTGTGTTGGAGTGCAAGTTCCCATCTCCGCAGTTCAGAGGGACTGGTGTTGGGTGGGAGAAGCCAAATGGCACATACAGTGTAGCAGGTTCCTAGGTCCCTAGAATTATGCTGGAGGGCATGCTCTGCTACTGGGTATTGGACATCTCCTAGGCAGACAGTTCGTCTGTATCTGTTCATGCGCTCAGCCAGTTTAGTTGTTGTCATACCGATGTAAAAGGCTGTGCAGTGCAGGCATGTCAGTTGATAAATGACATGTGTAGTTTCACATGTGGCCCTGCCTTGAATTGTGTATGTTTTACCAGTAGCGGGGCTGGAGTAGGTGGTTGTGGGGGGATGCATGGGGCAGGTTTTGCAGCGGGGTCGGTTACAGGGGTAGGAACCGCTGGGTAGAGAAGGTAGTCTGGGAATATTGTAGGGTTTAACAAGGATGTTACGGAGGTTAGGGGGGCGACGAAAGGCAACTCTAGGTGATGTGGGGAGAATTTTGTCAAGGATGATCTCATTTCAGGGGTTGACTTGAGAAAGTCATATCCCTGGCGGAGTAATTTGTTGATGTTTTCGAGGCCAGGATAATATTGGGGGACAAGGGGGATGCTTCTGTGTGGTCTGGGGATAGGAACATTGTTGTTGGACGGGGAGGAATGTATTGCTCGGGAGATCTGTTTGTGGACGAGGTCTGCAGGATAGTTGCGGGATAGGAAAGCACTGGTTAGGTTATTGGTGTAATTGTTGAGGGATTCGTCACTGGAGCAGATACGTTTGCCACGAATACCTAGGCTGTAGGAAAGGGAGCGTTTGATGTGGAATGGATGGCAGCTATCAAAGTGAAGGTACTGTTGTTTGTTTGTGGGTTTGATATGGACAGAGGTGTGGATGTGAGCTTCAACAAGATGAAGGCCAACATCCAGGAAGGTGGCTTGGGTTTTGGAGAAGGACCAGGTGAAATTCAGATTCGAAAAGGAGTTGAGGTTATGGAGGAAATTAAGGAGTGTTTCTTCACCATGAGTCCAGACCACAAAGATGTCATCAATAAACCTATACAAGGCCAGGGGAAGCAGCTGTTGGGTCTTCAGGAAAGCCTCCTCCATGCGGCCCATGAAGAGGTTGGCATAGGGCGGAGCCATCCTGGTTCCCATGGCCGTTCCCCTGATTTGTTTGTAGGTCTGGCCTTCAAAAGTGAAGTAATTATGGGTGAGGATGAAGTTGGTAAGTGTGATAAGGAACAAGGTTTTTGGAAGATCTTCGGGTGGGCATTGGGAGAGGTAGTGCTCAAGGGCAGAGAGACCATGGGTATGTGGGATGTTTGTGTAAAGGGATGTAGCATCTATGGTGACAAGAAAGGTTTCGGGTGGGAGAGGAGTGGGAATGGATTTGAGGCGTTCTAGGAAGTGGTTTGTGTCTTTGATGTAGGATGGGAGTCTGCGGGTGATAGGTTGGAGGTGTTGGTCTACCAGAGCTGAGATACGTTCTGTTGGGGCTTTGAAGCCTGCCACAATGGGACGGCCAGAATGGTTCTCTTTGTGGATTTTGGGTAATAGGTAGAAGGTAGGGGTACGTGGCTCAGGTGGAGTGAGTAAGTCTATGGAAGCCGTTGTGGGGCCTTGTGAGGGACCTTGGATTTTTAGGATTTTCTGCAGCTCAGTCTGGATGAAGGGAATGGGATCCTGGGTAACAGCTTTGTAGGTTGAGGTGTCGGAGAGTTGACGCAGTCCTTCTGCCACATACTCCACACGGTCAAGTACGACAGTTGTGGAGCCTTTATCCGCCGGGAAGATGACACACATGATCACACTTACCAACTTCATCCTCACCCATAATTACTTCACTTTTGAAGGCCAGACCTACAAACAAATCAGGGGAAAGGCCATGGGAACCAGGATGGCTCCGTCCTATGCCAACCTCTTCATGGGCCGCATGGAGGAGGCTTTCCTGAAAACCCAACAGCTTCTTCCCCTGGCCTGGTATAGGTTTATAGATGACATCTTTGTGGTCTGGACTCACGGTGAAGAAACACTCCTTAATTTCCTCCATAACCTCAACTCCTTTTCGAATCTGAATTTCACCTGGTCCTTCTCCAAAACCCAAGCCACCTTCCTGGATGTTGACCTTCATCTTGTTGAAGCTCACATCCACACCTCTGTCCATATCAAACCCACAAACAAACAACAGTACCTTCACTTTGATAGCTGCCATCCATTCCACATCAAACACTCCCTTCCCTACAGCCTAGGTATTCGTGGCAAACGTATCTGCTCCAGTGACGAATCCCTCAACAATTACACCAATAACCTAACCAGTGCTTTTCTATCCCACAACTATCCTGCAGACCTCATCCACAAACAGATCTCCCGAGCAATACATTCCTCCCCGTCCAACAACAACGTTCCTATCCCCAGACCACACAGAAGCATCCCCCTTGTCACCCAATATTATCCTGGCCTCGAAAACATCAACAAATTACTCCGCCAGGGATATGACTTTCTCAAGTCAACCCCTGAAATGAGATCATCCCTTGACAAAATTCTCCCCACACCACCCAGAGTTGCCTTTCGTCGCCCCCCTAACCTCCGTAACATCCTTGTTAAACCCTACAATATTCCCAGACTACCTTCTCTACCCAGCGGTTCCTACCCCTGTAACCGACCCCGCTGCAAAACATGCCCCATGCATCCCCCCACAACCACCTACTCCAGCCCCACTACTGGTAAAACATACACAATTCAAGGCAGGGCCACATATGAAACTACACATGTCATTTATCAACTGACATGCCTGCACTGCACAGCCTTTTACATCGGCATGACAACAACTAAACTGGCTGAGCGCATGAACGGACACAGACAAACTGTCCGCCTAGGAGATGTCCAATACCCAGTAGCAGAGCATGCCCTCCAGCATAATTCTAGGGACCTAGGAACCTGCTACACTGTATGTGCCATTTGGCTTCTCCCACCCAACACCAGTCCCTCTGAACTGCGGAGATGGGAACTTGCACTCCAACACATCCTTTCATCCCGCCATCCCCCTGGACTGAACCTACATTAAACCACCTCACTCCCATTTACTCTTCAGTCTTCTCCTCTTTCCCTTTCCTCTTTAGCCATTCATGCATCTTTTCATCCTACATAGTTGTGTTTATCTTTATGGCTTCCCTCTGACAACCATGCCTCCATCCTTGCTACCCTCCCTGTTTTCCTTTCCCTGTTGCTACATAACCTGGGTTGTGAGTAACTGAATCTACTTTCTCTTCTTCCCTTTCTTTCCCCTCTCTCCTCCCTGATGAAGGAACATTTGTTCCGAAAGCTAGGAACGTAAATTTTTGGTTCTGTTTTGTGTGTATCTATCGGCTGCACTGAGCTGGGGTAAGTACTGGCCAGCCCCTCTATCTCTTTGTTAGTATTGGAAAAACATTTCTTCCTTTCCTGAAATATATTCCCCAGACATTGATGTTCTGTTCTCACCTGTCATCAATGTCTCTGTAAACCATCTTGAGGATAAAGCTCTGTATTGGTACCATTATATGGAGACTGCAGTTGACTGTATGTTGAGGACAATTTGCAGCATTTTCTCTTGTAGCTCCATTCAACGTGTCCACATGTTATTTCAGTAATTCCTGCACAATATCTTTGCACTGTGTCATGACCGAAGGTAAGCAAACAGTATGAACAATAGATTGCATATATTTGAATTTCTGTGTAATAAACAAGACACCATATCTTAAGGCCATAAGAAAGACTGACTATGGGGACGATTGACTGTACTGGCCTTGTAGCATCAACTAAAACAGCCAAGCTGTGCTGGTGCTATGAATGGCTGAAAGCAAGAGGAAACTATAGCAAAAAATTTTCCAAGAGCATGCCGCTCTACTGTGTAGTTAAATGATGATGGCACCATCTTGGATAAAATGTTCCAGGGGGTAAAATAGCCCCCCATTTGGATCTCCAGGTGGGGACTACTATGGAGGATATAGTGATCAGGAGAAACAAAAACTAGCAATCTACAGATTGGAGTGTGGAATGTTAGAACCCTTAATCAGATAGGTGGGTTAGGAAATTTAAAAAGAGGTACATATAGGTTGAAGTTAGACATAGCAGGGATTAGTGAAATTTTGGTAGCTGCAGGAGGAACAGGACTTCTGGTCAGGTGAGTACATGTTATCAGTACAAAATCAAATAGGAGTAATGCAGGAGTGGATTTAATAATGAATAAGGAAACAGGAATGTGGTTAAGCTAATATGAACAGTGTAGTGAATGCATTATCATAGCTAAGATATATATGAAGCCCATGCCTACCACAATAGTACAAGTTTATATGCCAACCAGCTCTGCAGATGATGAAGAGGTTGAAGAAATGTATGTTGAGATAAAAGAAATTATTGAAATAGTTAAAGGAGATGAAAGGAATTTAATTGTGATGGGGAATGGAATCCAGTAGTAGGAAAAGGAGGGGAAGGAAAAATAGCAGATGAATATGGCCTAGGGGAAAGGAATGCAAGAGGAAACTGCCTGGTAGAATTTTGCGCAGAGCATAATTGAATCATCACTAACACTTGGCTTGAGATTTATAAAAGAAATTTGTGTGTGAGGGAGAGGTTAGAGACACTGGAAGTTTTCAGATTGATTGAATAATGGTAAGACAGAGATTTAGGATCCAGATTTTAAATTGTAAGACATTTCTAGGGGCAAATGTGGACTCTTACCACAATTTATTGGTTGTGAACTGTAGATTAAAACTGAAAAAAAACTGGAAAAAGGTATGAAATTAAGGAGATAAGATCTGCATAATTTGAAAGAACCAGAGGTTGCTGAGAGTTTCAGCGGGAGTGTAGGGCAATAGTTAACTGGAGCAGGGAAAGAAATACAGTAGAAGACAAAGGGCAGTTTTAAGAAATGAAATAGAGAAGGCAGCAGAACATCAAATAGGTTAAAAGATATGGTGTAGTAGAAAACCTTGGATAACACAAGAGATACTGAATTTAAGTGATGAAAGGAGAAAATATAAAAAATTCAGCCAAGTGAAGCAGGCAAAAGGAAATACAAATGTTTAAAAACTGAGATTGACGTAAAGTGCAAAATGGCTAAGCAGGAACAGCAAGAGGATAAATGTAAGGATGTAGAAACACATATCATGAAGGGAAGTATAGTTACCACCTATAGGAGAATTAAAGAGTCCTTTGGAGAAAAGAGAAGTAGCTGTAAGAATATCAAAGGCTCAGGTGGAAAACCAGTCTTGAGCAAAGAAGGGGAAGATGGAAGGAGTACATGTAGAGTCTATACAAGGAGATAAACTTCAAGGCAATATTATATAAAGGGAAGTGGATGTAGAGAGAGATGAGAAGGGAGATATGGTACTGTGAGAAAAATTTGATAGAGCTCTGAAAGATATAAGTCAAAACAAGGCCCCAGGAGTAGACAATATTTCATCAGAACTACTAATAGCCTTTGGAGAGACAGCCATCACAAAACTCTTCCATCTGGTCTGGTGTACAAGATGTATGAGATAGGCAAAATACCCTCTGACTTAAAAAAGAATTTAATAATTCCAATTCCAAAGAAAGCAGTTGCTGACAGGTGTGAAAATTACCAAACTAGCAATTTAATAAGTCATGCTTACAAAATACTAACATGAGTTCCTTACAGAAGAATGGAAAAACTGGTAGAAGCCAATCTTGGCGAAGATCAGTTTAGATTCTGGAGGAATGTAGGAACATGCAAGGCAATACTGACCATACGACTTATCTTAGAAGATAGATTAAGGAAAGGCAAACCTATGTTTATAGCATTTGTAGACTTGGAGGAAGCTTTTGGCAATGTTGACTGGAATACCCTCTTTGAAATTCTGAAGGTAACAGAGGTAAAATACAGGGAGTGAAAGGCTATTTACAAGTTGTACAGACACCAGAGAACAGTTGTAAGACTCCAGGTGCATGAAAGAGAAGTAGTGGTTGAGTAGGGAGTGAGACAGGGTTTTAGCCTATCCTTGATGTTATTCAATGTGTACATTGAACAAGCAGTAAAGGAAACTAAAGAAATTTTTTTGAGTAGGAGTAGAAGTTAAGAGAGAAGAAATAAAAACCTCAAGGTTTGCTGATGACTCTGTAATTCTGTCATTGACAGCAAAGGACTTGGAAGAGCAGTTAAATGAAACGGACATTTTCCTGAAAGGAGGAGATAAGTTGAACATCAAGAAAAGCAAAACAATGATAATGGAATGTAGTCAGTTTAAATTGTGTGATTAGATTAGAATTAGGAATTAGATTAGGAAATGAGACACTTAAAGTGGTAGATGAGTATTGCTATTTGGGCAGCAAAATAACTAATGATGGCTGAAGTACAGAGGATAAAGAATGCAGACCGGCAGTGGTAAGAAAAGCATTTCTGAAGAAGCGAAATTTGTTAACATCAAATATATATTTAACTGTTAGGAAGTCTTTTCTGAAAGTATTTGTTTGGAGTGTAGCCATGCGTGGAAGTGAAACATGGATGGTGAACAGTTTAGACAAAAAAAAAGCCTTTGAAATGCGGTGCTACAGGAGAATGTTGAAGATTAAATGGATAGACCACATAACTAATGAGGAGGTACTGAATAAAATTAGGGAAACAAGAAATTTACTGTGCAACGTCAACAAAAGAAGAGCTCAGTTGATAGGACACATTCTGAGACATCAAGGGACCAGCAATTTAGTATTGGTGGGAAGTAGGGGGAGGGGGGGGGGGGGGGGGGGGAAGGAGGGGGTAAAAATCATAGAGAGAGACCGAGAGATGAATACAGCAACCAGATTCAGAAGTATGTAGGTTGCAGTAGTTATTCAGAGATGATGAAGCTTGCACAGGATATAGTAGCATTGAGAGCTGCATCAAACCAGTCTTTGGACTGAACCCCAACAGCAGCAGCAGCAACAACAGCAACAACAACAATAACACTCACACACACACACACACACACACACACACACACACACACACACACAGGGCCATGCACCTGTGCTGATGTCACATCCAATATTATTGTAAATGCCAAGGGACCCGGGTTCGATTCCTGGTACTATGAAGAATTTTTCCTTGGTGGCAGAGTTGGTATTTAATGCATTCAGCCTTATAATGTCAATTGAGAAGCTATTTGAATGAGACGTAGCAGTTCTGCAGTCTGCAAAATTGGCAGTATGGGTGGGAAAGTGGTTTGTTGACCCCATGGCATTCCATACCATATCAGCATGATGCTGCAAATTAGAGGATGACAAAGTGACCCGTCAACATCCCTTGGACTTTGCTGGCATGAACAAGGGGCTTGTAATAACATTAGTATTGCATCACAAAAGAATTAATAAACAGTCTCAAGAAAGAAGCCATAGCATTCCATGACCATAAACTTGGTAAAGCACATAATCCACTGTTTGGTACACAAGAAACGAAAAGAATAAAACTTATTCCATGCAACTTAAGTAGAGATGAAAGTGGATCATGAGAGTTAACTATACATTTATGATACCGTTAATGGGACAGTGGATGTTAGCATCATCCTAGCCATGAATTGGTTGTTTCACATTTGTCCCAGTCAAAGAAATGACAAAAAAATCGCTGCTCATGCATTTCTTTGAGGAAAGAACCAAGCTGGATTGCCCTCAAAGGTGGGACATTCTGAACTCTTTTCACAGATGTTGGCTATAGAGTTGTGTCCTTGACCTCTTCCTCTCTCTGTCACGTCCCCCTTCATCTTTGTCTCCCCTTGGTCTCCAAACAAGTGGGTGCCTCATGGGGTCTGAGTGACGTGAAAATTTCATGTTCTTTCTCTTGTGTCTATTGGCAGTACTACATGTTATTTTCTTCCAAATGATATGTGTGTAAGTAAAATCAGTATTGAAAACAGACACCACTGAATGTGGATTGAATCGGGAAACAAGACATTCAGACTTAGCCTACAGCTTTTAAGTTTAGAAAAGCTTCATGCTTGGAAATGAAATAGACAGAAAATGAAATGGGTGACATGTCTCACTGGCAAAGAAATGGAAATATCTGTCAGAATATGATCAGTTAGGTCCTAATAATCTATTCCTATGATCCTGTTGTTATTTCAGTTCATCTCCATTGCCATATGTTATACACTTTCTTACATCAACCCATCAAATTATTAAAGACAGTTACCATTATGTGATCACTTAGCAAGAACAGAGTCTTTGTTTCATATTGCCTACCAAGAATGAATTTTGATACAAACATTGTATGGAAATGAAAAATATTCCCAACAGAATTAAGTGGAAATAGAGAATGATCTAATAAATAAATTTTATTTGAAGAGAGGAATGACAATTAAATTCCGAAATGAGATGAGGAAATAAGACATTTGGAATCAAGATAAAAAGAATGAGAAATAATAATAAAAAAAGAAGCAGAGCTCCAATACATTATCTGTTTATAACGACATGTTTTCTACATGATCCAGCAACATAAGCCACAAGTTTCTAACCCTGATGTGGAATATACACTACTGGCCATTAAAATTGCTACATCTAGAAGAAATGCAGATGATAAACGGGTATTCATTGGACAAATATATTATACTAGAACTGACATGTGACTACATTTCCATGCAATTTGGGTGCATAGATCTTGAGAAATCAGTACCCAGAACAACCACCTCTGGCCATAATAACGGCCTTGATACGCTTGGGCATTGAGTCAAACAGAGCTTGGATGGCATGTACAGGTACAGCTGCCAATGCACCTTCAACACGATACCACAGTTCATCAAGAGTAGTGACTGGCGTATTGTAATGAGCCAGTTGCTCGGCCACCATTGACCAGGCGTTTTCAATTGGTGAGAGATGTGGAGAATGTGCTGGCCAGGGCACCAGTTGAACATTTTCTGTATCTAGAAAGGCCTGTACAGGACCTGCAACATGCGGTCGTGCATTATCCTGCTGAAATGTAGGGTTTCGCAGGGATCGAATGAAAGGTAGAGCCACGGGTTGTAACACATCTGAAATGTAACGTCCACTGTTCAAAGTGCCGTCAATAGATGTGTAACCAATGGCACCCGGTACCATCATGCCGGGAGATACGCCAATATGGCGATGATGAATACATGCTTCCAATGTGCGTTCACCGTGATGTCACCAAGCACAGATGCGACCATCATGATGCTGTAAACAGAACCTGGATTCATCTGAAAAAATGACATTTTGCCATTCGTGCACCCAGGTTTGTCGTTGAGTACACCATCGCAGGCGCTCCTGTCTGTGATGCAGTGTCAAGGGTGACCGCAGCCATGGTCTCCGAGCTGATACGCCATGCTGTTGCAAATGTTGTTGAACTGTTTGTGCAGATGGTTGTTGTCTTGCAAATGTCCCCATCTGTAAACTCAGGGATCGAGACGTGGCTGCACGATCCATTACAGCCATGCAGATAAGATGCCTGTCATCAAGACTACTAGTGATACGAGGCCATTGGGAGCCAGCACAGCATTCCATATTACCCTCCTGAACCCACAGATTCCATATTCTGCTAACAGTCATTGGATCTCGACCAACGCGAGGAGCAATGTCGTGATACGATAAACTGCAATTGTGATAGGCTACAATCCGCCCTTTATCAAAGTCGGAGACGTGATGGTACGCATTTCTCCTCCTTACATGGGGCATCACAACAACGTTTCACCAGGCAATGCTGGTCAACTGCTGTTTGTGTATGGGAAATCGGTTGGAAACTTTCCTCATGTCAGCACGTTGTAGGTGTCGCCACCAGTGCCAACCTTGTGTGGATGCTCTGAAAAGCTAATCATTTGCATATCACAGCATCTTCTTCCTGTTGGTTTAAATTTTTCACCTGTAGCATGTCATCTTCGTGATGTAGCACTTTTAATGGCCAGTAATGTATTAAGAACAATATCTAGAAGTCATGTAAAATTGAAAATAACCTATGACAGTACTGGAACAACATTAAATATAAACAAATGTTACATGAAGGATGTGATTCAGAATGTGTCACTTTAAGTGACAAAATAACATTGAAAAAAATGAATGAATGTATATATCTCCGATACACCTGCACTTATCATACTGAAGCATATAGTTTCTCTGTGGTAAAAAGGAAACCTGAAAAGTATGTTTCGATCAAAAGAAGCAGCACTGGGATAGCAAGGAATATAGTAGAGTTAAGAAAATCAACTGCAAGGCTCTACAGTTCCAGTTAGGAGAGAACAGCAAATAAATATTACTAATAAGTGGCACAAAAAAAAAGGAAAAAAATCAGAAAATCGCACTCACTTTCAGTTTACAGTAGCACTCATTTTCTTGTATTAAGTACTCTCTCTCCCACCCCCAACACCCCCCCCCCCCCTCTCTCTCTCTCTCTCTCTCTCTCTCTCTCTCTCTCTCTCTGCCCCCAAACCTCCCCCCACCTCACCACCACCACCACCACCACCACCACCACCCTCTTTGGTGATACCGATAATTTAAGAATGGTTATTTAGGCAGACAAAAGTGAGAGGAGGAAATGACATCTACACCTGCATCGAACAATTGTGAAATCCATGTCAGAGGATACTTGCATCGTACCAGTTATTATGGGTTCTTCTTGTTACATTCACGTATGGTGTGTGGGAAGAGACTGACTGTGTAAATATCTCTGTGCACACTGTAATTAATCCAATCTTGTCCTCATGATCCCTATGGCAGTGATATGTGGAGGAATGATCATTTGAAGCCAGTTCTTGAAACTTTGTGTGTAGGCATTATTGGGGAAGTTCACGTTTACACTCTTGTGTCTGCCAGTTCAGTTTCTTCAGCATCTCTGTGACACTCGCCTATGAGTCACACAAACGTTCGACCATTCATGCTATCCTCCTCTGTATACATTCAATATCCTCCATTTGTCCTATTTGGTATGGCACCCACACACTATAGCAGTATCGTAGAATGACTTTGAATTTTGAGCAATCTCCTTTGTTGCATTTTCCTAGTATTCTACCAATAGACCAGACTCTGCTACCTACTTTACCTGTGACTGAGGCTGTGTGATTGTTCCATTTCCTATCCGTAAAAAGTGTCACATCCGCGTATTTGAATGGGTTAACCAATTTCAACACGTAGATACTCTCTCATAGAATATATGTTTTTCATTTTGTGAAGTGAAGTGGACAGTTTTACATTTTCGAACATTTAAAATAAGTTACTAATTGTTGCACTACCTTGAAATCTTATCCGGATCTGACTGAATATTTGTGCAGCATTTTTCAGACAGTACTTCACTATAGATAACTGCTTCATCTGTGATAAGTCATAGGTGAGTATTAATAGTATGACTGGGTTCACTGTTAGGGTATATGAAGTGATCCTCAGCAGCAAAAGCAAAGTACAAATAGTTCTGTAACAATAATGAATCCTCTGTGTAAAATAAATGATAAATAGAGAGAAGGAAGTGAGGTAGTTTGGGAAAGGTTGCAGGGGAGGGGGGGGGGGGGTAATTTTTGGTGATATGGTGCGCTCAGCATGCTCAGTTTTGCAGTTCCCAACAAACAATTTGGTTATGGCCGTCTGGTTAGCAGTCATACACGCAAACAAAACAGTACAGAGGATATACAACATGGTTTCTTTTATCCTTGGCCCTACCTCTGATCATATACTTAAGCTCAAAGTAAGTGTGATTTTCTGTTCTGTAATGTGTATGTGTGTGCCAACCATTACTCTTCTATCAGGAGGTGGATGCTTTTATGAGCTGTTGTTTCAATCTTGGAATTTCCATTATGATGAACTCTCTCTCTCTCTCTCTCTCTCTCTCTCTCTCTCTCTCTCTCTCTCTCTCTCTTCCCCCCTCCCCCCCCCCCCCCCTCCTCTCCATCTCTATATTTATAATGTATTTTTAGTAGATTGAACATATACACTAGGTGAAGGCAGAAGCTTCTACGACCACAAATGACAATTATTGCTTGACTGATACATGGTGTTAATTGTAATTACAGGAAGTTCAATTTAACTTTCTCCCATTTCCTTTGTTTCCAGACAAGAAGTTAATGATAAAAATTACATTTCATGTTATGTAATTCTGTCGGAGGATACAAAATAGCTTTTGCACCTAGGAAAAGTCAGTAGGTAAACATAAAATTCATGCATGTGATAATCAATCATGATAAAAACAATAGTAAATTATAAAGCTATCAAAGAAACACAGCACTTTTGGCATAAAATATTTGAAAAGTTACAAAAAGTACAAATAGATTATGTAAACACATAAAACTGCTACCAGTTACATTTTTTGAAATAGTTATTTATTATTCCACGAGCTGGTTTTCAGATCCTCTCAGGCTCAACTTCAGAGGGCTTTCCAGAAGTTCCACATTTATGCTGATGAATTAAAGCATGTTTCATCTTCTTGTCACAGAGCTAGCACCCAGCATTATGCCTTAAATAGATATGTAATTCTGGAGAACTGTCTGAAGATGAGACTGAAAAAGTTTGAAAACTGGTTCACGGAATAATAAATAACTATTTCAAAAAAATTGACTGGATGCAGTTTTGCGTACTTAAATTGAATAAACAGTCACCTGTTATAAAACATCCGTAATGGATAAACATAACAAATAAATTAGTCAGTACGCTAGGATAACAAATCAAAAAGATATTAACTGCTTAAGTCATGATTAAGACTGGATGATGAATATGAAAAGAACCAAAATGTAGGGAAAACTGATGTTTTATGAATGATCAGAAACTTGGTTGTTAGTGATAGACCACAAGCTAGGACTGGACAATGATAGGCCACAAAATTGGCAATGACCATTTCAAAGGAATCAATCCACCATTCTCCTAAACTGATTTAGGAAAACCATAAAAAACACAAATTAGAATAATCAGATATGGATTTGAGCACCACTCCTGATCAGATATGGATTTGAGCACCACTCCTTCCAAATGTGAGTCCAGAGCCTTAACCACAGCTGCAGTCAGGATTTGAGTTCAACCTTTATAAAACTATCTTGAAGATACTAAGTATTGATGGAGGGGGGGCGGGGGTTTATTTGCAGTCTGTAGTACTTTACATCACCGAATGGACAAAGTAGCATGATTCTGGTGTGGGTACAAATAAGTATCATCAACAATACCAGTTGCTGTAACTGCAGACACTTCTAATGGCAGACTCTCATTCACAAAGCTGTAGAGAATGAAGTCATACTTTCTTCAGCACACTCCATGCATGGAAAAGACAACCTGGAATTTTCAAGCTGCCTTTGTTGTGCATCAAACTGCTGTATCTATTTGTCATACCATTATAGCCCCTGGCCTTTTAGTTGACTTGAAGCGATGTAATATGCATAACACGCCTATCTTCTTTGATTTTATGTCACGATGTACAGTTTGTACAGATTTTGTTAAACATTAATTTTGTAACAGCAGTATTATTTTGTTGATGAGTATCTCATCATTTTGTAAGAAAGGTAAAGTTCATGTGTAATCCAAACAACTAAAAAGTCTGTTGATGTCAACATGTTACTAACCTACATAAAAAAACTGTATTATTTTAGATACAAAAAAAAGAAAAAAGTACTTAATATACCACAACTGTAGTGAAACATGTCTGCGCAATAAACAAAACAAAAAATAGTATTCTTGTAAGAATTTTAATTTCTTTATAATTTCTGCAAGCATGTGAACAGAACTTAAAATATGATTATGATGTAGCAGATTGACATGAATTTTTTCATTGAGACATTGAACTGTAATATTTTTTTTCCAGTTGTGATTATGGTATTATTATATTCCCAATAAATTTCATGATGAAGGTGTATTTTAATGAGGAAGAGAAGGTATCTCTTCAAGCTCACATTGACAAACTGTAGAGTTCATTTTTCATCATCATCTTCATTTCATCAAACTAGTTTGATATAGATTGTAGTTATCCAAACAAAAGGACTTTTCACACTGATTAATAAGCATTCAGCTAAAATTAATCTAACGTTTTTTGACAGCTTTCAAATTTCTTCTGTCTTTCAGTGGACGCAGTGACTTAATAAACTAAACCAACTGTAGTGCCATTTGTTTTTTGTACTGAGACACATAATATGTGTAATTGTATGCATTGATTATGTTGCTTTGTTACTCAAAGACTTCTTGGAGCTATTTTAAAATTCATTAGATTTTAGTAATTTCAACCAACGTATAGCCACTTTTGTTGTAAACAAATAATTGACATAAGTTTTAAGTCCAATTGAAAAAAGGGGGGGGGGAGACGTGTCCACCAGAACACTGCACTATGACTTCACTTTATTCAACAAGTAGTTTCAGTAGAAATACCATCATCTGATCAAATGTAATTGAGTATGAACACTTGTCATCGAGTGAACCATTACACTTTACAAGCATTTGTATATGTATCTGTGTAACAGGTATAGTGTATGAAAGTTGTGAATTTTACATTGAATAGTTTCACTTTAAAAAAAACTAAAATACATTACTGTTACCTGCAGTTTATAATCATCTTTTTAATGATGTAGCTCTTTTTATTTCTGTGTTTGCCAAGAAAAAGCTGGAAAGAAATTCTGCCATATGCAAGACACCATTGTACAGTTTTGTTTTTACCTAGACATGTTTCAGCACTCTGTGTTCTCTTAGTGGGATTTTTGATCATTTTCTTCCTGAAGAAAATTATTGTTACATGTTAACCTCTTCTATATAGGTTTTATAAAATTTTTACATTTGCAAAAGGAGTGATTATGAAGTATCAAATATTCTACATTAGCCTACATATAGTATACGGTTAACAGATATGTCACGGAGTTCAGACATTGTAATTTATACCTTTACATTTTGCTTATAACATTTGGCCTTCAATCAAATTAGCAAACCTGGCAGTGCTTCACAATAGCTGAATATGTACAGGCACTGGATATGTGGCCGGATGTCCTGCCCCTTCCCACTCTCTTTGACCATCTCCTCCTTCCCTCTCCATCTGTTCATATCACCCCCCACCCACCCCCCACCTCACCAACTCACCAACCACGGTCCATTTTCTCTCCCACCCTCTCATTCATCTGAGTCTTGTTTATTGTTATAGCCAATGGAACCTGTGTTGGGAATTGAAGTCACTTAAAATAAATGGGTAAATTGGTTGTGTTCATTTGTATTGGGGCATAAGAGACCTGTCCTGCTGCTAGATCTGTTAGGTTAGTAATTTCACTGACAATATTTCACAGTTTTAATCTGCAGAAGGTTAAAATTATAAAGATTTGGATAATTCAGGTTCCATAGTAGCATTCTATTCACATGCCCATATGCCAGAAATACAAATTTCCCATTTTCTTTTAAATCTGACTGCAAGGAAAAAAACAGGGCAGCACATAGTTGTGTATACAATTTTTGTTTAAAATTACTTGTAAGAAGAAAAAATACACTGATGAGCCAAAACATTATGACCACTGCCCACTGCAATGCACTGGCGGCATTTGGGCACATGGGCTGGAAACAAAAGTATGTAAGTGGAGCAGAACGGACCGGGGATCAGCCTAATGAAGATATGGGCTGCAAATGAGAAAATCCATTGAGATAAGCAACTTTGACAAAGGGCAGATTATTATTATGCAGAGCCTGTGAATGAGTATCTCAAAGATGGCGAACCTGGTTGAATGTTCATGTGCTACTGTCTATGGAAAGAGGTAGGAGAAATTACTATTGGGTACTAAATGGTAGGATGTCACCAACGCTCCATAGAACATGAGGTTCAGAAACTTATCTGCTGTGTAAGGTGGGATAGGTGGTGATCTGGGGCATCTCTACCAAAATGAGCATAATGCTGGTGCACGCACAAGTGTTTCAGAGCACACCATTTATCATACATTGTTGTACATGGAGCTCTGCAGCGGATCACCCCTACATATTCACATATTGACCCAACATCATCAATTACGATTGCAGTGAGCACGGGACCATCGGGATTTGACCATCAGTCAATGGAAATGTGTTGGCTCTTTGGGTGAAACACATTTTTGCTACACTAGGTCATTGGTCGTTTCCACAAACACCACCATTTAGGTGAGCGGTAGCTTGAAATGTGCAGCACACCATGGAAGCAGGCTGGTGGGAGCGGTATTATGATATGGGAGACATTTTCCTGCACTTGCATAGGACCTGTGTTAATAATCAAAGACATTCTGACAGCTGCAAACCATGTGCATTGCTCCATACTTGATGACTTCCCCAAAGGCGATATCATCTTTCCGCAGTATAATTGTCCATGTCTCGAACCAGGACCATGGTACAGTGGTCTGAGGAGCATTACAGTGAACTCAAATTCATGTCTCAGTGACCAAATTCACTTGATGTAAATCCTATGGAATCCCTCTGAGTCACTGTCGGGTGCCATCAGCACGTATGAAAATCAGCAGTCTGTTATTTGAATGAATTTCACAACCTGTGCACAGACATCTATCGCCACATACTTCCACAAACCTACCAACAAATTGTTGGATCCCTAATACGCAGAATCAGTGATGTATTTTGTTCCAGAGATGGAAAAACAAACTGTTAAGCAGGTGTTTATTATGTTTTGGCTCATCAGTGTCTATGTGAGAGAAACAATTTGTCTAATTTTTTAAATGCCCTGCTATCGTAGTTAAAACTGACTATGGGAAAGACAAAGAAACTGCTTATTTTCACAGTATGGCATAGCCAACTTTTACAGAAAACCTGTGTATTGTTGTTTTTAAAAAAATATATATATAGCTTATATCTGTCTGAATGTGTATTACAGTATTATGTAAAAATCTGCAGTAAGGCACTCAAGAAATTCTATCTCTCTCTCTGTACATGCTACCATAATGTAAAGTACAGTCTTCATTTAACATTGCTACCAAAAATCTCAAAAAGTATTTGACTGAATACTTCATATTTTTACATCATTCTCTACTACACTCACTCACTTATGTACAATATATATTAAAAATATATATTGCCTGTGTCCACTTGAACATTTAGCAGAGTATGAAATAAAAATCTGAAGTAAATAGGTCAAGCACTTTTTGAGACTTTTTTTAACAATGTTAAATGACGACTTGCCTTTTTATAGGAGTAGTATAGATTTGGTAGTAATATGGATACATCTTTGTTTACATTGCAAACGTCAAAACATTTTCTATTTTTTTAAATTTTTTATTATTCTTGTGTTTAGAAAGCATTTTGTTATTTGCAGTTGACAAGCTGTAAAATTTATAGTAAATATAAAGCTACCTGCACACACAACCAGTAGTGTTGAAAGAGATACATAAACAAATGTTTTTCAATGTTATTTCCAAATTTAACATAAGACCAACACCTATAAGCAAAGTGTAAATGTACAACATATAATGCTTCAACTCAGTGTTGGATGTCTGTACTACATGTAAACTAATGTAAAATATTGGACACCTAATAATCACTCCTTTTGCAAATGCAAGTTCTTTTGAGCACAAAATCCATACAATCTACACAAGAGATTAACATGTAACCATAATTTTTCAGAAAGAAAATAAACAGAAATCCAACTGAAAATAGGAGAAATTGCTGAAACATGTTTGGGTAATAACAAAGCTATAAAATGGTATCTGCATGCGGCAGAATTTCTCTTAGTTTACATGTATTATGTAGGCTCCTTGCTGCCAAACAAAAAATTTCTAATTGTTGCAGCTTTAACATTCATTTTGTGCCACATGGCAGTGTATTGTGTAGTGCCAAGTGGCATACATTCTATGTGTAAGTTACAATAATGTATTTTGACTTTTAAAGATAAAAGTGTTTATTTTTAAGTTCACAAATTTCATAAATTTTACCAGTTGTGCAGGTACATGTATAAATGCTTGTAATATGTACGGATTGTCCTTGATAGCTAATTTGACCAGATGAAGACCTTGTTATTGAAAGCAGTTATCAAATAAAGTCAAGTCATATTGCAGCTTCCTGGTGGGGTTTTCCTTTTTCAAATAAAATTTTTGGTTATATTTTGTACTGGGTGTAAAACTTTGCTTCTGCTGTTTTTTTCCCAACATCTGAGGCTTTAATGAAACAAATGGGTTACACATGTATCAATCAAAGTATTTCCCACCATTGGCCCTTTTGAGCAGTGTACGAATCCCACGTAAAAAAAAAAAATTGTTGATCTTTTGAAGCGATCCAAAAATCGATCCAATTTGTGACTGCTTCATGAAATCGGAAGTGTTAGTCAGCCAGGCCTTGCGCCATTGATCTAAACAGGTGATAGTCAGAGGGAGCTCTGTCTGGAGAATATGGTGCGTGGGGTAGGACAACCCGTTTTAATGTTTACAAGTATGTTTTGACCTCTTTTGCAATGTGTGGTTGAGCGTTGTCGTGCTGCAAAATCACTTTATCATCCTCTCGCTATATTGTGGCCATTTGTCTTTTAATGCTCTGCTCAAACACATTAATTGCATTCGATAATGAGCACCTGTGATTGTTTCACTTGGTTTTAACACTAGTGCACAAAGCCGAGCTGGTCCCAGCAAATGCAGAGCATGATCTTGGAGCCGTGAATATTCGGTTTGGCCGTCAACGTGGAAGCATAGCCGCGATATCCCCATGAGTTTTTGCATTTAGGGTTATTGTAATGAACCTATTTTTCATCCCCAGGCACAATGCAATGCAGAAATCCCTTCTGTTGTTGCCTTTGAAGCAACTGTTCACAAACACACAAACGCCATTCAACTTCTCTTGGTATCAGCTCACAAGGGACCCAAGTTCCTTCTTTCTGAATCATGCCCATAGCCTTGAGACGTTTTGAAATGGCTTGCTGTGTCGCCCCCACTAATCATGCCAATCTTCTTGAGTTTGACACGAATCTTCACTCAGCAATGTCTCCAATTCTGTATCTTCGAAAACTTTCTCTCTTCGACCACTGTGTCGGTCTACGACATTAAAATCACTGTCATTGAAGTGTTGAAACCATCCAAGAGACATTCTTTCACTAATAGCGTCCTTACCATATGTACTCAAGATCATTCAATGAGACTCAGCCGCTGTTTTCTGCATATTGAAACAAAACAGTAACACCTCCTGCAAATAACGAGAATTAGGCTCGTAAACCGACATTTTCAATCAACAACAACTTTATGATTCAGACGTAAATCGACTAATGTTTGAATGAGGTTATGTTGACCGAGGTCCAAGCTAACTGCCTGACATCTGCGATCTATTTCTTTCCACTGCTACTTACCGCTGTCGCCACCTTTCGGCAAACGGTGGAAGCAAGTTGTACACCTTGTAACATTTCCAAATTTTACAGCAGAGTCTGTGGTACTATGCTTGGCATCTGAGAAGCACACACGTAAGAGCGTCCTTAAGCCTGCTGTTTTCACTTACCCAATTGCCTCAGTTAACTTTCACCAATAGGTCACCTACTTCATTAGTTGATGTACTTGTTATAGTTTATCACCCACAAGTTGACATACAGCAACTTAAAATTAATTTACATTATCAATAGACATTGACGTTTAAATGTTTTAAAAAGATAAGCCAATGCCAGATCAGTTAACTACAAATTATTTGGAGTGAGTTCCTTCTGACAGAGAGCAAAATAGTGATTAAGTTCTGTTGTTACAGGTTATTTGTCTTGAGCTGACTGCAATGTAATTAAAAAGAATTACACCAGACATGTTTCACTTCTATTTATAAAGCACCTTCTGTGGCAGTCTGTAAATTGGATACAAACGTTTGTACATTTATTATTTACTTCTTTTAGGTTAAAAACAGTGTTTTCTTTATGAAGTTAGTCTGTAAGCTACTTACGGTGTTTCGTTACATAGTCTGCACCTTCCCCTCTTGCTAGCAGTGGTTGATATCAACAGGCTTCACTTCACATCTGCAGTTTTTTGCATTTTGTGTTATTTCCTGCACTGCACTATTTATAATCGACTTTCTTAACTGTTTTTCATTCATCATTATGCCTATTCATTTGTTTTCGTTCACGTTGTGAGTGTTGTCAACCGATGAAATGATTTTGTGTGTGTGAGAGAGAGAGAGAGAGAGAGAGAGAGAGAGAGGGAGGGAGAGAGAGTGAGACAGAGTGAGAGTTAGTGAAATTGTCTTGTATGTAGAGAGAGAAGTGAGAGGGTGTCTTTTTTTTTTTCTTCCCAAGGGGGGTGGGGGTGGGAAGAACAACAGGGATGGCCTGGACAGTGATTATGGGGTAGACCTGGGAGAAAATGGTAGTGGGAAATGGAGCCTGTGGTTATATTTGTACATTTAATGTTATATTAAGTGGTCAATTAGTTTAAAGAATGTGTGCTCCCTCTTACCCACTTGCAAGATACATGTTGAAAATCTTATCAGAAAACTACAAATTACAAAAAGACAGGACTATAAGAAACACCACACAATTGATTCAGTATATAAAATACATACAAGTTCCAGACACAGCCACCCTCCTATCATTTGATGTTTAGAATATGTATTCCAATATAACAAAAACTGAAACAATAAACACAGTACACTTCCACATGAATACATCAAAGAAACATCAGACTTCTAGAGCTAATAACAGGACAGAACTATTTTCAGTTCAATAATAAATTCTATTTACAAAGTGAAGGATTACCAGAGGGATCTCCAGTGTCTGTAACCATAGCAAACATATTTATGAACCACGTAGAACAGATTATATTTAACAAAATAGTGCCAAATAGGTACAACATCCTATACAGGATGATATCTTGTGCTTGATAGATGAACCAAACACACTGGACTCGCATTCGGGAGGACGACGGTTCAATCCCGTCTCCGGCCATCCTGATTTAGGTTTTCCGTGATTTCCCTAAATATTTTCAGACAAATGCCGGGATGGTTCCTTTGAAAGGGCACGGCCGATTTCCTTCCCAATCCTTCCCTAACCCGAGCTTGCGCTCCGTCTCTAATGACCTCGTTGTCGACGAGACGTTAAACACAAACCACCACCACCATGAACCAAACAATAAAATTGACCAGTTACATACAGACATAAATTCTGTTCATGATAAGATACATTTTACAATAAAGAGAGAGCAAAATAGCCGGTTAAATTTCTTGGACATCACCATAAATATTCAAAACAACCGACACACATTTGCCATATACCGAAAACCGACAACAACAAACACAATTATACACGAGACATCACAACACCCCAATTCTCAAAAACAGGCAGTACTTAGATACATGCTCCACAGGCTAAACACAGTACCATTGGATACAGACAATTACAAAAAAGAAATGAATACTATAATACAAATAGCCACAAACAATGGATACAAAGAGAACTTATTAACAAAGCTGAACAATAAAATCAAGAAACAGAAAAGAACTAACACCCAACTGCCACAAACACATGGACAAAATCACACATAAAGAAATACACTAAATACAAGAATAGAAACAGCACAAAGTGTGAAAGAAACAGAAAGTAAAAGATGGTACACAATGACATACAATCACAAATACACAACAGAATATCCAATATTTTCAAAAGACAATGCAGAAAAATAGCACACCAAACCAACAACTCCATTCAGAAATACTTCCCAAAATCAATAGGAAAAACTGATCTGTATCAGAGATCAGGAATATACCAACTGAAATTACATTTAAGAGCATGGAAGTATAGGACAAATCATTCAACATTTGCAGAACACTTACACCAACACCAACATAAAATTACAACCAGAGAGATAAACATGGAAATCATAAGGGTAAACAACAACAAAAACACCTCCTCACCTTACAAGAAAACTACCACATCCAAAAAACCATAACAGAAAAAGCAATTTCTCTCTCTCTCTCTCTCTCTCTCTCTCTCTCTCTCTCTCACACACACACACACACAACCACAAATTGTTTCTTAGGTTGGCAACACTCACAACATGAACGAAAACAAATGAATAGGGATAAACACTGAAGCAGTGATGAAACAGTTAAGAAAGTCAATTATAAATAGTGCAGCGCAGGAAATAACACAAAATGCAAAAAACTGCAGATGTGAAATGAAGCCTGTCAACATTAACCACTGCTAGCAAGAGGGGAAGGTGCAGACTATTTAAAGAAACACCGTAAGTAGCTTACAGACTAACTTTATAAAGAAAACACTGTTTTTAACCTAAAAGAATCAAAAAATAAATGTACAAACATATTTACAGATTGCCACAGAAAATGCTTCAAAATGCGTCTGGTGAAATTCTTTTTAATTACATCGCAGTCAGCTCAAGACAGAAACTATAATAACAGATGTTAACAGCTGCTGCGGAAGATGGCCACACAAACAAATGTATAAGTGATTAAAGTACAACTAGAAAAGTTTGAAACACAAAATGCTGTAGGAACTGCTGTTGACATGAACAGTATGCCAGTACATGAACAGTATGCCAGTGTAATCATATTGTAGCCAAGAAAATGTTCACAGCAATTATTTCATTAAGAATATAAAAACACATTATAAAGACAAGTTTGATTGCCAAACAGCAAAGTGCATAATTGACACCTCACTGAAATGTGAAAGCAATATGATGTAGAGAAGGTGTTGAACATTCCTAAGGAATAAATAGGATGATAGATTCAACAGGAACTCTTAACATTTTAACTCATGGAAGTATAAGGCTTCTCCAAGGTGGTGGCTCAGATACTCTTATTCACTGTGTTTGATGGGGAAGAAACTGATTCCATAACTGCTTCAGTGTGTGTATATCTTTGTGCCCACACGTGTGCATGCGTATGACTACTTTTTTTGCCCTGCTGTACTAAAATTTTTAGATTGAGTGTAATAGCTGATGTAGTGTCTCATTCTGTTTCAGTTGCACCCTTGACTGAGAACAAAATGGCCACCTATCGGCAGGTATCCCTCGAGCGATTAGATTTAGCTAGCAAATTGCAAAATCAAGTGCAGGTTAACAGTCCTGTCTGGTCAGCCTCTGCCATAAACATAACTGAGAATCCAATATCTGAGGCAGTAGTGTGTTGAAATAGATAGGGAAAGCATGAAGTTTACCACTATTGTTAAGCAGAATCTTTTTTGTTATTTTATACCACTAGTGGCAAATTAGTTCGATAACTTTTGACTCCAGATTCTGTACGAGTCATCAAAGGCACAATGGAAAAAAAAACCATAACTTCAGGTAACTTGGAGCACAAATCTCTCGTATGTTACACCTCAAACCTGGAGTTATGATTTCAGAATAGTATTGATGGTAACTGTCTCATCTCTTTTTTTAATATTTGTGTGTATTTACCTGCTTCTGTCATATTTTTGCTAGTACTTAAGTTACACTCAGAATTTTAATAGTATAGTTAAGTGTACTGTTATTAATTTTTGCCAGTGTAACTTTATGTGCAAAAGTTGCTTTGACTGTAGTTTAGTTAGATATGTGTGTGCAGTGCAGAGACATTCTGTTTCCTGTAACTACAACTGTGTAACAGAGCCAGAGCTTTTATTGTGCTGGGCATTTTTAAGATAACACAAATCTGTATAATCAGTGCCTCATTTAATTTCGGCAGCCATGTAGTCTTAGACTAGGTTGCACTACCAAATGTGATACAAATTACTGAGCTAAATTCATGGAATAGTGTAGAATTAAGAACACAATTAGGACATACGTATAGTGGAAAGTTTGAGATACACTGCTATTGACAGACATTACTTGTAGTATTTCTAGATCAGAGGCAGGCACTTCAGATTAATTACAGAGTGCCTAAGAAAGCAAGTTTGTCACTATATTAATTGTAGATGGAAAGCTAGCAGTGAAAACAAAAAGGAAAATTTATAATACATGTAGTGCAGGCCAGAGTACTGCTTTTGTTATGATACTGCAGGAAATATATTTTAATGAAATTTTGTAAAGATGCAATGTTGACAATGGACATATGTACAGAATTTACAAAAAAGTGTAATATTTGTGCAGTTTGTAAATAGAAAATTATATAAAATATTTTGTTTTGTAGGTGTAGATAGTTGTATTGTGTGTTAGTATTTTCATTTTTTTAAATTTTTGTTTCTTGCATTAGAATTCTCTAGCCGATACAAAATGTTTGATGGTATTATTTGTTAACTTTCTCTTGCTCAAAATATACAGGTAACTTCCAATTTGTTTAAAGTAGTATTACATTTGAAAATAAATGTTATCCTTCTGGAACCCAAGTGAATTATTTTTCATAGCTCTATTTGCTTATAGATCCTTTTGCTAGCTTCCTGTCAATTACAGTCATCTTTTCTGGTTTTTATTTGCAAAGGGTTTCAGAAAAAGCAGCAGAACAACGTGCAAGGTATGATTATCCATTTTGGTTTGTAACGCACCAGTGAAATTTATTTTTAAAATTGTAACGTACTCTACAAAAAGAGTGGGAGTTCATTTTCTCTTGGATAAGGAAATATTTCTATGCTAAATGACCTTTTCCACCTCATACACTGGAGTGAGCGAGGGGTATCTTAAATTTCAGCTTAATCATATATGAAACTTTTACCCAAAAACACACTTGTTCGCCTGGTGTGCAATAAACTGGGCGCTAGAACTTGAGGTAATGAATTCAACAGATAAAGCTGTTAATGATTCTTGTCACTATTTTCTTTCAATAACCGACCTAGTATTGCAATTTCTTTACAGTTGCATCTGTGGTGTAAGGATGGTCAGCACAATTTTGATAACTGGAAGAATGCTGTGTTGATTGAAACCTTGGTACAACTAATCATTGTTTCAAAAATTATGTCAGATTTGGTTCTTTTTACTCAATGTTGCAACCAGTCCCATTCCTTCACCATACCTGATATATTGGCAATGTTTTACTGGTGTCAATAGAGGAAACACAACTGTATATGCATAAATGAAGTTTTCAGTCCTCTTAACATGTCAAATTAGAGTAAAAACTTGAGCTGCTTGATGATTAGTCTACCTCCATAAGGAGCAACTGTCTGTCATGACTGCATGTGTATGGGATAATAAATTTTGTTGAAAACAATACATTAAGAATTTGTCTTTGTGTTCCTTTACCTTTCCCACCAGTAATGAGCATTAATAAATTATAGTAATTTTCTAGGAACAAAACAAACAACAGTACAAAAATACTGTATACACAATTGTTTCCACTAATACAACACTAATTATTATAATACAGTCAATCAAGAAGGACACAGCCATGTTTTTTCAGTGTAGATGCACAGATTACTAGACGACTGCAACACCTACATCTCTTTGAGAAACAACTGCAACACCAGGAATAAAACACAATAAATTAAGTTAGTATATGGTATATAATGGTTATGTTGTAACACATAACTTTGGTAAAGTGATGGACTATCCAACATCTACCTGACCAGTGGATGATGATCATGACAGATGAAATAACTTATTAGTTAAGTAGTTTAGAACCACAAACTGTTGGAAGTTTTTCAGTAGTTTGTGCATGTAAGCTAGTATGTGCATTTTACTGTGCATTGCAATACCTGCTGGTTTGCCATTTATTCTTTGTTTCGATGTCTTGGCTTGGAGAAGTAAGCCATGCCACTGAATAAAAAGCGTGCTGTGACATCACCGAGGACAAGAGAAGAAGACACAGTTAGTATTCAGTTGTTGTATTTTGAGCTGTGAAGTTCACATTTATAGTGAGGTTGAGAGACTGTGGTGTCCCTTATAAAGAGATGTTAATCTGAAGAATCATTGTATTTGAAGCCAAAATATAAATTCCATCTACTGTACAAATGTTGTATTCATTTTTAAAACTCCGTATTATTGTAAACCAAGGACTTCCAGTGCCTGTGGTAGAATTTGGAAACCAAGTCAGAGCTTTTCAAGATTGGCAGTCGTGAAGAAATAAAAAGGTGCACTAACCTAATGTTCATAAGTTATAGCTCACAAACAAATTAGACATTTACATTGAAAGGAAAATGCATGGCACAAAGAAATGAATATATTAACTGAGCAATAAAGCAATTGTATGTTCTGAAAGACATTCTAGTTAGCTTCTCTCAGAGTTCAGATGCCATGTTCTTTTGTCATAACAGAAGTATTACGTATAAACTGCTGATTCGTCAAATCTCTCATACATTCAGAGGCACGCTACGGAAGAAGTGTAGTGACAAGTTTTAACACACACATCATCCTGTTGAAATAACCCCAAATACATCGAAGCAAATGATACTGCTTGAATATCCTCCCTAAAATCCCAGTTAATGGCTAGAGTGTGGAACAGCTGTGATAATTTCCAATACTTAGTAGTAGTGCCTCAAACAATTATGACACACTTTCATGCTGGATAATGTATTTGGGAAGATGGAATTCAAAGTTATAAATGCCTTGTGCAATCTTGGTTATTACTATAGTTCAAAATGTAGATATATTAATTGAGAAAGACTTTTTGGCAAGTGGGATGCCACCGTATTTAATGAAAAGCTTAATGTATTTGAAGAAAACTAATCCGGTATCAACAGTATGACGTGCAAAGATATACATGTTTGCAATTCTTGGTGTAAAAGGCACCAGCAAATAGCAGTGGTTTACAACTGCACACTTGTAGCAGTACACCAACACACTGCATGGATCTATGGGGTATTCCTACCATTCAGTTGAGGTATCTTGTCAGTCATTTTTGACGACAAATTCTTTGGTCCATAGGTGTATTTTTGTTGACAATGCAGTATCTCTACAAACTGTAATGTCATGATATAGGCAATGCGAATGTATGGAAGCCAAGCATTTTCCTATCTTCAGACACTTCAGTCTGGTCACTTGGTACCATGTGGGAGCACATTGATCAGCCAGAACAGTGTGACCATCTATCTAACAATCGGTTTGCCCACCTTTCGCATGAATAACAGCAGCAAGGTGTCGTGGCACGGAAGCAGTGGGGCCTCGGTAGGTTGCTGGAGGGATACACTGGCCTTGTGAAACGGTGGATTATCTTGTTGAAAAATGACACTGTCGTCTTGAAACACAATCATGATGAAGGTCATGAAGGGGTGAACGTGATCTGCAATCAGTGTATGATACTCCTTGGCTGTCATGGTGCCTTACACGAGCTCCACTGGATCCGTGGATGCCCACCTGAATGTTCCCCAGAATGTAATGGAGCTACCACCAGCTTGTCTCCATGCCACAGCATAGGTGTAAGGAGCTATTCCCACGGAAGAGGACAGATTCACATTCTACCATGATGAAAGTATCAGGACTTACCAGACCGTGTAATCCTCTGCCACTATGCCAACATCCAGTGCTGATCGGCTGCCCATTTCAGTTGCAGTTGACGATGTCACAGTGTTAACATCGGCATAAGCCTGGGTCGTTGGCTATGGAAGCCCATCGTTCGGTATAGGTACTCTGCGTTCAGACACATTTGTACTCTGTCCAGTACTAAAGTCTGATGTTAGTTTTGCCACAGTTCACTGCCTGTCCTGTTTTACCAGTTTGCCCAGCCTACAATGTCTGACATCTGTAATGGGAGGTGGTGCTCAGTCCCATGACATCTTAACGTAGTTTCACCTTGATTTTGCCAAATGTTGAAGACACCATAGCACTTCTCGAACACCTGACAAGTCGTGCGGTTTTCAAAATGTCATGCTGATCCTTCGCGTCATCATAATCTGCCACCGATCAAACTTGGACAGATCACGTGCCTTCCCATTATACACATGACAGCAAGCTCACTGATACTACATGCACCATGCTTGCGTCTGCCTTAACATTTACTCCTCGCCAGGTGAAGCTTCTATCGCCTGGATGGGTTTATGCTGAAAAGTCAGTCGTCATGTTCTGGCTGATCAGTGTATCTCCAAAGTCCACTGCATTCAGTATTTACCTACACCTTTTCAAATCTTTTGTATTTCAGTAGGAAATTTACACACATTACAAGCTAATAGTTTGGGCACTTCTGAAGAGAAAACAGCTATGCCTCCAATGAAAAAAAACTAATTATTTAAAATATTTACATCATACATAGGCTCTTGCAATTAATTGTTTGAAAAATGGTACGTCTGAGACCTGCATTTTTTTTACCTCCAGTATTATTATACAATTACACCTCACTCTTTACGACCAAACAATTTAGAAAAGGACCTTCCTTGAATATGAACTAGCAAAGCTGTCTTGATCTCTTAATATTATGTTTCAACTCGATAGGATCATATTCAGAATATTTGATTTCTTCAGAAAGTAGACTTTTTGATAATTTAATAGATACATGGTATTCAGGTTAGTTGCAATCATAAGAAGATTCGTGTACCTGTTGTATATCTGGAACCAGGGATAATCATTTACTTGGTGGCAATTCATTACTTAGATTTCTCAGGTTTTCTTTGAGAGTATTACTCTTGTTTTGTGAGGTAATGGGAGAGTTGTGGCGCCTACAAAATATTCTAAGTTCAGAGTTGGTGTGGCCGCGGCTCATCAGCGGCCGCATGGTGCAGAGCATCGGCCGAAGCAAGAGGGGTAGCCCCAGCGTGCGGTTCAGGCCGACCACGTGGGTAGGAATTCCATGTTGACGCTGTGACGAGGATTGTGCTTTGTGTTGATGAAGGAGACTTGTATGCCGGGAGTGCCAAAGATGGCAGACTTTATGAAACCATAACAGCAGACATTTCACAGTTCATGTAGAAATTAATAGTAGCCACAGGAATCACGATACCTTAAAGAGAAACACATACATTACCATTATTTGCACGAAGTTTCTGATGGTGTAATCAGATTTTCAATATCTTTATTCATTCAAAGTTTAGTATCTGACTGTAAATTATACAAGTAACACCCAGTAACGAATTTCCAAAATCTAAGCAGTTCATCCGATTTTGTTGATCGACGTGTGTTTAGAAAGCTATTAGTGTAAACCTAAATTGGTATGAATTGCAGGCATGTAACTTGAATAGTACACGAGTATTGGAGGTCAAAGTGGCTGATTACTATTGATTGCGTGAGGCCATAAGCACTCCACAGTTACATGAAAAAATGGTAACAGCATGCTTATTTATATTTATTCGTCTGTCTGTGTTTGTATCCGATATATACTACTCATGAAGAAATTGGTCAAATATTGATTCTGTTTTAGAAAGAACAGAGGCACAGGCTACTACCCCACTTTTATTTCTATTCCTTTGATATATGTTTATTTGATTTGTTTATGGATTTTGTAATGTGTGTTAGAGCATGTTTATGGTCCAGCCTTAGGAATATTTATTTAATTTCAAGTTATTTAAATGTAAATGTAGTAGTTTGTATGTGTTTCAATATGTTTGTGAGTATGCATTGGCTTGAAGAAACAGCGGGAGCACTCTAGCCAATCACAGTGCTCGTTAATGGGGAGACTGGATGGAAGTGGGGGTGCAGTACTAAACTGTCGCAGAGGACACAGGGGAGTGCTGGATGGATGGTCGCGGGAATTACATGGAGAGTGGGGCAGCTTGCATGTGTTCGCAGGAGATAGAAATATTTCATAGTGCTGACTTGTGAGATTTCCGTGGCTTCTGCAGTGAAGGCGTAGTATGCGTTTAGGAGTGAATATCTCGCGAGCTATGTTGTTGTTCATAACTAATAACGTGAAGTAGAAACCTATTGTTTCCCCATTATTCAACTTATATTTTGTTTAATTGCTGGACCATCGATACCAGTAAGTGTTTTGCAGTAATAAACGGCATTCTTAAACATATTTCTGCTATCATACTCATCATTTAAAGTTGTTAAAAATAGTACCTGCAGGTTTTATTTAATTGGAATCTTTCATTTACAAATTTCTATGTCACATTCAAAATTCGCAACTACCGAGTGAAAGGAACCTTAGACCATTCAATTCATGTGTATATTCATTTTTTATACTGTAGATTCAGCAGTATTTGGCTTGTAATGCGGCAACTACATATCCCTGCCTCTAAACAACGAAACCAGCCAAAACTTTCAATATCTCAACTCTGAGTCAGGGCACATAGTTGAGGGCCACTCATCGCATTTCATTTTTTTGAAAGCCCACAGGTTCTGTTTTTAATGAAATTTAATGTATTTAAAGCTTTGGGTGTATATTGTCTCAATATCAATCTGAATCTTCAATAAATCAATTAGACCTCAAATAAGAGAAATTCTTTTGCATGTAAATATTGCCTAGGTGTCGTCATTTATTAGCTTGAAGGATACAGAAATATACACTCACAAATTGCACTTAAAAAATCGCCGTGTATTTTTTAGATTAAGACTGACAAGGAAATCTACAACTTCAAAATGACATTACACATATTAATTATTCAATTATTTTATTAGTATTACAATTAAATTTTTACAAAGATTTGGCGTCAGATGTCAGCAACATTGAACGTGGGATCTTCTTGCAATTGCTCTCTGCCACAAATGTGTTGGTGGCCACAGCAGAAATGCTGCTGTCTAAATGTTTCATCTTTTGTATGCTCTGTGAAGAATATGTTTCTACAGAAATAAAATATAATGTATATTAAAGTGATGTAACATGTATTTTATAATTACCATTAGCTCTTCTCACTTGTCATTGCTTTGACAGATGGAAATAAACTGCAACTGCCGATAAATTTTGTTGCTATTTATAATTTAAAGAACACCTGTAACACTAATTTAAAAAAGATGAATTTTATTGTGCCATACGGGTTTTACCTTTATTTTTTTGAAAGTCATCATCAGTGACAAGGTTTCTATGTGCTGCTCTACATGAGTGCTCCCTTTGCTGGTTTTTGCTTCCAGCCTTTCAAATTTTCTCTCTCTCTCTCTCTCTCTCTCTCACACACACACACACACACACACACACACACACACACACACACCACTGAGAATACAAACATATATTCCCTTCATGTCGTGTTTTGAGTTTGATTTAAAACTTGCATGTGGTTGATATGAAGTTCTGACACAGACACAACAGATCGCTGATACAAATACATAGATCTGAGAATGATAAAGAAAGATCAAAGCAGATCACTTATTAAGAAAATGTGCAACTGAGACTGAATAATAAATGAGAATTGCTTTAAATATTGATAAAATTGCTGTTATCTCATGGTAAACATGTCAGTTATAGTCAAAATAAATGAATGTTTTACCACTTTCAAATGTACTAGTCTGGCAAAAGGAATATCGGGCTCTGACGCTCACCTTTGTGGGTTTGTATCTGCAGATGCTCAGCTGCCGATATCTTTCACAAAGCTGAAGGTCTCAAGTTGAGTGATACAAATAACCTCCTGCACAATTTTTTACAATTGCAATCAGTGTTCCGAAAGAGTGTCACATCAAATCAGGATATCTCTATAACACATTGCCTTTGTATGCTGATACACCACAGAAAGAGGACAGGGATCTAATAAAATAACCTTTCCCTCTTACACGAGATGTATACCTCTATTAGGGGCTGTGACGGACAATTCACAGACCTCTCAAATTCTGTGCTGCACTGGTAAACACTAAGACACAGCAAAGAAACAGTGTACTGATCATCAGTTGTCCACTTGTATCCTTCGGCTAAAGAAATGTGAGCAGTTTTTATTTCCAGAGACGATTCAGTGCACAGGTGCTAGTCAATCAAACAGGGGAAACACGGCAGATGATTTAATTGAGATGTGATATTGCATTCACATAATGGATTGAATCAACATTGTTCTTAACTTTGTTTTCAATGTGAGCCTTCATTGACAGACTACCACCAGTTTGAATGGTAACCCATCTGATTAAAATCACTGCAGAACCTTTTTTTCCACCACAATGAAACAGTATTATGTTTTGGCTGCACAAGTGCATCGTGTAAACTATTTTACTCAATAAAAACTTTTAAAGCATCTTCTTACCAACAATTGTAAGCATCACTTAGTTTAAAAACAGCAACATGAGAAAGCCTGGGTGCAGATCATAATCTCTGTCTGCAACCTGTCTTGCTCAGAGTATTGTGAGGGAATCGAATTCACAATTTTTGTGACAATACTCATAAGCACCATTTTCAAAAATATGTCCACAAAGCACCTGCTGGTGCACAATACAATGATACTTGAAGAAAGGCAGGAAAGATCAGTCATTTGCACCCAAGGTAACAAATCCTTTGTCTTTACTTACCAAAGAAGGTGCTCCATCAGTAGTAACAGACACATGTTTCTGAATTGGCAAACCCTTTTCAGGAAGATCAAAATTGTAAGCACAGCTTCTGTTAAACTGAAATTTGAAAATATCATTCTTACAAAAATCATCACATTCCTTAACAACTGTGCCATCATCAAATGGTTTTGCATGTTCCATCAGCACTTCTGATATATGAAATAATGTTTTGTTTGATGAAAGACTTTTCTACAGGCTTCACAAGAAACTATTACTGTGATGGTAATTTACTTTTAAGGTTAGAAAGTTTCTTCGTCCTCAATTCACTACCAATAGCTGCTTCTGATTCGAAGTCTTCATGACTGTTCTAAATGAATTTCTATATTTCACTTTTTTGGTGTGGTTAAAGTAACATTACATATCGACCAGATAAACATATCTTCATGTAATGTGACAAAACTGTTCTTCCCGTCTTCCCATTCACAATGGAAGTGGGACTTTTCTGGTGTTTAACTTCACTCATTTTTCACAAATACATTAAAAACAGCTCATCAAAACAGAATTTGGACAAAGATTTTGTAAGATTGACTCATAAAGCCATGGGCTGAGCATCCCTGCTCTACACAAAGGAAACTTATTGTATCATGATACCTTTGTTTAATTGTTACAGTGAACTCACAGACTAAATTGGCCAATGTGAAATACTGATTTCTCATTGGTTTCCTTTAATTTTTACAGAGCTTAGTCTTGTATATTGATAAACTGTATTCTATGAGCGAAAAAAGTAACCATCCTTAAACAGTTTTGAACAAAAGTAAGCATGATCATTTTCTGAGAAAAGAGATACAGATACATGTTATTACTTCAGCTCAAATGGGGTATGTAGATCATGAGAAGAAAAAATAATAAAGAAAACAGGAAAAAGTTGTATTCATACGGAGCTAATGACACAAACTGATGATTCGGCAAGGCAACGTGAAATTTTCTATATGGTGAGGCAAGTAGTGAGTGAGAGCAATCATAATTATCAATAGCTTCTATATCCAAGTTCATATTAAACTGAAGACTTTGCAAAAGAATGACAGCCTCATCTATTGAGTGCATAAATAAACATGTAAACTTGCAATGCTTCACTTGAGGTTGCAAATTGCACCAATCCATTTTCTATTTAATTACATTTTTATGGAAGTCGTTATTTTCTGAGTGTTTGTTGGCAACTGAAAATACTTTGTCTATTTCAAAATACATAAACTGTTGATCAACCATAAAAATGCGTAAATTATGAAATCACTTACATCATCTCCAGTACACTTTCAAAAGTACCTCAAAGTTAATTCCAATGCCCTAGTGATATGTGCTGATTTACAATTATCAGTACTACTTTTTCGCATCAAAATATAAAACTGTATTAATGTGCATGAAAACAAAGATACGACATGAGTGAAACAATTTATTTTTAAGACGGTTCTAAGACAACATACTACTAAACAAGATTTATCTGGGCTTCTGACAAAAACTGGAATATCTTTATAGTGAAGTTTGGATTAAACTTTTCTGCTGCATCACACAGGCATAATAATATTGACACCTCTGAAAAGTGAGAAAACCTTTATTAGAAGTTACAGTTCGTATCCAACATCGAATGCACAAATAGGAGACACACAGAAGTCGGAGGGATACGTACCTGTTTCACCACAAAAATCTCAAGAACTGAGGACTCTTCCTCGGTTGACATAATTGTGTAGTGTGTCCCTTAAAATACTGCACTGAGGTGCAATTACATTCAGATCAGTGGACTGAGGGTTAAAAGTGACGGTGTATTTTGTCATTGTGTTATTTAAAGTAATCTCAGTTACTTTCAGAGATGTGAATGAAAGCATTATTGTCTTGGTAGACACATCATTCACCAGCGAGTACAATGGGCACCACTGAGATGAGTATTGTCCTAAATAGTGACAACCTCATCTTGTAACCTTACACGAACCAAGACTGCAATGTAACATTATGACCCACAGTCTCACTGACCCCCAATCGTTATTTACAGCAGAAAGGAGACAGACATCATGACAGGCTTCTGCTGGCATTCTCTGAATGTAAACACATCCACTGCACAGTTTGTGCAGCCGGTTTATGTGCTTGTGTGCCTTATTGTTTCAAAGTAGTGTGTGGTACAGTCAATTGTTTCATAATACACAATTTCGTTTATTAAAAAATTAATTATTTTTGTAACATAAACACTATGTCTTGTCATAAAATAATTTAATATTATACAATGTAACAAAGTGGAGATATAACAACACACATGAACAGTTTATGAAGAAATAATTAAAGCTCATCTTCATTTAGTAACATGTTTGGAATTCCTTGATTTATTGGAAACTTCCTCCCTGATTCAGGGCAGATCAATTCTCCATTGATTATTTCAACCTGAAAGAAAAAAAAATTAGTTCTCAGTTATAAATACAACAAAAATGAGAATATAAGATTATCAAGACAGATTATCTGATCATGGCCTACAAATTAGAGGAGAACGAAAAAAATGTACAATGGAATATGCAGAAATGAAAGCAATGCAAATACCTGGAACTACTTCGTAAGCCACTGAGATGGTCCTTATACGTTTAGTATGTGTATGCGGCAAAGAAACAATTTCACCTGGATGATTAGCTCATGACAAACAAAGCACAATGTTTGACAGGATGGGAAATAAAATAAGTTGTGTCTTTTCTACAGAACCATCCTGGGATTTGCCTTAATACGTATAGGAAAACACAAAAGAACCTAAATTTGGATGCTGGAATTGGGACTTTAAACCCACTCCTTCCAACTGAAAGGTCACAGCTCCTTGATTACGAACTACCTAGGTTCAAACTTAACCACATGGCAATGGAAGGGAAAAATCCATTTAGTAACCAGTAACGGATATGCAAGGTTTTAACCACTTAATCTTCTTTAATATGTAATCCATTCACAAAATAGTTCAAATATTGCAAGTGGTATTCTAACATTCATAATCATAGCAGACCCCCTAACAAATCAAAATTTTCTTATTTAATAAATATTTTTCAACAAGGAACAATTTCATTACAAAATTAGTTCACTAAATTTTGAACAGGTCTGGTCACTGATTACCCGACAGTAACAGAGACAATGGACAATAAAAGGCATGCTCTAATCACAAAATATTGGGTTGATACATAAGTCTGTAGCATTTTCCGCAAGTTTCATAAACACAACATGTACACACAACTGTGGCTTTAGCCTTCAATAATATATTTTCCTTCACCACTAACAACGGTCTGACAATGTTCAGGAACTTTTCGATCCTGCAGCTGTAGAAATTATGTGGTTTTGAGATGAAGAACTTGTTGAGCCACATTCAGAGCACACTTTCATCCAGAAAGGACATTCCTTGGAGATTACTCAAAAGAGAGTGGAATATGTGAAAATCAGAGGATGCAAGATCAGGTGAATAACATGGGTCCAGAATGACTTCCCAACCCAATTCCTGTGTAACATTTTCTGTTGGGCTAACAGAATGCAGGCAGATGATATCGTGGAGTACCATCACTTCAGGCAGTCTTCCTGGTCATTATTCTTGGATTGTGTCTGCAAGACATCACAGTTGTTGACAATAAATTTCAAGAATGATGGTTATAGTTCGGGGAAGCAATTTGTAGCACACCACACCATTGCTGTTCCACCAGATGCATACCATTATCTTCTGTGAAATGCGCAGGTCGAAGTACAGGAAGTTGCTGCTTTGTTTGGTATCAAACATTCCTTCCTTTTCCTTACATTAAGATGAAGCCACCATTTCTCATCACCAGTAATGATACAGGTAGGAATGGTTGGTGTTGTTCACAAACCAAATGATGACGAACAAGTAGAGATGCACATATGGCCACCCGCTGGTTTTTATGAACTTGGCTTAGAACCCTGCTGTGTCTAGCACTCTCTGTCTCCTATTTGGGGTACCATGAACACCAGAAGCCATCATCTTCACATCACTCATTGCATTCAGTTGTTCCTATAGTAAGTATTTCTCAAGATGCTGCACATCAAGCCACACCACAGATCTCAGGAGACTGGCAGTGAGAATACATTGATATTGCATAGTGCTACTAATCTTAGCAGCTAGCCAGTTGTTGTATCTTATACCCACTAGCAAGCGAACCAGGTTTTATAAAGGACAATTCAGTTATTGATGTTTCACAGCACCACACAAGCACTCATAGTATCCCTGAAGTTATGTATACAAAGATTTCAACTTGTACAAATTGTAAATTAACGTGTTAATATTTTATTCTTTTTATAGATGTTACCTCAAACTACAGACAACACATAACATAGGTGAGTGGAGGGGAGGACTGCCAAGAGGGAACTCCATGCACACATGCAACAGGGGTAGGGTTGGAAGTCCTGGCACAGAGTCTCTAATAGAAGCCCACTTGGTCAGTCTATTTTTGGGTAAATCGTAAACATTCTGAACTGTGGGCCGTAAAACAGAGTCTAATGTCGATGTTTAGGTGTCTGGTTGATTGTGACCACACAGCCAAGAATTCCTGTCATCTGATCCTCAGTGTTGGGATACTAGCTTCCATCAGGAGGCTGTCTATGGGGCTTGTATGGCATGTGCCAGTTCCAAACTGCACACTACTGTGTTGAATTGGGTTTAAGCAGCTCAGTACCAACAGTGATGCGATTTCCATAAAGATTTCATCCAAAATCTAGGTGAGATAATATCAAAGCTTTGTAAACTCCCAGAAGAACTGTGCAATCTGTTCTCCAAGAGGTGTTGCTGAAAAACCTGAGGGCATTAAGTTCACTCATGCAATTTGCTTTTAGCTGGCATATGTACGGTAACCATGTGTACTATTATCAAATAAAGGGGCAAAAAATTTGCAATTTTCAAAGACTTCAGGTAACTGATTACCTAGGTGAAGTTCTGGGTGAGTCAACAAAGGTGCACAGGGCAAGTTTTTGTAGGAGAAAATTAATGCCCATGATTCAGTGCACAGCTTTCCACTTTCTGTAATCTCCCTGAAGTTGGTGATCTATGATGCACAATAATAAAGAAGTGCAATATAGGCTAAGAAGATCAAAATACACTGAGGGTGAGACCACAGATCACACTGCCACTGACTGCCTTGAAGAGGTGACACTCAAAACTGATCCCTGAGGTACTCCATTTTCCTGTACACACTGGTTGTTGAGGGCTGAACCTACCTGGATCTGGAACAATTAGAGGGATAGGAAATTCTAGATAACAATTGGTAGGCAATTCTGGAAACACCATTCATGCAGTACAGACAGGATGTAATGGCACTAGGTGGTATCATACACCTTCAGGAAATCAAAGAACGCATTGATCAGGTGTTGGTGATGCATGAAATAGCTGCACACTGGAGATTCCAGATGTATCAGTTGATTTGTGGTGGATCAGAGCACCTGAAAGACACTTTGAAATTTAACTACAAGTCCTCTGGCTACCAGACTCAACAGTCATCAGTTACTCATTATTTCAAATAATTTACACAACCCAGTCATTAAGGAGACTGGCCAAGATAGAGTCAAAATTTGCAATTTTTTTCCAGGTTTCAGGATAGGAATAATAATACTCTCTCACCACTGGAAGGGAGACTCCCCATCTCACCATGAGTGGAAAATTCGAGGAAGTGTTTTATGGTGTCAAGGTTTTTAAGCATTTGACTGTGGATTTTATCACAGCCAGGAGCTGTGTCTCGACACTCTGCTAAAGGACTGCAGCACTCTCATTCACTAAACAAAACACTGTATTGTCATGTCCTGGAATAGGACCAATCACCAACTCTGGACGAAGGTGTGGTCTGAATGATGCAATCAGGACATTGATGACAATGTGGGCTGCGGTCTATGAAGTTACTTTTAAAGGAGTGAAAGGGAAGAAAATCTCCTTGGATGCTTAGCAGAGGTGATTTTGCAGTGGAGAGGGGAGGTTGTTGGCTTCATATGAAGTGAATAAGGGTGCGAACACTTGAGGATTCAGTTTAAGAACAATTTTTACTTTCCAATAGTTCAGCCTTATCTGGAGAGATGTCTTACAGTGTCTTCATATCTTTGCAAATCAATGAGTACAAAACATGGTACATGTTAATCCATTCCAGCAATTCCCTTTCCTCGAGTTCTGCCTTCTCCTATCAGAGATGAGCGCTCTGCTTGCAACTCATTCCAACAATACAGAATAAATATTTCAAGCACAATTGGAGACAAGTTCGAGTTGGTGCTTGTTGTTCTTTCTGTTCCAACACACAGAAAATGTCAATTATTACCCACTGCTACTACTAGTGAAACTCTATGGAGCTTGTTCTTCATCAACAGGCAGAAAACTTAGGATGAAAATGTTGCTGGATACTTATTGTGAACTCGGTTGCTCTCCCTTGAATGTGTACGTACTTCTTGTGATTTTTTTTACCACAGCAGCATCAAAGTGTCACTCTGAGGTTCAGCTGTAGTACCTCTTCTTCTGGTTCCTGGTAGTGACTGTCTTGTGTCCTGCACTGGCTGTTTGTACACTTGTTTTTCAAGGACTTTCGTGTGACTTTCTCCCATAGAGATGTTTTCCCTGACTCTTCTGATGGTCTTCCTAAAGATTCTTCCCGAACCTTCCACAGGTTTCTCAAACTTTTAGGCTGTATTCCAGCATCACCTAGATGACCAAGGCTGTTGTCCTCGCCATTACTGCACTGCAACTTTCTCAGCAGGTTGTCAACAAATTTGACTTCATATGGAGCCCCGGCCCACTTTCTGATATCTGACTCACATCATGCCTTGTCTGGTGTCTTAAATATTACTCTTAATAAATAATCTTTATCAGGTTTAGCACTACAACTGAATTAATGTTAATGAAAGCCATTTCAGCTCTACAAGGGGGTATGCCAAAAGATATAGCACAAGCTCAGAAATTTTTTTTATTTACAACATAACTGATACAACTTTTCAAACACTCTCTAACAGCACTTACACATTCTTCCAGCCTTTGAAACCACTTCAAAAATGTTTCAGTCCAAGCTTCTTCAGAGTAGTACCTTAACAGCATTGCCATATGTGGTGTTAGCCTCTTCACTGGATGGAAAATGCTGCCCATGATTTTTTCCTTTGTCTTTGGGAGCAAGAAGAAGTCACAAGGAGCCAGGCCACGTGATGGGGGTGGGTGCAGCAACACTTGCACTTTTATCTTCTCCAAGACATCCATCGTTCTGGCAGTCGTGTGGGCTGATACGTTGTCATGATGCAGAAGGTGCTTAACCTTCTATTTTTGGTGCTGTGACCACCACGTGGCAATGACTTTTGGCAGCAATCTTTAGTCGCATACCACTCAGTATTGATTGTGCAACAGGTGTCTCAAGGTCACAGGTGTAAGATGATCCACCTTTGTGAAGGAAGTGGGCACCATCATCTTTCCAGAGCTCTAATGTCTGAACTTTTGTGAGTGGTCCCTCACCTGGAAAGCACCATACTGAAGACTGCCTCTTAATTTTTGGGTCATACTGGTACATCCGTGGATCATCACCTGTGACAATATTGAGAGTCTTTGGACTGCCCTTTGTCGAATTCTTTTAAGCATAAAACACCAATCCGTTCTTGGGTGTTTTGGGCTTCTGTCAGGGAATATGGCTCAATGGGCCCTTCTCTTGTTTAGGCTTAAATGACAGTTTGCACCATAGTTGATCCAGTATTTAGGATTCCTTCAGTGTCACGAAATGCAAGATGTGGATCACTTTACATCATTTTCCTCACAGCATTAAAGTTTTTTTGGGGGGTCAATGCCATTGTTATGTGACCAGAACAAGGTTCATCTTCAAGAGACTGGTGACCCCCTTGAAAATTCATGAAACCAAGTTCCAACAATTGTTCCAGAAGGGGAAGACTGAGCATCAAAAACACATACCATAGAAGAGTGGCATTCTTCTGCAGTTAACTTTGTGATCACTGCACAAAACCTGTGGCGTGACAGATCCATGATGCACCGTGTCTGACTCAGCACTGCCTGCTTCTCCACTCGCCATTCACATATGGTTTGAAATCCATTGTGGGGGAACTGTCGCAAACCCTTCATGATTGAAAAACAATGTTCTTTCAAACTGAAATAATCCCATTCTTGTTAGACTTCTGGTGTAAGAGTTATTAAAACCATTTGGAACAGCCCTCATATCATTATACTTTTATTGTGTTTAGATTAGTTTCATCATTTTACATCTTCAGGTTGCCCATTTTAGTTTGGCCCATTGAACTGCCTGAGCAGGCAAAACGAGTAGCTCTTGCAGTTCAACAGCCAAGATGAACTCGCAACCTGGAGATGTTCAGTGAATGAAACTGGTTGTAAAACAATAAATCTATAACAATATGTCTAAGGTGGTTTTCATTAATAATTCACTATTAATAAAACTTTCTCTCCTTTGCTCATAACCATGCCACTTCTTACATTAACAAAATTATTTAGCCATGACAGTATGATTTAAGACCTTATGCATGCAAGGATAAGTAGTTTTGATTTTCCAGGAGTTTCTGGACCATACTGACCAGAACAGCAGAGCCTTGTTTCAATTTTGATTTTTCCTTTTCGTCTCCGTGAGGTTTCAGTTTCTGCAAGAATTTTCATATCTTGACTTCTTGGCCAGGAAACACACATTCTTTTCTAAGGCAACCCTTGGCTCTTTCTGCTAATGGTTAGTGGCAGATTGTTTGTCCATTTCACCCTGAGATGGGGCACATTGGCAGATGTCCTCTTCCCTGGTTATACCAGGAGAGAAAGAGGCATCTCTGGCTGTGTCATTGGGGTACTTTCCACTGGTGCCGTGGGTCTGAGGGTGGTGGTGTCCTTTAACTCAACTGAGAATCATGCTTTAGACTGTGGCTAGGTCCATGAGCTGCTGTTTGAGAGCATGCTGTCACTGTACTAGGAGTGGTTTTTGTCAATGTTTGTGTAGCTCAATGTCATGCTGATTGTGTGAAGTTGTTCAAACTTTTTCTTTGCATCTTGGTACGACAGCCATTATAGTCTGTTAATACCTGCATTTTCTTCTTCCTCCTCGAAACTAAATGTGTTAGCGAATGAGGAAGTAGGGAGGGTGAGGGTGTTTGTGTGTTGTTCTGGGCAGTTTATGCATATAAACCATAACCCATGATCTTAACTTTCTCACGTAGAACATTTCCATTGAAGGCACAAATGAAAGCTCAAGTTGGTTGGTTGGTTTAAAAGAGGGGGGAAGGGACAAAACTACGAGGTCATCGGTCCCTTGTTCCTAATAAAACAATGCCACAAGTGTTACAATAAAACAAACTAGACATATAACACCAAACGAAAAGAAAGGAAAAACCACAAATGAAGGAAAGGCAAGGAACACTAAAAGAAACAAAAAGAGGACAAGAAAACAGACACTAGAAACAGAAGAGAACAAAACAAGAAAGCAGATTACAGTGGCTGGCCGACCATGAGAATTAAAAGGAAAAGCCAGCCACTCTGCAACACATTAAAACCTCCACCCTAAAAGAACTAGGGTGGAGGACACAGAGGGACAAAGGACATGCGCTAAAACTTAGATCAAATGATAAAACCCACCCTCCGAACAAAACGTAAAACTAAATCAGCCAATAAGGCGTTGTCAGATAAAATGAGCGGCAATGAGTCCGGTAACCCAAGATTACATCGCTGGGCAGTCAAACTGGGACAGTGTACCAGAATATGGGCCACTGTCAACTGGGCACAGCACCAACACTGAGGCAGGTCCTCACGGTGCAAGAGGTAACCGTCGGTTGCCCAATCATAGCCAATGCGGAGCTGGCAGAGGACAACTGATTCCCTGTGAGAGGCCCACATGGAAGACTTCCACACATTCATAGTCTCCTTTATGACATGTAGTTTGCTGTGCGTACTGTTTTGCCATTGTCTCTCGAAACCGAAAAACGCTGCGGCGTAAGTCAGAACGCAGGTCAGGTTCAGAGATGCCCATCTCCAGAAGTGATGTCCACTTAGCCTGTTTGGTCAGCCTGCGGCAAAGTTCATTGTTTGGGATGCCATCGTGTCCTGGGGTCCACGAAAACAACACTGAACGATGGGACGGGTCCAGGGCATAGATGGACTCCTAGATGGATGGCACCAAAGAATGACGAGGGTAGCACTGGTTGATATCTGTAGACTGCTCAAGGAGTCAGTACACACAACAAACGATTCCCCGGGGCATGAATGGATGTGTTCAAGAGCACGAGATATAGCCACCAGCTCGGTGGTGAAAACACTGAAGCCATCGGGCAATGAATGCTGTTCAATATGTCCTCCACGGACATACACAAAGCAAATGTGAGCATCAGCCATCGAGTAGTTGATGTAAACCACTTCGTGGCCTCTGTACTTCTCAAGAATCGAGAGGAAGTAGCAGCGGAGAGTCGCGGGGTTAACTGAGTCCTTAGGGTCACGAGAAAAAAGGTCCAGGCGAAGCTGTGGCCTTGGTGTACACCATGGAGGTGTACGTGAATGGACCTCAAGTATAGGTGGTAAAGGCAAAGACTCCAGTTCAGAAAGAAGGGATCGGACATGAACTGCAATTGGAAGCCCTGACCTGGGCTGCCAAAGCGGGAGATGAATGGCCGTGGGTGTGAAAAGGAGACAGTGATTTGGATGCGCAGGAGAACTATGAATGTGCGCTATGTAACTGGCCAGCAGATGTGCATGCCTAACCTGCAATGGAGGCACTCCAGCTTCCACAAGGATGCTAGTAACCGGACTCCTCCTGAAAGCTCCTGTCGCTAGGCGAACACCGCAGTGGTGCACTATGTCGAGTAAACACAACACCGAGGGCTGCACCGAACCATACACCACATTCCCATAGTCAAGGCGGGATTTAACACGGGCTCTGTAGAGCTGCAGCAGCTTAGAGTGATCTGCACCCCAATTGGTGTTGCTCAGGCAGCGGAGGGTACTGAGGCGCAGCACTTCCGCTTAAGCTGACAAAGGTAAAGAAGCCAAGTCAATCGGGCATCGAAAACCAGCCCTAAGAATCGATATGTCTCCACTACAGTGAGTGGATCGTCGTTAAGGTAAAGTTCTGGTTCTGGATGAACAGTACGATGCCAAGAGAAGTGTGTAAAAGTGCGGCCGAAAACTGGAAACCGTGGGCTAGAGCCCATGACTGTGCCTTGTGGATGGCTCCCTGTAGGCACTACTCAACAACACAAGTACTGGAGGAGCAGCACGAAATGCAGTAAACGTCTGCATACAGAGAAGGTGAGACAGAGGGCCCTACAGCTACTGCTAGACCATTAATGGCCACTGAAAATAGAGATACACTCAATACAGAGCCCTGTGGGACTCCATTCTCATGGGTATTGGGGGTGGGGGACTATGGGAGGCACCAACTTGGACACGGAACGCACGAAGCGACAGAAAATTCAGGATAAAAATCGGGAGTGAGCCTTGGAGACCCCACTCATATAATGTGGCAAGGATATGATGTCACTAGGTCATCTCAAACTTTTCCTAAATAAAAAAATACGGTAACCATGTGTTGGCATCTGGTAAATGCTGTTCGGATGGCAGACTCAAGGGACACAAGATTATCAGTGGTAGAGCGGCCCTGGCGGAAGCCGCCCTGACATGGAGCTAGTAGGCCACATGAATCTAGGACCCAACCCAACCGCAGACACACCATACATTCCCTCAGATTACATAGAACGTTAGTGAGGCTGATGAGCCGATAGCTATCCACAACAAGTGGATTTTTACCGGGTTTGAGTACCGGAATGATGGTGCTCTCCCACCACTGTGATAGAAAGAGGTCATCGCACAAGATCTGGTTGAAGATGACGAGGAGATGTTTGTAGTCATATGAGAGATGTTTAATCATCTGACTGTGGATCCAATCTAGCCCAGGAGCTGTGTTGGGGCAATGTGCAAATGCACTGAGGAGCTCCCACTCTGTAAATGGGAGGTTACTGGGTTCACTGTGGCGTGTAGTGAATGAGAGGATTTTCCTTTCCATCGACCATTTGAGGGTGCGAAAGGCTGGGAGGTAATTCTCCGACACAGAGGTTCGAGCATAGTGCTCAGCAATCACATTTGTGTCGTTAGGTTATGTTAACACCGGGGAAACCTGTTGGGGTCTGGTACCCGAAAACATGTTTGATCTTTGCCCAGACTTGGGAAGGTGACATATGGCACCCAATGGTCGAGACATATCTCTCCCAGCATTCCTGCTTCCATCATTTGATAAGTTGGCGAATGTGAGTACGGAGCTGTTTAAAGGCTATGGAGTACTCCAGGGAAGGGTGCCACTTATGTCGCTGTAGAGCTCACCGAGGCTCCTTAATTGCTTCAGCAACTTCCGGCGACCATCAAGGGTCTGTCTTTAACCAAGGGCACCCTAAAGAGTGCTCTCCAGTGTATAAATGGGAGAAGTTATGGGCTGCAAATCAATGGCCGAATAACTATCTCGAGCCACACTGAAATGTGTGGTGGCCCCAGTATTTAAGAGGCAGAGGTTGGACTGAGACAGTACAGTTTTGAAATCTCTGCTTCGGCCAGTAAGCACAGTGCCACCCCACAAGGGGTTATGGGCGTTAAAATCTCCCAAAAGTAGAAAAGGCTTAGGGAGTTGATCAATCAGTGCAGCTAATACATTCAAGGATACTACACCATCTGGAGGAAGATATACATTGCAGGCAGTTATTTCCTGTGTCATCCTTATTCTGACAGCCACAGCTTCAAGAGGGATTTGAAGGGGCACAGTTTCACTACAGACTGTGTTTAAGACATAAACACGAACTCCACCTGACACTCTATTATAGTCACTATGGTTCCTGTAATATCCCTTATAGCCGCAGAGGGCAGGGGCCCGCATTGCCGGGAACCAGGTTTCCTGGAGGGCAATGCAGGAAGCAGATGTAAAGCTCAACAGTTGGCAGTGGAAAAAACTGCCGCAATTCCACTGGAGCATGACGTCTTCATTAGACTGGGAAGGCATGGAACATTCAATGAGGCAGTTTACGCCTCGGGGTCACCTGCTGCCACCAACTTTTTGCCTGAGCAGTCTACATCCACTTTGTCTGAGGGTTCGGAGAGATCTAGGTCCTCAGCGGATGCCAGAATCTCCACCTCATCCACAGACGCAGAGCTTGGAGGTAGTGGTGGTGTGGGTGCCACCACAATTCCCTTTGTCTTGGGGACCTTCTTTTTGAATTTCTCTCGCTGTTCCTTGGGTTTCCCTGGCTTGGAGGACTTCACTGATTCAGTCTCTGGGACTGAGGATGAGCGTGAAGCCCTATGCTCAGCTGCTTTTGGGCACTACAGTCACTGACGGGCGTCTTATTTCCCACTAGCAGAAACAAGGGAAGGGAGTGACCCAAGGGACCCCTTCCTAGCGAGAGCAGCCGAAGAAGTTGTATACTTCTCTGGCTTAGAAGTGGGGACGGACATCCTTGATGTTTGGGAGGGTGTTGGTCCTGAAGTAGGTGGTGCAAGAGCTACAGGGAGGGAAGTGACCTCCATCATCAAGGGGGCAGGTGTAGTCTTCCAGGTCTGAGAGGTGACTGCGGTTGGCGGAGCTGATGGGGCTAGAACTGTTGTAGCGGCGGCGTAAGATGATGTCATGCGTACAGGATGTAGACATTCAGATTTCCTCTTAGCCTTAGTGTAGGTCAGCCAGTCCAGGGTCTTGTACTCCATGATTTTCCTTTCTTTCTCGAGAACCCTACAATCTGGCGAGCAAGGCGAATGGTGCTCTCCACAGTTGACACAGATGGGAGGCGGGACACATGGAGTATCGGGATGTGATGGGCATCCACAATCTCGAGATGTGACGCTGGAAATATAGTGGGAAGACATAGGACCAAACTTCCAACATTTAAAGTACCACATTGGGGGAGGGATACAGGGTTTTACATCATGATGGTAGACCATCACCTTGACCATGTCGGGTAATGTACCACCCTCGAAGGCCAAGATGAAGGCACTGGTGGCAACCTGATTATACCTCAAGCGCCGGTGGACATGCCGAATGAAATGTACACCTCACCGTTCTAAACTGGCGTGCAGCACATTGTCGGACTGCAACAAACAGTCCCTGTGAAATATGATACCCTGGACCATATTTAAACTCTTATGGGGTGTGATGGTTACAGAAACATCCCCCAGCTTGTCACAAGCGAGTAAAGCCCGTGACTGGGCAGAGGATGCTGTTTTGATCAAGACTGACCCAGCTCTCATTTTGGACAAGCTCTCCACCTCCCCAAACTTGTCATCTAAATGTTCAACAAAACAATGAGGCTTCATCATGATGACAGATTCCGCATCAGCTCTTGAACATACAAGGAACTGGTGTGAGGAAGAGCCGCTGTCATCCGTAGCATGATGTTCCTCACATTGTGTGGCCAGTGAGGGGAATGATTTGGGGTCATACTTCTGTGCATGAATTGAGCCCGTGAACGCTTAGAGACTGCTGGTGTTTGACCACCAACAAGAGATGATGTACTACACTTCATCGCGTGTCATCTGCCCTGATGCCACCCACTCCGACCAGGGGCCCTCCCCACGGGTGCCACCCAGCCGCAGCAAAAGCCGCCTGGCAGGATGGCTATTGCCGGGGGTCTCAATGCCCCAGGGGGATGGGCATCTACCCCTTGGCAACCCGGGTACATGACAGCCCCACCACAATGGACTGGTTACCATGCTGGATATGAGGCGCAACCAAGCGAAGAAGTCCATTGTCATCGTCAGCGTAGAAAATGATACTGCACAGTTGATTGTAAAATATGCACCCAGGAGGGTGACCTCACCCAACGGTTGGAGAATGAGCAGAAGTGCAGATCCACGTCGAAGAATGATGTGATAGGTCTCAGCACATGATGCACCATGTAAGGCGCCCTATCCTAACTGGCTTGCTCTTTGGGAAAATTTTGAAAAATGGAGGTCAAACCCTTCAGGGGACCATCACAAAGGCCAAAACGTGTGGCACTCCTTTTAGTTGCCTCTTACGACAGGCAGGAATGCCTCAGGCCTATTCTAACCCCCGGACCTGCAGGGGGTGAAAGCTCAAGTGGCCAACTTATTAAGCTTAGAGCCTCTCTGAATTTTGAGGACGAGTTTTACTCCACACTACTCTAGGTTAGCGTGTAGTTCATCTGTTTGTATTGACAGATTTCAATGGAAGGAGGAGAGATGGTAACTGCTTTATCCTCAAGCTTGTCACAGGCCAGATGTGTCTGTGATTGGTTAGCATTCAAAGCTTTGATCAAGAGAGATCCATTTCCCATTTTCTCTACTGCAGTGGCTTTTCCAAATGTGCCCTCAATATTTTCAGAAAAACAATGGCTTCTTTCTTTTCCCAAAAGATTCTGGAGCACACCAAGAATTAACTGATCCGTGTGTCCATGTCTCCTTGCCTGATCCTCAACCCATGGGGTGGCCAAAGGTGGAATGTCATGGAACTTTATATCTCTCTATTGAAATCCTGATTTGTAACTGCTGAGATGGTCATGTTTGCACAGATGTTTTATTACAAATTGTCCATCCTGATGCTATTCTGAAGGCTCTCCCCAATGGCACCATTCTGGCACAGCAAAGGCTACATGGCACAGTAGCCATCACCTGGAGTCCTGAATCGGACACACAACTAATCCTTGCCATACATGGGGAACTCGACAGTATAATTCTCACATTGTCTGGTGGCTACAAACGTAAGGGTACATGAAGAGTCACCCATGATAAACTGGCTACCACACTATTTCAGGTGCAAATGTAAATCCAATTAAATAGCAAGTGCTGGGAATCACAGTACACAATGAACAGATTACACACCACATAACGCCTCCTTTTCTGAGGCACTTGCTCTTCTGCAGAATTTAGAGAAGTTGAGGTCAAACACCAGAAGGTGACCATAACTAATCAAGCCAAACATGTTGAGGGAAAGGTTGTGATGTGAGCTAAAACTGACAGTCAGCCTGATGAACTCCGTGTCATCAACGTGAACACTTGAATAGGTACAAGATGCCTTCTAGTTGCCTTTTACATTGGGCAAGAGTTATCACAGGTCTGTTCCAGTCTCCAACACCACAATGGGTATTCTGTGAAGGTGGTGGTGGTTGTTGGGATGTTTAAGGGGGACTAAACAGCGAAGGTCATCAGTCCCCCATTCCAAAAACAGGCGAGCCGAAAATCGGCGAAGCAGGTAAAAACCAATTGGGGGGGGGGGGGGGGGGGGAGACGCCCCCCAGGCGCTAAAAGAACACAAATGCAGCAACAAACACTACAGACAAGAAGAGTACAGAGGAACACCAGACAGAAAGGAACAGAAGAAAATAAGATGGCCGGAGACTGGTTGACTGACCACAAGGGAAAGAGTCAACCATCCGACGACACACCAAAACAGCAACAAATACTGAGAGACATGAGGACAAAAGACACAGAAAGGGAAAGGTGCAGGACCGCCCTAAATGGAACCATAAAAAGGACTGCCACGGATAAAATTTAAAACGTTGTCAGCCATGGAGGCATCGTCACATAAAACCAAAGGGAAAGTGCCCGGGAGATTAAAAGACTGCCGGAGGGTGCGCAGTCGGGGACACTCCAGCAAAATGTGGGCGACCGTCTGCCGGAACCCACACCAACACAGGGGGGGGATCCTCCTGACGCAAAAGATGACCGTGCGTCACATAGGTATGGCCTATGTGCAGCCGACACAGGATGACAGAGTCCCTGCGAGAAGCCCGCAGGGAGGAGCGCCACACATCGGTCGTCTCCTTGACAGCCCGCAGTTTATTCGGGGATGTCATGCCACGCCACTCAGCAGTCCACATCCCAAGCACCTTACGGCGCAACACCAGCTGCTGATCACGAGCTGTGAGGCCGATTTCCAAAGCTGGGGCGTCGATCGCCCCTTTGGCCAGCCTGTCGACACGTTCGTTCCCCGGGATGCCAACGTGACCTGGCGTCCAAATAAAGACCACCGAACAACCAGAGCGGGTAATGGCGAAAACAGACTCCTGAATAGAGGACACCAGAGGAGAAGAGGTATAGCAGCAGTTGATGGCCTGGAGGCTGCTCAGGGAGTCACTGCAGAAGACGATGGACGTACCTGAGCAGGAACGCATATGCTCAAGAGCGCGCAATATGGCCACCAGCTCTGCAGTAAAAATACTGCAGCCAGCCGGCAAGGAGCGCTGTTCAACATGGGCAGCGCGAGCAAAAGCGTAGGCAGTGCGACCATCAACCAGGGAACCATCAGTGTAGACAGTCTCACAGCCCGAAAAGGAGGCGAGGAGCGCAAGAAAATGGTGACGGGGGGCCACAGGCGGAGCCGAGTCCTTGGGTCCCTGTGCCAAGTCCAGACGGACAGACGGCCGGGGTAAACACCAGGGAGGCGTAGGTGCATGGACCCGGAAGGGAGGCAGAAGAGGGATTGACCCCAGTTCCGACAGCAGGGACTGGACGCGGACAGCTATGGAAAGCCCAGACCTAGGTCGCCGTTCGGGCAGATGGAGGACCATGGCAGGGAAAAGCAGGCGACGATTGGGATGGCCCGGCGAGCAATGCACGTGGACAGCATAGTCGGCGAGCAGTCGATGGCGGCGAATCCACAGCGGAGGAACCATGGCCTCCACCAGTAGACTATCCACGGGGCTCGTACGAAAAGTGCCAGTTGCAAGCCGAACCCCACAGTGGTGTATGGGGTCTAACAACTTCAACACTGAGGGTGATGCAGACCCATAGGCCAGGCTCCCATAATCAAGCCTGGACTGCACAAGGGCTCTGTATAATCGCAACAGCGTGCAGCGATCCGCACCCCAAGAGGTGTGGCTCAGGCAGCGGAGTGCGTTGAGGTGCCGCCAGCACTTTGGCTTCAGCTGAGTAATATGAGGAACCCATGTGAGCCGGGCATCAAAGACGAGTCCTAAGAAGCGGCAAGTGTCCACCACGTCAAGCAGGTGGCCGTCGAGAAGTGCTTAACTCGAGTCTTGGCTGCAGAGAACTGAAAACCATGAGTCAGAGCCCATGATGATGCCTTGCGGACGGCTACTTGCAGCCTGCGTTCGGCGACTCCCGTAGTCGCGGAGTGAAATGAGATGCAGAAGTCGTCGGCATACAAAGAAGGAGACACCGACGACCCCACGGCTGCAGCCAGACCATTAATGGCCACTAGAAATAAGGAGACGCTCAACACCGAGCCCTGCGGGACCCCATTTTCCTGTATATTAGATGAACTAGAGGCGGCACCCACTTGCACCCGGAAAGAGCGGCGCAATAAAAAGGTTTGAAGAAAAGCCGGGAGCTGACCACAAAGACCCCACTCATGTAACGCAGCAAGGATGTGATGCCTCCATGTGGTGTCATACGCCTTCCGCAGATCAAAAAAGACAGCAACGAGGTGCTGACGTCGGGCAAAGGCCGGACGGATAGCAGATTCCAGCCGCACCAAATTGTCCGTTGCAGACCGGCCCCGACGGAAGCCACCCTGGGATGGAGCGAGGAGACCGCGCGACTCAAGGACCCAACACAAACGCCGCCCCACCATACGTTCGAGCAATTTGCACAGAACGTTGGTGAGGGTAATGGGACGATAGCTGTCCACCGCCAGTGGGTCCGCACCGGGTTTCAAGATGGGGACAATAAGACCCTCTCGCCATTGCGACGGGAACACGCCCTCGCTCCAAATGCGGTTAAAGATGGTGAGGATGTGTGTCTGGCAGTCCCTGGAGAGATACTTCAGCATCTGTGCGTGGATGCAGTCTGGTCCTGGTGCTGTATCAGGGCAATCGGCGAGGGCAGCGAGGAATTCCCTCTCGCTGAAAGGAGCATTGTATTTTTCAGAACAACGTGTGTGGAATGATAACGGCGTCTGCTTGGCTCGCTCCTTGAGAGAGCGAAAGGCGGGGGGATAAGTTGCAGTCGCAGAGCTCTTAGCAAAGTGCGCAGCAAGGTGTTCAGCAATGGCGGCAGCGTCCGTGCAGACAGCGCCGTCCAAGGAGATCCCAGGGACACCCATAGGGGTCTGGTATCCATAAATCCGCCGGATCCGGGACCACACGAGCGAGGGGGAGACACGGGAGCCCAAGGATGAGACATACCTCTCCCAGCACTCCTGCTTACGCCGTGTAATAAGACGACGAGCCAAGGCACAGAGCCTCTTAAAGGCGATGAGGGTCTCTAGAGACGGGTGCCGCCTATGACGCTGGAGGGCCCGCCTACGGTCGCGAATAGCCTCAGCGATCTCCGGCGACCACCGGGGTACAGCCTTCCTCCAAGGGAGTCCAGAAGAGCGGGGGATGGCAGCCTCGGCCGCCGAAATGATGGACGTGGTTAAGACACGGACCACCTCGTCAATGTCACCCTGTGGGGAGACTCGATGGTTGCAGCGGAAGTAAAAGCCGGCCAGTCAGCCCTGGGGAGAGCCCAGCGGGGCAGGCGCCCAGAAGAATGACACTGGGGCAGTGACAAATAGATGGGAAAATGGTCACTACCACACAGGTCAGGATGCACTCTACAGTGGAGGGATGGGACAAGTCCGGGGCTGCAAAGAGAGAGATCGATGGCCGAGAATGAGCCATAGGCCACACTGAAATGCGTGGGAGCACCAGTGTTCAAAAGGCTAAGGTCGAGCAGAGCCAACAAATGCTCCACGGCACGACCGCGGTCATCGGAGACAGTCCCACCCCATAGAGGGTTGTGGGCATTGAAATTGCCCAGCAACAAGAAAGGTGGCGGCAATTGGGCTATCAGAGCAGCCAGGACATGCTGCGCGACGGCACCATCCGGTGGAAGGTAAAGACTGCAGACGGTAACAGCCTGTGGCGTCCACACCCAAACAGCGACAGCCTCTAAAGCTGTTTGTAGAGGAATAAACTCGCTGTGAAGAGAGTTAAGGACATATATGCAGACGCCACCAGACACCCTTTCATAAGCTGCCCGGTTCTTATAATAACCCCGATAGCCACGGAGGGCGGGGGATTGCATTGCGGGAAACCAAGTTTGCTGAAGGGCAATGCAGAAGAAAGGGTGAAGGCTGATAAGTTGGCGGAGCTAAGCTAGATGGTGGAAGAAACCGCTGGAGTTCCACTGGAGGATGCTGTTGGCCATGGATGGGAAAGGCGTGAAGGGACTGGGGAGGCAGATTACGCCTCCTGGGCCCCTGCTGCTACTGAGTCACCACCTGTACAACAGCCATCCATTGCGTCCGAGGGACTGGCGAGATCCAGGTTCTCAGCGGACGCCAGAATCTCCACCTCATCTTCAGATGCAGAGTGAGAAGGTTGCGGTGGGACAGGTGCCACCGCAATGTCAGTATGCTTGGGAGCCTTTTTCTTGGTCTGCTTTGCGCGCTGTGCCTTAGGTGGTTCTGGCTGGGAGGGCCGCACCGGGTCAGTCTCAGGGACTGAAGACGACCGTGACGCCCTACGACCAGTGGTTGTTTCAGAAACTTGCGGGTGTCTGCTGTGCTGCTGGTCGGAACTTGTGAAGCGAGGTCCCCAAGGGACCCCTTCCTTGCGAGAGTAGCCGAAGAAGTCTTACGCTTCTCCGGCTGGGAAGGGGGAATTGATGTCCCCGATTGTTTGGGGGGGGGGGGGGGGGTGGTGTTGCTCCTGAAGTAGATGGAGCAGGAGCAACAGGTTGTGAAGTGCCCCCCACAAGCAAGGGGGCTGGTGGATGCTGACTGATCTTAGAGCTGAGTCGTGATGATGGAAGAACCGTCGATGCAGCAGCGGCGTAGGTTGACGTCATTGCCACAGGATGGAGCCTCTCGTATTTCCGTCTAGCCTCGGGGTAGGTCAGGCGGTCCAGGGTCTTATATTCCATTATCTTCCTTTCTTTCTGGAATATCCTACAGTCCGGCGAGCAGGGGGAATGGTGTTCTCCGCAGTTAACACGGATAGGAGGCGGGGCACATGGAGTATCAGGATGCGAAGGACGTCCACAATCCCGACACGTGATGCTGGAAGTACAGCGAGATGATATGTGCCCGAACTTCCAGCATTTAAAACACCGCATCGGAGGAGGGATATATGGCTTCACATCACAACGGAAAACCATCACCTTAACCTTTTCGGGTAAGACATCACCCTCAAAGGCCAAGATGAAGGCACCTGATTATGACCCCGATGGACGCGCCGGACGAAGTGAACACCTCGTCGTTTGAGGTTGGTGCGTAATTCATCGTCGGACTGCAGAAGAAGATCCCTGTGGAAGATAATACCCTGGACCATGTTGAGACCCTTATGCGGCGTGATGCTAACTGAAACATCCCCCAACTTGTCACAATTGAGCAACATCCGGGACTGGGCAGAGGATGCCGTTTTGATGAGCACAGAACCAGAGCGCATCTTGGACAAGCCCTCCACCTCCCCAAACTTGTCCTCTAAATGCTCCACAAAAAGCTGGGGCTGGTTGACATAAACGATTCCCCATCAACTCGCGTACACACAAGGAACCGGGATGAATATTCTCCACTGCCTTCTTTTGCCAAACGTTCCTCCCATGGAGTGGCCAGGGAGGGAAATGATCGTGGTTCGTATTTCCTGCCGTTGAGGTTAGACCTCGATCGCTTAGAGACTGCTGGTGGAGGCCCACCAGCGAGAGATGATGTACCACGCTTCATTGCGGGTCATCCGCCCTGATGCCACCTACTCCGACCAAGGGCCCTCCCCACGGGCGCCACCCAGCCGCAGCAATAGCCACCTGGCAGGATGGCCATTGCCGGGAGTCCTGATGCCCCAGAGAGATGGGCATCTACTCCTTGGCATACGTGGGGAGTTAACGGCGCAGGCATCAGTAGAGCGATCCCTGTGTTGTCAGGGGGCTACAACCAACAGGGTACATGGCGGCCCCACCACAACGGACTGGCTACCGTGCTGGATCTTAGGTGCAATAAAGTCCAACGTCGTCGTCGCAGTTAAAAGCAACACTGCAGAGTGCAGCGTGGTAATTGTACCCAAGAGATGGAAAACGAGGGGGACACCATTGCAACGACGAAAAAGCCGGCTAAAGGTCTCAATGCACGACGGATACAGTGCACCATGTAAGGCGCCCTTCCCCAATTGGCTCGCTCTTCGGAATAATTTAGAAAGATGGAGGTCAAACCCGAGAGGGGACCATCACATAAGGCCGAAACATTTTAGACTCCTTTTAGCCACCTCTTACGACAGGCAGGAATACCGCGGACCTATTCTAACCCCCGAACCCGCAGGGGGAAATTCTGTGAAAAAGAAACCCATATATCCCAAAGTAATGTCTATTGTTCTTTACTTTTGCACATGTAGATGCTTCATTTGTAATGCATCTCTTGAATGTACGCTCTGACCTCACCACTGATCTCTCTCTGAATTTAACAAGTCTCAAAAGAGAATTTTCCTTTTTCTACAAAAATGTGCTATTTCATTTTAGCAACCAATACTGAATGAGAGCAGAATTAATATTTAATTTGCGCTCTGCCTTTTGGAAATGGCTTCACATGGTTTAAAAAAGTCAATTTCATGCCCAGATAATGCCTTCGAGTTTCTTGTCATTTATGTAGACAACTCCCATTCTGCATGTGAAACTATATAACAGCAGAACTGCAGCAAATGACTACATAATGTAGCATTGGGTATGGTGTAATAGTTTTAACATGACTAACTGGGGTGAAAGGAATTATGATTCATCTGAGGAGATACTCCACCCAATGAGATACTCATGTCTTAATGCATTTTCAGGGAACTTCAACATCTTGAGTAGTATTCTTTAGGGAGTTTCTGATAACTTCTTAACAGCTCATTTTTTCCCACGAAAGAATAAACACAAAAATGAAAACAGCTGTCGATGGCTAGAGGTCTCCGGTGAGTGTCATTGATATAGAGGAGTCTTTTATTGGGCTGAAATCTAGAATAAAGACGGTACCAGCAAGGGCGTTGTTTTCTCTACAGCACACAGGTTGGAGAGGGGGAGATTAGTGTTTAACATCCCATCGACACCGAGGACATTGGACATGGAGCAGAAGCTTTCATTGGGAAAGGATGGGGAAGGAAATCGGCCACACCCTTTCAAAGGAACCATCCCAACATTTCCCTGAAGCGATTTAGGGAAATCACGGAAAACCTAAATCAGGATGGCGGGCACGGGTTTGAACCAATACAAGTCCAGTGTGTTAACCACTGTGCCACCTCACTCAGTGGCACACAGGTCGGCAAGATCAGTTTTGCGTAGGCATCGATAGGGCAGTTTTAGGCAACCAACATGAGGAAAAAATTATGTAGTTTGAGCACCAACATTAAATCATTTAATGTTATTCATGATTTCTTTACATTTTCTCAATCACAGATTCAATATTCTTTACTACCCTTTCAAAAGAACACTGTTACGACAGACTGATATTTAGCATAACCCATCATCTAGGTTAGGCTGAACCATGATATGCTTGTGAAATGATGAAACCAATGAATGTCAAACTAGGACAAGGAGCTAAACATTTACTGAACAGTTCAATTACTTATTCAGAAGAAAGTCAGCAATCACAGGTGAAGTGCAACTCACTTTACTCTGTTTCGGTATTTAACCATACATCAAAAGGTACATCTTTATTTTTATTGTTATGGCAATTACCTTGCTTAATTTTGTGATTATGATAACTGGTTTTTAACATGCTGGACACTGTGTCTTTATACCAACATCCAGAAAGTCTTGGAGAGTGGTTGGTGGATGCTGACATGATGCAACCTGTCTCCCAAATGCATCTCAGACATACTCTATGAGATTCAAATTGGGAAAGCGAGCAGGCCACACCTTGCATGCAATATCTTCCATTTACAAAAAAACATCAATCACCCATGCTCTATGAGGTCGAGCATTACGGTCCATCGATACGAAGTTTGGGCCCACAGCACCCTGCAACAACTGTGCATGAAATCCCAAAACCTCCTCACGGTACCTGGTGGCAGTTAAATCTTACCGATTTACCCATACAATTTCATGAAGAGGTGTTTGATTGGTCAACATAATCCCTGGTTACACCATCAGGGATCCACCTAAATATCAGTCTCTTTCCACAATATTTGGGTCCCGAAATCATGTTCCATGTGCCATCCAGATGCAAATCCATCAACAATCACACTCCAGACCAAATCGGGACTCATCTGTGAAAAGAACATTGGCCCACTGTTCGACCGTCCAGGTAGCATGTTGACTGCTCCATTCTAGACGTTCCCTTCAGTGAAGACATGCCAGAGTAAACAGACAGCATGTCTCCAACAATAAAGGCCACTATGCAGGAGCCTTCTGTACACCTTTTGCCTCAGTACAACATGTCCAGGGGATGATGCGAGGTTAAATGCCAGTTGCAGTGGAGTACTAAGGCAGTACCGTCGTGCCCTTGCAGACAAATAACAGCCCACTCTTTCTGATGTCACACATGTTTGGCCCTGTCCTGGTCTCCGGGATACAGTTTCAGTCTCTGTAATATTCCTATGGCCCTCCAGCAGAGAGTCTGTAGGCATCTCCTCTGTGCCCTACTGCACTGTCTGTGGCTGCGTACACAGCAGATTTTGGATGTGGGACTACCCTACAAACACTACCTTGCTTGATAGGCGCTCTGAAGTCATTGCTGGCGTGGTTGTCCGTTGATCGGAATGCCATCTTCCATGCAGAACATGATTGTAACGGCTTATCCTGACACTTTGTATGACTATATTGTGAATTGGACACAGGATGGGGAAATAGCAGTCTGTTGCTTTAATTTTGGACACCAGTGTATTTTCCTTTTGACAAGTAGTCACTACAATCTCTTAACATAGCAAAAAGTGTGTGAGCATTACCTCATTAACAACTGATTAAACAGGAACCAAATTATTTTATAGAAAAAAATATCAGTTATTTGGATTCAGAACAATAGTTGTGTTTTTTTCTGTTCTTTCCCCTTTCTCCATGAATCAGTGTATTGCCAGTTAATTCATCACTAAAAACCATTGTAATCTAAGAAACATTTGCAAACTAGTAACACTACTACACTAAATATTTTATAAGTAGCATAAATAAAAGGAACTTCAGCACATTTTTGTACAGAAAACTTCAACTGACCTTTATTTTATGCTCTATTTTAAATTGCTGATGTGTCATTTATCACTGGCTTAGAAAGTCTACAACTTTTACAATACATACCTCCAATAAAACATGGTGTACTTTTTTCAAAAATTCTTCATTATTTTCAAAATCCTCAATTAAAGTCTGTGGTAAGTCCCCTGCATGCCCAATCTGGAAAATGAAAATTATAGCCACTTGCAATATACTCCAAACTGTATTAATAGGATGAAACACGGACAAAATTTAAAAGTTATCTTTAGTCCAAGTAATGTCAAGACTAGTTTGATGTTTGAAAGGAAAGGTGATCATCCTGCAAGCCTAGAAAGGGACATATAATGCAGCAGTTACTCTGGTCAGTCTTAAGTACTAGTATTACTAACAGTGAAAATATTATCATTATCCAAATAATTTACAAGTGTTATGTTTCCTACAAACAACTGTGAAATTCAAAGTGTGTCTTAACTGTAAATATTGCTACTTACCGTAAAGAAGGTTTGTTAAGTTGAGGACAGGCACAATTGAAAAAGTTGCATTACGCTTTCGGTCACAGACTTCATCGGTTGGTTGGTTGGTTGGTTTAAAAGAGGGGGGAAGGGACTGAAGTAAAGGTCATCGGTCCCTTGCTCCGAAGGAAACAATGGCACAAGGGTGAAAATAAGACAATGAGACTTACAACACAAAACAGAATGAAATGAAAAACCACAATGACTGACGGGACCCAAACACTTAAACGGACAGAAGGGGAGAAGAAAACCACAAAGACACAAGAAACAGGCAGAAGAGGTTAAAACAAGAAATCAGATTACCATGGCTGGCTGACCACGAGGATAAAAAAGGAAAAGCCAGGCACTCAGCAACACATTAAAACCTCCACCCTGAAAGCACTAGGGTGGAGGACACACAGGGACAAAGGACATGTGATAAAACTTAGGGCAAATGATAAAACTCACCCTCACAAATAAAATGTAAAACTAAAGCTGTTGCTGAGGTATTGTCGCCAAACACCGAAGGTAGGGTGCTGGGAAAGTTAAAAGGCCACCACACAGCGGCTAAAAGTGTGCACTCCAGCAAGAGATGGGTGACTGTCATTTGTGAGCCACAGCAACACTGAGGTGGGTACTCACGACAGAGGAGATAAACACGAGTCAGCCACGTATGGCCAATGCAGAGCCGACAGAGAACCACAGAGTCCCTGCGGGAGGTGTGCACGGAGGTCTTTCACACATTCGTAGTTTCCTTAATGGCAAGCAGCTTGTCATGCATACTTAGGTTATGCCAATCTGTCTACCAAAGACGCAAATCCTTGTGGTGTAATACTGAATGCAGGACAGTTTCAGCAAAGCCGATCTCCGTAAGCAGTTTCCGTGTAGCCTGTTTGGCCAGCCTGTCAGCTAGTTCGTTAACTGGGATTCTGAAATGACGTGGGGTCCAGACAAACACCACTGAATGACTGGACCATTCCAGGGCATACATGGACTCCTGGATGGTCGCTACCAAAGGGTGACGAGGGTAGCATTAGTCGATAGCTTGTAGGCTGCTCAAGGGGTCAGTACACAGGAGAAATGGCTCACCTGGACATGAACAGATGTGCTCAAGAACACAAGATATGGCTGCCAGCTCTACATTGAAAACACTGCAGCCATCTGGCAAGGAGTACTGTTCTATAGGTCCTCCAGGAACATAGACAAACCCAACATGACTATCAGCCATTGGTGTAAACTACTACATGGCCCCAGTACATGTCGAGAATCGAGAGGAAGTGACAGAGGTGAGTCATATGGTTAACAGAGTCCTTAGGGCCATGTGAAAGGTCCAGGAGAAGCAGTGGCATAGGTGTACACCATGGAGGTGTTCGTGAATGAACCTCAAGTATAGGTGGTAAAGGCAAGGACTCCAGTTCAGAAAGAAGGGATCGGACATGAACTGAACTGCAGTAATTTATTTTTTTTTTTTTTTTGTGGTTTTAGGGCACACAACTTCAACGGTCATTAGCGCCCAGACTACGTTAGGAATTCACCGCGAGGCACAAGTTTAAAACAGCAACTAAAAGGGAAAACACGATAAAAGATCGACAGGCATAGGATTAAAAAAAAAAAAACAGCATAATTAAATGTCCTTAGACAGGTTGGTCAATTTGATAAAATGAAGAACGCGAGCAGCTGCTCCTGGGTCATCCGCTAAAATGGCATCGAGAGTACATTGCAGGCCAAGATCAAGACGCAGTGGAGTAAAATCCGGACAGGACGTTAAAATGTGGCGGACCATCAGCAAGTGCCCACATGGGCAGAACGGTGCCAGCGCAGCCGTCAGCAGATGGCGATGGCTGAACCGGCAGTGTCCAATTCGTAACCGGGCCAAAACTACCTCCTCCCGCCGAGAGGGGCGTGAGGAGGACGTCCAAGCCGCGGGAAGAGGTTTCAAGTCCCGAAGCTTGTTGTCCGTAAGTGCAGCCCAATCGGCATGCCACAGCAATAAAATGCGCCGACAAATGACCCTGCTACAATCTGATGAAGGGACACAACAATAAGCTGTCCGAGGCTGGAGGACCGCAGCCTTGGCCGCGGCATCTGCAGCTTCGTTCCCAGGGATACCGACATGGCCAGGAACCCACATAAAGCTAACTGGAGAACCGTCGTCCACCAGCTGCTGAAGAGGGCGTTGGATCCGGTGCACGAAAGGGTGAACCGGATACGGATCACTGAGGCTCTGGATGGCGCTCAGGGAATCAGAGCAGATGACATAAGCAGAATGTCGGTGGCGGCAGATGTAAAGAACAGCCTGGTAGAGGGCAAAGAGCTCAGCTGTGAAGATCGAACAATGGCCATGGAGCCGGTATTTGAAACTTTGTGCCCCGACAATAAAAGAACAACCGACCCCGTCATTGGTCTTAGAGCCATCTGTATAAATGAAGGTCATATTAATTAACTTCGAATGAAGTTCGACAAAACGGGAGCCATATACCGAACTGGGGATAACCTCCTTTGGGAGAGAGCTGAGGTCAAGGTGAACGCGAACCTGAGCCTGGAGCCAAGGTGGCGTGTGGCTCTCGCCAACTCTAAAGGTTGCAGGGAGTGAAAAATCAAGGTGTTGAAGGAGGCGACGAAAGCGAACTCCAGGGGGAAGCAGGGCAGAGACATTCAACCCGTATTGACGATCGAGGGAGTCGTCAAAAAAGGAACGATAAGACGGGTGGTCGGGCATTGACAGTAGCCGACAGGCATACCGACAAAGCAGTATATCGCGCCGGTAGGGCAGTGGCAATTCACCGGCTTCAGCATGAAGACTCTCGACGGGACTAGTATAAAATGCTCCGATCGCAAGACGTAAACCCCGATGTTGTATGGAGTTGAGGCGGCGTAAGATGGACGGCCGTGCAGAGGAGTATACGAAGCTCCCATAATCCAGCTTGGAGCGGACGATCGACCGATATAGGTGAAGTAGGACGGTTCGATCTGCTCCCCACGATATACCACTGAGAACACGGAGGACATTTAGAGAACGGGTACAACGGGCAGCCAAATAAGACACATGTGGAGACCAGCTAAGTTTCCTGTCAAATGTAAGACCTAAAAATTTTGTTGTCTCCATGAATGGGAGAGCAACGGGACCGAGTCGTAAGGACGGTGGGAGAAACTCTTTGTAGCGCCAGAAGTTAATACAGACCGTCTTCTCGGCAGAAAAACGGAAGCCATTGGCGACACTCCAGGAGTAAAGATGGTCAAGAGAATGCTGAAGACAGTGCTCCAGGAAACATGTACGCTGCGCGCTGCAATAGATGGTAAAATTGTCCACGAAAAGGGAGCCTGATACATCAGCTGGGAGGCAATCCATTATTGGATTGATCGCTATGGCGAAGAGAGCGACACTCAAAACTGAGCCCTGTGGCACCCCATTCTCCTGGCGAAAGGTGTCCGACAGGACAGAACCCACACGTACCCTGAACTGTCGATCCATTAAAAAGGAACGAATAAAAAGAGGGAGGCGACAGCGAAGGCCCCATGTATGCATGGTGCGGAGAATGCCCGCCCTCCAACAGGTGTCGTAAGCCTTCTCCAAATCAAAGAACACAGCCACGGGTGGGCACTTCCGCAAGAAGTTATTCATAATGAAGGTTGACAAGGTAACCAGATGGTCAACAGCAGAGCGGCGCCTACGAAATCCACATTGTACATTGGTAAGTAGGCGCCGAGATTCGAGCAGCCAAACCAAACGAGAGTGAACCATGCGCTCCATCACCTTACAGACACAGCTGGTAAGCGAGATGGGTCGATAATTGGAAGGCAAGTGCTTGTCCTTCCCCGGCTTAGGAATCGGTACAACAATAGACTCGCGCCAGCATGCGGGAACATATCCCTCAATCCAGATGCGATTATAAGTACAAAGAAGGAAACCTTTACCCGCAGGAGAAAGGTTATTCAGCATCTGAATATGAATAGAATCAGGCCCTGGAGCGGTGGACCGTGACCGGGCAAGTGCATTTTCGAGTTCCCGCATGGTGAAAGGGGCATTATAACTTTCACAATTCGAGGAGCGGAAGTTAGGTGGCCTAGCCTCCTCTGCCTGTTTTCGGGGGAGGAAGGCAGGGTGGTAATGAGCGGAGCTCGAAACCTCTGCGAAAAAGCGGCCGAAGGCATTGGAGATATCCTCAGGGGCCACAAGGACGTCATTCGCGACCGTCAAGCCAGAAACTGGTGAGTGGACCTTAGTGCCAGATACACGGCGCAGGCTACCCCAGATAACAGAAGAAGGAGTAAAACTGTTGAAGGTGCTTGTGAAAGCAGCCCAGCTGGCTTTCTTCCTTTCTTTAATAATACGACGGCACTGCGCACGTAATCGTTTATAATTGATACAATTCGCCACTGTAGGGTGGCGTTTAAAGGTGCGCAAAGCACGTCGACGAGCACGTAAAGCGTCTCTACACGCTGCGGTCCACCAGGAGACCGGTACGCGACGTGGAGAAGTAGTGGTGTGAGGGATGGAATATTCAGCAGCAGTGAGAATGACTTCCGTGAGGTGTGCGACCTGACTATCGCAGCTTGTGAAGGTTTGATCCTGAAAGGTCGCCCTGGAAGAGAAGAGCCCCCATTCAGCTTTGGAGATGTTCCAACTAGCTGAGCACGGAGAGGGGGTATGAGGCACGAGATGGATGACACACGGGAAGTGGTCACTCGAATATGTATCAGAAAGGGCATACCACTCAAACCGGCGTGCAAGTTGGGTAGTACATATAGAGAGGTCTAAATGGGAATAGGTGTGAGATGTGTCCGAAAGAAAAGTAGGGGCGCCAGTATTGAGACAGACAAGATTGAGCTGGTTGAAAAGGTCTGCTAACAGGGAGCCCCTCGGGCAGGATGCTGGAGAGCCCCAAAGGGGATGGTGGGCATTGAAGTCTCCAGTTAACAAAAATGGTGCAGGTAGCTGAGCAATAAGTTGAATCATGTCTGCCCTGGTAACGGCAGACGACAATGGAGTGTAAACGGTACAAATAGAAAATGTAAAAGTGGGGAGAGTAATTCAGATGGCAACTGGCTGCAGGCCTGTGTGCAATGTGATGGGATCGTAGTAAATATCATCCCTGACCAGCAACATAACCCCTCCATGAGCCGGAATACCTACCACAGGGGGTAGGTCAAAACGCACAGAGGTGTAGTGTGCCAAGGCAATTTGATCGCATGGGCGTAGCTTCGTTTCCTGGAGGGCTATGACAAGCGGACGGTGCAAGCGGAGCAGCAACTTCAAGTCCTCTCGGTTGGAGCGAATGCTGCGAATATTCCAGTGAATAAGTGCCATCGTGAGAAGAAAAGGAAGCGAGTACTGCCGCCGCTATCAGTAGGCGGACACTCATCGTCCATCGGTTCTATAGGTTCATCGGCCATCTCGTTAAGATGGCCGGGAGGAGCAGCTTCCTCCGCCGGTGAACGGCCAGATGTTCGGCTACCAGCGGTGCGGCCAGGCGAAACGGATGATGGCCTGGGGCGGCAACTGCTGGGTGGCGCAGGAGAAGAAATGCGCCGTGGAGGAGAAGGAGAACTGTGCTTCCTATGAGCCTTCTTGGAAGGTCTTTTAGTGGAAGTACTGGTCGACGGCTGGGAGTGCGAGGTACGTACGAAGTCTGCACGGGACGGTTCCTTCTTGAAGGCCCGTGCATCTGATTTCTGGGTCTTTGTCTTGGCAGAAGCTGATGAAGGTGCTTGTGTTGGAGGGGTGACGGGAGGAAGAGGAGACGTCGACCGCGCGATCTTAGCACTGGCCGAACGGACGACCGTGGTGCCGAAGGTCAGATCGCATGTCTGCGTCGTCACCTCCCTGGTAGTCCGAGGAGAGGCAAGGACAGTACTGTACTTTCCCGCTGGGAGCAGCGCGGGCTTCCTACTAGCAAATAGCTTGCGAGCAGCCGAGGTGGACACTTTCTCTTTGACCCGAATTTCTTGGATACAGCGTTCTTCCTTGTAGATGGGACAGTCGCGGGAGGACGCTGCATGGTCACCCTGACAGTTCACACAACGAGGAGACGGAGGTGGACAGTCACCCTCATGGGCATCCCTGCCACAAGTGACTCATTTAGCTGCATTGGAACAAGACTGGCGAGTGTGATTAAAACGCTGACACTGGTAGCAGCGCGTAGGTGTCGGGACATTGGTAGCAGCGCGTAGGTGTCGGGACATAGGGGCGAACAGAAATAACCTCGTAGCCCGCTTTGATACGCGACGGCAGCTGAACACTGTCAAAGGTCAAGAAAAGTGTCCGGCTCGGTACAAGGTCATTGTTGACCTTTTTCATGACCCTATGGACAGCCATCACGCCCTGCTCAGTGAGGAAAGACTGAAACTCCTCGTCAGCCAATCCGTCAAGTGATCGAGTATAGACCACACCACGAGACGAATTCAAAGTGCGGTGAGCCTCCACCCGGACAGGGAACGTATACAGGAGTGTGGCCCGAAGCAGTTTTTGTGCCTGAAAGGCACTCTCAGTTTCTAGTAATAAGGTACCGTTACGCAACCTGGTACAAGATTTGACAGATCCGGCTATGGCATCTACGCCCTTCTGGATAACGAAAGGGTTGACAGAGGAAAAATCCTTTCCGTCCTCAGATCGAGAAACGACGAGGAACTGTGGGGCAGGCGGTAGTACTTTTGTCACTGGTGGCTGGTCAAGTTTCCGTTTTGGGGCAGAAGTCGAGAGAGATGGAGTGAAATCCATTGCGGAGGAATCCCCCATGATTGCCAGCGTCTCCGATGGCGCGCTCCTTTCTTGTGGGGACCCTCTCAGAGGGCACTCCCGCCTTAGGTGAATGATTACACCTCAGGTCACACCTCCCGAGAAACAGACGGAGGGACCAATCGGCATGGTCAGAAGGTATCACCTCAGGCAATCACCCCTCCCTGGGCCTGGCCTTTACCAGGGGGTACGTGTGTGCCTTACATGTCTACCCAGGGCGGGGAATTACGCGTTACCCCGTCACCGGCTACGTGTGCGAACGCGTGGGTCAGCCTTCAGGCGCGCACAGGGGGGAAGGAAGAAGAGGAAAAAGAAGAGAGAGAGAGGGAGAGAGAGAACAGACTGTCACAAACGCCGAGGTGGAGACCAGTGAAGTCAAGGAGAAGAAGGCAATGAAAAGGCAAGGAGAAGAAGACAAGGGAAAGAGTGAGAAAGACAGTGAGATGGAGAAGAGCAAAGAAAGGAACCAACCAAAGGAAGGAAGAAACGAGAAGTGAAAAAGCAAAATGACGCAAATAGAGGTCGTGGAACCGTCCGTCTCCGGACGCAGGCGCTAACTACCCCCTTGAGGGGGAGGGACTCCTTTTAGTCGCCTCTTACAACAGGCAGGAATACCTCGGGCCTATTCTAATCCCCGGACCCGCAGGGGGGGGACTGCAATTGGAAGCCCTGACCTGGGCCGCTGATGTGGAAGATAAACCGTCGTGGGTGGGAAAGAGAGACGGTAATTCGGATGCGAAGGAGAACTAAGAACGTGTGCAACGTAACTGGAGAGCAATTGCGCACTCCTAACCTGCAATGGAGGGAATCCGTCGTCCACTAGGAAGCTGGTCACCGGACTCATCCTAAAAAGCTCCTGTCGCTTGGTGAACACCACAGTGGCGCACTGGGTTGAGTAAACACAAAGCTGAGGGCACCACAAAACCATAAACCAGACTCCCATATGCAAGGTGGGATTGAACAAGGGCTCTGCAGAGCTGCAGCGTAGAGTGATCTGCACTCCAGTTGGAGTTGCTCAGGCAGCGGAGGGCACTGAGGTGCTGCCACCACTTCCGCTTAAGCCGACGAAGGTGAGGAAGCCAAGTCTTTCGGGCATTGAAAACCAGCCCTAAGAGCCGATATGTCTCCACTACAGTGAGTGGATCGTCATTAAGGTAAAGTTCTGGTTCTGTATGAACGGTATGACGCCGACAGAAGTGCATAAAACACAACTTTGCGGACGAAAACTGGAAACCGTGAGCTAGAGCCCATGACTGCACCTTATGGATGGCTCCCTGTAGGTGCCGCTCAACAACACCAGTACGGGTGGAGCAGCATGAAATACAGAAATCTGTCTGTATACAGAGAAGGTGAGACAGACGGCCCTACAGCTCCTGCTAGACCATTAATGGCCACTGAAAATAGAGATACACTCAATACAGAGCCCTGTGGGACCACATTTACCTGGATATGGGGAAACTACGGAAGGCAACAACTTGGACACGGTAAGTACGAAGCGACAGGAAATTTTTGATAAAAATGAGGAGCAGACCATGGAGACCCCACTCGTATAATGTGGCATGGATATGATGTCGCCAGATCATGTCATACTCTTTTCGTAAATCAGAAAAGACGGCAACAAGGTGTTGGCACTGGAATGATGGTGCTCTCCTGCCATTGCAATGGAAAGACGCCATCGCACAAGATCTGGTTGAAGATGACTAGGACATGTTTGTAGTCAGGTGAGAGATGTTTCATCATCTGACTGTGGATCCAATCTGGCCCAGGAGCTGTGTTGGAGCAACGTGCAAATGCACTGAGGAGCTCTCACTCTGTAAATGGGGGGTTATGGGGTTCACTGTGGCGTGTAGCGAATGAGAGGATTTTCCTTTCCATCCACCATTTGAGGGTGCAAAAGGCTGGGAGGTAATTCTCTGACACAGAGGCTCGAGCATAGTGCTCAGCAATCGCATTTGTGTTGTTAGGTTATGTTAACACCGGGAAAACCTGTTGGGGTCTGGTACCCGAAAACATGTTTGATCTTTGCCCAGACTTGGGAAGGTGACATATGGCACCCAATGGTCGAGACATATCTCTCCCAGCATTCCTGCTTCCATCATTTGATAAGTTGGCGAATGTGAGTACGGAGCTGTTTAAAGGCTATGAAGTGCTCCAGGGAAGGGTGCCACTTATGTCGCTGTAGAGCTCACCGAGGCTCCTTAATTGCTTCAGCAACTTCCGGCGATCATCAAGGGTCTGTCTTTAACCATGGGCACCCTAAAGAGTGTTCTCCAGTGTATAAATGGGAGAAGTCCTGGGCTGCAAATCAACGGCTTGAGCATATTGCTCAGAAATCGTGTGTGTCGGCAGATAACATGCCATTGACGTTAATGCCAGGGACACCTGTCGAGGTTTGTTAAACGAAAAGATGTCTGATCTTCATCCACACTTGGGAAGCTGACGTATGGTTGAGATGAATCTCGACCAACGCTCCTGTTTCTGTCTTTTGATAAGCTGGCGAACGCGGGCACGGAGCCGCTTAAAGGCTATGAGGTGCTCCAGGGAGGGATACTACTTATGCCACCGTAGAGCTCGCCAACATTCCTCAATTGTCTCAGTGGCTTCCAGTGACCACAAAGGGACCACCTTTCGCCGAAGGGCACAATAAAGAGTGAGGCATCACATTTTCCACCTCAGTAGAAATTGTTGTAGTCACCTGCTCAACCATCACATCGATGTTACCATGTGGGGGTGAGTGAAGGGTGACTGCGGGGGTAAAAGTTTCCCTGTCTGCCTTGTTTAAAGCCCATCTGGACAGGCGCCCATGGGCATGAGGCCGGGGCAGTGACAGGAAGAAGATGGGAAGTGGTCACTACCATACAAGTAATCATGTGCTCTCCAGTGGATAGGTGAGAGAAGTCCTCGATTGCAAATGGATAAATCAATGGCCGAGTAACTACCTCGAGCCACAATGAAATGTGTGGTGGCCCCAGTATTCAAGAGCCAGAGGTCGAACTGAAACAGTAAAGTTTTGAAATCTCTGCCTCAGCCAGTAAGCACAGTGGCACCCCACAAGGGGTTAGGGGCGCTAAAATCTCCCAAAAGTAGAAAAGGCTTAGGGAGTTGATCAATCAGTGCAGCTAATACATTCAAGGATACTACACCATCTGGAGGAAGATATACATAGCAGGCAGTTATTTCCTGCGTCATCCTTATTCTGACAGCCACATCTTGAAGAGGGGTTTGAAGGGGCACAGTTTCACTACAGACTGAGTTTAAGACATAAACACAAACTCCACCTGACACTCATTTATAGTCACTATGGTTCCTGTAGTATCCCTTATAGCCGCAGAGGGCAGGGGTTCGCATTGCTGGGAACCAGGTTTCATGGAGGGCAATGCAGGAAGCAGGTGTAAAGCTTAACAGTTGCTGTAGCTCAGCTAGGCAGTGGAAAAAACCGCTGCAAATCCACTGGAGGATGACATCATTGTGAGACTTGGAAGGCATGGAATATTCCATGAGGCAGGTTATGCCTCAGGGTCACCTGCTGCCACTGACTTATTGCTTGAGCAGTCTATATTCATTTTGTCTGAGAGTCCAGCGAGATCTAGGTCCTCAGCGGATGCCAAAATTGCCACCTTTTTCCCAGACACAGAGCTTATAGGTAGCAGTTGTGTGGGTGCCACTACAATTTTCTTGGTCTTAGGGATCTTCTTTTTGGACTTTTCTTGCTGTTCCTTGGGTTTCTCTGGCTGGGAGGGCTTCACTGATGCCGTCTCCGGGACTGAGGATGAAGCCCTATGCCCAGCTGCTTTTGGGCACTACAGTCACTGACGGGCATCTTATTTCCCACTACCAGAAACCTGGGAAGGGATTGACCCAAGGGACCCCTTCTCGGTGAGAGGAGCCAAAGGAGACTTATGCTTCTCCGGCTGAGAAGTGAGGACTGGTGTCCCTGATGGTTGAAGAGGGGGAGGGGGGGGGGGAGAGGGGAGGGGCAGTGCTCCCAAGGTACGTGGTGCGGGAGCAACATCAGGGGAAGAGCCCCCCCCCCCCCCCCCCCCCCCCCCCCCCCGCCCATCAAGGAGGCAGGTGTAGCCTTCTGGCTCTGAGAGCCGACTGGAATTTGCGGAACTGATGGGGCTACTACTGTTCTTGTAGCGCCGGCATAAATGAGAAGGTCATAGATACAGGATGTAGGCGTGCATATTTTCTCTTAGCATCAATGTAGGTCAGTCGGTCCATTTTATTGTATTCCATGGTTTTATTCTCTTTCTGTAAAATCCTGCTGTCTGGCGAGCAAGGTGAATGATGCTCTCTGCTGTTGACACAGATGGGAGGCGGGCCACACGGAGTATTGGGATGTGATGGACGTCCACAATCTCGACAAGTGACGCTAGAACTACAGCGGGAAGACATATGGCCGAACTTCCAGCAGTTAAAGCACAGCATTGGGGGAGGGGTATATGGCTTGACATCACAGCAGTAGACCGTCACCTTGACCTTCTCGGGTAAGGTGTCACCCTCGAAGGCCAAGATGAAGGCACCTGTGGCAACTTTATTATCCCCTCAGACCTCAATGGATGCGCCGGACGAAATGAACACCTTGCCGCTCTAAAGTGGTGTGCAGCTCGTCGTCAGACTGCAAAAGAAGGTCCCTGTGGAATATAATACCCTGGACCATATTTAAGCTCTTATGTGGTGTGTTGGTAACAGAGACATCCCCCAACTTGTTACAAGGGAGAAAAGCCCGTCACTGGGCAGAGGATGCTGTTTTTATCAAGACTGACCCAGAACGCATTTTAGACAAGCCCTCCACTTCCCCAAACTTGTTCTCTAAATGTTCTATAAAAAAATTGTGGTTCCACTGAAACAAAGGAGTCCTCATCAGTTCTCGTGCATACAAGGTACCGGGGTGAATAAGGTTTGCTGCCATCCTTAGCCTGGCATTATTCCCATGGTGTGGCCAGGGAGGGGAATGATTTAGGGTCATACTTTCTTGCATTGAACTGAGACTTGGAATGCTTAGTGACTGCTGGTGTTTGATCACCAGCAAGTGATGACATGGTACACTTCGTCGCACATCATCTGCCCTGATGGCACCCACTCCGACCAGGGGCCCTCCCCATGGGCCCCAACCAGCCGCAGCAAAAGCCACCTGGCAGGATGGCCTTCGCCGAGAGTCCCAATGCCCCAGGGTGACGAGCATCTACTCCTTGGCATACACAGGGAGTTAATGGCGCAGGCATCAGCAGAGCGATCCCTGTGTTGTCAGGGGACTACAACCGACTGGGTACATGGCGGCCCCAGCACAACGGACTGGCTACTGTGCTGGATATGAGGGGCAAAGAAGTCCATGGTCATCGTCGGCACAAAAAGTGACATTGCATAGTGCATGGTGGAAAATGTACCCAGGAAGGTGTCCTCACCCAAGAGATGGAGATCGAGCTGGACTGCAGTGCAATGACAAGAAAGTGGGCTGAAGATCTGAAGGCACAATGGATACTATGCACCATGCAAGGCGCCCTTCCCCATTTGGCTCGGTCTTTGGGAAAATTTTGAAGAATGGAGGTCAAACCCTACAGGGGACCATCACATAAAGGCCGAAAAGTGAGTGACTCCTTTTAGTTGCCTCTTACAGCAGGCAGGAATTCCCTGGGCCTATTCTAATCCCCGGACCCGCAGGGGGGACTTCATCAGTTAAAGAGGGCCTGGAGTTGGGCAGTCACATGTGTATGATGTGTGCTTTCTTGTGTGTATGAATGGCTTGTGTGTGCCATTTACTGACAAAGGCTGTGGCCCAAAGCTTTATGTAAGTGTCCTTTAATTGTCCTTGTCTGCAATTTAAAATGTCTTCTTTACGGTAAGTGGCAACCTGTCTTTCCCTGCATTTGCATGTAACTGCAATTTTTTTTAAGAGCAAATTCCACAGGCACTGGAATCCAACTGTGTGAACTTCAGCAGGACACTAAATTTTTATTCCTACTGTTGGCTTTTTTATTTTAGTATTTAGCAACACTCCTAGAACCAATTACAAACAGGTAGTTCTGTCACTGAACAACATCATCACAAGTTGTAGGCAACAACTATCAAGTAGCAGGTTGTAATGAACACCACATGATTCAGTTCACCTTTCAGCAAGTAACCAAGTGTGTGTTATGAGATACAAGCAGGAGTCGAATTTAACCCTCAACTACTACGGACTGCCTCTCTACGATTTTTTGTCTTATGACATTTCACACACCCCGGGGATGCAAGATGGCCTCTTCTGTGTACCTTCCTATTACATGGCAAGCTACAAGTGTCATAACTCTTGCATTGTTGCTGCTCTGTTTCTTATTTATAGGTCTTGAAAGGTCTCACAGATGTACCATAGTGTTTGTGTAGCAGTTCTGTTGCATGCTACTGTTTCTCCGTAGTGGGGAAAGCTGGATCTTCTATGAAACGTGTTTTTTGTAGGACAGAGGTGTATGTTCAAGAACATCTCAGTGAATCCTTTGGTGAAGACTTTGACGACAATGATAATGACCCTAAATTTGAGGTATTTAGTGATAACGACACTAATTCAGAGCAGGACACTGAAACTGGCGAAGATGTGACGGCACATGATGATGGGGTCATTCCACGTCTTATCATGCAGGTCATGTCACCCATCACTTCAGATTGTCATGAAACTTTGCACATTTGGTTATACTTATAACATAAGAACTTCTGCAAAATCTTTTTGCTCTCAGACTAAAACATTTTTTTATATTTAATTTTATGTGTAGTGATATTCTGATAACTGGACTCTGCAAGAATGTCAATGCAAAATGGTACTTATCTACATAAATGCCCGTAACTCAGGTGTTTATGAAGCTTTTGCTTTGAATTTTTTTTTCACAAGTTAAGAGAAGCACATACTTAATAGGCATGTAATTATTTACGCAGTAAAGTTACAAAGAACAATACAAAAAATTAATGTGTGTCACTTTCCAATTTCCCGAAAAAGTACACGCACATTGAAGGATGCTTATATCACATTTCTCCAGTGTGGTGGGAACTTATAATTAGTCTTACATAAACCCAAGAAAGTACACATTGTAATAAAATTATTAATAGGTTGTCTATGAATGGACTCACAAAAAATTTGAACTCACAATACTTTGTGTTGCAAAGAAAATAATAATAATAAATATCATCCATACCTGACACCCACTGCTTTAGACTTTCACGAAGCTTTTTCTACTTGTTGCTTTCTGCATTGCGAAAGTCAGCACAATATTTCTGCTTGAACGTCATGTAGTTTGAGGGGGAAAAAATGGAATTTTTTTTACAAATGTAAATGCCGCAACTGAAATTTGTCATTTGGATTGCATTACTTCAGACAAAAACAATAAAAATTATTATTATTATAATAGAAAGTATCTTATTTTCAACACATTACTGCCATATTTCCTCAAATGTCACAGAAGGGATGTATCTTTATTGGGAAAAAATATAATAACTATTCTTATGAGAATACAAAAATCAACTTAAGCTGTTGTGGTGCAAACAATGATTTTTAAATATGTAGAACACTTGCTGACAGATGATACATCATTTATTTTTATCAAAACTATGATATTATTAGAAAAAAATGGTGCACCATGAGTTTTGATAGATATTGGATGTTCATTGAACATATGTCACATCATTGTTCAGAAGATCATTCAAATAAGATTATGTAAACTGACAACCTATGGTAAGACTACCTCGTGAAAGTACAAAGCTAAAAGTTACAACTTCAATTGAAACATTTTCACTACACAGGTTAACTTTATTTAGAGTGTCAAATTAGCATCTTTAAACAACAATTATTCTAACAACACTAATGTTAATTTAAAGTGTACATTTTCAGCAGTGAGGATTCCTGAAACTATCAATGAAACTTCTTAACATCTCTGTTTTTAGTCCATTGTGACAAATTATATTGTGTTAACTTCATATCTTTTTCATTGGAGCAACACATTCTGCCTAATGATGTTGACTTAGGTACGCCAACAGCACATAAAGTGTTTTCCAAAGGCACATAACTAGACTCTTCCTTCTCAGGCCAAAAGAATGACACTGTTGGTCCAGGTGGGTGCAAAAAAAGTAGTTCAATGTCTCCATCACAGACATTTCTGACAAAGGCAAAGTACCATCTGTCATCATATACAGCTGCTACAAAATAATATTTTTGAAGATGAGTGCATGTCCATCGTAGGGCATTTGCACTGAATGAAAGGGGGGGGGGGGGGGGGGGAATCAAGGAAGGCGAAGTTACTCTTCTGATCTCTAAAAGAATCACATGAATGTGGGTAAGTGGGTTGTAATGGTGAAAATTCCTGGTACCAGGTATTGTGCAGGTTGTCGAAAATCTCTTCCAGGTTTTTGTATAGGAAATCTGCATTGATTTTCTCAAAATAAATTGTCAAATTTGCAGAAATCAAACACCAGATGCAGTTGTTATTTGTCCACCACCAGCTAGTTGAAGACTAGCTCTTCTTAATATACATTTTATAGTTCCTCCCAAACCATCATACAGGAAATTACCGTGGCTAGTAGCAATAAAGAAATGCTCATCATAAATAGAAAAATCGTTTTTGTGTTCTCACATATTTTTAAAGCTTTTTCTATTCTCACACTGAGCAGCACATCTATCAGTGAAATAATGCACTTTCTTTACTTGTGGGCAACGCTTTGCAAGCCACTTAACCATTTCTTTCTGAACAGCATTTACAAATCCTACATAATGTTCCATATCATCAATTATAAAGCAGTGGTTCACTATTGCCAATTTACTTTCTTCATTTACCACGTAAACACACACGGAATGTATTGCACAGCTGCTTCTTGTCCAGTGGTAACTCAATTTCATTCTGAATTACTAAACTGTAGTTTTCAGCAAAGTCCATTAACAGAATTACCGTACATTTTCCGGGGTTAGATTTTCTTTCAATTTTTTTCAATGATTTTGACTGACAGATACAAATGAGTGTGGTTCAAATGCCTGTAATTTTTTTACCAATAAGTATACATGCTCACCAACAGTTGCACACTGCTTCACCTATTCTGACCAATGATCTGTGTTTATCCACTGGCTGAACTAAATATCACCACCATCTTTGTAAGCTAATTTTGTTTTAATAGTTCTGACACTGAATGAGTGCTGGCAGCACCAGCTAAAGTACACCATAATTTAGAAAGACTAATGTTAATGTTTGGATTCTCCCATATAGAACAAGAGTTCAGTTCTCTTAAGTTGCAAAGGAAGTGTTGTTTTTGCATATATACATTCTTCTGAAAGCCAACTGTCTTTTCCTCCCGGTAACATTAAAGTATATTCATCATTTTGGTAACAATCAGTGACAATCTTTTACACTTCATCAGCAATAACTTTCCCCCTTTTTGTTTAGGGATTGATAGGATACCTATTTCTGTTTTGTTTCCTTACTTGTCAAACCACATACTCACTACCACTGAATTCTGACATGGTTTTCTTTTGGCCAAGAGGGTGGGGGTTGAAGTTAAAATTTGAATTTTTTTTAGGTACTCTTACATTAGCCATTTTTTCTTTCATTAACAATATCATGGCATCAAAATCTTTGGTTTCTTAGCAATTTTATGATCAAATTTTTCTTCTCTACAGTCAGAATCTTCAATACTGCAAACTAATGCCCAGTACACTTTTTTTCCAAAACATGCTTCACTTTTTCTACCCTCTTTTTGCCACAAGAAGCCTTCCTGTGATTTGTAACGGAGTAAAGTTCTAAGGGAGACCACACTAAATCATGCAAAGATTTATTTGCATCCTCAGCACTTTGACTTTTTAGTACTTATTCTTGAAATGTCACCTCTGGGTCAAAAATGGTTCAAATGGCTCTGAGCACTATGGGACTTAACATCTGTGGTCATCAGTCCCCTAAACTTAGAACTAGTTAAACCTAACTAACCTAAGGACATCACACACATCCATGCCCGAGGCAGGATTCGAACCTGCAACCGTAGCAGTCGCACGGTTCCGGACTGAGCGCCTTAACCGCGAGACCACCGCGGCCGGCACCTCTGGGTCATCTGCATCACTCATTTCTATCACTGATGTCAGTTTTCTGTTCACAAATCTTACTATGTGCACACTTTTTGGCCTGGTTTTACACAACAAAGACAAGCAAACTGACCTCGAAGATATTTCAACTGTTGTTCTTGAAAGGATCACAAGAAATTCTTTGACGACTTTCAAAAACTTAAGTAATAGTACATACGATGTCCACATGCAGCACCACTTTCTTGATCTCATGGAAAGCTTACAATGGATCGCAGCAATATCAAATCTCATTGGTCTTAACTCAGCTCTTCTTTTTTTTGTAGAGTTTATAGAAAGGTATAGTTTGTCAAATGACATGGTGTTTATAGTCCTTTCCAACATTGCATGAATTCACATTTTCCACTGCTATTATCTGAGCACTAATTCACTAAAAACATACCTTATACAATGATTGGTGCCGCACCACAAACAGTTATAATCTCTCTCTCAAAAAAGCAACGAGGAACCGAGACCAAATAGACTAACTGTTGCATGTAACTTATTCTCAACAATGAATTTCAGCAATTGTTGCATTGTTTTCAGGCCTATAAAGGTTTCAAACAAGCTACTGCTGCCTAAGAACTTTTTTTATCACTATGAGCAGTTGATTGGGTCAACACATAAATCACATATATTTTAGTCTTTAAAATATTACTGAATTAGTCAAATGAAAGGAAATAAATTTCCACTAATGTTAACTTGTCTGCCTAGAATGAGTTATTCTTAAATATATGCTAATGTGATACCCCTGCATCTGAGGCAGTGTGAAAGTGAATAGATGAACTTCCTTACAATGACCCTTTTCCATTACAGCAAAAAATATTTTGATTTAATCTGTGTATGTCCATTAGTAGAAAATCCATTAAAATTTTTATTTTATTAGAAAGCTTACAATCTAGGGGTTCTTTGAGACCAAAATCAGGTTCCCTGCAGGTTGGAGAAATATGATATAAGCATTTTCTCACATTCTCGCAATTTTTCTGAAATCAAAAATTGACATATACTAATATATTTTTTTTAAAACTATCTTTGTACCTTTACTGCTTCAATAACTGGATACCTATTAATTATACGCCTTACTTCTGGGGGGGGGGGGGGGGGGGGGGGGGGGGGGAACCTAATTGAAAGCTTCATAAACACCTGAGTTATGGGCATTTATGTAGATAAGTACCATTTTGCATTGACATTCTTTCAAAGCCCAGTTACTACATTTAAAATTCGATAAAAAATAAAGTTATAGTTTGAGACCAAAAAAATTTTGCACGTGTTCCCGTGTCGTAAGCATGAGCAAACGAGCAAAGTTTTGTGAATATCTGAGGTAGAGGGTTACAAATCCTTGAATTACTGTGTGTTTTGACATGGAATGACCAGATGGAGAATTTACTTCTTCAGTAAGAACAGATGTTTTCACTGGGAGGAACAGCAGACACCACCTAACGTAAGAACAAGGCACCGCAATATTGACTTGCAGCTTCCTGGGCTGTGACAGTCTGCAAAAAGTCTTTGAGAAAAGCCTTTGGTTTTGCATGTATGGAAACTGTTCGTCACCAAAGATATTCTAGACGAAATCATTCTATGGACAAATCTAAAAATACCTGAACTTAGAGGACAGTATACAAATGATTGTTCCATATCTACAAGGAGCTGATGCTATTGAATTGAACATGCTAATTGGCCTATTAGAGTATTCAGCCATTTTCAGATTAGGGAACAAATCGGTTAACAGCTTGGTTGAAACCGATGGAACAGGCAGAGATGTTTTCATGCAGTGTTAGTAAATACAATTATGATCAGAATGGGAGAAAGAAGGTAGACAAGTCCGCAACAATTTCACAAATTTGTGTGTTTCAGGTGTGTTCAGAAAATATACGCCAAACAAACGGGCAAAATTCGGCTTGAAGATTCAGTGCTTGACTGATGATCATACAATTTACTTGTATAATGTGCACATTTATTCCTGAAAAGACAGTAATGGTCACATCCTTTGTATAAGAAAGTTCGCAGTATCCCACACAGGTTGTTCTTCGACTAGTGAAACCCACTGAACACACATGGAGAAATATTACAGGTGACAACTGGTATCCGTCAGTAGAACTAGCCAATGAACCACGGAAAAAAGGCCTCACATACATCAGTACGGCGAAAAAAAAAAAAAAAAAAAAAAAAAAAAAAAAAAAAAAAAAAAAAAAAAAAAAAAAAAGATACCTCAGCAGCTTCTACCTAATAAGAAACAAGATGTGAAGACAACTGTTTATGGTTTTACAGGAGACATGACAGTGATTTCCTTCATACCCAAGAAGTCCAAAGCTGCAATACTGTTTTTTTCTGTGCACCGTGCAACAAACAATGATCCTGAATCAGAAAAACCTGAGCTCATCCTGTTTTATAACACAAGAAAATCTGGTGCGGACTGTCTCCACCAGAGGTGTGCACCTTATTCATCAAGTCACCCCCAAGAAGTTGGGCTTTGGTCATTTTTTTCACATTAGTGGATGCTGCTTGTGGTGTGAATTCTTATGTGATACATGAAGATTATCCAAAGCCAAAAGTAATGACAAGACTGATCGCCAGGAAGACTCAAGCAAGAGATCTTTCTGAGTCTCGTATGAAACAGACTTTTTATTGAACACTTGCGACGAGAGGTGAGTGACAATATTAGAAGTATAATTTGCATACAAAATGTGCTTCAGACATCGAAAAAACAGACGCAGGGACTCATTATACTTGGTAAGTAGCTCTTACACTTTCTCTTGAAAGTAAAATATAGCAAAGTTTCTCTCTTTATTGAATTATGGAGCGCAATAGTCACTCTATATTGAAATGACAAGCACTAAACTCGAAACTTACTTTGATTACAATTACTCATAAAGGAATCGTTTTTTCCAACTATTTATATTGCAATTCTGTAATCTCTCTCTGATGATAATCTGTGAGTGAGTAGAGAGCTAACTATCTAGGCTTACTGTTATTTTTGTAACACACAAATTAAGAATATTCTGCAAATTTTGTTGTGTTTTATACATATAAATGTTTTAAATCGTGCATTGTTTAAAAAACATATAAATTTCCACACAATCTACTTCTAATAAGTGTAATGACGACAGGATGTCATGAAAAAAATATTCAACGGTTTCGTACATAGTACATAAAAAGTTGGTCTGAGAGGCTCTCCATAGTACCTATATTCCTACAACGTCCGTAGTAGTTAACGGTTAAAGATAACATAATGTATATAAATTTAATTGGTGTTCGGATTATGAGAGTACTTACGCTGTCGGCTGCATGCCACAGCGTATTCCAGTCCAACTTCGGTATGAGCCGGGTCACAAATTCTGAATTAAATTCAGATTCTAGAATTTTAATGTCCTTAGCCTTGAACGAAGAAAAATTTGTTGTGAGCTGATCAAATATCCACACAATTAAGAATTCAAAAGCTGTCATTTAAATTACGATAGATTAACTTACCACTATTCCGAGAGGATAACCTACAGTTACGCCTTTCATACACCGCGATGTCAACAAGTTATGAGTTAATAGCTTCATTTTCAGAGCCTGCAAGGCTGTTTATAACAGTTTCACAAACAAATAAAAAGCAGCTCTCTAGTCGAGAGACAATACAACACCCCACGTGCAGAATTCTCTCGGCCTGTCACTGGATATTGGATTCAAAATACAAATGTTGTCACTCCGATTTTTCTTATGTTAAGGTCTTTGAAATATTATCGATCTTCGTGTGAAAGATAGTCATCCGCCGCCAACGGCAATGACAGTAGTATCTTTGCATCTGTCAGTGTCGCCAGAGATGTAGACCAATGTTTTCGCGTAGGAGTCTGTGCTGCATAACAAATGTGTTTTGTTGAAATGTCATGTAATCATATGTGAGTGTTATTTTCAAAAACTGTAATTCAGCTTTATGTGGAAGGATTTTCACTGCCTGCGATAATTGTTGCATACTTGATTTTATAACATGACAGCAGAACAATGAATTATTAAGTGCATTATTACTGCAGTCATTGGGTTACTAAATAAAAAAGAAAATATGGCACAGAGTAGCTCCAGTGGCACGTCGTCTAGGCGGCACGGGAGGAGCGATCACGATACAGCTTCATTAACATCAAGCAGATATGCCGACGCCGAATGGGAAGCCAAGGAGGTACGTATTCTTGTCAACTGCTGCATGGTACAGTACAACAGTACATGATGAAGTTGACGGTTTAGCCTCATTTATTTTTGCATTTAAAGGCATTACGGCAGAGAGAATTGGAGGAAGCAAGAGCTCGCGCAACCCAGATGGAAAAGACGATGAGATGGTGGTCTGATTGTACTGCAAACTGGAGAGAAAAATGGAGCAAGGTACATAAAATATAATATTTTTTGCTAGTATTGTATTGGAAACTATCTGCTCAACATGCATCTACTGTAATTATGATTTACCTGGAAAAAGAGCTAGTATTGTTCAAGTAGGTGTTTCATATAGTATTTTCCTATCACGTTTGAAAAGAGTATGAAACAGTACATTGGTACTTCGATGGAAATGTCAACAAGTCAACGTGGACTAGTTCTTCGTGTTAATGTGTTAGGTTCAGGAACCCAGACATCTAAGAATTGTTTCCTGACAAGCTAAGCAAGGAAGTAGGATAGGTATTCATATACAGAAAAATCAGCTTGTGTTTCTAGAATATACTGCATAGTGTATTGTACTGCTTTCCTAGTCTACTCATAGTTCCGTAAATGAGTTCCCAGACTCATTCGTGTATGACAGTGCTAAGAGACTGGCAGGCGGTTCTGCTTTGATGAAGATTACTTTATGATGTGGTGTGAGATGCAGATTTTCTACTTGCCAATGTAGGCTTAGTATCTATGTGTCATGTAAATCAGATCAGTTAGACAAATTCTGAAAAATTGGTAACTCATACATAAATATGTCTTTAGGATGACTCAATTAATGAAATGAAATGTCGACCCATTGCTCCTCAGTTTGGAGCTGATTAGAGACCTTCTGTTTTTGAAACTTTGCTCCTGAACATTTCCTTTTCCATTACTCATGCTTGCCATATGTTGTTTCATTGTAAGTCTTTCTTGGCTATTGAATTCAAGTGTTTGTGGACTGATTTTTTTCCCCATAAATATTTAAGAGTCTTGCTGTTCGTCAATTGTCATATTTCCAAAGTTTCCTCGTCGTCAGCATTTCTGACTTTTCTATGTTCTGATAAATTTTGTTATTCCTTTTTAATTTAAAAAATTCTGAATTTATATAGAGGATGTAATATATTCCTTACATAAATTTTCATTCTAATACTTAAGGATTCACGAGCGTAGACGATAGGCATTCATATTTCACCAGCGTGTTATAGTACTTTATTTTAATATACATCTACATTGTCAAATTGGTTGATATTCCATGTGACTAAGTATTTTGTATATCACCTATGTGTGTGTATTAACTGTCACCTAACCAAGCACTATTAATGCAGCTTTAATGAAACTGGTTTCAAAATGAACTTGGGAATTTGAAATTAGTTGCCAGTGTGATAAAACACAACTACGACAGAATTACAACAAAGAATTTACTATCGAAGTTGTTGGTGCTGTCCCAACATCATGTTGGAAATACACATTCTTCGTGATTCTTAAGCTAGCCATTGTGGTCCATAAAATTTTTGTTCCAAATTATCACAATTTGTTCCAAGATGCTATTGAAAAGGAGTGTATTTATTTTGAAGTGTCAAATGCCCTACCCATAAATTTTGAGGTTTAAGTTTTTCAACTTAAACTTGACTCCACACATACAGATGACGTTTCTCAGGTTCTGTGTCAACAGAGTCAAAACCTTTTATACAGTTAATGAATGTTACTATATCTGGAGTATGTATATATTACAAATTGTGGACGTCAGTTTGAAAATCTCTTCGAAGCAGGATGTACACTATCTAAACACACACATCTAAACACACAGTGATATCCATTTAGTTGACTGTCATGTATAAATACCTTGTTCAATAATAACGGAAGCAATCAGTTATTGACAAATTGGAGAGAGAAAAAAATCTACTCACCAAGCAGCAGCAGAACACACACATAAAAGATGGTTGTAATTGGCAAGCTTGTGTGGCCAGTGGCTCCTTCTTCAGGCAGAAGGGTTGAAGGGGAAGGAAAAAGGGTGAAGGAACAGGACTGGAGAGGTCTAGGAAAAAGGGGTAGATTTCAGGAAAGTCACCCAGAAACGTGAGTCAGGGGAGACTTACCCTACGGTGTGAGAAGGAAAGACTGATTGTTGGGGACTGTATCGGACAAGATTTGAATGCCTGAGACTGCTTTTCTCTTGTGCATGATGTTTAAGCAGTAATATCTGTCTGCATATTACCGTGTCTCCCACCTTTAAGCTCTCAGGTTTTCAAATCTCATCCTGTGGAGTCCCCAACAATCATGCATTCCCTCTCATCCTGTAAGGTAAGTCACCCCTGACTCACAGTTCTGGGTGACTTTCCCGAAATACACCCCTTTTTCCTAGACATGTCCAGTCCTTTTCCTTCACCCCTCTTCCTTCCCCTTCAGTGCTTCTCCTGAAAGAGCAGCACCTGGCTCCAAAAGCTTGCTAATTACAACAGTCTTTTATGTGTGTGTTCTGCTACTGCTTGGTGAGTAGATTTTTTATGTATCCAATTAAATAATTTTGTTCAATAATGTTGAGAAGGCTATGTTTTCCTAAATTTCTTTTAAGATTATTTGTATATCTTCAACAATTTTTCATATAGACTATTTTAAAATTTCACCTGTTAAAAAAGTCTTCCTCACTGTTTTTTATTACTTTCCTAATTTATGATTTTGTTCTCGACAGTTCAGAAGGTCTTTGAAATGTTTTGCAGAAGTACTTCACAGTTCTTGGGGATGTGTGTGGTCAGTTTTGCCATTTAGATCACTGAAGCAAAAACTTGATGCTTGAAGGCTATTTATGTTGTTCTTGAAGGTCTGACAGACATTTTGTGTGTTATTTTTTGTGTGATCGTCCTGTATCTTCGCTAGGTGTGATTTTTGGAAAATATACTTTTTGTTTCTTTTATTTGTAGCTTAAATAGCTCATAATGTTAACTCCTTGAGAACATTTCCATTTTTTCCATTCTTTTTGTTACTAGTATCTCACAGATGTCATTCTGTCAGCTCTTTTCTTTAGTTTCAGCTGATACATTACATTATTATTTTTAAATAATTTTTGTCATGTTGTTACAAAAGATCATATTTAAACATTGAGTTAATAATTAAATCACTAAAGACCAAGAACTCTCATGGATGTGACGGGGTATCTAGCGGAATACTGAAGTATTGTTCTATGTATGTTAGCCCAGTACTTAGCCATATCTGTAACTTTTCCTTTAGGAGTGGTCGGTTTCCTGACCGATTAAAGTACTCGATAGTGAAGCCACTTTATAAAAAGGGAGACAGGGATAATGTTGACAATTCTAGACCTATTTCTATGCCATCAGTGTTTGCTAAAGTTATTGAGAGGGTTGTATATACAAGGTTACTGGAGCATTTAAATTCACATAATTTGCTGTCAAATGTACAGTTTGGTTTTAGAAATGGTTTAACAACTGAAAATGCTATATTCTCTTTTCTCTGTGAGGTTTTGGACAGATTAAATAAAAGGTTGTGAATGCTAGGTGTTTTCTTTAATTTAACAAAGGCTTTTGACTGTGTTGACCACAAAATATTACTGCAGAAGTTGGACCATTATGGAGTAAGGGACAATTGTTTCACTTCTTACTTTAAGAACAGAAAGCAGAAGGTGATTCTCCACAATATTGAGAGTGGTAGTGATGTTCAGTCCCAATGGGGCACTGTTAAGTGGGGCGTTCCCCAAGGGTCGGTGCTGGGGCCACTGCTGTTTCTTATTTATATAAATGATATGCCTTCTAGTATTACAGGTGATTTAAAAATATTTCTGTTTGCTGATGACACCAGCTTGGTAGTGAAGGATCTTGTGTGTAATATTGAAACAGTATCAAATGATGTAGTTCATGAAATAAGTTTGTGTCTTGTGGAAAATAATTTGATGCTAAATCACAGTAAGACCCAGTTTTTACAGTTTCTAACGCACAATTCAACAAGAACCGATATTTTGATCAGACATAATGGGCATATTATAAGCGAGATGGATCAGTTCAAGTTCCTAGGCGTTCTGATAGATAGTAAGCTGTTGTGGAAAGCCCATGTTCAGGATCTTGTTCAGAAACTAAATGCTGCTTTATTTACCATTAGAACAGTATCTGAAATAAGTGACAGTACAACATGAAAAGTAGTCTACTTCGCATATTTTCATATGCTTATGTCATATGGTATTATTTTTTGGGGTAATTCTTCTGATTCGAAAAGGCTATTTTTGGCTCAAAAATGGGCTGTTCGACCTATGTGTGGTGTAAGTTTGAGAACCTCTTGTCGACCCTATTCAATAGTCTGGGAGTTCTGACATTGCCCTCACAGTATATATTTTCTTTAATGTCGTTTGTTGTTAGCAATATTAGCTTATTCCCAAGAGTTAGCAGCTTTCACTCAGTTAATACTAGGCAGAAATCAAATCTGCATGTGGAATGCACTTCCTTGACTCTTGTGCAGAAAGGAGTGCAGTATTCTGCTGCATCCATTTTCTGTAAGCTACCACAAGAACTCAAAAATCTTAGCAGCAGCCCAAACACTTTTAAGTCTAAACTGAAGAGTTTCCTCATGGCTACTCCTTCTATTCTGTCGAGGAGCTCCTGGAAGAGCTGAAAAATTAAGCAAATTCCAGTGTTACATTGTTGATTTTCTTTATTTAAACTTACGATTTGTTGCCTGAATATTTTACTTATATTTCATTTTATCTGTTTCTACTATCGTGTTATAATTTCATGTATTGACTCGTTCCGTGACCATGGAGACTTCTCCTTAATTTGGTCCCACGGAACAATAAATAAATAAATAAAATAAAATGATGAAGGATGAAGAGGACGTGGTAATAATTGTCAACATTTATTTGAAGATTCTGAATCAGAGATTAATTTTCTTTGACCTGAGGGAAATTGTATTTTAAGGAGAGAGAGTTCGGCACAGTGAGGTCGATCGCATTTCAGTAATATCCACAGTTAGTTATATGTTCCAGTGATCATTTACCCTATTTATCATAATTTCATGGAACAAGTCAATTTCCAGGCCTGTTGGATGCACAAAATAGAAAAACATAGATGTGGAAAGTATTTGCACTCGGGAAAGTTTTAATTAGACATCTACCTAGTGGAACATGGCACCCCCTTTTTGCCATAGTGATAGTAAGGGTTACTTCAAACACTAAAAGTGATGGAGAGCCATCCTGATCTATGATTGCTGAGCCACCACCTGTAACTCGTGGAGCCCTCAGAGGGCGTACAACTCCTCTGTGAGTACATCACTGGTGAATACAGGGTCACAAGACTATGCAATATTGTTTCCCTTTCCCTGTTGCAACTAACTTCTGATTGTCCTTTACACTCCCCATGGGGATTCAGTCAGTGATGATTGGGTACAGGCATAGCAAATCTGGTATTCTTGAGCTGCGAGATGGTAAACACTATCAGTCTGTTATTACCATAATCTCTTGCATGTTTCAGTGACCATTGTACAGGACATGATGCCTCAATGTGAACGACTCAGGTAATGACCCTGCTCGGAGCAGGAATTTTCCAACTTTTTTTGAAGAAAATTCGGGGATTTGAAGTAACTTAGAGAGTACTCTGCTGCATTGGCTCCTTACTTAGCTTGCATTTATCACGAATCTCTTGCCCAACATAAAGTCCCAAGCGACTGGAAAAAACCGCAGGTGATGCCTGTATATAAGAAGGTAGAATCACGGATCCTCAAAATTACAAACCAATATCCTCAACATCGGTTTGTTGCAGGATTCTCGAACATATTCTCAGTTCGAATATAATGAATTTCCTTGAGACAGTGAAGTTGCTGTCCATACATCAGCATGGCTTTAGAAAGCATCGCTCCTGTGAAACGTAACTCGCCCTTTTTTCACATGATATCTTTTGAACCATGGATGAAGGGTATCAGACGGATGCCATATTTCTTGACTTCCGGAAAGTGTTTGACTCGGTGCCCCACTGCAGACTCCTAACTAAGGTACAAGCATATGGGATTGGTTCCCAAGTATGTGAGTGGCTCGGAGACTTGTTAAGTAATAGAACCCAGTATATTGTCCTCGATGGTGAGTGTTCATCGGAGGTAGGGTATCATCTGGAGTGCCCCAGGGAAGTGTGGTAGGTCCGCTGTTGTTTTCTATCTACATAAATGATCTTTTGGGTAGGGTGGATAGCAATGTGCAGCTGTTTGCCAATGATGCTGTGGTGTATGGGAAGGCGTCGTCGTTGAGTGACTGTAGGAGGATACAAGATGACTTGGGCAGGATTTGTGACTGGTGTAAAGAATGCAGTTAACTCTAAATATAGATAAATGTAAATTAATGCAGATGAATAGGAAAAAGAATCCCGTAATGTTTGAATACTCCATTAGTAGTGTAGCGCTCGACACAGTCACATCGATTAAATATTTGGGCATAACATTGCAGAGCAATATGAAGTGGGATAAGCATGTAATGGCAGTTGTGGGGAAGGCGGATAGTCGTCTTCGGTTCATTGGTAGAATTTTGGGAAGATGTGGTTCATCCATCTGTGAAGGAGTCTGCTTATAAAACACTAATATGACGCATTCTTGAGTACGGCTCGAGCGTTTGGGATCCCTATCAGGTCGGTTTGAGGGAGGACAGAAGCAATTCAAAGGCGGGCTGCTAGATTTGTTACTGGGGTTTGATCATCACACGAGTGTTACGGAAATGCTTCAGGAACTCTGGTGGGAGTCTCTGGAGGAAAGGAGGTGTTCTTTTGGTGAATCGCTACTGATGAAATTTAGAGAACCAGCATTTAAGGCTAACTGCAGTACAATTTTACAAAGATAAGATAAGAGAGATTAGGGCTCGTACAGAGGCATATAGACAGTCATTTTTCCCTCGTTCTGTTTGGGAGTGGAACAGGGAGAGAAGATGCTAGTTGTGGTACAAGGTACCCTCCGCCACGCACCGTATGGTGGTTTGCGGAGTATGTATGTAGATGTAGTAGACTTGCACATACGTAGACAGAAAGAGAACATAAGGCCCTGGAACCACCTGTTTTTTCAATTTATTGTGCTGTACTCTGAGAAAAGCTTTAGTCACAGTCAGTGCTCCCACATAAACAGAAGTAATACATATATGCAGTTGTAATGGTGTTGAGGAGACTGCAGAGGGGAGGTGGTTCTCTGCTGTGGGTGGATGGAAGCATAGACGATGAAGGCAACCAACTGTTGATGTAGTTCAATATTGTTAAAAGTAAACAAATGTAGTACAACACACCCACGCTAAACAGACAGAGAGCAGTGGGCAATGATTGCCGCATCCAAGATCAGTAATGTGAATGTGCTGCTTTCAGCATTTATCGAGGAGGCAGTCCGGTAGTGAGCGGCCGTCTGCTGCCGAGTCAGGGTGACGAGATCATGTCCCAGTTTGGTAATGAACCTAGAAGGTGATAGCGGTGGTATCCAGATGACAAACCCTGTGCTGATGGCTGGTCCATTGTCTGATGACATTGGGAGTGGCAAAAAGTTGGGACGACCTCAGTTCATGCTTCAGGCCGTGAGGTGATGGCAGAGTTCTCATGCAGATGGGGACAAAATGAAGGCAATTTGATGCTCAGCTCATAAGGGAGGATCACTGGTTTGCAGGCTGGCTGCATTTATGATAGCTGGGTCAGAAGAGTGTCTACATCCACAAGCCACCTTATAGTGTCTGTAGGGTTGTCATAATTTCTGGAAATCCGGGAATATCAGGAAATTTGAAACATGTCAGGGAAATGTGAAAAAAAAAACCTGGAAAAAACTTATTTTTGTCTCAGTAGATGAAATGGTTTTTTTTACTGATATGTCGCGAATTGTCACTGGCTGGGCACAACTGAGTATGTGCACTGCTTCCCTGTTCCCTCAGTCTTACTGCTTGTGCCCTTCTTACCATTCCCCTCAGTTTGCAGTCAGTGCTGTCACCAATTCTTGTTGCTAACCTAACAACTGCCGACGAGAGGCAGGGAGGCATGAGGAGTGATTCTACATCTACATCTATACTCCGCGAGCCACCTTACGGTGTGTGGCGGAGGGTACTTATTGTACCACTATCTGATCCCCCCTTCCCTGTTCCATTCACGAATTGTGCGTGGAAAGAACGACTGCTTGTAAGTCTCCGTATTTGCTCTAATTTCTCGGATCTTTTCGTTGTGATCATTACGCGAGATATATGTGGGCGGTAGTAATATGTTGCCCATCTCTTCCCGGAATGTGCTCTCTCGTAATTTCGATAATAAACCTCTCCGTATTGCGTAACGCCTTTCTTGAAGTGTCCGCCACTGGAGCTTGTTCAGCATCTCCGTAACGCTCTCGCGCTGACTAAATGTCCCCATGACGAATCGCGCTGCTTTTCGCTGGATCATGTCTATCTCTTCTATTAATCCAACCTGGTAAGGGTCCCATACTGATGAGCAATACTCAAGAATCGGACGAACAAGCGTTTTGTAAGCTACTTCTTTCGTCGATGAGTCACATTTTCTTAGAATTCTTCCTATGAATCTCAACCTGGCGCCTGCTTTTCCCACTATTTGTTTTATGTGATCATTCCACTTCAGATCGCTCCGGATAGTAACTCCTAAGTATTTTACGGTCGTTACCGCTTCCAATGATTTACCACCTATGGCATAATCGTACTGGAATGGATTTCTGCCCCTATGTATGCGCATTATATTACATTTATCTACGTTTAGGGAAAGCTGCCAGCTGTCGCACCATGCATTAATCCTCTGCAGGTCCTCCTGGAGTACGTACGAGTCTTCTGATGTTGCTACTTTCTTGTAGACAACCGTGTCATCTGCAAATAGCCTCACGGAGCTACCGATGTTGTCAACTAAGTCATTTATGTATATTGTAAACAATAAAGGTCCTATCACGCTTCCCTGCGGTACTCCCGAAATTACCTCTACATCTGCAGATTTTGAACCGTTAAGAATGACATGTTGTGTCCTTTCTTCTAGGAAATCCTGAATCCAATCACAAACCTGGTCCGATATTCCGTAAGCTCGTATTTTTTTCACTAAACGTAAGTGCGGAACCGTATCAAATGCCTTCCTGAAGTCCAGGAATACGGCATCAATCTGCTCGCCAGTGTCTACGGCACTGTGAATTTCTTGATCCGATTGTCAAAGACTATTGACGCATGTGGAGATTACGGTCGTGTGTGCATGAGTTGTGTCTGAGTGATTATGTGGAAGTGTTGTGCTCACGTTTTCTGACAAAGGCTATTGCCGAAAACTTAGTTGTGAGAGTGTGATAGTTTTTTCTACGTGCCTGTCTGTGGCTCAGCAACCATCTTTATGGTGAGTTGCTACCTATCTTCATTATTTTTCTTTGACATTTGTATTATGTAAGTTATATTCTCATCAACTAGGCAGAAACAAATTATATTGAGCAATTTTAACAAATGTTAAGCTTACAGTTCGCTGTAACCTTAGAGAAATCTTTACGTATTATGTTCCTTATATTATTTTAAAAAAAAAGCGTTAACAACTGTATACCAATAAGATTGTAACAATGAGAAGTCTTTGCTGTTAGATTTAGAACCATCTGACCCAAGTTACCTTTCAAGGTCAAGGTGGTGGGTTGCTCTGTACTGTTAATGAAATAAATACATAAATGTTCTCATTAGTATTGGTTCTCAGAGTATTCGCACAAGTTATCTGTTGTTTGGATTGATCACCACTGTCTCATTTTATCAACATGGTGCTTGTGACACGTGAATAACTGGCCACGTCCAGTGGACTTCCACAACAGGCCAAAACTGCAGTCCATTTCTGTGGGTATCTCTTAACGGATCGGGCCAGCCAATCTGAAGCCCGTCATTTCCCACTAATGTGCATGCCCTGCCCATCAGATCTAGTGCACCAATCTGCCCACAGGCTGGGTCTGTCTGTGTGTTGCATAATGTGGCAGATTTTCATCATGGAACCAGGACTTTGGTGTTCCTCTGCAAGCCAGAGGCCACAGATGATTGATTTAAGGAATTGTTACTATCTTACCACAAGTACATTGTACAGTGTGGCGTTTTATAGACATTTTATATGTTGTAGTACATTGTGGCACTTTGAAAGTAGTCCATAAATCAGAAAGTATGGAAGATAAGAAGAAGAAAATTGTGGCAGTTGTTGGCAGTTTGTATGCTGTGTACTTATATATTTCTTGAAAGAAAAATCACACAATGCCTGTTTAGTGAAATGATCATGTGGCATTGACAGCCAGGATGCCCCATCCAGGGAAATTTGGCAACCGGGTTGCAAGTCTTCATTCAGGAGACACAACAATGGCTGATTTACGTGTCGGTGATCATGAAATAATGATGAGGACAGCACAACACGCAGTCCACAAGTGGAGAAAATCTCCAATCCAGCTAGGAATCGAATCTGGGCCCACTATATGGTAGGCAAACACGTTACCACTTAGCTAAGCAGGCGGACACACAATATGATTAAAATAATAGGCATAACACAGTGTGTAATAACTGACAATGATGAACATAGTAGAATCAACATTTTATGGGCAGTCACCTATACTGTTGGTTTACACAACTCTTTCCCACCTTATACATTTCGTGCAGGAGACCTACTTTTCTCTGAAATTATTTCTGAAATCAATGAAGTATCTTAAATCTGTCTTGCGACGTCAAGGGAATGCATATTTTTGTCACCAGATGTGTTTTATTTTATTGAAATAAAATAATATCTGTGGTTTTAGTGAAACACACGTACCACTTGGCTTGCTTTTCCATCTAAATAGTTTATTAAAAAAGATTTTGATGTTACTACATAAGATTTGTGCTCGTACTTTTATAAATACGGAATTCCTTACATTTTTTATCATGTTATGTATTTATTCACCCTTGAGATCTTTATCTTACCTGGAAATCAGGGAAATATCGGGGAATTTGACTTGGGGAAACTTGTGGCAATCCTGGTCTTGCAGAGGGTACTTTGTGTACCTGTCACTTTCCCCTTTCCCTGTTCCAGTAGCATGCGACTTTTGGGAAGAAAGATTCCTGGTGAGCCTCCATGTGGACTTGAATCTCTTTAATTTTATCATTGTTGTCTTTTCATGACATATATGTAGGAGGAAACAATATATTGGTTGATGCTTCTAGGAATGTACATTCTCAGAAATTTAACAGTAGACCCTGCCATGATGCAGAATGCCTCTTATTAAGAATCTGCCACTGAATTTGACTGAGAATCTTCATGACCCTTTTGTACTTATGAATAAACCTTTAAGAAAACATACTGCTCCTCTTTTGACCTTCTCTATTTCCTTGATCGATCCTATGTGCCACGGATCACAGACTGATGAGCAGTACTCCAGTATTGGTTGAACGTGTGTTTTGTAAGTTTATTCCTTTGTTGATTAGGAATAAAACAAATGCAATGTAAGATTATTCAACTAAGATAAGTAATGAACTATAGACAAATTACAACAGTTGTACACAAAGGAAAATAACTGAACAATAAACTTTGGTTATTATTCCAAACACATAGCTGAACAAAATAATCTGGCAGCCCTGCAGCCAGGCAACTAGCGCGAGTTTTCATGTTCTTGTAAAGATAAGTCATTTTAGATTATAATAATATTAATTTATTACTGATTATGTGATAAATAGGTGTATTACTGTGCTTTTTAAGTGTACCATTAAAGGTTTCATTTTTCTTTAAGTAATATAGCAGAAAATGTGAAAATATTGTACAGTCGGGTTATGGTCGTATTTTCTGTTTACGTTTTGCTGCAGAAAATCTATAGATTTCCGTTTAATTGTTCTTTGCTCTCTCCAGCAATTTAACTGTAGTGTACCTCTTCATTATTTAACTCAAATTTCCGGAAAGTAGTGTAAGTTGTTGTTTCAGAAACTTTGCACTGTTGTTTTTGTTTACATACAGTTGCATGTAGGCCAAATTTGAGGAGCCATATTTTCGTTTTTATCTGTAATTCAACTGACTTGTTCTTAGTAAATTATTACGTTTATCATATGTGAAAAGTGCTTGACTTGCCATAGAATTGTTAGATCGGGGCTTTAGTGTGACAGGTGCTGTAGTTTTTTCCATGTGGGTGACTGTAGTGGCTTGGGAGTAGGGGACGTGAATGAGACTCATCAGTGGTTTTGTGGGATATGTAGAAGAGATGGGAAGATACTATAACAGGAGGGGAAAATTGCCGCCATTCAGAATGAGTTAGACAAAGCCAGGGGAGATCTTGACAGGTTAAGGAGGGAGAAGGGTAAAGAGAGGTGGGAAGTGGCAACAGGAGGAACAGGCCTAGAGCTTTGTTTGACAGCTTCGTGGTGAATGTGGAAAATAGATTTGACCTGATGCTTCAGTTAGAAGCTGGTGAGCCTCAAGCAGCTGCAGGTGTAGGCAGGGCACAGCAATCTTTCAGCAGCAAATTGAAAAGTAAGAATGTAGGGAAATCAGTAAAGAGAAAGAAAGTGTTGTTGTTACGTAGTTCCCATGGAAGAGGTGTTGGCTAACTTTTGCAGGGTGAACTAGGATCAGAATACCAGGTGTCCAATTTTTTTAAACCTCGTGCTGGTCCGGAGCAGGTGACAGAGGATTTAGGATTACTTTGCACAGATTTCACTAAGGAAGACACTGTGGTTATAGTGGGTGGGCCAGGTAATAGTATTGACAAAGATCCTGGGTGCAGTATAGAGTTTGACCTGGCAAAGATTTCATTGGCATCGAAGCATACCTGTGTTGAGTTTGTATCTGTTCTTGGGCGCCATGACCGACCTCATTTGAACTCTTCTGTCAGGAGAGCTAATTTGGAGTTGGAACGGCTGCTTTTGTCTGGTGCAGGTTCCTGTTGATTCTCTCAATAGGTGGGTTTATACTAAGCATGGCCTTCACCTTGAAAGGAAAGGGAAGGGTAAACTGCCTGGGAAAATAGCAGGAAAGTTGTAGGGGGGAGGCACTGTCATGAGTGATAAAATACTAGTGCTTATAGGGTTCAGAAAAGGCCCTATTTTAGGTTATGGGGACAGAAATAAACCAAATTTAAGAGAGATTAGGATTGAGACAAACCTAGCTTATTTCATCAGGATAAACAGCTGTTGGTTAAGAATTTTCAACAATCAGCAGAAATTTCAACTCTACACAATCTTAACTCAATCAATGTGAAATGTCAGTTACTTTTATTACAAGGACTGAGGAATAAAATTAATGAATCTATTATTTGCATAGATGAATTAGAGTCCTCCAACCCAGCTGACATAATCTGCCTCTATAAACATCACATGACCACTGGTATAGAACTTTTAAGTGTTACAGAATTTATGTTAGCATCTCACTTTTATAGAGCAGAAATGGAGAAAAGAGGAGTTGCCACATTCATCAGGAACTGTCATAAATTTAAGAACATCGACATTCACAAATTTTGCTTAGAACAGCATGTGCAACATAAGTAGAACTCCGTAAAAAAATCCTTCATAATATTAAGTGTATATCGAGCACCTGCAAGTAATTTTAATCTGTTCATAAACCACCTTTGAGCTATACTCACCCATTTAACAACCAAAAACAAAGAAATAGTGGTTGCTGGTGACTTCACTGTGGATATCCTCAAAGACTCTCCCAATGAGAACTTATTTGTGTTATTAACACTATCATTCAACTTAATTCCCAATATAAAGTTCCCAACTAGGGTAGCCAATTGCTTACAAACAGCCATTGATAATATCTTAATAGAAATATCTTAATAGAATATAATATCTTAATATCTTAATAGAAAAATCCGATGAACAAAATTATATTACAAAACCAACAATCAATGGCCTCTAGGACCATAACCTTCTGTTAAATGTTAGTACTGAACAGGATATAAAATATGTTAAATCTGAACTCAAGAGGGTAATCAATAAGCCAAAAATTGAGCATTTTAGGACACCCCTCGGAGACATTCACTGGAGTGATGTTTACAGTGCTCACAGCATGAATGAAAAATGTAACACTTTTGCTAATAAAGTGCTTACCTTATTTGAACACTGTCTCCCCCCCAAAACTAACCAAGGTTAGAGCAAAGTCTACAAAGAAGTCATGGATTACTCAAGGAATAGAGGTGTCTTGTAAAACAAAAAGAAAACGGTATCTGGCAATCCAAAACAGTTCTGATGTTGATGCTACAGCTCATTACAAGAAATACTGCAAAATATTAAAGATTGTTATATGGACATCAAAGCAAATATATAACAAAGAAAAGATAGTCATATCAGATAACAAAATAAAGACAATATGGGATGTAGTGAAGGACGAGACCGGTAGAACCAGACATGAAGACGGGCAAATAGTATTAAGAGTAAATGATACATTGGTGACAGATGTGTATAGTGTTGCAGAACTTTTTAACAAACATTTTTTAACTGTTACTGAAAAGATGGGTTTCTCAGGTTCTGTAGATGCTGCCACGGGATACCTCAGACCATACATTTCAAGTAACTTCCATAATCATAAACTCTTATGATGAAATATCAACAAATTTAATTAAAGAATGTGATTCTGAGTTAAGTAACATATTAAGCTATCTGTGTAACCAGTCATTTATCAGTGGAATATTTCCTGAATGGTTGAAATATGCTGAAGTTAAGCCACTGTTTAAGAAGGGAGATAAAGAAATAGTGTCCAATTTCACATTTGCCAGAATTCTCAAAAATTGTAGAAAAGGTAATGTACAATCAGCTTTATAACCATCTTATCACAAATAACATACTGTCAGAGCCACAGTTCGGATTTCCAAAGGTTTCTGATATTGAGAAGGCTATCTACACTTATAGTGAAAATGTACTTAATTCACTAGACAAAAAATTACAGGCAACTGGTATACTTTGTGATCTGTCAAAGGCATTTGGCTGTATAAATCACAGTATCCTTTTAAGTAAATTAGAATATTATGGTGTAACAGAAAATGGTGCAAAATTGTTCAAATCTTATATCTCTGGCAGGAAACAAAGGGTGTTATTAGGAGAGAGACATGTATTATGCTATCAGGCATCATCCAACTGGGAGCTAATTACATGTGGGGTCCCACAAGGTTTCATCTTAGGGCCCTTACTTTTTCTTGTGTATATCAATGATCTTCCATCAGTAACATTACCAGATGCCAAGTTTGTTTTGTTTGCCAATGATACAAACATTGCAATAAATAGCAAATCAAGTGTAGTCTTAGAATGAGCCGGCCGGGGTGGCTGAGTGGTTCTAGGCGCTACAGTCTGGAACCGCACGACTGCTACGGTCGCAGGTTCGAATCCTGCCTCGGGCATGGATGTGTGTGATGTCCTTAAGTTAGTTAGGTTTAAGTGGTTCTAAGTTCTAGTGGACTGATGACCTCAGAAGTTAAGTCCTATAGTGCTCAGAGCCATTTGAACCAATCTTAGAAAGATTGGCTAATAAAATATTTGTGGACTTTAATCATTGGTTCCTAGCTGATTCTTTGTCACTAAACTTTGAAAAAACACAGTAAATCCAGTTCAGAACTTGCAAGGAGTGTCCCATGAGTATATGCGTAACATATGATGACAAGCAGATAGAAGAAGTGGACAGTGTTAAATTCTTGGGATTACAGCTTGATAATGAATTCAACTGGGAGGAGCACACCACAGAACTGCTGAAGCGTCTAAACAAATCCCTATTTGCAATGCGAATTCTGTCAGATGTAGGAGATATAAAATGAAAAAGCTGGCATACTATGCTTATTTTCACTCCATAATTCCATATGGGATTATTTTTTGGGGTAAGTCATCAAGCCAAGCCAAAGTCTTCCAGGCACTAAAACGTGCAATAAGAGTTATATGTGGTGTGAACTCAAGAACATCCTGCAGAGGCCTGTTTAGGGAACTAGGGATACTAACCACTGCTTCCCAATATATTTATTCCCTAACTAAATTTGCCATTAAAAATATATCACTTTTTCGAACCAACAGCTCAGTTCATGGAATCAATACTAGAAATAAGAATAATCTTCACAAGGGTTTAAAGTATCTTACTCTTGTACAAAAAGGTGTGCATTGTTCAGGAACACACATTTTCAATAACTTGCCAGCAGCCATAAAAAGCATAACAACGAATGAAATTCAGTTTAAGATAAGCCTAAAAGATTTATTGGTGGCCAACTCCGCCTACTCCATTGATGAATTTCTCAGTAGATCCAACTGATTGTGTCTGTGTGTGATATATAAAGTACAATGTTCTGTTATATGTTTATTACCTTGCAAATAAAAAAAAAATCAAATTTTAAATTCTGTGCATTAATGTGATATTAGTAAATGAGTGTTGTAAAATGATCCTTTCATATAGTGTGAATAAAAAAATAAAAAAAAAAAATCATTCCACTTGGGACCTGTGGAAGATACATTAGCTTATTTGTTTTAGTTGTAAATATTTGTCATGTATTATTTTTTTCTGACATGTTCTGCATCCTGCAGGACCACCTCGGTATGGATCAATAGGAACGAAAGTAAATCTAATCTAATCAAATGGACTAAATTTTCCAAAGATTCTTCCATTGTGCCTTAGTCTGGTATCTGTCTTACCTTTGATTAATTTCCTGTGGTCATTCCACATCAGACTACTCCGTATGCATCCTTCTAGACATGTTATGGGTGTAACTGCTTGCAGTGATTGTTCTGCAATCATGTAATCATTCAGCAAATGGTCTTCCTGTCTATATATTCACAATATGTTACTTTTGTTTATGGAGATAGTCAACTGCCTCTCACCACACCAAATGTAGATCCTCTGCAGGTCTTCCTGCATTTCACTACAGTTTTCTAGTGTTGAGACTTCTCTGTATACAACAGCATCATCCACAAAAAGTGTCATGGAATATCCAGTGTTATCTACTATGTTGCAAAGTAATGGTCCTATAGCACTCCCTTGGGGTATGCTTCTCTCTCCATTCAAAATCACCTGCTCTGTTCTGTTTAATATAAAATCTTCAAACCAACCACATACTTGGTCTGCTATTGCACATACTTGCATTTGTTTTGCTAGGCAGTAGTGCGGAAGTTGAGAAACAAGGCACCTACTTGGATGCTTGTATCTACTGCTTTCTTGGTCTCAATGGCAAACAGAGTGGGCTGAGTATCACACAATAGTTATTTTTGGAACCCATGTTAATTTCTACAGAGGTGGTTTTCAATCTCCAGAAACGTCACTGTGAACAAGCTTAAAACATGTTCCAAAATTCTAGTACGCGCCATCAAAAATGTAGGCCTATTGTTCGACAACGATTCTTGAAACTGGAAATACTGTGTGATTTTTTCCAATCATTAGGAGTGGTTTGCTCTTTTAGAGGCCTAAGGTACACTGCTCCTAGAAGAGGAACAAGATCTTTAACATACACTCTGTAGAATCAAATTAGTATCCTCTGAGGTCCTGTGACCTTTCCTCTGTTGAGAGATTTCAGTTGGTTTTCTATCCCTTGGCCATTTATTTCGGTATTGTCATTTTGTAATTCAGTGTGAATATTTAAAGGGGGGGGGGGGGGGGGCGGGGGGACTACAGTGCGATTTTCCTGTGTGAAAAAGTTTTGGAGAGAAACATTTAGTATTTTGGCCTTTCCTGTGTCATCTCCTGTTTCAAGGCCATTGTGGTCATAGTGTGGCTGGATATATGGTTTCAATTTATTTACTGTCCACCTCCATAGCACAGCAGTAGCGTTACCGCCTACCATGCAAGGGGGCCCAGGTTCGATTCCCGGCAGGGGACTGGGTGTTTTGTGTCTTTCATCATCATTGACACACAAGTCACTGAAGTGGCATCACTTGAAAAGACTTGCAATGCAGTGACCGAACCCCGAAGGGGATATCCCGGCCAATAAATACCATACGATCATTTCATCTATTTACTGATTCAATGTATGACCAAACTACTTAGCATTTTCTGTCAAGTTGGTAGATAGAGAATTTTGCTTTTGAAATCATTGAACACTTCATACATAGCCCTTCTTGTGCTAATTTTGGCTTTATTTTCTGTTTGTCTGTGAGGTGTTGGCAATGTTTAAATTTACAGTGAAGCTCTCTTTTCTTTTGTAGCAGCTTTCTAACATGATAGTCCAACCATGGTGGGTCTTTTTCATCCCTCACAATTTTGTTCAGTACATTTCTGTCTAAAGCATATTGCATGTTGCTCTTGAACTTTGTCCATTGATGCTTAAAATTGTCAGTGCTAGAGATTAAATTTTCATGTCAGTCTGTCAGGTAATCTGAAATCTGCCTTTTGTCGCTCTTGCTAAACAGGAAGATCTTCCTACTTCTGTTTACAACCATATTCAGTGATGCTTTAAAGGCCTTATAGTCTCTGATTCCCGGATCTATGTTGAGTTGAAAATTTTGCATTTGTTGTCACCAGCAGGTCTAAAATGTTTATCTTCAAGAGTTGGTTCTCTGATTAACTGCTTATGGTAATTTTTGGATAAGCACTTTGAACAATTTTACACAATACTCTGTCCCTACTACCCATCCTGATCACTTGAGTCTCCCAGTCTATAGCATGTAAGTTACAATCTCCATCTAAAATTATAAATGACCAGGAAATTTATGTGAAATATTCTTTAAGTTTACCCTCAGATGTTCCACAGCTATTGCTGCTGAGGCAGGGGGTCTATAAAGACATCTGATGACCATTTTTGATCCACCCCTAACACTTGTCTTCATCCAAATTATTTCGCGTTCTGAATCTGTACTGATCTCACTAGATATTATTGTGTTTTTTTATTCATACAAACAAGTCATTAGCAACAGAGTTCAAACTATCTTTGCGATATACACTCTCGTCAAGGTTTAGAATTTCATTGTTGTTGATATCTGGTTTCAGCCAGCGTTCTGCCTCTAGTACTATTTGCGCACTGTTATTTTTTATAAGTGAGACTAGTTCTGGTACCTTTCCATAGAGGCTCCTACAGTTAACTAATACTGTGTTAACATTTTCTCTGCTATGATGAGTGCTACCCTGTCTGGGCTCAGAACATGTCTTTTCTGGCCTGTGAAGGGATTTCTATATTGTAGTAGCCACCAGAAAGATAGCGGGAGGCGCACATTGGCACGGCGCGTCACGGACGGTAGTTGCCGCAAGTAGAGTCCCGTCCACCAGAGGGCATGCGAGAATTCGGACGTGACCTCTGCCGGCATGACAACAACAACAACAACAACAACAACAACAACTCTAGCAGCACGGGCCGTGCCCAGTCAGTTAACATCGGGCATGCCTAGGACACAGTCCCGATCTACGCTAAGTGAAGTGCGACGTAAATGTGAACAGTGTTACTACACAATTGGCGACGAGTAGGGTCGTTCTTTCGCATGTTGCGTCGTTGTTCCGGTTTCGCAGCTTCCCCACGGCATGGAGGATTCGGTGCGAGTTTTGGTTGCGCAGCAGATGGAACTCATGGCCACCATGAAACAAGTGCTTCCGGCGTTGCTCTCCATGCCGTCTGCTCCGGTGCCGTTCCCTCCTCCCTTTCCCCCGTATGACGAGACGGCGGAGGATTGGGACGCATATGAACATCACCTTCGGCAGCATTTCCAGGCGTTTCATGTTGCCGATGCGGAGGTGTGTCGTGCTCTCTCCTTGTCTTGGGTATCTCCCTCACTGTATCAAGTTTTGCGGCAGCTAGCGCCGTTGCAAGAACCCTCGTCCTTGTCTTTTGACGCATTGTGTTCATTGCTGTCTTCATATTATCGCCGCCGCACGCATGTTGTGGCGGCTAGGGTCGAGTTCTATCAATGCAAGAAACAGCCCCATCAGTCTTACTGGGCGTGGGCCGCTACCCTGCACGGTCTTAGTCGCAAGTGTCATTTTGTCACGGAGCAGTCGCGAGAGTCGTACGCCCACGTTATGGTACGCGACGTCATTGTTCGTTCGGCCCCTGACAGGGAGGTCCGGCAACGGGCCCTGCAGTTAGAAGACCCTTCCCTCGAGGAAGTCCTGTCCATTGCTCAATCGTTTGAAGTCTCTCGCGCTGCAGGTCAACAGCTGGAAGCATGGTGCGACGTCGTGGAGGTTCAGGGCGGTGCGGCCGCGTCCACTGTGTCAGGGGTGGACTATGTGCGAGCGGTACAATCCGGCCGTTACGGCCGCTCCCGCACGGCGCGTAAACAGAATTCCGACCTTGGATCGCCCCTGTTGGCGCCAGTTTACCGGCGTCTACGCGGTTATGGTAAACAGTTCATTCCCCTACTGGGTCAATTCACTACCGACGTGACTTACAAATCAGTCACTCGGCGTATTACTTTTATTGTTGTCAGTGATGCGAGCTCAGCTAACCTTTTTGGCCTGGATTCCTTTCAAGCTTTCGGTTTTTCTATCGCTGACACCATACAGTTGGTCTCCGAAGACGTTCCCTATCAGTCATTGGAATCTTTGATCTCCGACGTTCCAGATATTTTTGAGGAGGGCCTGGGGCGTGTTTCAGATTTTGAAGCTTACTTAACATTGAAGGCGTCGGCTCGCCCGCATTTTCTACGCGCGAGGCAGATCCCCTTGGCTCTCCGCCCTCAGGTAAAGGAAGAGCTAGACCGGCTGACAGCCCTAGGGGTCGTTCTTCCCATTTCTTCCAGTGAGTGGGCTTCGCCCCTCGTTATTGTAAGGAAGCCCTCGGGAAAATTACGTCTTTGTGGCGATTTCAAGGCCACCATTAATTCCCAATTGGTGGTGGACACCTATCCTTTGCCTCGTGCTGATGAATTGTTCTCCTCCGTGGCGGGATGCCAATATTTTTCGAAAATCGATCTGTCGGAGGCTTATCATCAGATACCACTTGATGAGGACTCCAAACGGTTGGCGGTCATCAACACCCCGTTTAGCCTTTACCAATACCAGCGGTTGGCCTTTGGAATATCCAGTGCCCCGGCGATATTCCAGCGTTATCTTGAGCATGTCACGTCGACAATTCCTCATTGTATTGATTACCTGGAAGACATAATTGTCACAGGCCGCAGCACGAAGGAACACTTGCACAACCTTCGCACCCTCTTTCTCAAATTCAGGTCTGTGGGCTTGCGTTGCAACCTGCATAAGTCAACCTTCTTTCAACCATCCATTGAGTATGTGGGCTACACCATCTCTCGGCACGGTATCCAGCCACTAGGCAGTTTGGTCCAAGGTATCGTCAACCTTCCTCGGCCCGCTTCGCTGAAAGAGTTACAAGCTTTTTTAGGCAAGATAGCCTATTACCACCGGTTCATTCCCAGGGCTTCCACTATAGCCCACCCCCTGTATTGCCTTCTGCACAAGGGTGTTCCTTTTGATTGGTCGCCTGCATGCGAGCGAGCGTTCACCTCGTTGAAGGGCCTCCTCATGTCAGCCCCTTGTTTGGCTACTTTTGATCCCCATAAGCTGTTGGTCCTGGCTACAGATGCTTCGCAGTATGGGGTGGGGGCGGTCATGGCCCATCGTAACGCAGATGGTTCCGAGCAACCACTGGCGTTTGCGTCTAAAAAGCTTAGTCCCACGCAGGCCCATTACTCCCAGGTGGAAAAAGAGGCTTTGGCCATTGTCTACGCTGTTACCAAGTTTCACCCTTTCTTGTATGGCACGAAGTTTCAGTTAATCACTGACCATAAGCCGCTAATATCGTTATTTGGCCCCGCCTCTCAGATTCCGGATAGGGCGGCCCACAGACTACAGCGCTGGGCCTTGTTCCTCTCTAAGTACCATTATGACATTCATTTTCGCCCTACAGGACAGCATGCCAACGCTCTTTCCCCTCTTCTGGTGGGCCCGGATCCTACGTTCGATCGAGAGATTATATGTTTTCATTTGGATGAGGTGTCCCGCCAAGCGATCACTAGTTCTCGAGTTGCCAAGGAAATGGCAGCTGACCCGGTTCTCCGGCAGGTAGTTCGCCTCATTCAGCAGGGGTGGTCATCCCGCCCTCCGGGCCGGGCCTCGGACCCTCTTCGTAATTATTTTCTTCTACGGGACCGCCTCTCGGTCTTGGAAGGCGTTCTCCTTCTGACTACCGATGATACAGCTCCTCGCGTGGTTGTTCCTGCAAGTTTACGACGGGAGGTCCTCACGTTATTACATGCGGGGCACTGGGGTGTTTCCCGTACTAAAACCTTGGCTCGCAGACATGTGTACTGGCCCGGTATTGACAGAGAAATTGAGCACTTGGTGGCCGCCTGTTCCCTGTGTGCGAGCCAACAAGCATCTCCCAGGGCAGCGTTCTCTTCATGGCCGCCGGCAACCCAAGCATGGGAACGTGTTCACATCGATTTTGCGGGCCCGTTTCTCAATGGTTTTTGGCTCATTGTCATTGATGCTTATATGTGGTTCGCTGCTCCTCAACCACTTCAGAAGTTGCAATCCAGCCACTAGCAAAAATCTTTTCTGTGGAAGGTCTGCCAATCACCCTGGTCTCGGACAATGCACCGCAGTTTATTTTGCAGACCTTCCAGGATTTTTGTAGGCGCTTCGGTATTCGGCACGTTTGCTCTCCCCCCTTCCATCCACAATCGAATGGGGAAGCCGAGCGCATGGTGCGCACATTTAAGACGCAGATGAAAAAGTATGTGCACGAATTTCCTGCGGAGGAAGCATTGACGTTTTTCTTGACGGCACATCGGACCACACCAATGGGAGAACGCAGCCCCGCAGAGCTCCTCCATGGGCGTCAACCTAGGACTCTGCTGCACCTCCTCCGGCCTGGTCCTTGCCAGTCTTCACAAAACGGAGTATGTCGGTCTGGGCCCGTGGGTTTGGTCGCAATCCACGTTGGATACCAGCTGTGGTCCTGCGCCGAAATGGCCGCCGGCTCTATACCTTGCAGGCGGGGACCGGGTGGTATGTCGTCACCAAAATCAGCTACGTCCGCGTTCGGGCACCCACCCTCCGCTCTCTAGGACACCGGCTTCCCCATTGCCGGCACCTGTGTTGGTTTCACAGGGGCCGTTGCCTCCTCTCCTCGCTGTGCCTCTGCCGCACTGCGATGGTTCTCAGCCTTGGCAGCCTCCAGTAGCTCCAGCACCAGCATCGCCATCGTTCGAGATGCCCCAGTGAGAGCCGGCCCCCCCTAGCAGGCCCGGTTTCTCAGGTTCTCAGGAGGTTGGTTCACCTGTGGTCGTCCCTTCCCCTTCGTCCCTGCCACTGGGTCTTGCCCCTCCCGGGTGGAACAGGATCCGGAGTTCGACAGCTTGTCGCCCGTTCTGTCCCGGGCTCCGGTTGTGGGACGACGGGGGCCTCTTCATGTGGGTCACTTCCAGCCGTATTCGAAGGTTCCGCCTCGAGGGGTGGCAGATCCCCTCGACTCCGGCCATCCAATGGATGTGGAGGTCATCGCTCCTGCCCGACGCTCCACCTACCGACGCAGTGGATCACAGTGGCTTCACCCCCCGAAGGAGGAGGAGTGTAGTAGCCACCAGAAAGATAGCGGGAGGCGCACATTGGCACGGCGCGTCACGGACGGTAGTTGCCGTAAGTAGAGTCCCGTCCACCAGAGGGCACGTGAGAATTCGGACGCGACCTCTGCCGGCATGACAACAACAACAACAACAACAACTCCGGCAGCACGGGCTGTGCCCTGTCAGTTAACATCGGGCATGCCTAGGACACAGTCCCGATCTACGCTAGGTGAAGTGCGACGTAAACGTGAACAGTGTTACTACATATATCCTTAAAAATCCACAAGTGCATGCCAGACATACTCCACTGACCTGGTAGTCGCTTCTTGTGTTTGTGTGTATGCCTGTTAATGGGGGCCTGTTAGTGGGGGTCTTCCATTTCTCCACCTGTTGGCAGAGGTCAAGGAATCCATGTTATGCATGTTGGCAATCTCATGGCAGCAACTGACCCATGCAGTCGTCAGTATGTAACCCAACCATGCCAATGGCATGCTTGGTTGGCCCGGGGTCATATATGTGGTCAAAGAGGCTCTGCTAGTGCAGAAGACAAGTACTACTACATACTTCTGTGACATTTGAACTTCCTGAAGACTGACCATTGGCCACAGATTGTGGTAGCTATTGAGGAAACTGCTGGTGCAATGAAATGCTGTGTCAGGTCATTGCCACGGGTGCCGACTTTCCAAAATTTCTGTGGATACATACAGTGACAGAATGTAGCATATGTTTTTCTGCAGAGTCTCGATATTTTTTTAAAGAATTATTACCTTTCATTTATAATCTCTTATGAACACTGCCTATGTCACAAAGATCAGTGCTGTGATAAAGTAAACATACAGGTACTATAAGCGTACAATGAGACTACCCTAGCTCACTCGATAACACAGCTGACTTCAGAGGAACAGAAATGGGGTTCAAATGTAGTTGCATGAGCCCACTGACCCAGGGTCGTGTAATGTATGCGACATTTGAAAACTGAGAAAATTTTTGCTTGGTGAAGGGCTTTTGCTCCACGCACTCTCTTCTTTATTAATGTGGTAACACCCCTTCGGTCTACAATATAAGCTCCCGCATTCTTCAAAGCCATCATCTCAACAAACAAAATGGTAACAATCCAGATTCCCTTAAAACCATACAAGTTTATCTAAAATAATAATAATAATAATTGAGATAATCTGTAACATTCAGCTTACTTGTATCTCGGATTATTCTTTATTACTGCTCGAAACTGGCGAGTAGATATTTTAAAACAATTGTTGACGAATGGAGTGGGCATATTGTAGCGTGTCACTTGTAAGGAAACATGAAAGCAAGCTGAAAAGACAGGATTCCATTCGCAGTATAGTGAAACTGTCATTGTGGGGAGTGCCTTTGACTTGGCTGGAGAAGTCAAGGAATGAGGGAGTGTGTTGCTTGGTTGCCTTTGCACAAAGACATCTGAAACAAACAGATATGTTTTGGAGGTAAGAAATTTTACCTTCCATCTCAGTGTTTCAGTATTTAATTACTTTTTTGATAAAGGCAAGTGAGAAATATTATTTTATTTTGTTTTTATCAAACTAAAAATGTTGTGGATGCAGCAAACCCACATGATTATTTATATGGGTACTCAACCCTGGCGCACACACATAGTCAACACCGGGCTCCTGTCTGAACCTGTTCCATTATATTTCCTCCTTAGTAGGAGTAATGTGAACTACCATTTTCCTGTTTCAGAAACTGGCTGTAACAGAAGCATTAATATATTTACAATTGTTTACACTTTGCATCCTCGTGCTCGAGCCTGGAATAACCTTTCTCGAGTGACCTACTCCTTTTGCTCTCCTTTTTCCTATATTTACACTATTTTCCCCGTGTTACTCCTATGAGGTGCAGGCACAGAGTCTTTAGGTCCTGTTTTGCACTACCCCACTTCAATTCTTTGTGGCTGAGTTGCCTCTTCACTGGTTCTGTCACTTCTGGTATGGACCCACATGTTGTTGGACAATAAGGGTGGGATTCAGAAACTCTATGCTTGAGAGAGCAGTAAACACTACCTATTATCACCAGAACTACCCAAGCAGTTGATGGGGTAGTTCCTACGGCAATGAGTTTGTGACTGTATTCGACACGATATTTTTTCACACAGTTGAGAAGGCATTCCATTATCTCACAGTCATTTAGTGTGCCCATCATCTGATCCAGGAAGGGGAGAAGAGTCAGGTCTATTTAGGTAGATTTGATTTTCTGTGGGTAGGAACTCGAAGAGTAAGTCCTGTAGGTGTATAAATTTGTTATCATTAATCAACAATCCTTGCCTCTGCAGTTAAGTCACTGTGCACCACCAAAATGACCTTGTTGTCCTGCAAATGATGACTAATGGATTTCTTCCCGAGAATAGCCATTGTTGCCCTGTCCTTTGAAAGTAGTTGATTCTACTTATTATTACCTCTATAGGCCACACACTTTCAGGCATTTCAGAACAGAGCAGGGTGAGCTTGCCTTACCCAGAGGCTGTATATACATGTTTTGTGAGGCAGGCAGTGACTTGCTCAGTTCAGCTCTCTAGTAATTCCTTGATGGGGAGAAGGACATGGGACTTCCCATCAGATGCTAGCAATAGTACTTTTGTGTAGCCTTAAACACAAAAATTTCTGCATAACTTCTGCCGCTTCATAACTAGACAACGGGCTCAACATCATCACCATGAAGATGCTTCTTACTTTCACATGCCCCTTTATCTTGCGCTTGAAGACTGGAGTTGGGGTTGTTAACCTTTGTTCTCAGTTAATCGGTTCTAGGTTGGATCTGGACTGTACACTATTGGAAGAGGAAATCTACTGTTAGTTTGCCTGTCCACTTCGTGATCTAAGGTCATAGTGATGGATTGAAGTAGCTGTAGGGGTGTCCCACTTCACTTATCTGACCTTACCTTTCTTCTCTTTTTCCCCAACCATGCCTTTTCTTAAGTTAAAGTGTAACAGGTTTTGCTAGTTCTGTGGATTTCGAAACAAACTTTCTACAATAATTGGTGAGGCCTAAAAATACCATAAGTCAATTCATACACCATCTCTGCCTATAATATGGCCTAAATAGCAAACATTTAACACAAAATGACACTTCTCTTAGCTAAGCATCAAACACACTGCAAATAAAAACATCTCGTGAATGTACCATGTGCCCTTGGATGTCTGTGGAAAATATAGTGATGCTTCCCACATATACCACGCATTCTTTCAGTTTCAGACCCCATAGTATCCTGTTTAATAGGTGCTGACAAGTTGCCAATGCATTTTTCAAATCAGATGGCATCTGATGGTACTGATAAGGACCAGATGGAAATGTAAACACTGTCTTGGGTCAATTCTCAGGTGATATCTCTTAACTCATGGTACCCACATCACAGATCCATAGTTGTGCAATAATAGCCCTTCCCTAGCTTGTCCAAGATCTCTGTGATCTTAGGCATTGGGTAAACATTCATGACTGTCCATTGATTTGAATTTCTGTAGTCACAATGAAACCTATAAGCTGTATTGCCATCTGAGGGCTTTTTGGAACAAAGACTACTGGCAATCCCCAAGGACTCATACAGTCTTCTGTAATTGCATCATGAAATTGCTGATTAATAAATTCCTCCATTTCAAGTTGTAGATGGTGTGGAAGCCAAACCAGTTTTTTTTTTTTTTTTTGTATTCAGGTGCTTCATTCCCAGAGGGAAAACTGTGCTGCATCAGTGATGCAACTGGCAGTGGTACAGGAGGATTAAATAATTCTGCGTAATCTTATAATAATCTCTTCATACCCTCCTTATCATGTCCTTCCAAATGTGTGACATCTTCCCCCTTGATGCGGCTATGACAGGACACTGTCCAAGCTTTGAATATTCTGCACTGAAATCCGTATTTGAATCATCCTCCTCTGACACTTCCAAATTAGCTATCAGTGCTTTATGTGATAGCTTAACTTCTTCTGGATTAAAATTGTCTACACAGATGGGCACCACGTGGCCTCCTCCTATTTCTCATACGTAGAATAAACTACATCTTATAAAACATTGTGCTTGATCCAATTCTTCATTTTCTGAAAGGAGCTCAGCCACACACAAGAAATTAACTGGTGGATCAGCTCCACCCAAATCAGCTTCTCTGTACCTTTCAGTATTACATTTTGCAAGTCGACCTTAAGGGACCATGTAAACAGTTTGGATTCTTGCCTTTTGTCTGTTGATGTGCTTTGTGGCAGCAGCCATAAAAAATGAGATGTAACTGTCTCCCATCCATTTCTACTATGTACCAATCTAGATTGCTTTAGCATGATATTTAATCAGAAATCCAGCCCAAATATTATGATGTAGCAACTGCCAAATCTAGGAAGTACTTGTGTACAAGTCCAGAAGACTTTTTGTGCTGCTTGAAGACCCAACTGCGAAACCCGACATTGCTATATAAAGCGGGTGAACATAACCCCCACCTACGCCACATAGCTATGCCATATAGCTTACAATAGGATTGCTTCAGATTTATTACACCAAGTACACCCTAACCTGACTTACCACAGATACCTGTGATCTCACTCCAAATAAAAACTTGCACAATTTTCCTCTTACCCAGCCAATTAGACAAAAGTCTGCCACTGATTCTTCACTGGGATGTCCTGTGCTCAAATTTACTCGAAGTGCTACACAGTGTATACGTTGCCTCCATCCTATTTATGGCTGGAGCGTGAGCTTTACCCTGAGTCCACCTTCCTCGCGTCTATATGGACATTCCTCATTGGTGTGTCCAACCTGCTTACATCTTTGATGTTGTGGTTCCTTATAATACCACTGTATTTTTCTATTTCGACTTGGTCACCACACCAGTCTCAGCCAAAGCTGCCGTAGTGGCTACTGCTCCATTTGGAGTTCTTGTGAACTTCTTGAGCACCTTTTCCTACATTTCAATTGGTAGACCATGCAAAAATGCATCAAGCACCCTTTGTTCAGCTTTATGCAAAATGGCCGTATTGGCACTGTCATCATAAGTCAACTCATATGTGTTAATATTGGTCTTCCTGATATGATCTACAAAGGCTTCCATTGATTCCCCTTGTTTTTAAACTATGCCATTATGCAGCTCCCAATAATATCTAGATGTATTTTTCCTTTAGTAACACTCTACTAATCATACCCATGAGTCCACAAAGGGGTAAATATCCCATAACTTCTCATGTCACATCACAAAAACCTTAGCATTCCCTGCTAACTATAAGTGAGCCACACTTAACAACCGCTCATCATTCCAGTTCCCTAAATTTGCAGCTATATGCAAAAAAATCTAGGAAAACAAGAATATCTTCTCCAGATTTACCAGAAAATGGTACTAACACCTGAGACAGTTATTAGGACTTGACCATTCCCTCCTTTCCTCCTGTAACCATTGTATTTCTCTGTGTAATTCCACATTATTAACTAGCACCTGAGCTACCTGGTCCAGCAAATGCTGAATTGCTTCCTTGGTTGACATTTTTTCATTGCCATACATTTTGTGTATCTAGTAAAATCACAACCATACGATATACCCAAGCACAAAAGAAAGGAACAGCAAAAAAAAAAAAAAACACTATACAGGCCATAAAACTTAAAGTTGGCACTTACTTGTGTTTCTGTACTGAACACTGCTGCTGCTGAATCATTCCCATTGCTGCCCTCAGTTGGTAAACCATTTCAATCTCCCAACATATCTTCTTCTGACCACTCCATCCTCCTCCTGATGTGAAACATAATAGTTTTGGGGCGAGTGGTGTGGGTGAGTGGTTCTTTGCTAGAGGTGGGTGGAGGCATGGATGACGAAGGTAGCCAAATGTTGTCAAAGTTCTTTATTATTATCCATAAACAGACGTAGTGCACCAAGCCCTTAGTAAGCAGACGACAGGCATTAGGTGATGAAACCTGCACCCAGGCACAGTGTGTGGACGTACATCTACATCTACATGATTACTCTGCAATTCACATTTAAGTGCTTGGCAGAGGGTTCATCAAACCACAGTCATACTATCTCTCTACCATTCCACTCCCGAACGGCACGCGGGAAAAACGAACACCTAAACCTTTCTGTTCGAGCTCTGATTTCTCTTATTTTATTTTGATGATCATTCATACCTATGTAGGTTGGGCTCAACAAAATATTTTCACATTCGGAATAGAAAGTTGGTGACTGAAATTTCGTAATTAGATCTCGCCGCGATGAAAAACGTCTTTGCTTTAATGACTTACATCCCAACTCGCGTATCATATCTGCCACACTCTCTCCCCTGTTACATGATAATACAAAACGATCTGCCCTTTTTTGCACCCTTTCGATGTCCTCCGTCAATCCCTCCTGGTAAGGATCCTACACTGCGCAGCAATATTCTAACAGAGGACGAACAAGTGTAGTGTAAGCTGTCTCTTTAGTAGACTTGTTGCATCTTCTAAGTGTCCTGCCAATGAAACGCAACCTTTGGCTCGCCTTCCCCACAATGTTATCAATGTGGTCTTTCCAACTGAAGTTGTTCATAATTTTAACACCCAGGTACTTAGTTGAATTGACAGCATTGAGAATTGTACTATTTATCGAGTAATCGAATTCCAACGGATTTCTTTTGGAATTCATGTGGATCACCTCACACTTCTCGTTATTTAGCATCAAGTGCCACCTGCCACGCCATACAGCAATCTTTTCTAAATCGCTTTGTGCAACTGATACTGGTCTTCGGATGACCTTACTAGACGGTAAATTATAGCATCATCTGCGAACAACCTAAGAGAACTGCTCAGATTGTCACCCAGGTCATTTATATAGATCAGGAACAGCAGAGTCTATTACTACGAAGTGCGACCTTCTTGATGGGAAATCACGAATCCAGTCGCACAGCTGAGATGATACCCCATAGGCCCTCAGCTTGATTAAATGTTGCTTGTGAGGAACGGTGTTAAAAGCTTTCCGGAAATCTAGAAATACAGAATCAACTTGAGATCCCCTGCCGATAGCAGCCATTACTTCGTGCGAATAAAGAGCTAGCTGCGTTGCACAAGAATGATGTTTTCTGGAACCATGCTGATTAAGTATCAATAGATCGTTCCCTTCGAGGTGATTCATAATGTTTGAATACAGTATATGCTCCAAAACGCTACTGCAAACCGACGTCAATGATATAGGTCTGTAGTTCGATGGATTACTCCTACTACCCTTCTTAAACACTGGTGCGACCTGCGCAATTTTCCAATATGTAGGTACACATCTATCGGTGAGCGAGCGGTTGTATATGATTGCTAAGTAGGGAGCTATTGTATCAGTGTAATCTGAAAGGAACCTAATCGGTATACAATCTGGACCTGAAGACTTGCCTGTATCAAGCGATATGAGTTGCTTCGCAACCCCTAAGGTATCTACTTCTAAGAAACTCATGCTAGAAGCTGTTCGTGTTTCAAATTCTGGAATATTCCATTCGTCTTCCCAGGTGAATGAATTTCGGAAAACTGTGTTCAATAACTCCGCTTTAGCGGCACAGTCATCGGTAACAGTACAATCGGCACTGCGCAGCGAAGGTATTGACTGCGTCTTGCCGCTTGTGTACTTTACATATGAACAGAATTTCTTCAGATTTTCTACCAAATTTCGAGACAATGATTCGTTATGGAACCTATTAAAGGCATCTCGCATTGAAGTCCGTGCCAAATTTCGCGCGTCTGTAAATTTTAGCCAATCTTCAGGATTTCGCGTTCTTCTGAACTTGGCATGCTTTTTCCGATGCCTCTGCAACAGCGTTCGTACTTGTTTTGTGTACCATGGGGGATCAGTTCCATCTCTTACCAATTTATGAGGTATGAATCTCTTAATTGCTGTTGCTGCTATATCTTTGAATTTGAGCCACATCTCGTCTACATTTGCATAGTCAGTTCAGAAGGAATGGAGATTGTCTCTTAGGAAGGCTTCTAGTGACACTTTATCCACTTTTTTAAATAAAATTATTTTGCGTTTGGTTCTGGTGAAGTTGGAAGAAACGGTATTGAGCCTAGCTACAACGATCTTGTCATCACTAATTCCTGTATCAGTCATGATGCTCTCTATTAGCTCTGGATTGTTTGTGGCTAAGAGGTCAAGTGTGTTTTCGCAACCATTTACAATTTGCATGGGTTCGTGGACTAACTGCTCGAAATAATTTTAGGACAATCTCTGAAGATGTTTTCTGCCTACCACCGGTTTTGAACAAGTGTTTTTTGCCAACATATCGAGGGAAGGTTGAAGTCCCCACCAACTATAACCATATGAGTGGGGTATTTATTTGTTACGAGACTCAAATTTTCTCTGAACTGTTCAGCAACTATATCACGGAGTCTGGGGGTTGATAGAAGGAGCCAATTATTAACTTAATTTGGCTGTTAAGTGTAACCTCCACCCATACCAATTCGCACGGAGTGTCTACTTCGACTTCACTACAAGATAAACCACTACTGACAGACACAAACACTCCACCACCAATTCTGCCTAATCTATCTTTCCTGAACACCGTCTGAGACTTCGTAAAAATTTCTGCAGAACTTATTTCAGGCTTTAGCCAGCTTTCTGTACCTATAATGATTTCAGCTTCTGCGCTTTCTATTAGCGCTTGAAGCTCAGGGACTTTCCCAGCACAACTACAACATTTACAACTACAATTCCGACTGTTCCTTGATCCAAGCACGTCCTGTATTTGCCATGCACCCTTTGAGATTGCAGCCCACCCTGTACTTTCCTGAGGCCTTCTAACCTAAAAAACCGCCCAGTCCACGCCACACAGCCTCCGCTACCCGTGTAGCCGCCAGCTGAGTGTAGTGAACTCCTGACCTATTCAGCGGAACCCGAAACTTCACCACCCTATGGCGCAAGTGAAGGAATCTGCAGCCAACACAGTCGCAAAACCGTCTGAGCCTCTGATTCAGACCCTCCACCTGGCTCTGCACCAAAGGTCCGCAGTCGGTTCTGTCAACGATGCTGCAGATGGTGAGCTCTGCCTTCATCTCGTAAGCAAGACCGGCAGCTTTCACCAAATCAGATAGCCGCTGGAATCCAGAGAGAGTTTCCTCAGATCCAAAGTGACACACGTCATTAGTGCCGACATTTGCCACCACCTGCAGCTGGCTGCACTCTGTGCTCTTCATGGCATCCGGAAGGACCCTTTCCACATCAGGAATGACTCCACCCGGAATGCACACGGAGTGCACACTGGATATCTTCCCCTCCTTAGCCGCCATGTCCCTAAGGGGCCCCATTACGCATCTAACATTGGAGCTCCCAACTACCAATAAGCCCATGCTCTGCGATTGCCCGGACCTTGAAGGCTGAGAATCATCCTCTGAAACAGGGCAGGCAGCTGCATCTGCGCTTCTCAGGGAGGCAGCCTGGTAGTGGGCAGCCAGCTGCTGCTGAGTCTTGACAGCATGACAGTGTCCGAGCTCGGTTGACCGGGACAAAGCAGACCAGTGGCCATCCTATTGGGTAACAGCAGTGATGTCCGGATGACGAACCCTGGACTGTCAGCTGGAATGCAGTGGCGTTGCATCTCAGTGACATATCTTGGACCATGAGGCTGTGGCAGAATTCCTAGCCAGTGGTCTTGTGAAGATGGCAGCAGAGTGAAGGCAACCTGATGGCTAGGCAGAGACAACATTTAACTACAAAGCTAAATGCACAGAGCAGTTCAACTTTACACAAACAGCTTACATCGCAACAACAAAAGGCGAAATCTACACACAAAAGCACTCGGAATCCAAAGAAACATTACATGAAACCATCAGTTAGAAGGAAGTTAGCTTGAACCAATGAAGCCAACTTTTAAATGGAATTGGATACATATGTTGAAGAGAGATGTACTACTACTCCATTCACTGTCCAACATGTCAACAAAAATGGGGATAAAGAAACCCTCTGATTACTGACTCCTTCCTGCAATGGAATGTGAAAGGTTTTGGAACATATATGGGAGAAGTAAAGATTTAAATATAGGATAACCCTTTGAGCAAGTTTGTATAAGAGATGCATCTCAAGCTTGTAGACAACCTTTTATCTGTCTTCACCATCAACAGAAAGAATGATGTAGGTGGTGACTTACACTAGGATGCACATATCTGTTTTCATGCCCAGCAGCTGACTTGCTGCAAATAATAATCTGTAGCTGTGAACCTGCAATCAAATATTGTTTGCATTGTCTAGAATTGCGAACAAATAAAATAATTAAAAATTTTAAATAAAAGATACATGAATAATTAATAGAAAAGCTCTATAACAATGTCTGAAGTTGATACAGACAATATTGGAGAATTATGTTGAATAATGTTTATCAATTGGGACATCTCAAATAAATGGAAAGTGGTCCTGTGATCACCAGTTATAACATTGACAGAAATTGTGTTAAGTGCATTACAAGAATGGCAACAAAATCCCCAAGCTAAACAGTCATCCAAGACATGCAAAAAACTAAGTCCATTTCATGAACACAATACATGAAATATCTGCCTGCTCAAAATTCTTCAGAGTTCAGCATGGCAGTTTACTTATTAAGACATGAGAAATAGCAAATAGGAACTCGTACTCTGTCTATTCTCAGGTCTGTAATGCTAGTGGAAAAGCTAAGGTTCAGCACTAGGAGCACATTCAGAACTCGCAAAAGCTAAAGCCCTTTTGAAAGTTAAAGTATTTTAGCAGTTGTTCACTGCCCTAAATGTATCACCTTTCTGGCCACCCTGACAAAAGTGTCTTCAGTCATTCCCTTGAGCACACCCCTCCAAAAGTGTCTGTTTGCACTGGACTCCAACAGTGTCCTGCCACTGCCTACTTCTCCATGGGCTGAAGGCCACTCCCACCAGAAATATATTGTTCTTATGCTATACAGACAAGATTTAAGTTGACCATTTTCTGCTCTAAACTAATGTATTATAACAATATTTAAATAAAAGAATGTTGTAAATGTTTGGTCACATGCACACCATTACAATAAATGCAAATAATAGTTTGTTCATAAATAAACAAGCCAGGATTCTTGTGCATATGCCCTCACATTAAATAATAATAAAGTGCCTGCATATTAGAAGTGTCTTTTAACCTAACACATGCAACTGACCATTTTTAAATTACAATGACTGTTAATATAAATTGTAATCAACATTTAAATATAGTTAATGCCAAAAATAATAACATATTCCATAAATAACTACACAGGTGTAAGAAGATATGAGGTTTTCATGCTGTATTCAGTGCCTTAAACCCTTAAATTTCTGTTGATTTGCTGCACACACCATGCTAGCAGCCACTGTCCAAATTCACTGCTCTGTGTTTTACGCATTTCCGCCAAATGTTGTTCAACATTGTACCTGCGTGACCAGTATTGGCCACTTGGCAGGACCAGATACCCTGAGCCTGGGCTCTGGGGCCACCTTGTAGTGTTCAGCCACACAGACCAATTCATTTTACCCCCTTCCAATTCTATACAGCTGAATAACTCAGCTACATATACATAATCTTACATAGTTGGAAGCTTTCTCTTGCCAAATGTTGTCTGTCTGCCTCCTCAGTACATAGAAAGCGTCACATTTTAATACTGCAGGTGGAACTTCCACAGGCTGTCGACACTTGCTCTCCCTCACTAGTTAATACTACCTTTCGTGAAGTGACAGAGAACTTGCACTCTGGTGAGCATTATCCCATATGGATCCACCTGCCAGATATACGTCAGCACCTGCCACCAAACCACGCACACGGATGTTAAACAAAGCCAATGTGGTGCTTTACAGCAACCTGGGTGTATTCCAACATCAGTCCAGCATCCTCAGTACATGGATATCATCACATTTTGGTACTGCAGGTGGATCACCCACAGGCAGTGACCTGTCACTTTTCTCTCCAACAGTAGTTAATACTATTCTTTGAGAAGTGTTGGAGGACTTGCAAGCTGATGAGCATTTTGCCATATGGACCTACCAGCCAGATGTACATCAGTATTGCTGCCAAATGACATATATGGAACACAGAAAGATGAGCAACACCCATTATATCCATTGTTGTGTCCAAATCCAAAGAGAGAGAAAGAGAGAGAAATTAGTCTTATGTTTCACTTGTGTTTCCACTTTGTGTGCCATTTCTTCAGTGTGACTGCAAATTGTTCTCTATGAAAGGACAGGGGTGGGCAAACATGCTGTTGCAGATGCGAGTGCCCACATCACTTGCCTGCGAGTACTGTCAGCTAGCAGTTCCCTCTACACCTCTCTGCTAACATTGGTTGTTTGTTACTGACGCACGCTGCAGGATGGTCCTGTTTACTTCATGTCATTAGCATTGTCGGTGTCGAGCGATCTTTGGCTTTCGTGGTAGCCACAAATTAGTGAGAGGAAAATGGTTGAGGAGGAATTAAGATCCACAGAATGAAGATTGATCAAATCCTTACATTTCAAACAACAATGGCAAGAAGATTAATTTTTTATTGAAACTCAACTCAACTCTCAGTGTCTGTTTCGTAATGCTAGTTTATTGGTATGGAAAAAGTAGAATGTGAAGTGCCATTTTCAACTTCTTCATGAGCAATTCATGATCATTTTGGATACTGAGGAGTGGAAGGCCATATTTCTCAAGCTAAAACATGAAAGAGAGAAAGAAGTAAGTTCATATTCATATATGTCATTTCTTCAAAATGTTTCTATTATTTATAAAGCATTATATGGTTTTGCCCTTGATTTTACCTCTCCCTTGTACCATATTTACAGGAAGAGAAGGTCATATTTGCCAATAATGTTTACCAAGCAAGAAAATTTGTCATCAGTCATAGTTGTACCATGCATTGGCACTAAATCAAGGAGTTCCTTCATTAAGTTGAACTCAGTGTCAACACTTCTCGCAAATACAGCATCCACAGTAATGGTACACTCAGAGTAAGCTATCACATAGCTGTCTTAAAATAGCCAAATCGGTATGTCACTTGAGTGATAAAGAATTTGCTAAAGTGTGCTTTGTTGGTGCTGCAGCGATCTTGTGTCCAGTGACTCTTATGGTTTTTGAAACAGTTCCTCTTTTGTAGAGAAAAATTTGCAGTCACATGAAAGAAAATGGCAAGCAAAGTGGAAACGCAAGTGAAAGATAAGACTGAAGATTTTTTTTCCTCTCTTTTTGATTTTGGACGCAATATAACTACAGCTGATGACAAATTTTCTTGCTCGAGAAACATAATTGAAAAATATTACCTTTTTTGGGGAAAGGTTTCATTGATTGTAATAGGTGGAGCTCCTGTGATGATTGGTCAATAGTCAGGTTTTAGTTGCTTTGATGAGGAACAAGGTGAAAGAAGGTGGTACCCAGCAGCGTATACTTGCAATACACTGCATCCTACATCACATTAATCTGCTGGCAAAACGTGCCAAAATAAGGGCCATTATGGACATTGTTGTGAAAACAGTTAATAAACTGATTTCGCACTGTCTGGGACATCGGCAGTTTAAATCCTTCCTGACAGGCTGGGTTGTGATTATAGTGGCATGCCTTATTTTTGTGAAGCATGCTGGTTGTGTCAAGGTGTTTTGTTTTAGAAAATTTTTCTCAACTTGTTTAGACATGCAAAGCTTTATGAGACTAGATGGCTCATAAAGCATGCACACTAGCCTAAATTTGTTTGCTTTTCTTGATGACAGAGTTGTTATAAGCTAATCGTTATTACTTAGTTAAAATGCAACAGAATCTCACAAGGAAACCAACTGTTTCAAAAAAAGTAGAAAGTAAGAGGAACGTTATGTTGCTAGGTAGCAGCCATGGAAGAGATGTGGGCCAGATTTTGCAGGAAAAATTAGGTGACAGGTACCAGGTCACAAACTTTTTCAAGCCAAGTGCATGTCTTAGCCAGGTGGTAGAGGATATAGGTTCCTTGTGCAAGGGTTTCTCAAAGCAGGATCATGTGATGATAGTGGGTGGAGTGGGAAACAGTATTGATAGGGATCAGGGTACAGTATTGAGTGTGGCCTGGTGAAAATAGCCTCTGCAACGACCCATGCCAATGTTGGGCTGGTGCCTGCTTTCGTGCAGCATGATCAGCCCCAGTTGAACCGCTCTGTCAGGAGGGTAAATATGGAGTTGGATCAGTTGCGTAGGGTGGCCACTCTGACAAACATTGGATTGGTTCCTATCGAGGCTACTGATAGTGGTGATTTCATAAGGCATGGCTTACACCTCAATAGGAAAGGGAAGGGTAAACTGGCAGGGTTGTTAGCGAAATCCATAACGGGGGACACTAGTACGCATGAATGTACCTCTTTTTTAGACTAATATCACTGTCTAATGAGAAGTTCAGGCAGGTAGGTGCCAAAGAGGTCCAAAACTCACAAGATTCTCACAACAGTAAAGTAAATAATAATGTTACCATATTTAACTAAAATATTGGTGAATTAAAGAAAAAAGTAGACTCACACAAAAGTAAAGTCAAAAATAATGTTACCTTTTTTCACCAAAATATTCCAGGATTGAAGAATAAAGTAGATGAGCTGGTTTGTTTAGATGACATTGAATCTGATAATATAATAGATATATTATGCCTGTCTGAGCATCACATTGTGTCTGATATGGAAAAGCATCTATGAGTAGAGAGAATAAGGTGAGAGGAGGAGTTGCCATATATGTCAAAAGTTATCACTGTGTAAAAAAGCTTAGATACAAAAAAGTTTTGTCTAGAGCAACATATAGCAACATGTAGAACCATGTGCCTTTCAACTTAAACTGAAGGAGGGCTCTTTTATAAGTGTAACAGTATATATGTCCCCTTCAGGAAACTTTCATTTATTCCTGGAAAAGCAAATTATTATTTGTGGGGACTTCAATGTTGATTCACTGAAAGAGTGTAATAGGAAGAATGACCTGGAAGTCTTGCTCGGTTCTTTCAATTTGACATCCGTCATTAATTTTCCTACTCGGGTAGTGAGGGACAGCACCACATTGATAGATAACACTTTTATAGACTAAGATAAGTTTAAAAACATAAATTCTTGTCCTGTTGAGAACGGCTTTTCTGATCATGGTGCTCAGCTTATTACAGTATATGATATAGCTCCATTCAGTAATTCAAAACTACCCTCCAAAGCTGTGCATTCAATTAATGACTCAACAATTCGAAATTTCAGGAAAAATCTTCAGCAGCTAGACTGGGGTGAGGTGTACAAGAAACCCGATGCTAATTTAAAATACACTCCTGGAAATTGAAATAAGAACACCGTGAATTCATTGTCCCAGGAAGGGGAAACTTTATTGACACATTCCTGGGGTCAGATACATCACATGATCACACTGACAGAACCACAGGCACATAGACACAGGCAACAGAGCATGCACAATGTCGGCACTAGTACAGTGTATATCCACCTTTCGCAGCAATGCAGGCTGCTATTCTCCCATGGAGACGATCGTAGAGATGCTGGATGTAGTCCTGTGGAACGGCTTGCCATGCCATTTCCACCTGGCGCCTAAGTTGGACCAGCGTTCGTGCTGGACGTGCAGACCGCGTGAGACGACGCTTCATCCAGTCCCAAACATGCTCAATGGGGGACAGATCCGGAGATCTTGCTGGCCAGGGTAGTTGACTTACACCTTCTAGAGCACGTTGGGTGGCACGGGATACATGCGGACATGCATTGTCCTGTTGGAACAGCAAGTTCCCTTGCCGGTCTAGGAATGGTAGAACGATGGGTTCGATGACGGTTTGGATGTACCGTGCACTATTCAGTGTCCCCTCGACGATCACCAGTGGTGTACGGCCAGTGTAGGAGATCGCTCCCCACACCATGATGCCGGGTGTTGGCCCTGTGTGCCTCGGTCGTATGCAGTCCTGATTGTGGCGCTCACCTGCACGGCGCCAAACACGCATACGACCATCATTGGCACCAAGGCAGAAGCGACTCTCATCGCTGAAGACGACACGTCTCCATTCGTCCCTCCATTCACGCCTGTCGCGACACCACTGGAGGCGGGCTGCACGATGTTGGGGCGTGAGCGGAAGACGGCCTAACGGTGTGCGGGACCGTAGCCCAGCTTCATGGAGACGGTTGCGAATGGTCCTCGCCGATACCCCAGGAGCAACAGTGTCCCTAATTTGCTGGGAAGTGGCGGTGCGGTCCCCTACGGCACTGCGTAGGATCCTACGGTCTTGGCGTGCATCCGTGGGTCGCTGCGGTCCGGTCCCAGGTCGACGGGCACGTGCACCTTCCGCCGACCACTGGCGACAACATCGATGTACTGTGGAGACCTCGCGCCCCACGTGTTGAGCAATTCGGCGGTACGTCCACCCGGTCTCCCGCATGCCCACTATACGCCCTCGCTCAAAGTCCGTCAACTGCACATACGGTTCAAGTCCACGCTGTCGTGGCATGCTACCAGTGTTAAAGACTGCGATGGAGCTCCGTATGCCACGGCAAACTGGCTGACACTGACGGCGGCGGTGCACAAATACTGCGCAGCTAGCGCCATTCGACGGCCAACACCGCGGTTCCTGGTGTGTCCGCTGTGCCGTGCGTGTGATCATTGCTTGTACAGCCCTCTCGCAGTGTCCGGAGCAAGTATGGTGGGTCTGACACACCGGTGTCAATGTGTTCTTTTTTCCATTTCCAGGAGTGTATAACTTATTTCATGATACACTTGTAAGAGAATTTGAAAACTGTTTCCCCAAGAATGTAGTTAAATCTAATTATAAGAAACCATGCAAAAAACCTTGGCTTAATAAAGGAATAAAAATATCTTGTAACCACAAAAGGGAACTGTATCTAACAACAAGAAAGAGTAATGACCCAGAAACAGTCAAATATTATAAAAACTACTGTGCTACATTAAGAAAGGTTATTAAAAAGTCCAGAAGCATGTACATCATGTCTGAGATTAACACCTCTGATAACAAAATCAAAACAATTTGGGATATTATTACAAGGGAGACAGGGCAACCAAGAGTACAGGATGACGGCATTACCATCAAAGTGAATGGAAACTTGACAAACAACAAGAAGGAAGTCGAGAACATTTTGAATAAGCATTTTTTAAATGTTGTAGAGAAAATAGGATCTAAATGTTCATTAGAAGAAGAAGGCAGTTAATGGAATAGGCCTTACCCACACAATTTGACATAATTGAAATTCCACCCACCTGTCCTTCTGAAATTAGGAAGATAATAAACTCTCTCAAGAATGAAAGCTCACATGGAATTGATGGCATTTCCAGCAGGATAATAAAAGCTTGTTCCCAAGAGATAAGTGGGATTCTTAGCCACATATGTAGTAGCTCTCTGAAGCAGGGTATTTTCCCAGATAGACTGAAGTATGCCATTGTTAAACCACTGCCTTAAAAATGGGATATGCCTGATGTCAACAACTACCGCCCAATCTCTTCTGACTGCCTTATCCAAAATTCTTGAAACAGTAATGTATTGTACAGTAGCTTCTCATCTTTGTAAAAATAAAGTTTTAACAAAATGTCAGTTTGGTTTCCAGAAAGGTTTTTCAACAGAAAATGCTATATATACTTTCACTAATGAAATATTAAATGCTCTGAGTAATCGGAAGTCACCCGTTGGGATTTTTTGTGATCTCTCAAAGGCTTTCAGTTGTGTAAATCATGGAATACTTCAGGATAAGCTCAAGTACTGTGGTATGAATGGGTCAGTGCTCAAATGGTTTAAAGCATACCTAACTGGAAGAGTGACGAAAGTTGAAATAAGCAGTTTGCAGAATATGCAAAAAACTGGTGATTTCTCAAACTGGGGAACAATCAAGAATGGGGTGCCGCAAGGTTCGGTCTTGGGTCCTCTGCTGTTCTTAATATATATTAATGACCTACCATTCTATATTCACGAAGATGCAAAGCTGGTACTTTTTGCCAATGATACAACTATAACTATCACACCCAACAGACAAGAATTAACTGATGAAATTGTAAAATATGTTTTTCAGAAAATCATTAAATGGTTCTCTGCTAATGGGGTCTCATTAAACAGTGACAAAACACAATAAGGAGGGGTATACACTCGCGCACACACACACATATCCATCCATGTGTGTGTATATACACACACACACACACACACACACTATTGGCAGTCTTCAATTCTGTTCACCGGTAAGAGAACTCGAGCTGTATGTGCATAGTGCTCTCATGGCGATACCAATATTAATGCCTATGCTCCACGGCAGGACAGGCGAGCAGCACTGTGGAACCTCAGTCATAATCCATCCAGACTTCACTATGCTCTACGGTCTTTAGCTGTACAATTCCATGTTTTCGAATGAGATCTACCTGCCGTCTATTAGATCATCTTCTCCTTATTTATGTATCTCCAAAAGGACTTACTTGGTCCATCTACTGTCCTGTCACTATGCTACTGGTCCTGCCCACCCCCATTTCCAGTACAGTTATCTTCCAGTGCAGTCTGTTCCTCTTCTTTTTTCCTGCCTCTCCTGCTTATTCCTAACATGTATCTCTCCATTCCTCATTGTGAAACACTTATGTTTTCAAATGCTTTTGTCTCTAAAATTTCATGTCTTACAACAGAATTTTGTAATGTGTTACTCTCGACTGAGGACACCCTATCCTAGGTACTAGGCAACATAGGCACTGGGGCCATGAGGAGCAGGAATATGTAAACAGTAAGTGATCTCCACCTGTTTATTCCCAACTGTAGGTTACAGTAATATGCTCACTGCACCAACTGCCATCATTGTGCCTATAATTTTATATAACACTGTCAGAGAACAGCAATCGTATTGTGATAAAATTATTTAAAAGCAGTCTTGATCATAGCTAATGTTAACTTCTGACCAGTTTCGGCCTTTTAATTATAAGCCATCATCAGAATTTGCACTGTAATAACAAAAGTAACAGTTCTATATTATATAGAAAAGCCAGTGTTGTAAAAGTATACTCTAAAACGATTTATCATCACCAATCTGGATGACAGCGATGGTGCCTGACCCGCTGTGGATGCCTCAGTTACTATAACTGATGCTGATGGCTAAGCAGCCACGAATTATATAGAGTAGAGAGAGGGCACTCCAGAGCTTAAGGAATCACCATCAGACAACAGGGAATGATGTACACATCGTTTTGAGTCTTCATTCTTAAATATTTATCTTATAAATTTAAATAATCAAGAAGTGAATTTATATTCATTGATTGTTCACAATCTATATTACAGCCAACCTCATAAAATGCATGACAATGTAGTGTAATTCATTAACTGAGGTACAGAGTATCATCTAGATGAAATAATTAGCATTATAAGATCATTAGTTCTATAGCTACTGCTATTCATACATATTGAAACCAAGTGTATGGAATATTAATACGAAAATTATACATATTGATTTATTTGTGTTAGTAGTCAGTTATCTAAAGTCTTAAAAATCACTAGAAAAACTAAATGCATTGTTGTATATGTGTGCCATCTCTTAGCACCTGTAATAACTTACTAGGATGCCCTTTCCATGGGTACTTCCAGGTTGATGTGTCTCTCAGTTGTCAAAGATGTACTTGGCACTTGTATAACACTGGAGGTAGAGACCACTTGGCAAAAACAAAAGGAGCATTGTTTACAGAAGTGGCACCAGTTTAGTCACATTTGTTATTGTAGATAATCTGCTATACATCACTGTTCACAAGAGAAAACAATTATGGTACAAATAATTTAGAAACATTTGGAGCTTAGAATAAAGATACATCTTAAGAAGAGCAGTAAAAATGTGGAAATTATGTACATATGTCATTTTTGAAATCATTGAAGTTTTGGTATTATAAATTAATATTTCTGCTTCTGTCACACATTTTATATCAGGAGAGAGTCACAACTATTGTAAGATTTCTCATCTCGCAGTGTAGCCTCAGCTGTCAGAGGCTGCAGTTTGTGTGAGGTGCATTTGTGTGTGTGTGTGTGTGTGTGTGTGTGTGTGTGTGTGTGTGTGTCATCTATTTTCGACAAAGGCCTTGTTGGCCAAAAGCTTATATAGTGACAGTCTTTTTCTTGTGCCTATCTGCGACTCAGCATCTCCGCTATATGGTGAGTAGCAACTTTTCTTTTCATAATGTTGTCCAGGCTGGATTTTCCACTGTTTATTTTAATGGAAAATACCAGAAACTAGTTATGCTGATGACATTGTATTGTCTGGACATAGGTCTAAGAATCAAAACCAAACCAATGTATAATTATACTAAAAACAGTAAATTAACAACAAAGTCATAGAGCCAGCTGGTGAGTTTTTGTTTTTGGAAGTGTTGAATAGTTCCTGTTTCTCCAACTGCTCAGCCAATAAAAAAGTTCCTTTTTTCATCCTGCCGTCTCAGCATCAGTGCACATTGTCTCCCTGGAGCTTTTTCTGAAGCTTATCAATTTGTACATCAACTCAAAGGTTTTGAACTGATGTGTTGAACAGGAGGGCTAGTCCCACAACATCAATGTTGCTGCTCCTTTGAGTACGAACTTACAAATGATTCCACAGGTTATAGTTACCACGGCCTAGTTGAACTTTTGTTTTTCTGTTAGCAGACAAGAAATCAAATCCAAGTACACCATTTTAGTGTGTTACCTTACTTGAAACTATATGTACTCTGACTGTCTATTTGTCTTGGCCTAAACACATTTCTATGTCAGCTTCTACATTGGTATGTAGCTTTCCATTGTTTAACCCTTTCATCTGTGCAATATCACATTAGTGAGGTCTCTGCTCCTGTGTCAATAAGTAGGCTGATTTTTCTTCCACAATCTTTAAGATTTAATTTTTGCTGGAACTAACAGTATCTAATACTGTCTCTGGCAGGGGTTGTGTGGTGTGGTGGCCTGTATGTCCTTGTACTCATTTCACTATCTGCTAAATTTTCTGTTGCTAGCATTATTTTTCTGTTCTTGTGGACAGTCGCTCAGTACGTTATTCTGTGTCCTGCAACTGTAGTAGATTGGTTTCTCATTACAGTTCTTACTTTTGTGATCAAGCTTGTTACTTCTGTAACATTTTACAGTTGTGTTGAATACATTTTGCTCTTGTTGTCAAATTTCATTCGGCAGTCTTAATGCTTCCACAAAGCCAACAGCTGTGTCTGCTGCTTCCTGAGAAATTTTAAATCTTGTCAATCTGATTGCCTCGCTACTTACAACCTATGGATGAATGTGTCCACATGTCTGGTCCAATTGAAAAAGATGAATTTGATTCTAAATATTGTCTTCTACCAGCTGGTATATTTGAGTGTTAATGTTTTGATTCTGTTGGCTTATTGCTTAATAGATTCATCCTGCTGTATACACAGACTATAAAGATGCTTTCTGTAGAATATAATTGCATTCTTGTGTTTAAATCTCTGAACAACTATCTTTTGAACTCATTATTATGGTCTGATTTCACACAAGAGAGCTCAGCTATATCTTGTGCTTTTTTTTTTAACTTATCAGAGTTAACGTGGCAGCCCCTTTGAGTTTCCAAAACAAGGCTTTCACATCCTCATCAGATTTTCTGCTGAACAGTGGAACTGATTACAGTAACAAGAAATTCTTTATTGGGCCAACAGTGCACAAGTTATCTTTGGTTGAGCCAGTCAGCGTGCAACACTTAATTTTGTCTGTTTTCACCTACTGAATCTGTCTTTGTAATTTGTTTATAACAATTTGGAGATTGATCATATTACTCTGACTGGATTTTGCCATTTTGACTGATGTATGATAACAAATCACTCAAGCACAGGAACCAGATTTTGACTGATCAGCCTGAATGCCAACATTGGATGGCTCTACGGTGTCAGATTATGTCCAGCCTGTTGTTGCTGTGGTTTGTGCTGTCCGCTATTTTGCCATCTTTGTAGCAGGAACTTGGCACTCCATATAAGTACACATTTTGGTGCGCCTCCTCAGGACTGTAGGATTTCCAGAATTCGTTACATGCTGACGCCACTTCAATAATCTATTATTCTTGGCTGAGGCCATCAGTTGCTAGTTATTTGGGCAACATAGATGTTGGTTCCCTGAGGTACAGAAATACATAAACACTAAGTAAGTTTCACCAATTTATTTCCAGATACAGGTTGCATAACGTGTATGCCATTCCAACCCATCGTCAGTGTGTCATTTTGCCCTGGTCTGAATAATTACTGACTTACGAAGACTCATGTCTGTGAACTGAAATAGACTGACACTTTGTCTGATCGTTGGACTGTTAAACATAGTTTCCATTGACAATTTACCATGTGCAGGCAATGAGCAACTGACCTGTGAAAGCATTTTTCAGCAGGCAACCACCTGTATTAACTCAAGTTGTTGGACAGCATTTCTGAGACAGTAGCAGCTAGGGGTGTCCTCATGAGTTCCTGGGTGCATGTCTTTTGAACTTACACTTTTAAATTACTCATTTTGGACATATTGAGAACATCATTTTGAAAATTCAGAACAAATTTTTGAAAGTTCTGTTTAAATAACCAAAAAGTCCTCCACATATTGTTTTACTCTTCCCTTTATCTCTTTTGCTGTCCATCCAGAAGTGGTATTCAACAGTTCAAGGGAAAAAAAAAAAAGGCTGGCGCTATGACTTTGTCGTTAGTTGTTCAACAGTGTCATCAGCATAACTAGTTTCTGGTGTTTTTCATTAAAACAGTGGAAGAGAGAGACTGTCAAAATATAAGCTTTTGGCCACCAAGGCCTTGGCAAAAATAGACGACACACACACACACAACCGCAGCCTCTGGCAGCTGAGGCCACACTGCAAGCAACAGCAGCAGTGCATGTTGGGAGTGGCAACTGGGTGGGGGCGGGGAGGGGGAGGGATAGCAGGGTAGGGATGGCGGACAGTTAAGTGCTGCTTCGGAGTGCACAAGGACGAGGTGCATAGGGCCAGCTAGTTGCAGACGGGAGGTTAGACAGTGGGCAGGGGAGAGGTTATGGGGGGGGGGGGGGTGCAGAAAACGAGAGAAGTAAAAAGACTGGATGTGTTGGTGGAATAAGGGCTGTGTAGTGCTGGAATGGGAACAGGGAAGGGGATGGATGGATGGATGAGAAAAATGACTAACGAAGGTTGAGGCCTGGAGGGTTACAGGACGATAGCATGTATTGCATGGAGGGCTCCCATCTGCGCAGTTCAGAAAAGTTGGTGTTGGTGAGAAGGATCTGCATGGCACAGGCTGTGAAGCAGTCATTGAAATGTAGGATGTTGGGTTGGGCAGCATGCTCAGCAACATGGTGGTCCACTTCTGTATTGGCCACAGTTTGTCGGTGGCCATTCATGCAGACAGCCAGCTTGTTGGTTGTCATGCCCACATAGAATGCAGCATAGTGGTTGCAGCTTAACTTGTAGATTACATGGTCGGTTTCACAGGTAGCCCTGGCTTCGATGGGATGGGTGATGTTTGTGACCATACTGGAGTAGGTGGTGGTGGGAGGATGTATGGAACAGCTCTTGCATCTAGGCATGTTACAGGGATATGAACCATCAGGTAAGGGGTTGGGAGCAAGGGTTGTGAAGAGATGGACGAGTATATCGTGTAGTTTTGGTGGACAGCAGAATACCACTGTGGGAGGGGTGGGAAGGATAGTGGGCAGGATATTTCTCATTTCAGGGCATGATGAGAGGTCGTCGATACCCTGGCAGTGAATGTAATTCAGTTGCTCTAGTCCTGGGTGGTACTGAGCTACAAGGGGAATGCTCCTGTCAGACTGTGAGACTTTGAGAGGCTGTGTCAAACTGGAAAGATACGGCACATGAGATCTATTTCTGTACAAGGTTGGGAGGATAATTACAGTCTGTGAAGGCCTCAATAAGACCCTCGGTATATTTTGAGAGGGACTGCTTGTCACTGCAGATGCGACAATTACAGGTAGCTAGGCTGTATGGAAGGGACTTCTTGGTATGGAATGGGTGGCAGCTGTTGAAGTGGGGAGGTATTGTATATGGTTAGTAGGTTTGATATGGACATAGGTACTGATGTAGCCATCACTGAGGTGGAGGTCAACATCTAGGAAGGTGATTTGTTGGGCTGAGTAGGGCCAGGTGAAGAAAATGGTGAAGAGGCTGTTGAGGTTGTGGAGGAATGTAGATAGAGTGTCCTCACCCTCGATCCAGATTGCAAAGATGCCATCAGTGAATCTGAACCGGGTGAGGGGTAGAGGATTCTGAATGCTTAGGGAGGATTCCTGTAAATGGCCCATGAATAGGTTAGCATAGGATGGTGCCATGTGGGTGCTCATAGCTGTGCCCCAGATTTGTTTGTAGGTAATGCTTTTAAAGGAGAAGTAATTGTGGGTGAGGATATAGTTGATCCTGGTGACTAGGACGTAGGTTGTTAATTTGGAATTCATCGGGCATTGGGAAAGGTAGTGTTCAACAGTGGTAAGGCCATGGGCATTAGGGATGTTAGCGTAAAGGAAGGTGGCATCAGCGGTGACAAGCAGTGTGGTAAAGCAACAGGAACTGTGGAGAGTTGGTGGAGGAAATGATTGGTATCTTTTTTATAAGAGCATAGGTTCATGGTAATAGGCTGAAGGTGTTGGTCTACGAGAGCAGAGATTCTCTCAGTGGGGGCACAATGGAGTGTCCTGGGTTGTTTGGTTTTTGGACTTTAGGAAACATGTAAAAGGTAGGAGTGCGGGAAGTGGTAGGGGTGAGCAAAGAGATGGACTCCAGGGAGAGGTTCTGAGATAGGCCTAAGGATTTGACGAGAGACTGGAGATCCTGCTGGATTTCTGGAATGGGGTCACTGTGGCAAGGTTTGTAAGTAGATGTATCTGACAGCTGGTGGAGTCCTTCTGCCAGGCAATCCTTGCCGTTGAAAACAACGGTGGTAGAGCCTTTGTCTGCAGGTAAGATCATAAGGTCAGGACCAGTTTTTAGATAGTGGACTGTGGCTATTTCAGTGAATGTAAGGTTAGTTTGTGTGTTGAGGGATTTGGGGAATGATGGTGAGGCAAGGTCGAGGTTAAGAAATTCTGGAAAGTTAATAGGGGGTGATTTGTGGGCAGTGGGGGTGGATCACAGTTGGCTGGAGGAGTGAACTGAGTCAGGCAGGGTTCATCATTGGTCTTTGGTTGAGTCTGATTGTAGGGTTGGTGGGGAAAAAGTGTTTCCACTGTAGGGACCGAGAGAAGGTCTTTAACAAGTCCTACATGATTGAATTTGGGAGTGGGGCAAAAGGTGAGGCCTTTGGAAAGGACTGATGTTTCTGTGGGGCTAAGGCTTCGGGAAAAAAAGGTCCATGACTGTGTTTCGGCTCTCTTTTCCCCCACCCAGTTGCCACTCCTATCATGCACTGCTGCTGTTGCTTCCAGTGTGGCCTAAGCTGCCAAAGTTGTGTGTGTGAGTTGCATTTACATGCGCGCATTTGTGTGTGTGTGTGTGTGTGTGTGTGTGTGTGTGTGTGTGTGTGTGTGTCGTTTGTTTTCAACAAAGGCCTTGTTGGCTGAAACCTTATATTGTGACAGTCTTTTGTCATGCCTATCTGCAACTCAGCATTTCCATTAAAGCAGATTTATGTCAGATTATGGATTTCTGGGGCAGCTGAATACTTTTTGTAGTGTGGAATCTCATGTATTTTTAAATCTGAATTTACTGTTCTGATAAGTTAATTGCAGTATATATTCTTTATTTATTAAAATCGATTGGATGCATGCTTTGTTTTCAAGACCTGTTTGAATGAATTGTGTTAAAATTGATTTAAAAAGCTTTCTTTAAATCTGTGAATCCCAAGCAAAGTGATAATTCTTATGAATTGCCCCAAAAATACAGAGATATAAAATGGCTGGTCAGTACTTACCTCCAAGAGGCAAAATTCCAATTCAGCTTATAGATACATTTAAAGGCAGAAAAATTATTACCTAGCTTTGGAACTATTAGTCATTCGTTGTGGAGGAAAGAGGGATAGGTTTGGGGAGGTTGGAAAGGAGAGGCAGATTATTAATATCTCAGATTGTGAGGGGATGAATTTTGACAGCTGTCACGCTACTGACACTAAACATGCCCTTCCCTACAACCTAGGCCCCTGTAGTAAACATATCTGCTCCAGTACCGAACTCCTCAACATTTATGCTAACAGATGTTGAGGATGTGACAAATAGGAGTGTCACTTGCAAAAAACTCGGAAGCACTATCATTAATACCTGAAACGTGGTTTTCTCTCCCTGATGTCCTTCCCATATCACTCATGGTCACTTTCTTTGCCCTCCTAACCTCTGTAACATCCTTGTGAAATCATATGACATTCACAGACTGTTATCCTTACCGATTGGTTCCTACTCTATGCATCATGCAGATCTCCACTATCACTTAGCCCACCTCCACTGCTAGTAAATGCTATAATATTAAAGGCAGTGCAACGTTTGAAACTATACATGTTGTTTACTAACTAACCTGTGTCCACTGCATGGTATTGTACACTCATGCTCATAACTGAAGGACAATTGCAGAATGTGGTGCCACACAACATGGCACTACACAAAACTGGCACTAATAGCATAGGCACATAGGGAACACACATGACACAGATCTGTAAGTCCATAGTATTGGTGATAAATTGAGAAAACCGTCCCCACACACATGTGCTACAAAACGCCACTGTTTCCTGCGCATGTACCTCGACGTCAATATGGGATATGGTCACCATGCACACGTACACAGGCCGCACAACGGGTTGGCGTATTCTGGATCAGGTGGTTGAGCAGCTGCTTGGGTATAGCCTCCCATTCTTGCACCAGTGCCTGTCGGAGCTCCTGAAGTGTCGTAGGGTTTGAAGACGTGCAACGATACGTCAACCGAGAGCATCCCAGACGTGCTAGATGGGGTTTAGGTGTGGAGAACAGGTAGGCCACTCCATTTTCCTGATATCTTCTGTTTCAAGGTACTCCTCCACGATGGCAACTCGGTGGGGCCGTGCGTTGTCATCCATCAGGAGGAACGTGGGACCCACTGCACCCCTGAAAAGGTGGACATACTGGTGCAAAATGGTGTCCCGATACACCTGACCTGTTACAGTTCCTCTGTCAAAGACATGCAGGGATGTACGTGCACCAGTCATATAATCCCACCCCACACCATCAAACCACGACCTCCATACAGGTCCCTTTCAAGGACATTGAGGGATTGGTATCTGGTTCCTGGTTCACACCAGATGAAAACCCAGTGAGAATCAATGTTCAGACTATACCTGGTCTCATCAGTGAACATAGCCTGGGACCACTGTTCCAATGACCATGTACTGTGTTCTTGACACCAGGCTTTACAGGCTCTTCTGTGACCAGGGCCCAGTGGAATGCACCTTGCAGGTCTCCGGGCGAATAAACCATGTCTGTTCAGTCATTTGTAGACTGTGTGTCTGGAGACAACTGTTCCAGTGGCTGTGGTAAGGTTCCGAGCAAGGCTACCTGCCGTGCTCCATGGCCGTCTGCAGGCACTGATGGTGAGATATTGGTCTCCTTGTGGTGTTGTACACTGTGGACTTCCCGTACTGTAGCACCTAGACACATTTCCTGTCTGCTGGAATCGTTCCCATAATCTTGAGATCACACTTTGTGCCACACAGAGGGCCCATGCTACGAGCTTCTGTGTTTGACCACCTCTAGTCGCCCTAGTATTCTACCCATCATAATGTCATCAATATGTGTTCTTTGGGCCATTTTCAACACACAGTCACCATTAGCACATCTGAAAATGTCTGCACACTTACTCGCTGCATCGTACTCTGACATGCACTGAACATATCTGCGTTTGTGGACTGCTGCAAGTCCCACCGTGCGACAACCGCAGGTCAAATGCACCGCATAGTCACACCCCAAGGTGATTTAAACCCGCAAACCACCCACCAGAGCATTGTTTCACCATGTATCAGCATTATCCTTAATTTATGAGCATGAGTGTATATAGGAGTGAGAGGAAAGATTGACTGAGCTTATGAATCTTCACAGAAGAACTGTCTCCCTTAGGGACGCTTGGATACTCAGCTTGCTCTACAGGACGATTGCAGGGGTCTGAGTGCATGCATCAAACTTAGGATCTCCTCAGTGTTAGTAATATGCTCTCCAGCTATATTATCGCTTCCCTTCACCATCCTGAACTCAACTTCTGCTAACAACCCTCTCTCCCTTCTATCCCCACTTGTTTCATTGGTAGTATTTCTTTACTTTCTCAGTTTCTGCTTCATGTCCAACCTTCCATACATCTTTTTTACTGTTTTGTGAGTGTGGTTTCAGTTGCCTCAGACTGCAGTTGTGTGTTTGCGCGCGTGTGTGTGTGTGTGTGTGTGTGTGTGTGTGTGTGTGTGTGTGTGTGTGTGTTGCTGACAAATGCCTTAATGACTGAAAGTTTTAATTGTGAGAGTATTTTTGTTGTGCCTATCTGCAACTCAGCATCTCCGCTATATGGTGAGTAGCAGCTTTCCTCCTCATAATATTATTTTTTACTCTTTTTCTACTTTCTTCTCATTGCTTATTTGCACTATTCTTTCCACATCTCATTTCAATTCTTCTTAATCTCACTAAGTCCTATTGCCATCTCCGCTCATTTCAATTTAGAGTTGGTTCCCTCTCGACATGAAATCTGAGTAACCTACCCTGAGGAAAGTGCTAACAGTTCCGAAAGCTGGGTAATAGTTTTTTCTCTTTTTAATTGTATCTGCTGGCAGTAGTAGAATTCTATCTCTTGCAATTTTTGTCTGTCTTTGTGTGTTTACAGTTTTCTGTAGTAAAATCGTGCTTTGATTATATTAATTACTCCATTCTGTAGTATTTTTTATCACTGTTGTGCTATTTCACAATTTTGTCATTATGTCAAGAAAGGCTCATATCTGAATGACTTACAAGAACATATTAGGCGTATGTCATTTTGTACAATATGTGGGTCTTGTTTTTGCAGTAATTTTCTTATGTTATGATGTTCAGGTACGTAATGAACGTAACAAAGCCAGAGAAGAATCGAAACAGTTGAGGATGCGACTAGAAGCAGCAATGAAAGATGCTGGAACCTGCAGGAGGGAGCGCCAAGAACTAGAAACAGAAAATGAGCGGCTAAGGCAAGAGTTAGAACAAGCACACATGTTACTACTGAAGGGAGCAGGGAAATCAGGCAGTGCATGGGCACCAAATAGTAATTTGCCAGGTATTGTAATTTTCCAGATTTTACCAATTACTTCAAACATACATTTCTGTTTCCATGGTTAAGTGATTTTATATCCGTGTCAAGTGACAATGGTATTCTACTACCCTGATTTGAAATTGAGCAGTGCCAAGAATTATCTTACCATTAATAAAATTTCTTCAAAAGAATTATTTGAACTTCTAGCAGCTGTGAATTATCTTTATTTTTGGAGTTTGTTGTTAATATCATTGAGTATTGTCTTTATTGTTTCATGAGTGCTTCACTGTCTGTTATTGCAATGACAAACTTTCATGCTTTCATTTAAAGAGTCCATCTACCAGACACTGTGGATTGCAGAGTAGTCATGCAGTTGTTGGATGTTGTTTGCAGGAGGAAGAAGTCTGTTGATTGTAATGTCAAGAGTGTATAAATATGTAATTTGTGTCAAGTGTGAAATTATTGGTGAAAGTCAAAACTTCACATCTCCATTGAGAAAACAGCAGAACTAAATTAATGTACACTACTGCTACCATTTTTATGCCAACTCTGTATAAGACTTTTAACTGTTTTTTTTCCCTCTTAAAATGATTGTCAGTGTAAGAACAATGTAATGAGTAAAGGCAGACATTCACTTAGATACATCTCAATATTACTGGTATTAGTAGGTATCAATACTTACATTTCAATACCTATTTTATCAGTATTGACACCAAGTTTTCATTAATTTTATATCATTATAAAAAGTTTCAAAGGATCAGTATTGGAAGTATCAAATGGTGTCTAGGAAAGTATTTACCTTTCACTACTAGTTTCATGAGACTTAAAAGGTTAGCAGTAAGTATCATAGCATACATGAATCGCAAATGCTGTTGTGAAATATATATCCAATGCGAAGTCTGTGATATATCGATACCAGTGACATTAAGTAAGTATCTATCTATAACTTTGAAATGTCCTTTGAGGATTGATTTTGTACTTGATTTGGTTCATAAGAATATGGCGTAGTTCCAGTATTTAGCCTTGTAATTACATTGAGTGCTTTTATATTAGGAATTTTTTTTTTGTAATGAGGGCTTTTGTCCTTAAAATACTTGCAATGATGTACTGTGATAGTTGCATATATGGGATCATAAAATTTGTCAAGGCCAGTGTTTTGTTTACAGTTTAAATATTTGTCATTAATTCCTTATATTTATAGTTGACATTACACCCAAGTTGGTCTCTGAAAACTTCCTTATTTTTGTGTTGCATTTTAAATAACTCATTTTGGATTCGAGAAAAGCTTTAAAGTACTCGAACAACCACTACCTCACAGTACTGTCTGTATTGATATTTTGTTGAAGTATCATTGTCATGTTGATACAATTTTAGGTACTGGTATTGTCAACCACAATCAAACTATGGTTAAGTGTAAAATTGATGACTCAGTCAAGCATCTGACTAAGTGATAAAATAGCTTTCTATTTATATCCCAGAAGATATTAGATATCCAGTTCTGTGCTCAGAGGAGTGTGTGTGTGTGTGTGTGTGTGTGTGTGTGTGTGTGTGTGTGTGTGTGTGAGAGAGAGAGAGAGGTTTTGTGCAGGAATTTGTGTACTATTGCTGGAAAAAGAGCCAGTGCTTGAAAGCTAGTGTGAATGCTGTTTTTTGTTACGTGTTACTGTGCTCTACGCATCAATCTGTTATAGCCGAGTCATTGCCTCTCCCTCTTTTATGTATTGCTCCATCTGGGTATTTCTGTTATATAAAGAACATTTATTAGCTTGCAGTTTTTTTTTTCTGTGATCTTACTTTTAACATCATGACAACTCAGTGTTTTAAATTTCATTAACCATTCCCATACTGCACTTAACACACATGACAGCATTCCCTATAACTGAAAATGCAGTGTAGGGATGGATGTGTAATAATCATTCATTATAATCATCAGCATGTGAATTTGAATTTAAAAATGTATTCAAGCATGAGACTACCACCATACCAGTGTTTGACTGCTGCGCAAACTCACCAGTGAGAGACATGGCAATTAACACTACTTCAAGCAAACAATGCACTAGGCCTTTCCCAGATTATATTTGTCGTGAGTCCATTGCTCAGTGATTAATCCTATATGGCTGTAAGAGTACAGATTACTCCTACAAAAAGGATAAAAGACCAGATTCACAGAATTAAATCTGGGTCATAATAACAAATTGATTGACAGTATTTGTTTAAAGGACATCTACCATAGCAACAACCAATCAAGGAATGTGTTTGGTCACACCTTCTGTTCTGTTCAGCATTGTCATATCCCTCCTGTATCTCAAATGCTGGGTACCACAGTCAATTGCAGGCAACACTTTAGACCAGTAATGTAACAATGTGTGGTTTTTTTCCCTTCTTTATGTTGCTTATCTATATAGCATGTTTATTTTATGAGACAGAATGTAGGAAATTAGTTGTGAAGTTAGCAGGAAATTGGTAAGTCTAAGCCAACTAAACTCATAGATGGGGGAATGTGAAGTAGACAGAACTGAAGTGCACAGCTATTGCTGCCATTGTGTACATCAGCCAATCCGAACTGCCAACATTGCCCCTTCCATGCTTCGTTGTCAATCAGTTTGTTGTTTGAAGTATACAGACCATACCAGTGATGCCCATTTGTTGCAAAATCCTAGAGCATATTCTTAGCGCAAACATTTTAATGTTCCTGTAGGAAAACTAACTCATTTCAAAGAACTAGCACGGATTCAAGAGCAACCACTCATGTGAAATACAACTTGTTTTTATTCATACACATCTTGCAAGCAACAGAGAGAGGTAGACTTGTAGGTTCTATCTTGCTAGATTCCAGAGGCATTTGACTTATATCCCATTATCATCCAGTGACCAGTATAATCATACAGAGTATATCTGCCTATATGAGATTAGCTTGGGGAATCTTTGACTAATAGAACACAGTGCTGTTTATCAGATGGTACAATAGTAATGTCTGTTGTATACCAAGGAAGAGTAGTGGGACCTCCAGTATTTTCCGTAAACTTAAACAATTTGTCAGACAAGATCAGCAGTACTACAAAATTGTTTGTTGACGATGCAGATGTGCACAGGAAATTACTGCCGTTGGACAATCTGGAGGAATTGCAAAAAGACTTAGACATAAATTTCCGCTTTGTGCAATGAATGATAGCCCCCTTCAACTGTGGACAAGTGTAGGATAATTCCTGTGACAAAGAGAAAGAACTTTATGGTTATGAGATTTGTGAGACAGATTGAGCCTGCCACATCATCTAAGAATTTATAGGTAATACTAAGAAGTGATATAAAATGGGATGGTCATGTAAAATCATTATTAGGGAAGGCAAATGGAATGGATTTGTTGGAAGGTTTCCAAGAATGTGTTGTGTGTATAAAGAAAATCACATACAAGGTGCTAGTGCATCCACTTCTAGAATATTTATCTGGTGTTTGGAGTCCTTATCATGACAGTTGGCATTAAATTAATTCAGAGGTGCACTGCTAGGATCTCAACAGGTCGGTACATCCCATACAGAAGTGTAAGAGGAACGCTCAGGGAACTTAAATGGGGATCATTGGAAGAAAGATGACATAGTTCTCATGAAACCATAGTTCTCTTGAAATCCTGTCGGGTTAACTTGGAAAACATGTATTTGAAGAAGTGTGTAACTACTGCATATCTCATGAAGGGTTTGTGAGAAAAAGAAGAGAGAGATTAGGATGCCTACAGAGGCATTTAGTCATCCTTTTTTCCCTTGCTCAATATCAAATGGATTAGGAATGAAAGTAAATAATATTGGTATGGTGTACCTCCACCATTCAGTGTGTGGTGGTTTGCGGAATATGTATCCAGATATAGCTCAACATGGTTGACATTAGTGGCCATTTCTCAACTCACCCCTTCAATTCTCTTGGCCGTAGCTTCTGCTATTGCTTGTTGTATTCCTATGTCTACCCTTGTTCCCATTTCCTGCCCTTTCAAACGTTCCCTCTTCCGAAGACTTCATACTTCCCTTTGTTCTAATGCTAGTCCTCTTCCACTATATTTTCTAAGAGATCTCATTCTACCATCATCCCTTTTCCCTTCCTACCAATTCAAAAATGCCCTGTTAAATGTGCAGAAGTTTTGTTGATCGTGACATCATAGCATACCGAACATTTCATGTTACTGAAAATGCTAATAAAGACTTCGGCAAATCAACATATATGTCACCCTCACCCTTTTCCTTGTATACACGTAATAGACGTAAGTTATCTGTTAATGAAACTGTTTTTATATGGATTAAAGGTAAAGGTACTTGTGAATATGTTAAATTTGTAGGAGATTGTACATTGTATTTTCACAAATAAATTGAATTGTAGCGTAGCCCTGAATTCTGTAGCGTAGCTGAGAACCGGGGCGCGTACATCTCGAATCTGTCGACATAGAGTATGCAACAGCATGTTACGTCAGCTCTCTGAGCGCTTGACCTTTGACCCCGCCGATAAGGCGGCTCAAGGCCATCTTGGCAGCGCGCCAGCCGCCGAAGACTGACAAACAGCGTACGCGGGCACCTAGTGTTACTAGTGCCCGCGTACGGGATAACGCTCTGCTGGCACTGTGAAATTTTCTAAGTCCCTTATCTCTCGCCGCGCCACTGCGCGGCCATAAAAGCGAGCGCTGACCGCGGAGCGGATCATTCGCGCTGCTGCTGCTGCACAGGCAACTGCATTGAACGCTGCCAAGATGCCATACAGAAGATACAGTCACCGTCGTCGTGCAAGACAGACTATATATAAAACAATTGAAGACGTTGAAATGACCACATCTGCCGCCGACAAGAAAAAGAATACGATTAAATCTGTCGCCGCACACGCTCTACTGGACGGACCTGCAGTCTTTTGTGGATGCAGACTGAACTTCAGCATCGACATCAATGATTCGTTTACCCACGGAAATGGATGGCTAACAGTCGCTGTTGTACGTGGTGGCACATGCGTACCCAATGTATCCGGACTCGAAAGTTTTGTTGATCGTGACATCATAGCATACCGAACATTTCATATTACTGAAAATGCTAATAAAGACTTCGGCAAATCAACATATATGTCACCCTCACCCTTTTCCTTGTATACACGTAATAGACGTAAGTTATCTGTTAATGAAACTGTTTTTATATGGATTAGAGGTAAAGGTACTTGTGAGCAGAGGGACCAAGAGAAAAAGTTTGTTGGCTTTACTCATTCTGTTGTTCATATTCTGCTTCAGATGCTGCACTGTCAGATTTATTTGAGTGTATCTTGTTTCAGATTATGGTTTTCACAGTTGTTAATTTGTGCCTAGCATTAAACCTTTGTTTTGTATTTCTGTATTTCTCAAAACCAGCCGATGACCATGAAGCAGAGGAGTATGTTCTTCCTCGGCACACTACAGAACTGTGCCATGCAGGAGTGGTGGGGCGTGAAAATGCAGTTGATGGAGATGCTCAAGATCCAGCAGCTGTATCAACAGGATTGTCAGCATCTGATGCAGCCTTGGGTGATATGGACCCCACAGCAGCCCTAGGACCACGTGACCCTGCAGCAGATGGTGGAGAAGATCTGGATCGTGATCATGACTGCATGTTGCAGAAGATGTCTATGCTACAGCTTAGATTAGATGAGGCTTCAAAGACTATACAGATTGAGAGAGAGTAAGTAACTAAAAATATTATGAACTTTGTACATTTGAGATTTTTTTCAGTTAGCCATAATATCAGAAATATTGATAACACTTTAATCACTCACATTCTTCAACCAAACGTATTTTCCTGAAAACTGTGTCATAGTCATTTCATTCAGAAAAATACAATATCTGTATTGTTTCATATGTTTCAGCAATGCCAAAATACGAACATTATATCCTAAGTATAGTTTGCCTTTATTCAGTAGAGTTCTTTAATGAACACGTAGTAAGTCACACCTGCTTTGTTCTGTGATCGCGAGTTACAGATCTCCAAAGAAACCAACAGTATAAAGATGTTGCAAGACAAACCAGTTGTTATCCATACAACAGCAATGAATTTGATGCAACAGTGGGGCACACAAGAAGAATATAGAAGATCTGTAATTTAGAAATCGATGTTAGATAAATAAGAATACAGAAGATCTGTAATTTAGAAATTGATGTTAGATACATAAAGACCCCCCCATGAACCATGGACCTTGCCGTTGGTGGGGAGGCTTGCGTGCCTCAGCGTTACATATAGCCGTACCGTAGGTGCAACCACAACGGAGGGGTATCTGTTGAGAGGCCAGACAAACATGTGTTTCCTGAAGAGGGGCAGCAGCCTTTTCAGTAGTTGCAAGGGCAACAGTCTGGATGTTTGACTGATTTGGCCTTGTAACAATAACCAAAACGGCCTTGCTGTGCTGGTACTGCGAACGGCTGAAAACAAGGGGAAACTACGGCCGTAATTTTTCCCGTTAGCATGCAGCTTTACTGTATGATTAAATGATGATGGCGTCCTCTTGGGTAAAATATTCCGGAGGTAAAATAGTCCCCCATTCGGATCTCCGGGTGGGTACTACTCAAGAGGATGTCGTTATCAGGAGAAAGAAAACTGGCGTTCTACGGATCGGAGCGTGGAATGTCAGATCCCTTAATCGGGCAGGTAGGTTAGAAAATTTAAAAAGGGAAATGGATAGGTTAAAGTTAGATATAGTGGGAATTAGAAAGTTCGGTGGCAGGAGGAACAAGACTTCTGGTCAGGTGACTACAGGGTTATAAACACAAAGTCAAATAGGGGTAATGCAGGAGTAGGTTTAATAATGAATAGGAAAATAGGAATGCGGGTAAGCTACTACAAACAGCATAGTGAACGCATTATTGTGGCCAAGATAGATACGAAGCCCACACCTACTACAGTAGTACAAGTTTATATGCCAACTAGCTCTGCAGATGACGAAGAAATTGAAGAAATGTATGATGAAATAAAAGAAATTATTCAGATAGTGAAGGGAGACAAAAATTTAATAGTCATGGGTGACTGGAATTGGAGTGTAGGAAAAGCGAGAGAAGGAAACGTAGTAGGTGAATATGGATTGGGGCTAAGAAATGAAAGAGGAAGCCGCCTGGTAGAATTTTGCACAGAGCACAACTTAATCATAGCTAACACTTGGTTTAAGAATCATGATAGAAGGTTGTATACATGGAAGAACCCTGGAGATACTAAAAGGTATCAGATAGATTATATAATGGTAAGACAGAGATTTAGGAACCAGGTTTTAAATTTTAAGACATTTCCAGGGGCAGATGTGGACTCTGACCACAATGTATTGGTTATGACCTGTAGATTAAAACTGAAGAAACTGCAAAAAGGTGTGAATTTAAGGAGATGGGACCTGGATAAACTGAAAGAACCAGAGGTTGTACAGAGTTTCAGGGAGAGCATAAGGGAACAATTGACAGGAACGGGGGAAAGAAATACAATAGAAGAAGAATGGGTAGCTTTGAGGGATGAAATAGTGAAGGCAGCAGAGGATCAAGTAGGTAAAAAGACGAGGGTAGTAGAAATCCTTGGGTAACACAAGAAATATTGAATTTAATTGATGAAAGGAGAAAATATAAAAATGCAGTAAATGAAGCAGGCAAAAAGGAATACAAATGTCTCAAAAACGAGATCGACAGGAAGTGCAAAATGGCTAAGCAGGGATGGCTAGAGGACAAATGTAAGGATGTAGAGGCTTATCTCACTAGGGGTAAGATAGATACTGCCTACAGGAAAATTAAAGAGACATTTGGAGATAAGAGAACCACTTGTATGAACATCAAGAGTTCAGATGGAAACCCAGTTCTGAGCAAAGAAGGGAAAGCAGAAAGGTGGAAGGAGTATATAGAGCGTCTATACAAGGGCGATGTACTTGAGGACAATATTATGGAAATGAAAGAGGATGTAGATGAAGATGAAATGGGAGATACGATACTGCGTGAAGAGTTTGACAGAGCACTGAAAGACCTGAGTCGAAACAAGGCCCCGGGAGTAGACAACATTCCATTAGAACTACTGACAGTCTTGGGAGAGCCAGTCCTGACAAAACTCTACCATCTGGTGAGCAAGATGTATGAAACAGGCGAAATACCCTCAGACTTCAAGAAGAATATAATAATACCAATCCCAAAGAAAGCAGATGTTGACAGATGTGAAAATTACCGAACAATCAGTTTAATAAGCCACAGCTGCAAAATACTAACACGAATTCTTTACAGACGAATGGAAAAACTAGTAGAAGCCGACCTCGGGGAAGATCAGTTTGGATTCCATAGAAATACTGGAACACGTGAGGCAATACTGACCTTACGACTTATCTTAGAAGAAAGATTAAGGAAAGGCAAACCTACGTTTCTAGCATTTGTAGACTTAGAGAAAGCTTTTGACAATGTTGATTGGAATACTCTCTTTCAAATTCTAAAGGTGGCAGGGGTAAAATACAGGGAGCGAAAGGCTATTTACAATTTGTACAGAAACCAGATGGCAGTTATAAGAGTCGAGGGACATGAAAGGGAAGCAGTGGTTGGGAAGGGAGTAAGACAGGGTTGTAGCCTCACCCCGGTGTTATTCAATCTGTATGTTGAGCAAGCAGTAAAGGAAACAAAAGAAAAATTCGGAGTAGGTATTAAAATCCTTGGAGAAGAAATAAAAACTTTGAGGTTCGCCGATGACATTGTAATTCTGTCAGAGACAGCAGAGGACTTGGAAGAGCAGTTGAACGGAATGGACAGTGTCTTGAAGGGAGGATATAAGATGAACATCAACAAAAGCAAAACAAGGATAATGGAATGTAGTCGAATTAAGTCGGGTGATGTTGAGGGTATTAGATTAGGAAATGAGACACTTAAAATAGTAAAGGAGTTTTGTTATTTGGGGAGCAAAATAACTGATGATGGTCGAAGTAGAGAGGATATAAAATGTAGACTGGCAATGGCAAGGAAAGCGTTTCTGAAGAAGAGAAATTTGTTAATTTCGAGTATAGATTTAAGTGTCAGGAAGTCATTTCTGAAAGTTTTTGTATGGAGTGTAGCCATGTATGGAAGTGAAACGTGGACGGTAAATAGTTTGGACAAGAAGAGAACAGAAGCTTTCGAAATGTGGTGCTACAGAAGAATGCTGAAGGTTAGATGGGTAGATCACATAACTAATGAGGAAGTATTGAATAGGATTGGGGAGAAGAGAAGCTTGTGGCACAACTTGACCAGTAGAAGGGATCGGTTGGTAGGACTTGTTCTGAGGCATCAAGGGATCACCAATTTAGTATTGGAGGGCAGTGTGGAGGGTAAAAATCGTAGGGGGCGACCAAGAGATGAATGCACTAAGCAGATTCAGAAGGATGTAGGTTGCAGTAGGTACTGGGAGATGAAGAAGCTTTCACAGGATAGAGTAGCATGGAGAGCTGCATCAAACCAGTCTCAGGACTGAAGACCACAACAACAACAACAACAACAACATACATACATAAAGACAAGGAAACGAACCAATAGAGAGAGTAAAAAACCACTCAGGAATATGAAACTGAAGTGAGACAGAAGCTAGTGAAAAGAAGAGGGACGTTGCTTTATAACCCTCATTTGAGAAGCAACACGAGATGGTAAAATAGCAATGAGCATATAGTAGATAACATACAGATCGTATGATATGTTATACATGAGACACGTCAAGTTTAGCAAAAATACAATGTCTAATGATTTACAGAAATTCTTTTTACACTATTTCAAGAATAATGCCAATAAATACAACACTACAATATTTTGTATAAATTAGCAGTTTACCAATTTCATTTGTTGTACACAAATAACACTGCAATATTAGCTATAGATTTTTATTGCTCATAGTGTCAGAATGTCTTCCATGAATTCTTCAATGATGTAGTAACATTTCTCTATTAAAATATTTTGGAGTAAACTTTTCAGTGAACCAAGGTCCATTGTTAATATGTTTCTTCCTTTTAATTTGTTGTATATTTTTAGTCCCATGTACAGTGGTGTCTGAGTATAAAGCTTTAAGTGATGTGAAGGAAATTTGAAGTTTTCCTTGTGACAAGTACCATAGCTATACTCAAAATGGAACTTTTCAAGATTATATTGATTATTATATACAAAAATAAAAATTTCAAAAATTTACTATTAATTGAAGTAATTGTTAATATTTTTAATTTCTTGAACAAAGGGTGACATGACTCATTTTTGTGGGCAGCACACATGTTTCTAATGATTTTTCTGAAGAATTAGTAGCCTTGTACTGCGTCTAGAGTTTCCCCAGAAAATTATCCAATACCAAATAACATATTCAAAGTAACTGTGGTAGACTGTCTTTCTTGTGTCCATATGAGTGGAAGCAGATAAAATAAACATTGCAAAAGCTACAGAATTTAATTTATTTGCCAGGAAGTCTATATGTGTCTTCCAGTTTAAACTTTTATCAAGGTTTAGGCCCAAGAATTTCACATGGTTCACTTCTGTCATCAGTTGATTATTATGGGCTATTTGCACAGGACATATTGGTGACGATTTAGAGACAAAATGCATTTAGCTTTGGTCCATTTTTATGGAACCAGGATTGCAGTTTGCCCAGAACATTTTCTATACTATCTGGAATCTTTTCTGTTGTCTCATTTTCTATCAGGACTGATGTTTCATCTGCAAACAAGACTGAATGAGCATCAATATTTAATGGTAAATCATTTATATATGACAAGAAAAGGTAAGGACCCAGTATTGAACCCTGCAGAACACCTTGGGAAATTATTTTCCATTCAGAGTAGTAGTTAACTGAATTTGATGTTAAAATAACTCTTTGTGTCCTTTCTGTCAGATAAAAGTTGAACCACTGTAATGCAGTATCTTCGATCCCATAGCTCTTCATTTTGTGAATTAATAATGAGAGGTTCACCAAGTAAAGGCTTTTGTTAGATCACAGAATATTCCTGAGACTTTCGTACCCTGGTCTTGTGATGAGCTTATTTTTACTGTAAATTCTCTGATGGCATTTATAGTGCTCTTTCCTCTTTGAAAACCAAATTGATTTTTAAAAATAATGTCATTTACTGTCAGGAAATTTTCTAGTTGTTTTGCCACAAGTTTTTCAAATATTTTAGAAAAAAACAGGAAGGAGGGAGATAGGCCAGTAGTTTCCCATCTTTTAATGTGTTGCATTTGCAAATTTCTTCCATTTGGTTCCTTGGACTCAATCCAGTTACTCGAAACAGTTTTTGTATCTTGTTATGCGTGGTCGCTGTGGCAACTCAAAATATCTTCTTCCCATTTCCGTCGTGAAATTCCCGTTTTCTTCAAGTCCTGTCCCTTAGTTCACTATGTCCTAACGTTTTGACAACACAAGAAGTGGTGCAAAACTGGATTGCATTTACAATTCACTCCTCACTCTCACCAGTTGACTTCCGTGATGTGTGTAGTCAGTCCTCTTCTCTGGATCTCCCAAAAACTTCTTCTCCGAAGACGATTGCTGGTTATAGGAATTTATTTGACTATTTCTCTACTCTTGAAATAATTGGGTACTCTCAGAATACTTTCAGTTCAACTACGATATTTTTTTAACTTTCACAGGAAACAACTTTACCACTTCTCGTACAATCATTTAAACTTCTGCAAATCAACTTAGTCATCAAACATTAGACTCAGTTAAACACTTTCATAATTGCATTGGCTTGACAACCAAATAATTTGTGAATATCACATGCATCTTGCCTTGTTCAGAACTAAGACATGAATTAAGTTAAAAGTCTGTATTCAGTTGTTCGTTTTTCTTTTTTATGATAATCACAATTCACTAACACAGCAAAGAATAGCATATAACTACTCTGTGTTCTTTCACACAGCATCTGTGGTGCTAGCGGCAAACACTTGTCGTCGTCGGTGGACCGCCACTCTTACAGCCTTCTCATAACAAATTTCCAACCTGCACACAGAAACAGGTGGCACAGTAGATACACTTCCACTCTACCACTTATATTTAAAATATCGTGTGTTTGAGATGGTAGAAGGATGAGTGGTTCTAGAATTTACGCAGAAATTCTTGAAGCACAACAACCCATGTTCAAAGGACTGGTTTACAATAAGTCAGTGGGTGTGAAATAATGTGGCATACCACCTTGATTACCATGGAAGGTATTCCATCCCATCCATCTGAAGTTTTGTTTTTTAATGATAATATTGTGTCTTCCACATCTTTCTGAGTTTTTTAAAAACAAATGTTTTGTATGTCATCTCTCTGCCTGAAAATAACGTTGTCCTATGGGCTATCAAGTCTACATCAGATTTTGCTATATTGACAAAGAAATCATTGAAGCAGTTTGACATTTGAACATGATTTACAATAGTATCACCCTGAAACCTAATTTGAGAAATTTCTTGACTTTTAACATTGACTCCCAACTCTGATTTCACAACAGACCAGACTGCCTTTGTTTTATTTCTTTCTTTGTTTATGAATATCACTTTTTTGAATGTAGCCTTATAGCACTTAACAAAAGTCACAACATTTGGGGTTCTATTTACTTTGAGCTTATTGTGCAGCTGTCTTTTTCTGGCACTTGAAATTTTTATGCCTGGGGTAATCCAATTTCACTTATTCCTGACTCTATTTTGATAAGTTTTTGGGGGAAATAGTTCATTGAATACACCCAAGAAACAATTTAGAAATTTATCAAATTTTTTGTTGCTTGAATCACAGTAGTCTAAAGGCCAGCTTATAACACTTAACTTATCACAAAATAACTCTAAATTTTCTTTGCTAAAATTCCTTCTTATATACGATTCAGATTTTAGTTTCTCTGTTTTGGGGAGCTCTACAAACAAAGCCGAGTGATCAGATATCCCTAGATCTAGGCAAAACTTCCTTGTATCATCAAACTGATAATTTGTAATAATATTACCTATACACGTTGCTGAATGGAAGTTTTCTCTAGCACGCATAGTAAAGTTTAACTTGAAACCAGATTTTTTGATTAAATCACAAAATTTTTCAATGACACTGCTTTCAATTAATGTATTTAAGTTGAAGTCTCCTGCAATCACAATCTTTTTCTTGCTTTCTTTTTTTAAGTTTAACTAAGAGATATTGAAATTTTTCTAAGAACAACTTAGTAGCAGAACTCCCAGGAATTCTGTAAATTGATATTATCACACTATTTAAATCGCACAGCTCTACACAGCAGCTTTCAAAAATACATGCTTCATTTAGATAACTAAAATCTTCTTTCACTTTAAAGTTTAAGGAGGCATCCTGGAAGATACAGGAGTCTCCACGATATTTGTTTTTTCTACAAAAGCTGCTGGCAAGTTTGAAACTACTAATTTTATTTAGAATGTCTACGCATTCTTTTGTGAGCCAGTGTTCATTTATGCAGACTACCTTTATGTTTGCCAGTTCATAAAGTATAACTTACAGTTCATCAATTTTAGAATAACCTAGATTTGGACATTTTTCTGCTAAACCGTTTATATTTAGATGCATCAAGATAGAATTTTTGGGTTTGTTTGTAATCTGAAGAGCCTCACTTGTTCCATTATGTTTATAGTTTCCATTTTGGATCACCACTTTTGCTTTCTCACCACTTTCGGAAGTTTTCAGTTTCCCTTGCTTTTAATGATTCTGCGGATGTCTACGATCATTTTGCTGAAAGTCATTGAACCTAACCTATCCAAGTGTAGCCCATCCTTTCCCAGTCACTTACTACTTACAAATTTATTTGAGTCTACAAAAATTGCACCCAGCTTGTCGCAGTGTTCCCTGATTCCAATGTTTATCTTATTTATGTATGTGTCACTTACTGACCTTCTGTGTAAAATTGCACTACGACAGTTTTTGAATTTGCAAACACACTTTTTGCTGAGCGATCAAGTTCTGTGTTTCACTGATCATTTCTTCCTCACTGCTGTTCTGGATGGAATTTGTTCCAACACACCTTCGTATTTGTGCTTTTAAACCATTTCCGCTTTCAGTTTCACTTCGTTTCAAATTTAGAATATTTTGAAAGGGTCTGCTGATCTGATGCAATTGGATTCCAGGACGAACATCAATTTCACAGCCTGGAGCTGTAACATTTTTCAGTATGGACTCACCAACAACAAGAAAGTCCATTTTTTCAGTCGGTTTTGCTGCGGCACTTCCACTTTTGTCCTTTTTGTAGATCACTGTTTCCCATTTATATTTGTTTACAGATAGTCGGGTGGGTGGGTTTTCTACATTGTTTTTGATCACATTTCGCACACCATGTGTGTTTTGCAGGTTTTGTTTCGTACTTGGCTGGTGTTTTCCAGAAGCCCTGGATTCTGTTTCACTTATTTCCATTTGATGGATATCTCACACACAAAAATGTTTTTCTTTGGTTAATGTATCATTTTCTTTCTTTGTAGTCAGTAATTTAGTTTTCAATGCTGCAGTATCCTTATGTAGCTTCTTTATAATTTTATTTTTTGTATCTTCTTCAATTCCCATTTCATGTGCATAGGCCTGTTTTTCCCATATTAATCTATCTTTTTCTTTTTTTATAGTCATTATTTTGGTATTTAATGCCTCAATGTCCTTTTGCAACAACCTTATAAATTCATTTTTTGAGTCCACTGTACTTACAAGATCGGGTTTTTCGACTCGTAAACAAACGTAGCATGTCCATGGAATATCACCACTGATGAATTTTAGGTTCACTTTCATGCATTTTTTGTGCAACCAATAATTGCACTTGACACACAAAATACCCTTCATCACTCGCTTTTCACATTCTCTACACAAAAAACTGTTTGTTTTTGACGAGAGCGAAGTATTACTACACTTTCCTATCGGCGCCATCTTGGTGGCTCAAAGACTTCTTGCTCACCCTCAAAAAGATCAGATGTTATGTAGTATACATACATAGGTGACAATATGTGACATAACTGCAGTCAAGTATTTAGAAGCACCAGTGCACAGTAATTTAAGGTAGAGCAACCACATAATCAAGTTTGTGAAGCCTTTACTAAACAGATATTCATTGAAAGAGTTGTGAAAAACTGTAATTAATCCACTTACAAGAACTTTGGTCTTTTCATATCTGGGTCAGTATTTATTAGTAGAATTAATAGGAGAAATAGGGAAAATTCAAAGGAGAAATGCATAATTTACCACAGATTTATTTACTCAGTACTAGAGCATCATATAAATGGCCAACAGTCTCCAGCAAGCAACACTTCAGGAGAGATATTAATGTAAAGAGAACACATAATCCAAGACAAGTTCGATATATACTACTCTTTCTCACATATGCTGACAATGACTGTAAGTAAGTCATGCTTAGTTGATTAAGCACTGACATTTATTCTTGCACACCATTTTCAAATAGGTTAGAAAGAAGGTGAAATGACAATTGTTCGTTGTTGGGGTCTTCGGTCCGAATATTTGTTTGATGTAGCTCTCCATGCTACTCCATCCAGTGCAAGCCTCTTTATTTCTGAATAACTGCTACAACTTACATCCTTCTAAATCTGCTTACTGTTTTCAACTCTTGGTCTTCCTCTGTGATTGTTATCCCCCACACTTCCCTCCAGTACGAAATTGGCAATCCTTTGATGTCTCAGAATGTGCCCTATCAAGCAATCCATTCTTTTAGTGAGGTTGTGCTGCGAATTTCTTATCTCCCCAATTCTATTCGATAGTTCCTAATTAGTTACATGATCTATCCATCTAATCTTCAGCATTCTTCTGTAACACCACATTTCAAAAGCTTCTACCCTCTTCATGTCTAAACTGTTAATCATTCACGTTTCACTTCCATACATGGCTAAACTCCACATAAATAGCTCCAGAAAGGGCTTCCTGACACTTACGTCTGTTAGCACAATGGACTTGCATACAGGACAATGGCAGTTCAAACCCATGTCTGATCATCTCGATTTAGGTTTTGCGTGATTTCCCAAATCGGTCCAAGCAAATGCCTGGATGGTTCCTTTGAAAGGACACTACTGACTACCTTCCTCATCCTTCCTTAATCCAATGGGACTGATGACCTTGCTGTTTGGTCCCCTCCCCCAAGCTGATCCACCAACCAACACTTAAGTTTGTATTCAGTGTTAACAAATTCAGAAGCATTTTTCTAGCCATTGCCATTCGTCACTTTATATCATCTTTACTTTGGCTTTCATCAGTTATTTTGCTGCCCAAATAGCAAAACTCGTCTACTGCTTTAAGTGTCTCCTTTCCAAATGTAATTCACTCAGCATCATCAGATTTAATTGAACTACAGTTTATTATCCTTATTTGGCTTTTGTTGATGTTCATCTTATATCCTTTCAAGACACTGCCATTCTTTTGAACTGTTCTTCCAAGTCTCTGACAGAATTACAATGTCATTGGCAGATCTCAAAGTTTTTATTTCTTGTCCCTGAACTTTAATTCCTACTCCAAAATTTTCTTTGGTATCCTTTACTGCTTGATCAGGGTACAGTTGGAATAACGCTAGGGATAGACTACAATCTTGTCTCACACCCTTCTCAAACACCTCTTTCTTTTCATTATGTGCCATTTTGGTTCACTTTGTGCTGTCTGTTGGATTGTAGGTGTAGATTTATTTCAAGTTCCTTTTCTTTCTGGATCCCTGTGTTCCAAGTAAATTCCCTGGCCATTCACAAATTGTATGACATTTCTTAGTTATTTTACTTACACTGTGATCCACTTTGCTTTCCAGGAATTTCCTGTTTATGATGGAAAACATCAACTTACCAATAGCCATTGAATTTTATGCTTCCTGAAATGTTAGGTGAAGGAAGCCAAGACAGGTCTTACATTTTGTGATGGGTGATCATACCACAAAACTGCAAATGTGTAGTTACGTTGCTAGATAGATCACGTATTTTCATTTTCTTGCTTTCATTTCCTTAACTAAAAGTGAAACATTATTTTGCTTTGTTGCAAATAGTTCACCGATTTCTAATGCCCCCCCCCCCCACCACTTCTGTAGTGGACCTCTTCCATGAAGGAAAATCTATGGTAGTGTCAGCGGTCGTACGCTGAGCCTTCCCAGTCAACTACAGAGACAAACAACTGTATGAGTATAACCGAGAGTATCATTCAAGTGACCTATTTTTCTGTCTTCCTTTTCTGTTTGTGAAGTTGTTCTGAATATTTTCAAAAGTGGAGGATTACATCACCTTAATGTTATATAAGAACAGCGAGAAACTTAACATCAGGATTGGTGATCACAAAGTAGATGAAGTTCGGGAATACTGCTATCTAAGTGTCAAAATAACTCATGACGGACAGAGCAAAGACGACGCTAGGACATCTATTAAGACATCATGGAATAACTTCCATGGTACTACAGGAAGTCGGTAGAGGAAGTCAGAGATTGGAATCCATCCAGCAAATATTTCAGGATGTTGGTTGCGAATGCCACGCTGAGATGAAGAGTTGGCACAGGAGAGGAATTCATGGTGGGTTGCATCAAACCAGTCAGAAGACAGTTGACTCAAAAACTGTATAGTGTTTTCTCCAGGAACAGAGATTCAGTACTAGAACACAAAGAACATCACCCTTAAAAAAATACCTGCATGTCAGTCCAGACTTCCAGGAAGTATGGTCCACTTCTGGCTTAGATTATATCAGTGCAAAGATATGCTTATTAAATTGTGTACACTCACCATATAGCAGAGGCGTTGAGAAGCAGATAGGCACAGCAAAAAGACTGAGTGTGGGTACTGTTGCCCGAGACTGCAGTCATGTGTATGTAAATTGCTTTTGTGTGTGTGTGTGTGTGTGTGTGTGTGTGTGTGTGTGTGTGTGTGTGTGTGTGTGTGTGTGTGTGTGCGCGTGCGTGCGTGCGTGTGCGCGTGTGTGTGTGTGTGTGTGTATGTGTGTGAGGGTGCGGGTGCGCGTGCGCGTGCCGTCTATTTTTGACAAATGCCTTATGCACCAAAAGCTTTATTTGTGACAGTCTTCTTCCTTTTCATTATATTGTTACATTCTGTCCTGGATTTTCCATTGTTTGATTAAATTGTGTACACTTTTACAAGTGTATGTATCAAGTCTGTTTAATTCTCTTGGTAAATGTATTGGCATTAATGATGTTATGTGTCACTGTGAACAACAAGCCTATTTCTTAATTTTGTATATCTTCTATAAAGAGGAACAATTGCACAATAATTTTCATATTAAGCGGTGTTGCATGATAGTTTTTGAATGGTGGAAGTCCACTAAAGAGAAAAATAGGAGTTTGAAACTAAAGCAAATAAATCAATGTACCATAGTTCCATTAATTATGTAGAGAATTTTTTTTCTGTTTCAGAGAAAAAGGAGCACTGCAACGAGCTTTGGACAGGTTACGCGGAGATCTGGCTGGTGAGACAAGGGTGCAAGACGGTGGTATAGCAGGACGACTTGCGCTCCTTAGAGCAGAGGTAAGTAGCATTCATATTTAATACTTAATGCAGACTTATTGTATTCCAACCGAGAACAACATTCAATTGAAACTTCCTGGCAGATTAAAACTGTGTGCTGGACTGAGACTCAAACTCTGGACCTTTACCTTTCGCAGGCAAGTGCTCTACCATCTGAGCTACCCAAGCCCCATGAGTACGGGGCGTGAGTTGTGCTTGGGTAGCTCAGATGGTAGAGCACTTGCCCACAAAAGGCAAAGGTCCTCAGTCTGGCACACAGTTTTAATCTGCCAGGAAGTTTCATATCAGTGCACACTCTGCTGCAGAATCAAAATCTCATTCTGGAAACATTCAATTGAATATACTCGCTGTGTTGCAAAATATTATTATTATTAAATGATGTAGAAGTATTACTTGTCATTGCGACTAGTGTGTGTTGATGGTCCTCTAGTGTGTCATACAGTTATCTCAGCTACACAGAAGTGGGTTCCTACCACCACAGATTCTTATACACTGTTAGCTATTAACATTACAACACCAGGAATCTTATTAAATAACAAAATTTTACCTGTTATCGATGTACAATACAGCAGGAAGATTATGTGATTAAATTGCTAGTTGACCGGGTGATACACAGGATGAAAAATTTAGTGCACAGAGCTGCCATCTCTAGTAGCAACAGTAGTTGTTGACCGGCGAGGCATTTAGTTGAACTGAGCATGAATGATACTTACTGGTACATTTACTTCAACTCTCTGTCAGAGTTCGTCAGTCATAGTGGTGCCAACCAGTCTCTCAGCAACTCATGCTCAGATGTTTTCAATGTGTTTGAGATCTGGAGACTGTTTTTCCCAGGGCAACAGTCTGACAACTTCTGTATCGAGGCAAGTCAGGACAGCAGGGGCAGCATAAGTATTGCATAATCTTGTCAAGAGATAACATCACAGTGACCTTGAGGTAGAGCACAGCTGTTGGAATTTTGGAAATGTAAAGGGTGCTGCCTAAATTAGCAACTGTGAAAACGAGAGGTGATCGTATTGTGTACCCAACAGCACCCCATACCCGTAAGCCATTTGCTGGGGCTGTATGGTGGTGATGAGTGCAATCTTGGCAGCATTTGTTCTTTGTATACAGAACTGGAACTCAATGAAAAGACTCTAGTGACACTCCTGCAAGTCGTTGGGCACACTACTGTTATCAGGCCTCTCTCTGATGCTGTTCCGAGGGAAGCCACTAAAATGCTCACTGTGCATACATTGTTGCACTGTCTGCCTGGCTGCTTGCCTTGCTGAAAACGAAACCATTTCCTGGCTCAGGGTATTTCATGTGGCTGTACAATTCTGCACAGTTGAGTAACTAGTATATGTGTCCTCTTGATTGCTAGTCATGTGAGCTGTTGAAATCCTGTGTAACAATGAGTATGCTCCACCTGAACCCATCAAGTCCATATCTTCATGGCAGTCATGGAGTACCAGTCAATACGAGTAGCAGTGTTGCAGGACAATAAATCATAGTCTCGATAGGCCACAATCGTGCTACTGTTGTATTCAATGGTGCTGGTAGATGTTGCCCCTGTAACACAGTGCATAACACAGTTTTGTTAAAAACCAGTGACATTTGAATGTCATTGTTATGAAAAGGATAGATTACTACTCACCATATAGCGGAGATATGTGGTGAGGGTAAGGAGGAGGGGGGGGGGGGGATAGCAGGTATGGGGGTGGGGAATGGTAAAGTACTGCTTGTGGGAGTCCACAGAGACAAGGTGGAGAGAGGATAGGGCAGCTAGGTACAGTTGTGAGGCTAGATGGTGGATAGGAGGGGAAGGGGGAGGGAGGAGGATTAAGGGAGTGGAAAAGGAGAGAAGTAAAAATATAAGACTGTGTAGTGCTGGAGTGGGAGCATGGAAGTGGATGAAGAACAGTGAATAACAAAAGGGAACAGAGACCAAAATTACATAAACGAAATTACCCTCCCAACCTTGTGCAGAAACAGATCTCCCTTGCCTTATCCCTCCAGTCACCCACCACCTCCCAAAGTCCCACCGTCCAGTCACAGAACAGCATACCCCTTGTGACTCAGTACCACCCAGGACTTGAGCAACTGAATCACATTCTCCGTCAGGGTTTTGGCTACCTCTAGTCGTGCCCTGAAATGAGGAATGTCCTACCCACTATCCATCCCGCTCCTCCAACAGCGGTATTCCGCCGCCACCAAAGCTACACAATATCCCTATCTATCCCCATTCCACCCCTGCTCCCAACCACCTTGCCTCGTGACTCTTATCCCTGTAACAGACCTAGATGCAAGAACTGATTTATCCTCCTACCACCACCTACCCCAGTTTGGTCGCAATAATCACCTGTTCCATCAAATGCAGGGCTACCTGTGAAACTAGCCACATGATTTACAAGCTAAACCAGCAGACCCCGTGCTGTGTTCTATGTGGGCAAGATGACCAACAAGCTGTCTGTCTTCACGAATGGCCGCCAATAAACTGTGGCCGGGAAACAGCTGGACTACCCCGTTGCTGAACTCGCTACCCACCACAGTGGTCTTCACTTCAGTGACTGCTTCACAGCCTGTGCCATCTGAATCCTTTTTTGCCGACTCCAGCTTTTCTGAACTGCACAGGTGGGAACTCTCCCTGCAAGATATCCTGCATTTCTGTAACCCCCACCCCTCGCTCTCAACGTACGTTAATCACTGGTTACTGTCCTTCGTCCCATTCTCTGTCCCCACTCCAGCACTACACAGTCTTCTAGTGCACCAACACACCCAAAGTCTTCTTACTTCTCTCCTTTTCTGCTCCCTCCGCCACCCATATCGGCCTACATCTTAACTTCCCAACCGTACCTAGCTGCCCTATGCTCTCCCCATCTTGTCCCTGTATGCTCCTACAAGCAGCACTTTACTATGCCCCACCTCTAATCTGCTACCTCTCCCCCTCCCCACCCCAGCATCTTCCTTACCCCCACCACCCAGGCTGCTTCTCCCTACATGCACAGTTGCTCGCAGCCTGGCCTCAGTAGCCAGAGACAGTGGTCACATGTGTCTGTGTTTTTTGTCAACTCCACAGAAGGAGGTCTTTTGATCAAAAGCTTACTTGTTTAACAGTCTTTTTGTTGTGCCTGTCTGTGACTCAGCATCTCCTCTGCATGATGAGTAGCAATGTATCCTTTTCATAATATTGCCATTATTCCATCCTGGGATTTCAACATTTGAATGTGTTTTCTGAATGAGACCTGCTGCATAATCTTTCCTGATATACAAAATGCTGATGGCGTTACAATTATCTGCCTCGTCCAGTTGTGCTGAAATGCTAATCATTTGCATATTCAAGCATGTAGCATAATTCATGCCAATTTGATGTTTGTTTTCTGCCAGTTTCATTGTTTTGCAATTTTGATGGCTGGCACTCTATGTACTTTATTATCCTTGTTTAATACCATTTTTGCTGTCAATAATTTTTAATTTAAAACTCACAAAATATGCTTTCCATTTCAAGCAGGCAGAAATCTGGACAATGAATGAATAATTTATGGTCAACATGGGTACGCTCATTTCTATTATTGCCAAGCTCTGCTGCACTTCGTTGACTGCATCAATAGTGAGGGGTGTATCAAAAGCTTCTGTCTAGCAACAACCCTAATTTGTTAGTAAGACAAAGCAAAGATTGAGTTTAAGGTTGCAGTAGTAAACTATACTGCAAAAAGGCTACTTGCAGACTATAATAACATTTTTTCAAGTTTATAAAATATGCTGAGAGTGCAAAAATAATTCAGAAATGACATTTTATTTTGGGAGACATACTTTATACCACTTTATATCCAAATCCACGGTATTTCGGTCTGCGGTATTTTTGGCTTCTACTGTATTAGTGTTTGATCTTTCATAATGACACACACCTTTAATTTCTTAGTTTCATCTCAGGGCTAGTGTTCACAATGCTGGTATTTTTGCCAGGAGGAGATTATCTGGTGTCTTTGAAGTACAAAATCATTCTGCTGCAGGTGCTATCGAAGTTTCATGCCGATGTAAGAAGTTCCTGGGGTGCTGATTTTGTTGGTGTTTCACAGAAACTGTTTCTGAAGTATGACTGAGATTACAGTTTTGTAGTCCACTCTTAATATGATACATCTTCTTCATAGCGGAAAAATGCTGCATTCGTTTAATTTTAATATAATACTTATATATGATTTGACCATCAGCAGCTGTGTGAAATATTAGTCCAAATTATTCACTGAATGCAAACTTCACGTTATCAGCTGCTGTGGGCATAGCTATATTACACAATTGTGATATATGAAAATTTGTGCTGGACCAGAGCTTGAACCCAAATTTCCCACTTACTGGAAGTGCCTACCTGAACCATTCTGGCTGTTCATGCACGCACCCCGGCCAGATCCAAACCATCATATGTCACTGCATGCTTCTTTATATCTTAGTCTCATGTATGTCTCCTTTCAAGCTCACAGCAGTATTTCATTCCTACTAATGGAGAATGACACTATCACAAGGAATCAAGACCATTTCTATCTTTGTGCACACCATCTCTGATTATGATACTAACTTGTGAGTGGGAATCAAGCAATGTTGCTAGCTTAAAGCGAGACATATGTAAGACTACCATATGAGGAAATGGACAGTGACATATGGAGGTTTAGATTGGGCCAGGGAGTGTGCACAAATAGCCAAAATGGTTCAGATGACCGATCACTACAAGCAGAAAAACCAAGTTAAAGTCGTAGTTGGTAGATCCCCTCACTTTACTAAACTTCCTGAAGTGTCTCAGTCTTGCTAGTGAGTCTGTAGAAGATCGTCTGATATTTGCAGTGCTTAAGGCAATCCATCCTTGAGTTATCTTATTGAGTTGTCACATAGGATTTGCTCTGCCTGTTTAGCCATGAAGCTCGTGTGTTTGGTTTCCCTTGCAGAAGCTATAGTAGCTCCATCGAATTCTCTGGAAAGTGTAGTTCTACACCCTGTAATTCTAAGTGACAATAGGGGTAGCTGTGTTACTTGAAACACGTCTGTGAATGCCATTATGAAGTGTTTATTTGTGAAAACACTAAACTGATCATGATGAAACAACATGTCACTTATTAAATCAAAAACTAGCAATTTTTGAGGGCATGGTTTTAACTGCAGAACTCGCTCGGGAGGCTCGGTATTGGCGACTGGCAAGTATGGCACTCAGTCAAGATCTTGTACTTACAGTTGTGAAACATTGTAGCTGTTTGTACAGATTCATTAGCTTAAACATTATTCATGTGTTTACTGAAACGACTGATTTCTTGTGTAGTAGTATTGGTGTAAGAAAGTGCTTAGGACTGGTAGGCACCTCGTTATGCCTGTAGTGGAAAAAGTGGCTTTTATTTGCAAATAGATGTGTACACACACTGAAATAGATAAATGTCCTAACCAAGCTGAACATCCAGAATATTTTCCAGTCACTGCAATGTAACATACAAGCTCTTGAGGCTCTTCACAGGAGCTTCACTCAGTAGTAATGGTCCACATGAAGACTGCTGAAAACATAAAGAAATGTGCTTACTTTGTAAGTATTTTTTATAATAAATTTGTACCTCTACTTCCGATTATTGATGTTTCCAGGAGCATCTGTGTATGTAGTTTTGATAGAAAGTAACAAGAAAATAGGATCTTAGACTTTTAGTAAAACTTGTGTTATACAGCTGTTTCTCATAATGGAGTTAAAAAATCTATATCATTAGATTGTTTGAGTGTAGATATATCTTTTTCTCCTGCAACAGGTTATGTTTTACCCCCAATTCAATAATTCATTGAGGTGAGAAATATTTGGATCCACATTGTGAACACATTTTGATTTTATGTACTATTTTGTAAAAGAATCAAAGCAACGTGATATTTTCATTACCCCCACTATCCCCCATTTGGAAAGTGTGATGATTACAGTTTCTTTCCCTTTTACGAATGGTTTACCATAGTGCTTTTCTCAAATGATTAACTAATATAACTGTAGTGGAATGTCATTTGCACTGGGATTATTACTTTAAAGAAAAATAAAATTTTATGCAGCTCGAACGCATGCAGGCAGAAAATTCTGCTGAATGGAGAAGAAGTGAAAGCCTGGAGACTGAGAAACTTGCCTTGGAGAGAGAGAACAAAAAGCTACGAGCTGAACTTCGCGATGCAAATGAGCGACTTGAACGTATGCAGCGCAATGTTGCAGCAGGCCGTTTGCCTTTGCCTTCATCATCAGTTGTGGAAACAGAGCTGCGCGAAGATCTTGCTGACAGAGTTAAGGTAATCTAACTTTTTCTTTATATTGATGTGGTGAAATCCCAGATTTTGATCTCTCTAAGAATCAACAAAACACATTTTGGTATTTTTATACATACTTTCTATTGTATAAAATAAATGTTTGTTTGTGCATGTGTTTTCTGAACTCAAACTGGTCCCTCCCCCCTCCATATCAGAGTCAAAAATAAAAAGCAGGTACAAACAGTAAATGAGTTCACTGAACTAAGGTAAGATAAGGTACAGTTCTGCGTTGTGGCCCCAGACGGGCCATTCCCGGCGGGGTCAGGGATTTTCTCTGCCTTGTGGTGACTGGGTGTTGTGTGGTGTCCTTAGGTTAGTTAGGTTTAAGTAGTTCTAGGTTCTAGGGGACTGATGACCTCAGATGTTAAGTCCCATAGTGCTCAGAGCCATTTGAACCAGACAGGCCACTCGGACCCAACCAACCACTCTTGTCATCCTCTTGCATTGGCATTATTGGATGCATATGTAGGGGCATTTGGTCAGCTCACTGTTGTTGGGTTTCTTGACTTTGGAACCGCTACTGATCAATCGAATATCTCCTCTGTTGACCTCATGAGGCTGATGACACCCCGTATCAGCCCTCCAACTGAGGAATTGAACCTGGATCCTCCACACGGCAGACAGGCATGCTGACTGCTCAGCTTCGGAGGCGGACTCACAGATGTGAGGACAATATTGAAAATAGTGGAATATGGCAAATATTATTTCACATGTCACAGTTTTTGCTTTTCACATAATCTGTGGAAAAACACTTTTGCACCAACCTCGTGACTAATTTTTTTTCGATCAGACCTGTCTCTCATTACTCTTTTAACTACAGGATTTGTGGCATACAGTCACCTGTGTAATGGAGGTAAAAGTAATTCTACTTTCTTAGTGTAGTTCAGTAGTATGTGCTGTGCTTGAATTGTGAATGGGTCAGTGTCACTTATTTACACTCTTCAGTCTGTCACCACACCGCAAAGAGTCATTTCAAGCTTGGACCAGGCTTGCATTGTAATTTTGTGGTAAGAAGTATTGTCAGAATGGGAAGTTGCCACTCAGTGTGTATACTCTACAATGATACTATTCAGACATAAGGTTGCTATTGTAAAACCACAAAAATTTTAGGTCTGCCTTTTAATGGTCACCTGCAGTGAACACCACCAACAGATAAATGACACCTACATATTGTTGCTTGAATGTTCCATGAGGAGAATACAACTGAAATGCGAACTTGCATTTTTGGTGCAACTGGGAGGCTTTGTTGATCCAGACAGTATGCAACTGTGTCCACACAGTCAGTTTGGCCCCTAGGCATATGTTAATGTTAATAACAGTAATACAGCCTTGCCAGCAATGAAGTGTGCAAAGAAGGTGGGCAAAAGAACACCTGGAATGAAACTCAGATCAGTAGTGTATGGTTCTCTTCACTGAGAAGTGTAAGATTTGTTGCACACATGATGATCATCCGAAGAAGCATGGGGAGGCTACCAGGTACCAATGCATGATTCAGACATGCATTCTGAAGCCTTGAGGAGAACATAGGTTAGTCATGTTGTGGGCCAGTAAAATGTATGTATGTCACACGTCACTTGTTGCAATTGAGGATACCCTTTTACACTGGAAGTGAGTAGTGGGACAGACTTCAGCAGCAACATCTTGACCACCTTCTGGACATTGTGCAAAAGGGGATACAAGCAAGTCACAATCTGTGGGGTGGAGTTAGATAATAATTTCAAAAATGTGAATTTTGAAAAAGACTTTCTTGTGGCAGTTATTGTTTTGCTTTTATTTCGAAGGAAAGTTATTTAATTTAGTTTCATAAGGCTTATCCTTTCATTCTCTTCTCCCCTTGAAAACTGCTGCCTCACACCGGTTCATAGATATACAGGTGATGCAAAACTTTCTTGGTCAGATTGCTCATTTTCTTTGCCCATACTTAATCAGAACCATTACTTTTATGCTGACCAAATACCCCTACATATGCGAACAAAAGTAATCAATTATTGACAGTATAATGTAAATGGATAAAAAAAAATCTACACACCAAGTGGTGGTGTGGAAACAGATGCACAAAAGGTTTTAACTTTTACATGCTTTCGGAGCCAGCAGCTCCTTCTGGCAGAAGAGATGAAGAGGAAGGGAGAGGGGTGAAGAAAAAGGACTGGAGAGGTTTAGAGAAATTAGTGCAGTTCAGGAAAGTCACCCAGAACCCCGGGTCAGGGGGGGACTTACCAGATGGGTTGAGAAGAAAAGACTGATTTTTGGGGACTGCACCAGAGGAGATTTGAAAATCCAGAGCTTAAAGGTGGAAGACAGGGTAATATGCAAGGCAGAGATTACTAGTATAACATTGAGCATGAGTTAATAAGAGTGAAAAGCTAAGTGCATTGCCTGTAACAGATGTGGAAGGGGGATGGCAAATAATAGGCAGGTCAGAAAATGAGTGAAGAAAGGAGCAGGTACTGTGAAGAAATGTTGAGACGGAAGGAATTAACATAAATTAAGGCTGGGTGGGTGGAGAGAACCAAAGACATGTTGTAGTTTCAGTTACCACCTGTAGAGTTCTGGGAAACGGGTGTCTGGGTAAGAATCCAAATGGCATGTGTGGTGAAACAGGCACTGAGGTCATGACTGTCATGTTGCATAGCATGCTCTGGAACAGGACATTGCCTCTGTGCTCGCTATACCCATTAATGCACATTAATCCCAACTGATAACTGGTTCTTAGTCATGCTGATGTAAAAGGCTGAAAAGTGTTTACATAACAGCTGGTATATGACGTGTCATCGTACATGTGGCTCTCGCTTTGATAGTATATGTTTTGCCAGTAACAGAGCTGGTGGTAAGAGGGTGCATAGGGCAAGTCTTGCAGTGGGGGCAGTCACAGGGGTAAGAGCCATAGGGTAGTGAGATGGGTGCAGAAGGAGCATAGGGTCTCACAAGGATATTGCGGGGATTGGAAGATATTCTAGGTATGGCGGGCAAAATCTCAGTCACAATTGTTCTCATTTCTGGGCATAATTTTAGGAAGTCATGGCCTTATTAAGGTAGCTGATGAATACATTCAAGACCAGGATTATACTGGGTGACAAGTGATGTGCTCCAAAGTTGTTTTTTGAAGGGATCAGCAGTATCAGGATTGGATTTGATGGCCTGGGAAATCTGCTTGTGAACTAGGCTGTTCGGATAATTATGTCCAGTGAAGGCTGAAGTGAGAGTGGTGGTGTATTGCTGTAAAGAGCCTGCAGCCGAACAAATAAGTTCGCCTTGAATGCCAAGGCTGTATGGGAGGGAACATTCGACATGGAAAGGATGGCAATTGTCAAAATGTAAGTACTGTTGTTTGTTAGTAGGTTTGACATGAACAGAAGTGTGCAGCTGGCCTTCAGTGAGGATGAGATCAGGACCTGCAACCCATAGTACAAAGACTTCCCTCCTATATTAAACATACCAACCATTTCCTAGATCATCTGAAATCCATGAATGTCCCACTCCCACCACACACCTTGCTTGTCGCAATTGGTGCCGCCTCCCTCTATACCAACATCCATCACGTACATGGTCTGTCTGAGTCTAAACATTTTCTCAGTCAATGCCCATCTGATTCGAAACCTATGATATTCTTCTTGCTCACCTTAATCAACTTCATGTTTGAGGAGAAGACATTCAAACAGATGAGGGGTACAACCACAGGAACTAGGATGGCTCCTTCCAGTGCCAACCTTTTCATGGGTCACTTGGAGGAGGCTTTCCTGGAGCCATAAGCCTTCAGCCCCTGCTTTGATTTAGACACATTGATGACATCTTTGCAGTATGGACTCAAGGTGAGGCTGACCTGTTAAAATCCCTAGAATCTCTAAATATCTTCTCCCAATTAAATTCCACATGGTCCTATTCTGGATCTCCCATGCCACTTTCTTTGATATTGATCTCATCCTCAACTACACACTTCCATCCGCACCAAACCTACTAACAAACAACAGTACATACATTTTGACAGTTGCCATCCTTTCCATGTCATCCTTTCCATGTTCCCTCCCATACAGCCTTGGCGTTTGAGGAAAATGTATTTGTTTGAATGCACTCTTTACAGCAATACACCACCATTCTCACTTCAGCCTTCGCAGGATGTAATTATACCAATAACCCAGTTCAAAAGCAGATTTTCCCAGGCCATCACATCCAATCCTGGTACTGCTGATACCCCCAAAAAACAACTTTGGAGCACACCACTTCGTAAAATCATGCTCTGAAATGAGATCAATTCTGTCTGAGATTTTGCCCATCACACCCAGAATAGCTTTTCATTGCCTCCCAATCTTCGCAATATCCTTGTGAGACCCTATGCTCCTTCTGCACCCATCTCCCTGCCCTATGGTTCCTACCCCTGTAACCATCCCCACTGCAATACTTGCCCCATGCACCCTCCTGCCACCATCTATTCCAGCCCTGTAACTGGCAAAATATATACTATCAAAGGGGGAGCCACATGTGAAACAACATGTCGTATACCAGCTGTTAAGTAAACATTGTTCAGCCTTTTACATCGGCGTGACTACCACCCAGTTATCAGTCAGGATGTATGGGCATAGATGGAGGGCAACATATAATATCCTGTTGCAGAGCATGCTATACAACATGACATCATGATCTCAGTGCCTATTTTACCACACATGCCATGTGGGTTCTTCCCCCAGACACCAATTTCTCATAACTACACAGATGGGAACTAATAATACAACATATCCTTGCTTCTTGCCACCCATCTAGCCTTAATTTACATTAATTCCTTCCATCTCACCATTTCTTCACAGTAACTACTCCTTTCTTCACTCCAGTTTAGTTTTCTACATCTTTCATTTTTTGAGCCCTCTGTTTTATTTGCTATCCCCCCTTCCACCTCTGTTACATGCAATGCACTTAGCTTTTACTCTTATTAATTCATGCACAATGTTTTAATAGTAATCTCTGTCTTGCATATTACTCTGTCTTCCATGTTTAAGCTCTCAGGTTTTCAAATCTCATTCAGTGCAGTCTCCAACAATCAGTCTTTCCTTCTCATCCTGTCTGGGAAGTCTTTGCTGACCCGGGTTCTGGGTGATTTTTCTGAACCGCACCTCTTTCCCTAAACCTCTCCAGTCCTTTTCCTTCACCCCTCTTCCTTTCCCTTCAACTCTTCTGTCAGAAGAAGGAGCCTCTGACTCCAAGAGCATGTAAAAGTTAAACCTCTTTTGTGTGTGTGTGTGTGTGTGTGTGTGTGTGTGTGTGTGTGTGTGTGTATGGTGAGTAGATTCTTTTATCCATCCATTGACATTGTTTACATAGTTGATATAGTTCATACAAGACTGAAGCTTCTAATCAAAATATGAAGAGCAGAGCAAATGATATGGAAATTTCATTTCCTTAGTATCATTCTGGGGCATTCTGGGGCTTTTGAGTTAGTTCAGAATGAGGAACGTTACATGTGTAGACTACTTTAAGTGATTAACACTGTAGGGAAATACTGAGGTGAAAGCGGGTGGCACACACTAAATGGAAAAAGGAAAAATGCAAGCAAGACACAGGAAGAGGAAAAATTAATGAATGAGACAGCTGTAAAGAGGCCTGTATTAAACAGTTTAATAGTTTTGGAAATGACGGTGATAAAGTATATGTACTGTAGTGTGATTCCGTGATATGGGAATATCTGTTTATATGTTTGTGATCATCACACATTGTAAAAACATTGTTTCATAGACAATATTGGTCTGGGCATGTTATGTGAGGTGAGGTGATAAAATGAGGTAATTCGATAATTAAATAATGTTAAACTGAAATCCAGTGGTTGAGTAGATAAGTTGATAAGGAAATTGTATTAAGATTTCACTGATTTAGGTAAAATAATCTTATCTTTTTATGTAGATGTAGTGAAATAATAGATTGACCTCTTTAAGGAAAAAAAAAAAAATTTGAATATTTTTCGTACATGCTTTGTGCTGTGTAAAATAAATGTATGTATGTGTGTTTTCTGAACTTGACTTTTTTTCGTTCATAACAGAGATGGTCAATTATCAAGTCTAAGAATATGTAGAACAATGTATGAGCAATAGGCGATAAATAGTGTGAGAAGATGGTGTACACTTAGGACCAGCTTTGCTCTCACATGTTTGGTCAGAAAGACCAATGTTGCAGCAGGGAAATTCAAGACATCATATGAGAGTGCAAAATTTTGCTTTGCCGTACTGTATGCACTCATCATCATTGTCTTTTAGTTTCCAGCCACTGGCTGGATCTATTTGGAACATAAGCCTCTCCAGCTTTTCCTGTCCTCTCATCATGTTTCCCTCACCATTCTGTCTCAGTCCTCTCCTCTCTTCTACACACATTATTTCACCCCGATACTCTATGCCTCTGTCTATCAGCCTTTAAGTCTCTTGCCTTCTATTGTTGTTTCATGAGTCACTGTATAATAATGCTTTATTAAATGATATTTTAAAAATTTCCATAGTTTATGATCAGATCCAACACATCATAAAACAGTGTCATCTGATATAAATCAAGTTACAAGCCACTTCAAATTGAGCTGTCAACATTCCAAACAATTCCTCAAAAGACTGGTGTGCAACAAAAGTAAGACACAATGCCTAAAGTGTGGAGTAAATTTAGCCAATCTGAATACAAATTTCAACATGTTTTGGCCACATTAATAAGAAGTCAGGGCAAATAACCACTATACGCTAAAAGAACACAATTCATTGTGAGGATGAGTAAAAGATGTAATCTATCCAAAATCAGGCTTCACTGGATCAAAGAAGCAATGAAGTGATGAATAGGGAAGATGCGTCAATCTGCTTGCTGATCAGTTAAAACTCCTATGAATAGCCAGACTCACCAAAATTACATGATCATAATTTGCTACTGAAAGTATTCAATGATACCTAAATCGACATGAAAAGAAAATTTATGAAAGTGGCAAAATTTGAAGGAAGGGCACAGGAATTTCCACTGCTGATTGTGAATGCCAAAAAGACAATTACTTTATTTGGAATCATTCAAATTGAACACTGGCAAAAATAAATCAGCATTGTCAAATCTGGTGAGCAACACGAATTTACATAAAACTATCAAAGAAGCTTATGAAAATGTGGAGCATTATGAAGGCAGTGAGAAAATTTATCAACTTGGTATGTGAAGGCATTGACCGCAATGAAAGTTTGTTGTATTTATATTGGATTGTGGTATGCAAATAAAGTAAGTTGCATGTCAGTTTTATCTGCGTAACTAAATTGTTTATAAAGGTTTTTAAAATGTTCGTATAAATGAATAAACTGAATACCGTACATGGAGGTCTATAATGAGTATGATGCTCCACTTTCAACAGTTAAAAAAAAGGAATGGCTGAATTCAAATATACAGGGTTATTACAAATGATTGAAGCGATTTCACAGCTCTACAATAACTTTATTATTTGAGATATTTTCACAATGCTTTGCACACACATACAAAAACTCAAAAAGTTTTTTTAGGCATTCACAAATGTTCGATATGTGCCCCTTTAGTGATTCGGCAGACATCAAGCCAATAATCAAGTTCCTACATCTACATCTACATTGATACTCCGCAAGCCACCCAACGGTGTGTGGCGGAGGGCACACTCGGCGCAGTATGTCCCCATCAATGGGTTCGAAAGCATCGTTGATGCGAGCTCGCAGTTCTGGCACGTTTCTTGGTAGAGGAGGTTTAAACACTGAATCTTTCACATAACCCCACAGAAAGAAATCACATGGGGTTAAGTTGGGAGAGCGTGGAGGCCATGACACGAATTGCTGATCATGATCTCCACCACGACCGATCCATCGGTTTTCCAATCTCCTGTTTAAGAAATGCTGAACATCATGATGGAAGTGCGGTGGAGCACCATCCTGTTGAAAGATGAAGTCGGCGCTGTCGGTCTCCAGTTCTGGCATGAGCCAATTTTCCGCGGGCTACGCGTGAAACTTGCCCGCACGCGTTCAACCGTTTCTTCGCTCACTGCAGGCCGACCCGTTGATTTCCCCTTACAGAGGCATCCAGAAGCTTTAAACTGCGCATACCATCGCCGAATGGAGTTAGCTGTTGGTGGATCTTCATTGAACTTCGTCCTGAAGTGTCGTCGCACTGTTATGACTGACTGATGTGAGTGCATTTCAAGCACGACATACGCTTTCTCGGCTCCTGTCGCCATTTTGTCTCACTGCGCTCTCGAGCGCTCTGACAGCAGAAACCTGAAGTGTGGCTTCAGCCGAATAAAACTTTATGAGTTTTTCTACGTATCTGTAGTGTGTCGTGACCATATGTCAATGATTGGAGCTACAGTGAATTTATGAAATCGCTTCAATCATTTGTAATAGCCCTGTAATTATACTAATCGGGAAGGTACTCCATGTGAAAGACAATTCAAAGGTGCAACCATAGATGAAAATATATTTAAAATTCACAATATAGCATTTGGTGATAAACAGTTTAAAGGACCAAATAACTAATGTTATTGGCATATCAAAGGAAGGGATACATTACATTTTGTATGATAAATTTGTTGAATGCTGACCAACGGCAAATGTAAGAAAGAATTCTTGAGCGTTTGATGTATAAACTGCTGGAGCATCCACTCTATTCGATGAGCTTGGCAACCTTTGTTGTAATCTGTTCCCACATATCAACAAATTTTTCGGTGTAAATTCTTTTGAGTCCGATGCGGAGGTTATGGCAGCTGTAGATGAGATTTTTGCAAACTTTTCACAATCACTTCAGTGATTGAATCCATTGACTGGAAAAATGTTGGATGAACAGAATTGACCTAATGATTGACTATTTGAAAATATGTGTATTTTTTGCCAGAGGAGAAAAAAACAATGCTATTCAAAGAACTTTTCTACTTCCACAGGGCCACAACAATTTTTTTCTGGCCATCTGCACTCATGAATAAAGTCAAATTGGAAACTGGCAGGTTTACTGAACAAGGCATACAGAAGCATGTAAAAATTATTGTGCTTCTCCAGTCATATCTGTACCAAATGCAGATAGATCCATTCTTATTTCTCATGTTTCTGAGAGATTGGTTTCAAGATCTGTACATATGTTTCAGAGGCTTGTGACTGACAAATTTGTCAAAAGTCATTTTATTGAATGTTGTGCAAAGAATTAGGAAACCTAACCGTTGTCAATAATTCAAATTTCGGTAACTTCCATTTACCATGGCCAGTGCTCCTGCTACTTATCAGCTATTTCTGAAACAGATTACACATGCCGTACTTGGATGCTCTAATGATACGAGTAATGCACTAATCACAGCCACAAATCCAGAGCAAAATAAAATAATGTGGACTAGATTTTGCAATAAAAATGCATAATTTTTTAAATGTAGTATAATGTGTAGACTGTATCATTGATGCAAATTGGATAAACCAGATATCAATGTGAGAGCTATCAAAAAAACCTTCCTCTTTCGGAAAATATTGAAATATTGTACTCATTTATTTTAAAAGCATAAATTGGAAAACAAGATATCAGTGTGAGAACTATCAGAAAACTTTCCTCATTTCGAAAATGCCAAAATATTGGAATCATTTATTTGAAAAGTACAATTATACTTGAAGTTCATTGATAAGTGTAATCAAATATTCAGATTGCTGAGACATTTCAGAAAGAAAAATATGAAATTTAAATCGAAAAACTTTCAACAGTGTGTTTTTCAGAAGCTGAAAAATGAAATTAACAACTGAATAAAATTAGGTATTCACTGGAAAATCCAGGATGGAACGTAACAGTATTATGAAAAGAAAAGTTGCTGCTCACCTTATATCAGAGATGCTGAGTCGTAGATAGTCACAACAAAGACCATGATGGCCAAAAGCTTATATTTTGATAGTCTTTTTGTAGTGCCTATCTGCAACTGAGCATCTCCGCTATATGGTGAGTAGCAACTTTCCTTTTCATAATATTGTTAGGTATTAATTGATGTAGATCAAATTGTGGTATTGGCCACTAATGCCTCATTTCATGACATTGGGGCTGTTGTTGCATTAATAGAAACAGATTGAAAATGAAGTTTTTGTCAGTAATTTGTGGGGCAAAAAACCACACCAAATCTTATGCTGTACAAAACTTAAGGTTATCACAGATTATATATGCCACTGATTTCCATATTTCATCAAGAGAACCAATTTCCCAGTGTACTAGATGAGAACTCAAAACCAGAACCTTGACTTTTGTGGGTGATGCACAAGGGCATTTCACTTGGAAGGCAAGGTTCTGGATTTGTGTCTCAGGTTGTCACACAGTGTTGTTCTGTTAGGAAGTTACATAGGATGAGACACAAGCTGAAAGATTAATTCTAGTAACAACCTCTAGGGCAGGGATAGGCATGAGAGCTGCCTACTTCACTGGAAAGGTCAGTGCCAGGGAGAGCATGGCATTTTCTCAGCCTGTCTGTGTCAGAGCAGAACCTTCCCAGTGACTCCATCTGTGCTGCACATCACAGGTGGGAAACACACATCCATTTCGACCTACAGAATTAGTGTACTAAGTTGTGAAATGTTCAGACACATGTTTACTGACATGATCACATATAAAATACATGCATGAAATAATAAGAAAAGAACACAAACATTTCACTTAATCTTACACAGAAGTGTGAAGTTCAAAGCAGGTCTACTACATGTGAAAAAGAAAGAAACACTTTTTTACATGAATCAAGTTTTTAAAATTAATATTATTTTTTGTGAACTTCTCGTTGTTTGGACTGGAAGTACTGAACGACAGATGGGGTGCCCCAATCAGGTGAACATAAGTATGACTACACCTAAGTTTTGATTTCATTAATTTCATTACTGGGAAAAGAAAAGGAAAAAAGCTTTCACATACACTTATTTCATTCTGAACATACTGCAGACTTGTGCAGCATTTTAAACAACCATAGGAACTGAGGATGAAGAACATTCTCATAGAAGATATCCAAATTTTCTGCTGTGTGAAGCTTCTCCCTCTCCTCTGATTGCAATGACAGTCAGTGAGTTGTTGCAGTATTTTAGAAGATGCCTTTACAATGTCCATTGCAGAAGTAATTGCAAAAATATTAAAATCAAGTTAAAATTGATTAAGGCCATGGCTCCATTGCTAAAGTTTTCTTTTGGAACAGCTAGCACAGTAACAAGTCCATTGAAATGTTCGATCTGTGTCCCCTTTACAATATTCATTCCACTTACAATTAGACTAACATTTATAAAGTGCACACCCTAATATCCTGAAAGTTTCTTTGTCTTCAACACAAACTTGTAGAGGAAACATGAACTAATTATCCAAGTACTTGACATTATTTTGGTTTCAGGAGAAAATTATACTGTTGCACTTGCTTGGTCAGTTCAGTAAGAGCTAATACCAACTGACAGTCATAAAACTCCTTAACTGATTTTCCTTTCATGTCCATGAATAGTGCCATATCTTCACCCTTGTTGAAAATACATTGGAAAATATCATCTCTTCTCAACAGCTTACTTCAGAGAAAGAAGGTACATTGCCATATCCACAGTCACTTTCTTCCAGGAAATATTTAAAAGGCCAGAGTATCAAGCCATGCAATCTGGGTCACAGGGTGTCCCAAGAGCAATATTCAACATTCAGGGATATGACAGGAACAGTTACTAGAAAGGCAAAAAAGGCTAGTAAACATGGACTCTAAAATGCATACTGTAAGAGCTATGAGCACTTGTTCATCTTTGCTACCGTGAAACATGTCTCTTCTGCTGAACTCTTAAGGTGTGCATTTTAGGGCCCATGGTTACAAGATTTTTTTGCTTCAAATGGTCATTCTTGTCATATCCCTGAATACTGACCAGTCCTCTTGGGACACTCTGTATTATTTGTGATTTACAACAATATATTTTGCTAAAGATTATTGTGATATAGAATGCAGTGTATTGCTGGTATTTTCTGCTGTGTACTAATGTGTTTCATCTTTTTTCCTCTCCAAAGAAATGACATCAGACTGATGACCAGTGATTGCCGAAGCTCCACCCGTTAATGATAAACAGAAGTTTTTCCTAGCAAATGTCGTACCTGTAAATTATGTTTCTAAGCAAGGAAATATTCCATTAGTTGTAATTGTGTCATGCATTGGGACCAGATTAAGTTTTCTTCCGTGTTGAATTCAGTGTGAGAACTCTTAGAAACATGGCAAGGTGAGCAACATGTTACACCATGCTTCCAGTCAAAAACAAAAGGGCTTTTAATTCCTGTCTTTCAACTAAACTTCCACATTGTTCATCATTTATTCCATAAGTCAACACACCGCTCCCATTGAAAGAGGAAGTATTTCGAAAAGAGGAATTTTCACTGTGCATAAAATTTTTGCGACAGTCACAAAGCATTATTTCAAATTCTATTAAACATTTTTGGAACAGTGATCAAAAATTTTAAAATTTTTCTTTTTAAAATTCAGTCTTGATCACATCATGTGTGTTACAAGAACATAGGTGACCAGTTTCGGTCATGTCACATGATCATCACCAGACCCATGGCATCCTTCGAAGATGGTAGGTGGAGCACTCTTCTCAGCTGCTGTGATGTCAACTGGTCCAGTTCGAATGGTGCCATGGGTCTGATGATGGTCATGTGATATGACCGAAGCCGGTCACCTATGTTCTTGTAACATACATGGTGTGATCAAGCCTGAATTTTAAAAAGAAAAATTTTGTTATTTCAAAAATTCTCAGTCACTGATGGGCCTACTGCTTTTGCTGTTTTTATTTATTTTATTTCATTTCATGTTCCGTAGATCCTGGTGGCGAGTGAATCGCAAGGATATAGAATGTGTCAGATTCTACATAGTTCAAATATAATGTGTATAAATACAATACAAAGATACATTGTAAATAAAAATCAACTAAACAACAGCACAATCAATTAACAGAAAATTGTGTTTCACATGTTAAGGATGAGTAATATATTTATGATATGGAATGTGCCGTATTGTACACAGTTGAAATATATCTTACATAAATAAAAGATAAAATGTAAATAAGATATCAGCTAAACAACTGCACATTCAGTTAATAGAACATTCTTGTTTCACATGTTAAGGATGTGTAATATATACAGGAGTCAAGATAAACTAAATATCCAAAGGAAATTGCGGGCTTTCATAAACAAAAAATGAATGTGGTGTGGCCCTCAACTACGTACCCTCAGACTCAGAGTTGAAATATTAAAAGTTTTGACTGGTTTCATTGTCTAGGGGCTGGGATACGTAGTTGCATTACAGGCCAAATACTGCGGAGTCTACTGTATACAATATGAATATACACATGAATCGAATAGTCGAAGGTTGCTATTACTTGGCAATTGCGAATTTTGAATGAATAGACAATTATAAACAAAAGATTGCAATTAAATAAAATCTGCAGGGGCTGTTCTTAATGACTTGAAATGGTGAGTACGATAGTAGACGTACCTATAAGAATGCCGTTTATTACTACAAAACACTTATTGGTGTCGATGGTCCAGCAATTAAGTAAAATATAAGTTGAATGACAGGGAAACAATAGATTCCTACTGCACGTTATTAGTTATGAACAACAACATAGCTCGTGAGATATTCACTTCTAAACGCATTCTACGTCTTCACTGCAGAAGCCACAGAAATCTCAAAAGTGCACAAGTTGGCACTACGAAATATGCTCCACTCTCCAAGTCTTGCCAGCAACTGCCCGTCGCACCTCCTTGTCCAGCGCTCCCCCGTGGCCTCTGCTGTACAGTCTCTCGTGCTACACTGTTCAAACTGCCTCGTGTCCTCTCCGGAAACGACGCTCCTCTCCAACCTCCATACATCTCTCCACATGTCTTTTTTGGAAATGATTGTTGTGATCAGCTAGAGTGCTCCCACTCTGTCTCCAAGCCAACGCACACTCAGAAACATAATGAAACACATTTGAAATACTGGATTTACATTTAAATAACTTGAAAGTAAATAAATATTCCTATGGCGGGACCATAAACACGCTCTAACACACATTATTAAGCACATAAACAAATCAAATAAACATATATCAAAGGAATAGAAACAAAAGATGGGCCAATAGCCTAATGTCTCTGTGATTTCTAAAACACAGTAAATATTTGACCAGTTTCTTCATGAATAGTATATATCAGATATAAACAAAGACATAGATGAATAAATATATTTATAAGCATGCTGCTACCGTTTTTTCGTGTAACTGTGGGGTACTTATGGCCTGACGTGATTGATAGTAATTGGCCACTTTGACCTCCAATAACTCATGTACTATTCAAGTTACATGCCTGTAATTTATACCAATTTAGGTTCACACTAATAGCTATCTAAAGCCATGTCGAATGACAAATTTGGATGAACCATTTAGATTTTGAAAATTTGTTGCTGGGTGTTACTTGTATAATTTACAGTCAGATACTAAACTTTAAACTAATAAAGATATTGAAAATCTGATTACACCATCAAAATTGTCATGCAGATAATGGTAATGTACACGTTTCTTTTTAAGTTATCATGATTCATCTGGCTACTATTAATTTCTATATGAACTGTGAAATGTCTGCCATTATGGTTTCACAAAGTCTGCCATCTTTGGCACCCCCTACATGTCTCCTTCATCGACACAGCGTCACTGTGGAATTCCCAACCATATGGACGATGGACCATGTGGTCCAGCCATTGTGCAGCATCACCCGGTTGCTAACGAGCCGCGGCTTGCCGAGCAGCCCCAGTGGCGGCCGCCGATTCTGAACTTAGAACATTTTCAGGGCGCCACAACTCGCCCGTTACCTCACAAAATACAGGAATACCAATAATAACTGTCACACGCCTATGATAATACTCAAAATAAAATAAATTATACTAAGTTTATAACACTTACAAATATAGTGATTATATACTTTTTCTTTCACATATTCGTCAATTGTATAAAAAGATTTCTCTATCAAGTACTCCTTGAGAGTTTGTTTGAATGCTGGCAACCTTTTGTGAAGGCATTTGATGTGTGGTGGGAGAACATTAAACAGCTTAATGCTGGAGTAACAAGTTCCGTTTTGAACCATAGTGAGGCTTTTTGGTTCAATGTGCAGACTGTTATTGGTTGTTGTGTTGTAGTCATGAAATTGGCTGTTATCTTTGTAGATATAAGGGTGTTTACAGACAAAGGTCTACAAGGAAAAGATATATTGTGAGGAGGTGAAAAGGATGCCCATCTTTCAAAACAAGGGCCTGCAAGAGTGCCTTTGATGGACACCACTCATTTTTCTAATGTTTTTTTTTTTTTTTTTTTTTTTTTTTTTTTTTTTTTTTTTGTGCAGTGAAAATTTTCTCTGTGAGAGGTTGGTTCCCCCAAAATATAATAGCATATGGCATTAATGAATGAAAATATCTGAAGTACAAAGCCTTGATGGTGCCTTCTTCAGCCACTGAAGCAGTAACCCGTAGTGCAAAATATGCTGAGCTAAGTGTTTTATAAAGATGAAGAATGTGTACTTACCAGTTACATTTGCTGTCTATATAAGCACCCAGGAATTTTGTAACCTCAGCTTTTTGTATTTCTTGATCTCTGCACTTATGTTAATTTCTTCCAGATTTCTTTGTGGAGTATGGAATCTCATATAAAGGGTTTTATCTGTATTGAGTGAGAGACCATTTGAAGAAAACCAGTTTACAATATCATTGAAAACTTCATTTGTAATTGTTCAAGATTGTTGTCTGTAAAATAGTCAATTAGAATTGTAGTATCATTTGCAAAAAAAGTAAATTTACTGTTTGTATCAGAAAAAAGTAGGAGATAATTAACAAAGACGAGAAATAGTAGTGGACCCATTACAGAGCCTTGTGGCACACCACAACTTACTGAGCCCCACTCAGATGAGGCAGGTTCTCTGGATGAGCCATTCAGCATTACAGTCTGCTTTCGGTCCTTTGCGTATGATTGGAGCCACGAACCAATGGTACCACCCAAACCATAATATTCTGTCTTTTTCAGGAGGATTAGATGGTTACACAATCAAAGGCTTTTTTTTGAGAGGCCACAAAAAATTCTTACTGGAGACATTTTTTTGTTCATGGCTTCCAGAACTTGGTTGGTGAAACAGAATACTGCTTGTTCTGTAAAATATGGTTCAAATGGCTCTGAGCACTATGGGACTTAACATCTGAGGTCATCAGTCCCCTAGAACTTAGAACTACTTAAACCTAAGGACATCACACACATCCATGCCCGAGGCAGGATTCGAACCTGCGACCGTAGCGGTTGCGCGGTTCCAGACTGAAGCGCCTAGAACCGCTCGGCCATACTGGCCGGCGCTTGTTCTGTGAAAGACTGTTTTGACAGTTATGTGATCACTCCGTTTTGTTGCAACACCATTATGCATTGTATGATTTTCTTCCTTTAAGTAGGAGGAGAAGGTAAATTTGGAGACAAAACCATGTTATGAAGTGAAGTGTTGATAGTCAAGGTGGCCAAATAAGACAATCAGACTTCTGCAAAAAGATAACACATTTATAAATATATTTACAATATGTTGATTTAATAATTGAGACATAGATAACTTGAAATGCTGTAGGATCCTCTGTGGTGATGAGTCATATAAAATTAGAGTAAAGCTCTTGACAGAAACGAATAGTCTTGAGTGTTGATGCGATCAGGTAAGTCACTGGTAACTAATAATGCTTAATAGTGTCATGCTAATCTATGTAGTTTCCTCACTGCAGTCCTCTGCACTGAGGTTGATAATTCTGTAGAGTCACTGAGTCTGGGGTGAAGGTCTGAGTTCAGCTGTTAAAAAAGACATGCTGGCGAATCAGAGGTACAGGCAGTGGGGTCACATCAGTTGAGCATCTACCGGAATGTGTGTGTGTGTGTGTGTGTGTGTGTGTGTGTGTGTGTGTGTGTGTGTCGCTTGATGATAGAGAGCAGTGGAAGAGTGAGCTCACTCAACAGTGTGCTGGTGGGATATTTAAATGTGCTGTCCCTTCCTAGCTGTGAGAGGCATGCCGGGTGTGGTTGATGAAGGCGCTATCAGTACTATATGTGCGTAATCAGTAATGTTAATAATATCTAGCTACATGAATACTACTACTTTCTTTCTCTCTGTGTTGTCTAATCAAGAAATTTAGCTTTCCTTTGTAAAGTATTGAAACCGATGAAACAGCTGGAAATATTGTAGTACATTACTCTTGTTTATTGTTTGTATTTTTGTATCACAAAACAAACACCAAATGCCACTTTTTTTGAAAGTAAGTTTCTTTGTAATGTGGGTTGAGGTATAAGAATTCCTTAGATTGATTTCCATTTTGTGTGCCTTATCTGTTTCGCAGACATTTTCTTCTCAATAGTTGTCTTGTTACTACAAATGAGCACTGAAAATAGAAAGTTCGAACACACGAAGTCAACAGGCCACACTGGTGTATACAAGTCATTTGGGAAAAAGCAGTGTTAGAATGCTTAGGGAGATGGAGGGGGAATGCACTGCTATTGGGATGGGAGGCAGGGGGGTGCAGCTGCTGGCAAGCACTGCGACTATTTGGTAGTGCTTAAATTTTCACATTTTCCCAGCCCTGCCATAGCATATGGGGAAGACATTTCTCCACCATATTCTTTATTCTCTCAGCCTTGCCATAGGGTATGGGTAAAACATTTCTCCACCTTATTCTTTCCTCCATGAGTGTCAGTCTTTCAGGGAATGCAGAAGAGTTTCTGATGAGTTTGGAATATTGAAGATGGTTATTGACATTCTGAAAATGTGAGGTAGGTTCTGAGGCGCTCACGGATAATAAATTAGTATGAGCATTAGCTGCAAAAGATGAGTTTTTGGGATCAAGTCCCATTCAATTTCAAGCAGTTTTAACTTATCCAAATGTTTCATTATAGTGCACATGTCAGATGTCACTGTAGAATCAAAAGTGTCATTCTAGAAACATCATTATACTGTAGCTGAGCCATTTCTCTGCATGTTCTTTTTCAAAGAGTAATAGTCCAACAAGGTACATATTAGAAATACTGTGGAGTCTGGAAAGTAAGAGATGTTTACTAGGAGCTGAAAGCTGTGAGTTACGTCTAAGTAGTCAGTTGGTAAGAACATTGCCCATGAAAGGTAAGATTCTGGGCTTAAATACTTGTCCATCTCAAAGTTTTAATCAATCAGATATCGGTATAATAGCTCACACTCCACTAATGAGTGAGAGCAGGTTCTAGGCAAGACAGTGTAGGACCTACATATGTGGGCAATAATTTTTTTGGTGTTACAATTATAATATTTTTACTGACCCATAGTGCCATGGTGGTCTAGTGGTGGAGCACTAGACTCCAGCCGTGGAGATCTTGCGCACAATCTTGGACAGGAACAAGGAATTTTCCTTGTCCCATTTCTTCTAGGATAGCTCCAGGTTCACTCAGCCTGCTATCACATTTAGTGTTTGTGGTGGTCTTTCCTAGGGGAAGAGGGGAGGGCGTGGGTGAAAGACAGCCAGGATAATTGGCTCGGCTCACAATCATTACCCTCCTCGTGCCACAGTGGAAAAAAAAGGTTGCAGAGTACCTGCAGTCAGGCCAGAAGCCTGTTCATGAATTGAGCACCACAGACTTCACTCATACTGACCCATAGCTAAATGTACGAGCCTGAGGAATCATGTTTCCACAAAGATAGAAAAAAGAAATAAGTGAAATGTTCATATCGTTTTCTGTTGGCTTCAGTAAAATTCATCGAGCCATGACTAAGGATGGATTCATTGAAGCTGGCGTTGGGTGAGGTCAAATTTAAATGATTTACCAGAAATCAAGAAGTTTTTACAATAAGCTGCAGTCACTACCATTCATGGTTTGTTATTGTGACTGACATTTCGTGAAAGCGTTTATACTAAGAATGCACAGAAATAATATTTTGGATAGACAGCATAGTTGCCATTTAGGAATAGATTAAATGAAGCAAATGGACATATAATATTGTGGACGGCCAAAAATAGACAAAAAAATTCAGCAAATGGTTTCACAGTATAAACCATTAAATTAAGTTCACCATGGCCTTTTCATGTTTCGCTGAAAGCAGTGGCAACCATGGGAAAGACTTCACGTTGGTTATGGTGGACCGCTATGGGACTTATCAGGACTTGTAAGTGTTGATGTAAATCGATGATTTTCATACATAATGGAGATGTCATAAATAACTTCTTAATCCAAGTTATTTGAATTGCAGAAAATATTAACCATGGAATGACTCTCCTAAATATTGCTTTCTATTGACACACAATTCACACTAAAGTCTTAAAAGAATTTTATAGCCTAAATGGCATGCGACATTTGATTGCAGTTCATTTTCAGTCAGCTTCAGTGAAGGAAGGTGAAAGATTTGTTTTTATTTTCAAATAAACCACAGAAAAATAGTAACAGGTGGAGTGAGTAAGAGAAATACCTCGCAGAATATGCTGTCTGTTCAAACAATTCTGAATCCAATAACTGTAAAGTCCACAGTTGAATTATTACACACAACAACCAAGAATTTGTTTATCACATGTTGTATCGCCAAAGAATGAAGATAAGTAAAAAAAGAAAAAAGGCTGTACTTCAGAGTTCAGTTTGGTTATCCCATTCATACTAGAATCTGTCTATGAGGACTGTGTAAAATGATATCAGTGGTTGCAGCACACGCTGATGATAATCTTTTACAGTTTCCTATTTTCCTTCTTCCTTCTTATCACTTCACCAGAGAAAGACTATACATAACGTACTTACTAGTTGCCTTCACATTTTTTATGGACTCTATAAGATATGTATAAGGTGTACAATATGTTTTTCTTTTTTCTAGGAGCTGACTGAACTGAAACAGGCACACTCAAAGCTAAAAAAGGTATTTCAAGAAAAGTCAACAGAACTTGCACATGCAGCAAGACGGGCAGAACAGTACGAGGCAGAAGTAAAGAGACTGCGTGCTCGTGTTGAGGAAGTGAAAAGGGAACTAACAGCAGCAGAGGATGAAGTTGATGCTGCCTCAAACAGCATACGGTAAGTTACAGTTTGATTGTCTTTTCGGCACACACTTGCCCATTTTATGTGGATGAACAAGCCTCTCTCTCTCTCTCTCTCTCTCTCTCTCTCTCTCTCTCTCTCTCTCTCACACACACACACACACACGCACATGCGCAAACACACACACTTTTTCATTTTATTCTGACGAAAGCGATGTAAAATCTCGTGTTTGAATACATTTTTGTGTTGTACAAGACATCATTGATTTTAAAAGGCTGTGTCTATTCATTTTTATCTGAATACCCACCTTAAACATGGAGACTGTTACTTGATAAGCAAACCTCTTTGCCTTTACACATGTCTGCCTGTGTCTGTATATGTGCGGATCGGTATGTGTGTGTGTGTGTGTGTGTGAGTGTATACCTGTCCTTTTTTCCCCCTAAGGTAAGTCTTTCCGCTTCCAGGATTGGAATGACTCCTTACCCTCTCCCTTAAAACCCACATCCTTTCGTCTTTCCCTCTCCTTCCCTCTTTCCTGATGAAGCAACCTTGGGTTGTGAAAGCTTGAAATTTGTGTGTGTGTTTGTGTGTTTTTTATTGTGTCTATCTACCAGCGCTTTCTCGTTTGGTAAGTCACAGCATCTTTGTTTTTTAATATATTTTTCCCACGTGGAATGTTTCTTTCTATTATATTCATATGGATATAGTTGTTTTGATATTAACAGTTTCATAGCCAAATTAGACATTGTAATGCTTCAGTCAGTTACCGTATTTGTAAGTAAATATAAAAAAGAATGCCAAAGTATCTACATCTAAATTGACATCTACACTCTCCAAGCCACCATGAGGTGCATGGCAGAGGGTACGCACCATCGTACCAGTTATTAGGGCTTCTTCCCATTCCATTCACATATGGAGCACGAGAAGAATGATTGTTTGAATGTGTCTGTGCAAGCAGTAATTATTCTAATCTTATCTTCACGATCCCTATATGAGCAATATGTAGAGGGTTGCAGTATATTCCTAGAGTCACCATTTAAAGCTGGTTCTTGGAACTTTGTTAATAGACTTTCTTGGAATTGTTAATGTCTATCTTTTTAGAGTATTCCAGTCAATTCCATTAGCATCGCTCTGACGCTTTCGCAAGAATTTAACACATCTGTTACCATTTGTGCTGCCGTTCTCTGTATACATTCCATATACACTGTTAATCCTATCTGGAATGGGTCCCAAACAGTTGAGCAATATTCTAGAACTGGTATCACGTGTGATTTGTCAGCAATCTCCTTTTTAGAATGATTGCACTTTCCCAGTATTCTACCAATAAAGCATGAACATTCCATTTGATATCCCTACAAAAAGGTTACACGCAGGTATTTGTATGAGTTGGCCGATTCCAGCAGTGACATGTTGATATTATAGTCATTGGATACTACATTTTTTGCTTTGTGAATGGCAAAATTTTACATTCCTGAAGATTTAAAGCAAGTTTCCAATCTCTACACCACTTTGAAATCTTATCAAAATCTGACTGAATATCTGGGAACTCCTTTCAGATAGAACTGCAATATAGATAACTGGTGGAACTCCTTTCAGATAGAACTTCAATATAGATAACTGCATTATCTGCAAAAAGCTTGATGTTGCTCTTAATATCGTCTGCAAAGTTGGTAATATTCAACATGAACAACAAGGGTCTCAATACACTTCCCTGGGGCACACTCGAAGTTACTTCTATATCTGAGGATGACTCTTCATCCGAGATAACATGTTGCATCCTCCCTACCAAAAAGGCCTCAATCAAATCACAAATTTCAGTTGATACCCCATATGATCGTACTTTTGACAAATGAGCATAGGTGTGATACTGTGTCTGGTGCTTTTCGGAAACCAAGAAATAGAGCAGCTACCTGATTGCTTTGATGTGAAGCTTTCATTATGTCATGTGAGAAAAATGCGAGTTGGGTTTCACATGATTGATATTTTCGAAATCCTTGCTGGTTGGCATTGAAGAGGTCATTCTGTTCAAGATACCTCATTATGTTTGAACTCAGAATACATTCTAATATTCCACAACAAATCCATGTCAAGGATACTGGACAGTAGTTCTGTGGATCATTTATACAACCCTTCTTGTACACTGGTGTGACCTGTGTCTTTTTGCAAGAGGGATTTATAACAGATTATATTTGGAAGGCGGTCTAACTCAGCCTCAAATTCAGTATAGACTCAGACAGGGGTTCCATTGGGCCCTGGAGCTTTGTTCAATTTTAATGATTTCAGCTGTTTCTCAACACCACTGGCACTAATACTGATTTCATTCATCTTTTTAGTGGTGCAAGGATTAAACAGGGGCAACTCTCGTAGATTTTCCTTCATAAAGGAAGATTTGGAAATGGAGTCAAGCATTTCAGCTTTTGCTTTGCCACCCTAAATTTCATTTCCTGTCTCATCCAATAGGGACTGGACACTAACTTTGGTGCCACTTACATATGACCAGAATTTCTTTAGGTTCTGTGAAAGATCACATGACAATATTCTGCTGTGGTAGTCATTGAAGGCTTCACACATTGTTCTCTTGATAACCAACCACGTCTCATTCAGTATCTCTCTATATGTTGCCCTACGCTTTGGTTTAATGTCTGTTTCTTTAGAAATTTCTTTACAGTGACTGTAGACCATGGAGGTTACCTCCCATTATGATCTGTTCGGTATATATCTATCCAGGGCATGGTCAACTATTTTTTTAAACTGGAGCCTGAGTTCCTCTACATGCTCCTGCCCTGTGTTGAAAGTTTCAAGTTCCTCATTGAGACATGACACAACTGACTTTTTATCTAGTTTACTGAACATGTATATCTTTCTTCTTGTTTTAGTTGTCCTTTGTACTTTGGTGATCATTGTTGCCACAACTGCATTATAGTCACTGTTACCAGTTTTGATGTGGACATCCACAAAGAGGTCAGTTGTATTTGTTGCCATTAGATTCAGTATATTTCCGCCATGAGTGGGGTTCGTAACTATTTGTTCTAGTAGTTTTCATAGGAGGCATTTTGTAAAGTTTCACAGGATGTTTTATCACTCTCGCTGCTAACAGAAGTGCAATTTTCTCAATTAATTGTTAGATGATCAAAGTATCCACCAATGATTTCAGTATGACTGGGAACTTGAGTACAAGTGAACTGAGGTTTCTCTAAATTTTCGGTTACATCAGGAGATGCGCCTGGTGGGCAATAGAAGGATCCAATTACCCTTTTATACATACCCCTGATACTGGGCCTTGCCCAAACAATCTCACATACAGGTTCAATCTCTACCTCGATGGATTTGAGTTTCTAGGCTGGTGTGACAAATATGCCATCTCCATTTCCCATTTGCCTATCCTTTCCATATGCACTTAAATTTTCCCCAAAAATCTCACTGCTATAATTTCAGGTTTTTAACCAGCTTTCTGTATCAAGTATTATGTGAGATTTACTGCTTTCTGTGGGAACTTCAAACTCTGACACTTTGTTGTGAATACTTTGCCAGTTTACCATTAGGATTTTAATACTCTGACCTGTGGAGACTATTATTTTGATCGTTATGTGGATTGTATGGATAGTCACTTCATCTAAAAAAAACCTTGTGTGTGTGCATCCCGTACACTGTCAGCTACCTGAGTGGCAGCTTCTGGTGTGTAGTGCACACCGGATCAATTTAGGGAGACCCTACAGTTCTCAACCATATGGCGCAAGTTCAGGAAGTCACAGTCTAGCCTGTCACAGAACTTTCAAAGTTTGTCGTTCAGTCCTTCCTTTTTGACTTAGAACCAAAGCGTCACATTCAGTTCAGGGGACAATGCTGTAAATTGTGAGCTTTGTTGAAACTCCATGCGCAAGGCTAGTCTTCTCAACCTTATCTGCCAGTCGCTGGGATTACTCGAGAATGACCTTGGTGCCCAGACGACAGTCGTCATTTGTTCGAATGTGCCCTACAATCTGCAGGTACTGGAATAGCCTCTTTAGTGTGTTAAATGAGGCCCCTAGACATACATAATGAGTGCAGCTGCTGTCCATTCCTGTCCCTTGCAGCCATTTCTGTAAGGGGTACCATCATTAACCATACATTTGAACTGCCGACAATTAATAGACCGGTACTCAATTTGTTTGCCTCCTCCTGACACTGGATGAAACAGATTTTCCCAAAACAGGTGAAATGAGTTCCACTGGCTCAGTTTCAGTGAAAGACAGGACTTCAAACTTGTTGGTAGGGAGGATCGGTACAACACCCTTAGTCCTCACTGGTCCCCATCCACCCTGTACAGGATGCATAGATCTGCCACTGACCTGCCACCCACCATCAAGTGGACAACTAATGACAGATTCTGTAGTTTCTGCAGAGGAGACAAGATCCACGGGAGAGGCTAGTATTCTGGTCCAGGTATCATAGACAAGCAACTCATAGGAGCTCTTCCAAAGCACAGATTTGCAGCAGCTACCAATCGTTTGAAAGTAGCCAGGGTGATTTCCAGCTGCTCATGAATGTCAACCAACTTATCCCATATTCAAGAACAGCATTCACAGTGGGGCTGCATTTTTGCTGGTGCAATATTGTATAAGACAGTGAACAAGTAACTTTAAATTAAGCCCACTGATTATCTTTTAATCTGTTGAGCTAAAATGTTGCTAGATCCCTATAAGAACTGAAGCAAATACACATTTTTTTTAAAACAACAACAAAAAAACTATGTGGTAAAAACTACTAGTTTACTAAAATGTTTTGAGGCTAATTATAGTTGTTTTCTCACACAAAAACAGAGTTAATTTATGGTAAATGCAGATAATATGTAGGGCTATTCTTCTTTAAAGGGAAAGTAGCTGTAATGCAATATGTTTGTTTGAAAATCTGCTACAGTGACTAAATCGTAGGTCCTGATTTGTTACAAATTGCTCGTAGATTATGAAAGGGACAATGGTAGCTTCCAAAAATTCTCAAAAATACATGTTTATTGGTGTTGATATACAATAAAGTTCAGGGGTGATGTAGTTTTTGGCGGAACTGTGAGCCACAAACACTGATTTGCTTTGAAATAAATTACGTATCCAAAATACTCGAACCAGTAACTTATGAAAATATAGTTTTGTAACCGTCCAAAAGTTCTCAAAACTATCTATTTCTCATACAATTGTGCAGTGAAATTAGAGAATGATTGTTTTGAATGAGGATAGGCCTACTGTTCTCAAAAATTTTAAAAGAGCACAATTAAGTTTAAGCCTACAATTAATGATAACTGTATGATGAGTTTATTGTGGCACATGTGAATGTTCAAATTTTCGCAGTATATCACAGTACAAATGGATATTGATACAATCAATGAAAGATTATGTTGTGTTTTGAAAGCAGCTGTCTGTCCGTTTAGTAAGCCAGCCAGTCAGGCTCCAGCTTAGAATTGATATACAACTACAGAACGGCAAGTTAAGTGTTTATCTTTTTTATGACTTACTCGTAGTATATTTATTAAATTTTGTGTGTGTTTTTCTGTTATGACATTTAATCTCTCGTGTTTGTAAATGTAAATTCATTCACTCTGTAACGCAGTAGTTACTCACTGAACAGCCAGCTACATAGCTTATTAAGCATCAGCCTCAATTGATGACACACCAGGAGGGTAGCAGGTCACATATCTAGACTTCTGTCTGCTTTTGTTGTTAACCTCTTCAGTCAGTCTTCCAAGAATGGCTATGATGAGTGCTTTATTTGTGCGGACGTAGGAGGAGCTGGCCGCAGTTCGCAAACAGCTGAATGGAGTTTTGGCTACAGTAGTCACCTTAAGGCTGCTGCCTCGAGAGTGTAGTGGTGGCGGAGTACGTGATATTTCACATGGGCCACCTCAAGTGTCACTTGTTTTGCCCATGGTCTCTGCTTCCGAGTTCCGAGGCACCTCCTGGTGCACCCGATGCCGTGAATTCTCCCTCACAACAGGGTGAGTGGCAGGTGGTAACGCATTCACGTCCCTCGAGGTGGAGGGCCAATGTGGAGAATGGACACGACCTCGCCCATTCACCCTGTAAGTGGACAGGTCAGCAGGATCCGAGCAGGTACATGTGGGGAGGGGTTTACTAGTTATTGGGAGCTCCAATGTTAGGTGCGTTATGGACGCCCTTAAGCAGATAGCATTCAGGGCTGGAAAGAAAGCCCATGTACACTCAGTACATCTGCCGGGGGGTGCTCATCCGAGATGTGGAGGCAGCCTTTACTGTGGCTATCAAGCGTGCAGGGTGCAGTCATCTGTGAGTTGTGGCTTACATCGGCACTGACGATGCCTGTCACATGGGTTCTGAGGCCATCCTCAGTTTGTACAGGAGGCTGGTGAAAGTGGTTAAGATGGAGGTGGTTAAGACTGCTGGCCTCACACACAGGGTGCAAGCAGAGCTCACAATTTGCAGCATCATTCCCAGAGTTGATCAGGGTCCTTCGGTTTGGAGCCGAGTGAAGGGTCTCAACCAAAGGCTTCATCAACTCTGTGACGCTCTTGGCTGCAGATTTCTAGACCTGTGTTATTGTGTGGGGATTTGGTGGACTCCCCTTGATAGATCAAGGGTGCAGTACACAAAGATAGCAGTTACTCAGGTAGCAGATTACTTGTGGTGTGCACATGAGAATTTTTTAGGCTGGGCAATAGATTGAGGTGCTCTGATGAACACTCGCCAGCCGATATACAGCAAGGGAAGTCAAACAGCATTCAGAATAAAGACAATTCGACTGCCATATTTTAGCAGTAAATAGTCAAAGTATTCATAATAAAGTTCCGGAATTACAGCCCACTTGGAAAGTTCTTGTGCTCAAGATATTCTTGGGACCGAGAGCTGGCTGAAATCCAAAGTGAAAAGCTCTGAGATATTTAGCAAGTTATGGAATGTGTACTGGAAAGACAGATCAGAGATCGTAGTAGAGGGAGTGTTCATTGCAGCTGACAAAATTATCATCTCTAGTGAGGTCAAAGTTTAGTGTGACAGTGAAGTTATCCGGTCATGTATAACAGGTGTAGATGAAACCAAATTAATTGTTGGATGTTTTTACTGACCACCCAACTCTGCTGTGACAGTTCTCAAAAGTATAGGATCAATCACGTGTAAATACCAGATCATGCAATACTAGCTGGAGGTGACTTTAACTTACCAAGATACACTGAGATGTTGATGGATTCATTGTAAGGGCACAGACAGACAGTCATGCAAAATACTTTTGAACGCATTTCCTGAGAAGTGTCTTGAGCAGCTAGCTTGGCAGCCCTCACACATTGGAAATATCTTAGACCTTGTAGCTACAAATAGGCCAGACCTCATTGACTGTGTCAGTATAGCTACGGTGATTAGCACTGTGATGTCACTATAGCAGCTATGGATACGAAAGTTAATAAATCAGTCAAGAGGGCTAGGAGAGTATTTCTGCTAGATAAGAGTAGATAATCAGTTATTGCGAGGGTAATTCCAAAAGGAAGGTCTCCTATTTTTATTATAAGTACACAGACCTGTTTATTTCTACAATGGTTTACATCAGTTTACAGCTTGAACATTTAGCTATGTATCGGCATAATCACCATTTCTGTCAATGCATTTTTGTAGATGGTGTGACAGTTTTTGTATGCCCATGTCATACCAGCTTGCCGCCTTGCTGTTCGGAAAGTTGTTGCTTGGTCTCAGGTGTAAAGTGGTATGCCAAGGTTTCGTCACCCTTTACAATTAAGTCCAGAAAGATGTCCTGTTCGGCTGCAAGGCAATGAAGAAATGTGCGGGAAGCATCAACTCGTTGCTCAACTCATTGCGGTAGTTCAATGTTTCCGTTAAAATTCTGTGAATGGTGCTTCGGGAGACCCCAGGAACCAACGTGCAGAGATCTTCCAGGGTGATTCGCTGATCTTCATGCATGCTTTGCTCAACCTTCAGCACTGTCTCATCAGAAACTGAAGGTCTCCCGCTTCTTTGTTCATCGTAGGTTTCGGTCCAACCTGCTGCAAACACTCTACACCACTTTTGAACATTTTTGACATCCATGCACAACTCACCATACACTTTCATCAATTGGCAAAGGATTTCAATCAGTGCTGTGCCCTTTGCTTTCAAAAACCGAATAACTGCTTGCAATTCGCACTTGGCGGTAACATCCAACGGGAGCTCCATTCTCAACAGCTGCCAAACCAAGACTGAGCGCCTCAGCGCGACGTGCGCATGTTTACACACAGCGCATGAAGCACTCTTCATAACAGTGTGACCAACTGCCACACAAACAGAGTTCTGTACTTATAAAAAAATAGCAGACCTTACTTTTGGCATTACCCTCGTAGTATCTCACTTAGACAGTGAATTGTCATCGATTAGTTCCAGTAAGATGGATGTAGAGAAATTATTGGCAAATTGTAAGCAGGTTGTAAATCGTGGTCTGCCAAGTTATGTGGCTAGTAAGTGGATAAAGGATGGAAGAGACTCACCGTGGTTTAATAATGAAATTCTGAGGATGCTGAGGAAGCAGAGGCTGTTGCACTCTTGGTTCAAAAGGGAATGCACAAATGATAACAAGCGAAGGTTAGTAGAGATTCGGGTGTCTGTGAAAAGATTTATCTGCAAAGCACACAACATTTACCACCGTCACACCTTAACCAAAGATCTGGCGGAAAACCCAAGGAAATTCTGGTCTTATGTAAAGTTGCTAAGTGGGTCTAAGGATTCCATTAAGTCCCTTGTTGACCAGTCTGGTGTGGTAGTTAAGGATGCAAAAGGACAGCCAAAGATTTAAATTTCACATTCAAGAAGTCGTTCACATTGGAGATTCATACAAAAATAGCATTATTTGAGCATTGGACAGACTCCCATTTGGACAACATAGTAATCAGCATCCCTGGTGTAGAGAAACAACTGAAAGATTTGAAAGTAAATAAATCACTAGGTCCAGATGGAATCCCAGCTCAATTTCACAGAGAGTACCCTATGGCATTGGCCCCTTACCTGCATTGTTTTTATCATGAATCTCTCACCCAGCACAAAGTCCCAAGCAGCTGGAAAACGCCGCAGGTGACTCAGTATATAAGAAGGCTAAAAGAACAGACCCACAAAACTACAGACCAAACTTCTGTTTGCTGCAGAATCCTTGAACGTATTCTCAGTTCAAATATAATATATTTTCTTGAGACTGAGAAATTTATGTCCACAAATCAGTATCTTTTAGAAAGCATTGCTTGTGCAAAACTCAGATTGCCCTTTTCTCACATGATATACTGTGAACAACGGATGAAAGGCAACAGGCAGATTCCATATTTATAGATTTCCGGAAAGCATTTGACATGGTGCCTATTATAAGCTGTTAACAAAAGTACAAGCATATGAAATAAGTTCAAAGATATACAAGTGGCCCGAAGAGTTCCTAAGTAATAGAACCCAGTACGTTGTCCTCGATAGTGAGTGAGTATTGGAGACAAGGGTAAGGGTGTTGTCAGGAGTGCCCCAGTTAAGTTTGATAGGACAGCTATTGTTCTCTATATACATAAATGATTTGGCAGACAGCGTGGGCAGCAATCTGCAGTTGTTTGCTGATGATGGTGTGGTGTACAGTAAGGTGTCGAAGTTGAGTGACTGAAGGAAGATACAAGACGACTTAGATAAAATTTACAGTTGGTGTGATGAATGGCAGCTAGCCCAAAATTGGAAAACTGTAAGTTAATGTAGATTAGTAGGAAGATCAAACCCATAATGTTGAGATGCAGTATTATTAATGTTGTACTTGACACAATCAAATCATTTAAATATCTAGACGTAATGTTACAAGGTGATAAGAGATGGAATGAGCGTGTGAGAACTGTGGTAGGAAAGGCGAATGGTTGACTTCGATTTATTGGAAGAATTGTAGAAAAATAGAGTGGTTCACTTGTAAAGGAGACCGCACATTGAGTACTGCTCGGGTGTTTGGGATCTGTACCAAGCCTGGGTGAAGGAAAACATCGAAGCAATTCAAAGGCGGGCAGCTACTTTTTTTTGCGGTAGGTTTGACCAACACGTAAGTGTTACAGAGACGCTTCGGCAACTCAAATGGGAATCCCTGGAGGGAAGGTGACATTCTTTTCGAGAAACTCTATTAAGAAAATTTAGAGCACTGGCATTTGAAGTCAACTGCCACATGATTCTATTGATGCCAAAACGCATTGCGCGTAGCTTTTCCCTCACTCTGTTTGCAAGTGGAACAGGAAAGAAAATGACTAGTAACGGTACAGGGTACCCCACGCCATGCTCTGTGTGGTGGCTTGCCAGAGTATCTATGTAGATGTAGATATAGATGTAGATGTAGAAATAACGTGAACATTAAAATATGTGTATCTGAAATTTTAAATTGGCACACAATCTTGTACACGCAGTCTCACAAAACCAAAATTCCAGAGTTGGCCATCATATATAAATAAATGTGCTTATTGCACGGATTTTTCATTTAGGTGATTTGTGCACACTTCTACATTGACGTCTCAGAAGAACAACACTGTAATGTGAGTTTATCTTAATCAAAATTGCTAAAATGTGCAGCACCGCCAAAGCACATCTTTTGTCTGTTGCAGCTAACAGTAGCAGCTGTTGTAAAATTTTAGATTTCCAGATTTCTTGTACTAGTCTTTCTTTATCCATGTATTTTAGATGTTTGTTTATTGTTTTTATTTCCAAAATTAGGGCATAAGTGACTTAAGTGGGTGATAACATCATCATTCTGTACAGAAGTTTTTGAATTACTTATTATTGTATTGTTTGGGTTTGGGATAGTATGTTTGCTTTTTCTTGTAGAAGTACCACTAGTAATTCATAATCCTTATTCTAAATATTCCAATAACTTTGAATAATATTGTTCAATACTGGAAGAATCAATTCAGCTCGTGTGTAGCTTTCTCAGTACATTGACATTCAGATGCTTGAAAATTACATAATTTGTTCATACAACTACTTTTTTTTCTAGAAAACTCCAGAGAGCAAATGATGAATTACAGGAACAAGTAGAGACGCTGCAGGTACAACTTGAACATTTGCACTCCAGGTGTGTAATATGTTATGCTATGATTAAAAAGCTAATCTTGTTAGTATGTATTTGTTCATTTCGTTTGTTTCTGAATGTAAAAGAACTGACTGATTTCCCTGTTCCCTACTTTCCCCTACTCCTTCCTCTCCCACCTCTTCCCTTCAACTTCCTCCTGCCCCCTTTTTTCATGTGTGTGTGTGTGTGTGTGTGTGTGTGTGTGTGTGTGTGTGTGTGTGTTTTCTCAACAGTTGTTAAAGCAGATTGATTTGACAAAAGACACACATTGATCATATTGTTTAGTTGGCAGGTGAACTTAAGAAAAATGTTTCTTCAGATGAGAAATGCTCACTGGAAAGAGAAAAATGTTTCCTTCAAAATTGTCAAGCTGAGCTCAATGTATGGTTTCTCAAGTCTGTCAAGCTAATTAAGAAGAAGGCTTCTTTTAGAATGAGATTTTCACTCTGCAGCGGAGTGTGCCCTGATATGAAACTTCCTGGCAGATTAAAACTGTGTGCTGGACCGAGACTCGAACTCGGGACCTATGCCTTTCGCAGGCAAGTGCTCTACCAACTGAGCTACCCAAGCACGTCTCACGCCCCGTCCTCACAGTTTGGAAGGTAGGAGACGAGAGACTGGCAGAAGTAAAGCTGTGAGGACGGGGCGTGAGTCGTGCTTGGGTAGCTCAGTTGGTAGAGCACTTGCCCGCGAAAGGCAAAGGTCCCGAGTTTGAGTCTTGGTCCGGCACACAGTTTTAATCTGCCGCGAAGTTTCAAGGCTTCTTTTGTTTGAAGAGATATCTGAAGTTATTCAAAACACTTTTCTGAAAATCATAAAAAGCATATAATTTGGGAAACTGCTGATGACTGAAATATATTCCCTGAGATTCAAAGCTGTCATCATGGCAAAGTTACTGCAGGACTGGTAAAATAAGTAGACAGTTTTCATCTTCAGTAACTGTACCAGTAGACTGCCATGTCATACCTATTAATATTGTCTGCTAGGTGACTGGTGTGTGAGAAGTGTCCGATAAGTAAGTTTCCCTGTTTTACACATTACTCAGTTTATCATGTTGAAATAATTTTATTGCCATCATTCAATATTTTTGTTGCTTATGTATATAGTCACCATGTTTTTGCAAGCATTTGTGGTAACATGACAAGCTTTTCCAAACCAGTGTTGTACCAGATCAATTCCTGTGTTCGTAATCCAGCTGACAGACCCAGGTCTCATCTCCAGTGACAAGTCATTTCAAGAAAAGATCTCTGCTTTTCTGATGCATTTCCAGAAACATTCTGGTTGACTCCATCTGTTGCTGCTTGGCAGATTAACTGTTCTTGATTCCTCAGAATGAGTCATATCATCCTATCCCTTTTCATCAGTCTTAACCAAGGATTTGTGTTTGGCCTTGTCTTTTGCCTTGTTATTCCTCAGCTGTCTTGACTATTTCGTCTCTTAAAATTACCTGTTCAGCATCTGTTGTATTTCTTTCACATATTCACTCAGTTGTTTCCTAATGTTTCAGTTTTGATTCTCAACAATATCAAGTCATTGTGACATACCCAGATCCCATCTTAATTTCTTACTTTTATGTGGTTTTTTATTAAAAAAAATAAAAATAATAATCAGCAGTTTGTAACATTGTTTGAGTCCACAGCTGTGCCTGGGAATACAGGGTGTATCAAAAGGAATCATCCAGTTTAAAAAAATTGTAACTGTTGTGTGAACAATGTACTGTTGGAAAGAGCAAACTCTTGAGCTTTACATGGTTCCCTCTAGGTAACAGCAGTGGCACCCACTTCAGTTCTAATAAAAATGGTGTCGGGTCAACAGAAAGCATTTTGTGTTTTATGTTTTGCACAGTGCGGGCCATTAATAACTGTAGCATGGCCTCCGTACCAGATATGGTGTGGATTCTCCTACAGCACAGAGCATTAGACAATGGCATGAACAATTCCGAGAAACAGATTGTTTGTGTAAAGGCAAATCACTGAGCCGTCACTGAGGATCTAACACGAAAGTCGAACGCATCCACCATATTTCCGCAAGGAGTCCATAGAAATCTGTTTGCCTTGCAGCTCGACAGTTCAACTTGCCCCGATGTCTGTCAGGCATGTGTTGTGTTGATGTGTACACATGAAACCATGCAAAGTTCAGCTACTGTAAGCTCTTCATGAAGATGACAAACAACAATGTGTGGACTTCTGTAATTTCGTTCTTCGCAAGGTGGAGGATGACTATTTTCTTCCATCTTAGTGTTTAGTGATAAGACAACATTCCATTTAAATGGAAAGGTGAACCGTCATAATGTGAGAATATGGGGTACAGAACAACCACATGAAGCTGTACAACATGAGAGGGACTCTCCAAAATTGTGTGTTTCTCTCAGTTTCATAGAAAAGATGTATGGTCCATTTTTCTTTGCTGAGTACACTGTTATAGGAAGCACATATTTCAATATGCTTGAGAACTTACATTTCCCATAGTTGGAGACAACTTGATTTACCAGTAGGATGGGGCACTGCCACACTGGCATCTGGAAGTGTAGGAATTTCTAGATAAAAGGATTACTGAACGATGAATCGGTCGCACTGAACCAAATGATACAGCCTTACATTACTGGCCTCCAAGGTCACTGGACCTGACTGTATGTGATTATTTCTTGTGAGGGTTTATAAAAGACTCTGTTTATGTGTCTCTGTTACCAACAACAATGAATAAACTGAGGCATCGCATAACAGCAGCTGTGGAAGCTGTAACCCAAGACATGCTCTCTGTATTGTGGAAACAATTTAGATACCGCATTGACATATTGACGTATGCTGTGCATCTCAAGGGGGGGGGGGGTGAAAACAACCTTTTTGAGTTTCCCATTCATCAAAAAACAAAATTCATTGTATATGTTTATCAGTTTCAGAAATGTAGATGTGCCAAATTAGATGATTCTTTATGATACAAGCTGTATTTTTGCAGTTTAAAATCTTGCTTCCAAATCTCTCAATTACTAGTATATAATTTAATCATCTTATGATTGTCACAGTTCTTCTTATTTCCATGCTTCCTAAGAAAATTGAAGAAGAATTCTGCCTTATAAAAGCCACTTTTGTAGTTTTCAGCCAGATTTGTTTCAGCACACAGGACAATAGACAATATCACAATAGAAAGTGAACACACCATAAAGCAACAAGGAAGACTGGACACAGCTGAATTCAATGCAAACTTAACAGAAGAACTATTGAGAACAAAAACACCACAAAAGAAAACACATTAACACATGAAAAAAATCCTTCAGAAAGATACAGTAGAAATTAACCCAAGAAAATGCCATAATCACAAAATCTGATGAGGGAAAATTAACTGTGCTCATGAAAGAAAAGGATTACATTGACAGAACAGTAGAGTCCATCCAAAGCAACACTATCACAGAATTAACAAATGATCCAACCAACTGATATCAACGAAGCTTACAGAATACCCTGAAAAACATAGAAACAATTTTCAGACACACACAGATTAAAAGAATTATATAGAAAAATCCCAAGGCCCCCATTCTAAAATCATTGCCTAAAATTACAAACCAGGTACACAAATAGCCCTGTGATTGACTTTACCAAAGCACGAACTACTACTTATTGCCTAAAATTACAAACCAGGTACACATATAGCCCTGTGATTGACTTTACCAAAGCACGAACTACTACTTAGCCAACCAAACACACACACACACACACACACACACACACACACACACACACACACACACACCGCTACAGGCAATATAGAAACACACTGAAAACAGTAGTCTGAAGAAACTCAAGTGACTTAATAGAAGAATTTTTTTTTTAATGAAAACATACCAAACACAGCAACATTAATTTCGCTTGACATAAATTCCATGTACACACTACATTCCAACAGAAGAAACCATCACATCATGGAAAGAAATCTCTAGCTACAAGGGAACACACCCACAACAAACGTACAAGAAATATCAGCTGTACTCCAGCTCATCACAGAGCAAAACTACTTCAGATTCAACAACAAATTTACTCTCAACAAGAATGGCTACCTATGGTATCCCCAATCAGTTGCCTCCTACCTGAACTTTTCATCCATCAGATAGAAAATCAGCTCTTTGATGAAATAGTAAAACAATAGTAAAGCAGTACAAAATAAAATATTGGTACAGATACGCAGATTTTAAAAAAAACATTATCTTTGTGAGGACATAAACACAATCCACCACAAATAACAAATATAGTTCACTACTGAAACACAAATGAATGAAAAACTCAGTTTCTTAGATCTCATCATTCACAAGAGAAACAACAATATGAGTTTACAATTTATAGAAAACCTACAACTGCCAGCACCATCATTCATAACCAGTCCAGTCATCCCATAACTCATAAAAAAACCAGCTGCAAATATTTACTACATAGACTGAACAAACATGATTATGTAGAAGAACTGAACACAACAAAACAAATTGCACTGGAGAATGTGTGTGAGACAAAGACTGTAGGTAAAATAAACAACAAAATACAAAAACGGGAAACACACACACACACACACACACACACACACACACACACACACACACAAATGTAAACACAACTCACACACGTATGACCGCAGTCCTGACAGAGACTGTGGTCATGTATATGAGAGTTTCGTTTTCATGTTCTAATGGTTTAATTATTCCGTGTCCTCTCACACAGCGTCTGTGGCTCTTGTGGCAAACACTTGTCGGCGTTGTTCGACTGCCCTGCTTATTGTGTTCTCATTACAAACTTCCAACCTGCACACAGAAACCGGCGGCGCAGTAGATACATTTCCACTCTCTTACTTACTTTTAAAATATCTGGTGTTCGAGACGGTGGAAGGCCGAGTGTCTCTAGAATTTACACCGAAATTCTCGAGTCACTACAAAGAGTGTGTGTGTGTGTGTGTGTGTGTGTGTGTGTGTGTGTTTTGTCTATTTCTGACAAAGGCCTTGTTGGCCAAAAGTCATTTTGTGACAGTCTTTTTGTTATGCCTATCTGCGTCTCAGCATCTCCACTATATGGTGACTGGCAACTACTATTTTTGTAATAATGTTACACCTACCCCAAAAACACACATGATCAGCTTCTAAAAAATACATGCCTATCCAAAACTCTCCTTACTTCCCTCCCTCCCTCCTTATCTTGGAAAAACACACACACAAACTAACTAACTAAATACCAAAAAACAGCAACACTTCAAATCTGCGCACTACATCCCAAACAAGCAAAGACAAATGAACACTACACAATCACAACAACACGTAAAGGTGTTGAAAACTCTGTGCTTGGCACGAAATCATATTAAATGAATGCGTAATGACAAAAACAAAAGAAAGAAGTGTGTTATCTCTACGCAAAAAGTAACAACACCACAGCTTAAAAAAAATTATAAGTAACGTGACAAAAACACTTTAAATAGTGATTCTCTGTTGGAAACGGGTAATAAATAGAAAAATAAAAAATCATTTTTCTGTTTGCAGATGACAAGCTGTAGATGGTATAGTAGACGTAAAGCTACTAGCATAAATGTCCAATAGACCCATGTGAGGTACAGGAACAAATGCATACATCCACTTTATTTCCAAATGTCCTATAAAACTAGAAACTTTAGACATATCATAAATAAACAACATAGAATGCCGCAACTCAGTTATACACATCTCAGCTCTGTACTGTATGGAAACCAATGTAAAAACATTTGAGAACAGTTGCTCATTTTATGAATGTAAATATTTTGTACCAAAAGTTTCTTTACGGCTAACATGTAAAAATTTTGCAAAAGGAAAATAAACAAATCCACTGAAGATAGCACAAAAGGTGCTGAAACATGTCTGGATGAGAACAAAACTACAAAGATGTATTGCATAAGGCAGAATTCCTCTCCAATTATATTATTTATCTGAAAGCTGGTGTCTTCATGTATCTTGTACGTATACAACCATCTTTTATGAATCTTAAACCAAGAACTAGCAGTGACTAAATTGTGCAGTGCAGTGCAGTGCAGTCCAGTGCAGTGCAGAGTTCTGCCCGTTGGCATTCTCTTTACTCTTCCCCTCCCCACCCCATTCCTTTGCCGCACAGGGTAGCCATGCGGTCTGAGCCGCCTTGTCACGGTTCTTGTGGCTTCTCCCATCGGAGGTTCGAGTCCTCCCTCGGGCATGGGTATGCATGCTGTTTAAGTTAGATTATGTAGTGTGTAAGCCTAGGGACTGACGACCTCAGCAGTTTGGTCCCATAGTCCTTACCACAAATTTCCAATTCTTTTCTCATTCCTTGACCTGTTAGTTTTCCTTCACTTTCTATACCCTGAGTCAAAATCCAAACCCTCCATAAAAATTAAATTTCATCTTTCTTACTACTCTGAATAATTTATTTTACCTCATCATACATTTTCTCAGTATCTTCATCATCTGCAGAGCAATTGAGATTTATATTTCTAGCACTGTGTAGTGTTGTGGCTTTGTTGTTCTTAGTAGTTCATAAACATGTCTGTTTTCTTTATTTTTATTACAGCTGGTACTGTTTTACCCCAACTTTATTTTGAGTTTGCAAACCTGTTCTCATGTGACCAGAAGTTCTTTTCTTTCTGCCCAGTATTCCATTAATTCCTACTATACTTAAATCTACCTGTTTTTCTTTTAAAGTTCTCTAATCCCATTAAGGGAGCCATCATTTTATTCTTAGATCTGCAGAGCAGCATTCCCCCTCCCTCTTGATGACAACATTGTCCTTCTCGTAGTCTTTGTCTGGAGATCTGAATGAGAAACCTGTTTTATCTCTGGAATATTTTAACCATGAAGATCTCATTAGGTGCTTGTCATTTGGAAATACAATGGCTTTTGTTTCCTCTTACTTTCAACCTTGCAGCAGTAGCATAGCTATTTTGAGCAACGTTACAAGGCCAGATCACTCTCTAATCGTAGCTGTTTCTTCTGCAACTACAGAAATAATACTGTTCCTCGTCAGGAACCATATGTTGTTCTGGCCTCTCCACAAATATCCTTATGACACAGTCGCACCTGCAGTATGACTATATGCGTTATTTACACATGCAAAACATTCTACAGTGGCAAGGTCCATTCTTCATGAGGGTCTCTGTGCAGCATTGGATAAACGCCTTTCCTAGAACATTTCCTCCACTTTTTCCAGTTCAAAGATGCACACAGTTTCAATATGATGTTATATTGCCTCAGTGTTCAGAAATGTGGAGAGACCACAGTAATGTGCAGTTACATTAAAGATGGGTTGTTCTTGATGGGCTTGTTAAATGGCTAGATTGATCCCCAGATGACTGGACAGATGTGAAGCGCCTTGTACATGGTGACCCCAGTTGACACTACCAAGAGATTTATTGCAGATGTTTAAAAATTGTATCTGTTCCTTGAAATCTGGTAGAATGAGCAACAGTCAATAATACTTTCCTGTCAAGATCACAATTACAAAAATTGAACTGTTATGAAAAGAGAAAATATTAATTATTAAATGATCAAAATGATTTTAAGTTGCCCTACATGGAAGAAAAGACTTTTAACTTGGAGGTCACAGCATCAAATTACCAGACCAGGAGCTACTGAAGACCACACAATATCTTATATAATATCAGAATATTATATTGTGTCCAAATATTTGTAATAGTATCTTGATAATAAATGTGTCCTAATATCTCATTGTAGTTACTTGGTACAATTGCAATTTATGCTCTGTAAAGACTGCTGGTTACCTTGCCGGTTTGAAACAGTGAATGAAATGATCACGCTCCATAATTGAATACTGAAGTATGTGTTTTCTGTGTTGTGATGTAAATGATGTGGATAATGTCAGTTGTCTTTTGATAAATTGTCCATCTTCAGAAGAAGACCAGTCTTTAAATTATGTTCTACAAAGAGAAAGAACAGACAGAAATGTCAATATGCCTAGTTATCTAATTCGTAGATATCTGTTTCTTTGTAGCTAAATATTTTTAAATAGAAAAAAATATTTAAATTCTTTGTACAAAACTCAGTTGTAGAGCGTATTAGATTTTTTCATATTATTTGTCATGTTGACATCTAATTTTTTTGAGACAGAATAATTAATCTATAATGAATCAGCTGCACAAATTCTTTGAACTGTTTATGATATTTGTCAATGTGATCTGTTGCACCATGCAAACTTTTTTTTTTGCTGGAAGAGTGGAGTGTCAAGCAGTACGAAATGAACTCAGTAACCAGAAATTTGGTATTAAACTGAAATTCAGTAGAGTTAATTTAATTATAACTTCATAAGGGTTTGGGAAAGCTAACTCATCTTGTACAGCAGCCAAGCAAGAGAGTGGGATTTTTCAGAGACAGCCTGTGTCTTGAGGAGACCTCCTGAGAGCATGCTGTCCCTGCCAGCGAAGCTCTTGGCAGGGTCCTCTATGGCGACAGCACTGTAGGCACACTCTGAGTGTGTTGCCAGGTAGTGTCATTACACTGCATGCTTGTAGTCACATGTGCTGAATGACAGCTGTTTAGCTGCGATGATTTTTATTTTCCCCCCAAGCAAGTCTCTACTGTATTAGGAAGGCAGTGTTTTTGTTACTGCTTATAAATCTCAGAAATGTTAGTAGCATTTTTACTGTTCCTTTTAAGTGTGCTAAAATATATTAGATATATGGGCCTTAATAGGTATGCTATAGTGTGGAACAATATGAACATTTTACCAACAAAATATAAATAACATCCACCCAAAAGCGTTCTTGTATTCTAGAGCTTTTAGTGTTTTGACTGACTGATGTGTGATCGGCATTAAAAATATTATATGTGCTTTAGCTTTATTGCTGGCATGTCCAGGGTGCATGTAGTTGTTTTCCGTCTGTCAGAGTAGCATGACAGCACATTTCAAATTCATTTCTCTGATGCAAGTTCATGTTCTGGTTGGCAGTAAATATACCAGCTCTGTCACTTTCCTGTGAAAAATGTGGGATGCACCATAATGGACTACTTTCTTACCAGCTTCTGTTAAATGATTACTTGGTAAGTTGTTAGCTGATGCATTTTCGATGCGTGATACTTTATAAAATCAGTTTCTATTCATCTAAATTTCTTAACTGTAGAACACTGTACACTGTTTCAGATTAATGTTATTAGTATCTGATGTAGGCATGGATTGTTGAGGAGTCACAATTAATTCACAGAAGAAAGTGACAATAGCAGTAAATAATTTAGTAGATAGTTTTGTTTATTGAACCTAAGCTTTTGAGTTGTTTACGTTCCTTGTTCAGTAGAATCAGAATCATCTGTAATAATAAGAAAGCTTTTCTTAGTTTGTTGTAGTGAATGTTGGTGATAATGGCGGTGGTCAGTGTGATGGTGGTAGTTGTGGTTGTGGTAGAAATAGTACTCCTGCATGCTAGTTCATATCCATACAACAGATGTCTTCCTTTTGGTATGCTGTGCTGCTGGCTTATCTTGAGGGCCGACTCCTTACATGTCTTTGTCAGTCATATGAAATGTTATAGTACCATGTGTTTATGTTGTTGATGATTGAACACAAAAACAAAGAGAAATTCATCATGGCCTTGTAGAACAAAAGATTTTGCACCATAATAGGTTTATGCAAAGTATACTGCAAGAGAGTGGCTACATTCTTTCTATGTTAAACAGTAATATTTTCGTAATGCATTGGGCAGTTCATGTATTTCATTTTGTATTCTACTGGTTCCTGCTTTAACACTCAGTCCAAAGACTGGTTGGCAGCAGACTTTCAATCTGTATCTCCTTCAACCTTCATCCTTTTTTTATTTTTTATTTATTTATTTTTGAGAAGGACTTCAATTCTGAACTTGTCTTTTTTGCAGTGGTGATCCATAAATTCCACGATCTTCCACTTTTAATGACTTTGTCATTAATGATGCTATATGTCTGTCTGATTTTTGGGAAATCTGGTTATGTACTCCTGTTGAACTAATACATTGGATAAACTGTTAAACTGTGAGAGACATTCAAAGACACCAAAAAATCATGATAGATTTTCTGTGAATATGTTAAGGAATGTTTTAGAATGATTCATTTAACAGTGCTGCACTGCATTAGTCCCTATTCCTGTCCAACTGAGCTGAACATGGATTATTAAACCCCAGGAACATTTTATTGATCAACAATCATTTGCCATAGTGTCTGTTCCAACATTTAGAAAATAAAATCCATTTACTTTGCTGGTATTTATGTTTTGAAAAAGAGTGTAGAGATGTGAACACTAGTAGCTCTTGAATGTAATATTTTTAACTCAAGTTTTTAGTTTTCTTTTCTTTTGTATAGCATGTGTGTTACCCACTTTGTGCCATTGTCCAGTTGACATTTATTTTTGGTTGCTTTGATATTTAGAGTTCTTCATCATATCACACACTGTTTTTGACTGCTTCGTTATCCGACTGAACTAATAAAGTGGTGATGAAATAAAACACTGTATTACAGATTGCATGTGTTATTTTCTAATTAAGAATTCTATTTTTTGTATGCTCTGGTGTGCTGGTTATTATGTAGTTCATGTTTGTTGTAAGATGGTACCACATTAATACTAGCATGATAAATTAAAAACACTGGATTGTAGACTGAAAAAAGACTGTTCTTTGTGAATTGTTTGTTGAGAACAATCAAAGTTCTTCTGTTATCACATAAGTAACAAGATTACCATAAGCAAAGAGTATTTCAGGGTTTTTTTATTTCAAGTAAAATGATTTGGTAATTTTTTCAGTAATTAAATATTCACATTAGTTTTGACTATAAAGTGTTGATTGTATCATTTATAAGATACAGACACAGAAAGAATTGGTACAAATAATGAAGTTACAGCATGACAGATTGGGAAGGAAGTCAACAACAGAAATGTAACAACATATGAGTATCAACATATGGGATGTTTCCAGAATGAAATTTTCACTCTGCAGCAGAGTGTGCACTGATATGAAGCTTCCTCGCAGATTAAAATTGTGTGCTGGATCGAGATTTGAACTTGGGAACTTTGCCTTTCATGGGCAAGTGCTCTACCAACTGAGCTAACCAAGTTTGTGTCTCACGACTCGTCCTCACAACTTTAATTCTGCAAGTACCTTGTCTCCTACCTTCCAATTTTCACAGAAGCTCTCCTGCAAGGTTTGCAGGAGAGCTTCTGTTAAGTTTGGAAGGTAGGAGACAAGGTACTGGCAGAATTAAAGCTGTCAGGACAGGTTGTGAGCCGTGCTTGGGTAGCTCAGTTGGTAGAGTACTTGTCCACAAAGGGCAAAAGTCGCGAGTTTGAATCTTGGTCTGGCACACAGTTTTAATCTGCCAGGAAGTGTCATCATCATATGGGATTTGTGGACACAAAAAAATGGGAGTGGCAGAGGGTTAAGATGACATGTCATAGGAAAGAGAGAATGGGAGGATGTTGACAAAACAGTGCTGGGAAAAAAGAAGCAAATTCTGAAGAGAACAATGAGAAAGAAAAGGAAAAGCAAACAATATAAGAGATGATTGTGAGTTGCAGTCAAGTGGTTCCTGTTAAAGTTATGAAGTGTACAGCTGTGTAGGAGGAAGAATCCAAATTACCTACGGGGGGGAGGGGGGGGGGGATGAGGTTCACTCCATTCCAAAATGGAATTGTAAACAGTGATTCCATGCCAGTTGGATAATGAAATGTATTTTGTTACTGCTTTCAGCCATATACAACAGGAATAACAGTGGAGTAGATAGTGGCTGGTGGATACACAGGACAATTTCCATGGTGGCAGTGGTTTTAATGACAAGAACCTTATGACAAAGTAACAGAATCAGAAAGGGCTTAAACTGTTATTGCAATGATACAGAGATTGGGAGGGTGGTGAAAAACTACTAAAGTAATACATGGAGAATATTGAATAGGCTGAACCTCATTTCAAGCCAGGTCAAGAAAAGCTTAGCTCTTGGGCGGAACATGACTGATGCATTCTGGGTCGGAATGGTATTGTGAAACAAGGGAAACACATTAAAGTAATTTTTGAAGCAGTCTTCAGTTATGAGGGTTACTGAGATAGCATGGGACATAGTGCTGAGGAAACATGAGACTTGCATACATTAGTGAGATTGAAATGGTAAAAATATCAGCATTATTTTGGTACTAAATGAGGAAGTGGTGGTCACTAGACTGCAAAAAATCCATTTCTAAGTAAATATAATGAAAATGACAGTTGCTAATCACCATATAGCGGAGGTGCTGGGTTGCAGAAAAGCACAACAAAAAGACTGTCGGAAAGTCAACTTTCGGCCAACAAGGCCTTTGTCACACACACACACACACACACACATACACACAAGCACAACGGTCCCTGGCAGCTGCCTGTGTGTGTGTGTGTGTGTGTGTGTGTGTGTGTGTGTGTGTGTGTGTGTGTGCGCGCGCGCGCGCGCAGCGCGCAGGCGCGCGCGCGCGCGCGTGTGCTTGTGTGTGTTTTTGTTTATTTTTGACAAAGGCCTTGTTGGCCGTAAGCTAACTTTCTGACAGTCTTTTTGTTGTGCTTTTCTGCAACTTGGCATCTCTGCTTTATGGTGAGTAGAAACTATCTTTTCCATTATATTGTTACATTCCATCCTGGATTTTCCATTGTTTCATTTCTAAGGAAACTGTGAAATAGTTGGCTTGCTCAGAGGCCATTCAGATTATATTGTGGTGAGAGGAAATGTGTAACATTATGTCTTGAGTTTTACTCAACATTTTGCAGTTAACTTCCATTTTCTCACTGTCAGCACTTCAGTATTTGCAAGCGTACTGCCCCCATCCTAAACTGTGGCAACAATGAAGCCTAGATAAAGTTCTTAGTTTACCCATATCCCATAATTAATGATAAGATAATATAATGAAAATACATTTGCTCACTTATAATTCTATACTGTTTATTCACATCGTGATAATTCCATATCCATAAGTCAAAAGTTTGGACCTCATAGTCAAATTGTTTATTATTGTTTGTTATTTTATATACTCATTGAGTGAACTAAATTATGGGATTTAAACTCACGAGTGCTTAAATAAATTGTTTTTCAAATGTCAAAGGACTCATTTTTCTGTGTGTACCATGAACAAAAATGTCCGTAGCTTCAAAACTATTGATCCTAGGATGCTGACACTGGTGTTACTGTAAAAGTCCTCTAATTTGATATGTAACTCAATAATGCTGTAGTATTTGCTTGATTTTTACTAAAATCCAGAAAAGTATGTTTAATTTTACAAAAAGTGATTAAATTTGAAGATGGATGAAGAATGGATTCTTGAGGTATAAAATTAAGAATATTGTATTATACAAAATAACTAAGATATTTTAATAACAAACTGTGAAACCAATACTTTCCTTCAAAAATCAAGCTGAAGTATTTGGCTTACTAAGAACTGGATTGTATATTATTAATCCTGCATTATAAACCTGATGATATATTTACATAATAAAAGTTACCGGAAATGGAAACAACTCCACAATGATTACTATAATGAACATAATTTGCATATTTATATGAATAGTTTTAAGTTATCTTTCTGACAAGAGGAAAAAATAAAAATGCTACATAAAGCAGTCAGTTGAACTATGTTGCCTGAAGTCCCTCTTATGTGGTACCTATCTACATCTACATACATACTCCACAAGACACTGTACAGTGCATGGCGGAGGGTACCATGTACAACTACTAGTCATTTCCTTTCCTGTTCCACTTGCAAGTCCTCCCAAGGGCTCACAACTCTTTTGTGAGTATGTGTTTGGCTGTCACAGGGCCCCAGCCTTTGCAGCATCACTTCTTGTCTGTGCTGCATACTTATACTTCCAGTATTCCTTTCTCCCTCTGCTTCTCCAACAGATGGTTTTCTTGGTGCTGACCCTGCTTGGACCTGGCTTATGATTGGCCCTTGAGTTACCACTTCTAGAGTATTCTACGCTTTTTCATCAAATAAACACCTAGTCTCCATTGTTGGGTTTAACCTGCCACCAATTTTCATAAGTATGAATCATACGAGGAAGGATGCCAATGTGGTGTGTGCTCCACCTTTGTGCCTTTCCAACTTTGCACCCTTCACTTAAATGCAGGAATAGACCCTAAACCCAGCATAGTAGCCATCCCATTGGTGATGTTCATCAAGTACCTGCACGGTGGTAGCCCCTTGACCGTGCAGGGATCGCACTGTTGGTGTCTAAGCTGAAAACTCCCCAAGCATGCCAAGGAGTATTTCCTTGTCATGGTTGGGGCACAGGGACGTTGAGCAATGGATTAGTGACCATTGCTGAGGCTGGGTGGCACCCATGGGGAGATCTCCAGTTCGGAGTGGGTGACACCATGGCAGATCAGTTGCAAATGAAGTGGATGAAGTTATCTCCCACTGATGGCCATAGGGCCACAGCAGTCTCAATGAAAGGCCAGTCCCCTTTCCATGCAGAGAGATATGACCATAAAATGTTTTCTTCCCTAGCCATGCCATGCAAGAAATGTAGGGCTAAGCAGCAAGCAGAGCAATACTCCCTGCAATACTTGATTTGCACAAGGACTCATGGTGATTCCTTCTTGGCCACAAAGCCCTTGTTCTTTGTGGAGAACTTCAAATACAAGGTTGGTGAAGTGGCAGCCATCTCTAAAATGTAAAGTGGGTCAGTTCTGATCAAAATGGCATCTCCTAACCAGCCATGGTCACTGCTCACTTGTGACAAGCTGGGTGACATACTGATGACTGTCACTCCCCATAACTGTCTAAATTTAGCTCAAGGCATCATTTTCCATAGAGACCTTCTCTTACAGTCTGATGATGAGCTGCACGCCAATCTGGAGTGATGGGGTGTACACTTTGTCCGTCGTGTACGTAGGTGGTCAAAAGACAACAAGGTTGCTACCAGTACATTCATCTTAGCCTTTCATGGTGATTCATTGCCTGAAAAGGTCAAAGTATACTGATGCGATGTGAAACTGTATTCCCCCTCCCCCTTGCGGTACTTCAAGTCCTTGAAATTTGGCCGTATGTCTTTGCATTGCAATGCTAGCTCCATCTGTAGAGATTGTAGATAAGTGCTGCATGCAAACGCTTTCTGTGCACCCCCAACCCCCCCCCCCCTCCCCCCAAATCTGTGTCAACTGTGGAAAGCACCATTCTCACTGCTCACCAGACTGTGCTCTTGTACAAAGAGAAAAGAAAATACAAAAGTACAAGACCCTGGACAAACTCAGTCACCAAGAGACCAAGAAGAAATATGAGCAGTTGCACTCAGAATGTCAAATAATGTTATATGCTACAGCTACAACAACATCGCCCCCCTTTGGCAACTGTACTCCCATGTGTTACACCAGGGCTGCTCAACCATGCCTGCCTCCATCATCATTGAGGGCTCCCCTCTCGCTGCTCCCCCACATGTACTTTGGTTTCAGTGGCTTCCCACACACCAGGATCATTGGTCTCCATTTCCCAGCCAGAGACAAATCACTCTCCACTGGTGTCTCTCACCAGGATGGGGTCTCTTGGGACACTTTCTTCCAAGGTATGTGCCGGCCTACAACCAGACACCAGCCAGTGGCTGAAGGAGCCACAGACTGCTGGTCACAGAGCTTCGCAGTCATCCTCTTTACCTGAATCTGATTCAGAGAAGCCCTCACAATCATCAGAATCCTCTAAGGAGAGGGAAGACAAGAAAATATCCTTTAAGAAGGACATTCCACTGCCCCCCCCCCATGCCAACAGATCCTACCTGTTGCATTCTTGTGGCTGAGGCAGAGATTTTGGCAGCCCCTGAAGTCGTGGTTCACTCTACACAACAGGACCTGAAAATATTGATGCCATAACCCCTCAACCAGTGACAGCAGGTAACCCTAAGGCATAACCTGCCCCCTTGGTCTCTTCACGGTCTCACTGTATATCAACAACATTACTCTCCAGTGAAATTGTAGTGGATTTTTCCACCACTTGGTTGAACTATGATATCTTTTAAGCACGTTACCCAACTTCCGTATATAGCCCTTCGGGAAACTTGGTTTCCAACAAGGCAGACCTCAGCCCTGGAGATATTGTAATAATCATGCTGCCTATGATAGGGTGTTGGTCGGAGTTTGCCCATATGTTATTGACATTCTATGTAGCCAACTTGTGCCTCTTAATACACCTTTGGAGGCTATGACTGTTTGGGTACGGGCATTTTGGGATATTACTATCTGCAATCTTTTCCTCCCTCCTGATGGTGCAGTGTCCCGGAACATACTGTTTGCTTTGGTTTCTCAGCTACCCTGACCTTGGGTGATTTCAACGCCCATAACTCTTTCTGGTATGGAACCTTGATTACTGGCTGTAGCAAAGACCTCGAAATTTTACCGGCACAACTTGACATTTTCCTCTTGAATGCCTGGTATACCCACATACTTCATTGTGGCATATGGGACATTCTCGGCTATAGACCTTTCCATTTGCAGCCCTTGTCTTCTCACACCCATCCACTGGAGGGTCCACGATGGTCTGTGTGATAATGACCTCTTCCCGATCTTCCTGTCCCTTCCTCAGTGTCACTCTCATGGCTGCCTGCCCAGATAGGCTCTCAACAGTGGTGACTGGGTTGTTTTCGCTTCTGCTCTTGACCTTGGCTCCCTTCTGCATGGAGATATCGATGAGGCAGTCCAGAATACAACTACAGCCATTCTTTTGGCAATTGGTTTAGCAATCCCCTGTTTCTCAGGCCCACTCTGGTGAGAGACAGTACCTTGGTGTCCTCGGAAATCGCAGAGGCCATTCAAGGTTGTAGGCAGGCTCTCCAATGCCATAAGCAGCACCCATTCATGGAGTACCTCATTGCCCTTTAAGTGGCTCTGTGCCCGGATCCACCACCTAACAGAAAGATGGAAGCGAGAATGCTGGGAATGGTATGTTTCAACCATCAGATCATGTACCTCTCTTTCACAGGTTTGGGTTAGGAAAAGACGTCTCTGTGGATACCAGACACCTGCTGGTGTACCTGTTATTACCTTTAATAGCACTGTCTACACTGACCCAGATGCCGTCGCCGAACATTTTGCTCTGCACTATGCTCAAGCGTCAGCATCTGAGAATTATCAACCTGCCTTTCATGTCCTAAAACAGCAGTTGGAGTGAAAGCAATTATCTTTTACTACACGCCACCTGGAGCTGTAGAAGCTCCATTCAGTGGGTAGGAATTCATCATTGTCCTCGCTCACTGCTTTGATACAGCTGCAGGGCCAGACTGCATCAACAACCAAATGATCAACCACTTACCAGCGAGTTGTCAGTGTCATATTCTTGCCATCTTTAAGCATAGCTGGGGCAAGGGCAAGTGCCCATCGCAATGTTAAGAAAGAATCATTGTCCCAATACTGAAATTGGATAAGCACACTCTAGAGATGACAGTTATAGCCCAGTGTTCTCTGTAAGTTGCTCGAATGCATGGTGAGCTGGTGGCTGTGTTGGCTCCTTGAGTCTCAGGGTCTCCTGGTTCCGTCCAAGGGTGGTTTTCACCAAGGCTGTTCCACTACTGCTAATCTGGTTTACTTGGAGTCTGCCATTCGAAGAGCTTTGGCCTGACATCAATACCTTATAGCTGTCTTCTTCGACCTGCAAAAGGCTTATGACACCACTTGGCGACGCCTTGCTACCTTATGTGAGTGGGGTCTCCAGAGTCTGCTCCCAGTTTTATCCAGAACTTCCTGTTGCACCGTACATTGCAGGTTTGAGTTGGTGCTTCCCACAGTATCCCCCATATCCAAGAGAATGGGTTCCTGAAGAGAATGGGATCCTGCAGGGCTCTGTACCGAATGTCCTTAGCTTTCCAGTATTCATCAATAGTCTAGCAGCAGCTGTGGAGTCACCAGTATCACCCTCCTTGTATGCTGATGACTTTCACCTCTACTATTACTCCTCTAGTGTGGGTGTCGCTGAACATCGACTGGAAGGCCCCATACAAAAGGTGCAGGCATGGGCCCTCAACCATGGCTTTTGATTTTCCGCCGCCAAGACTTGTGTCGTGCACTTCTGTCGACATCATACCATTCACCCACAACCAGAACTTTACCTTCATGACCAACAACTCAATGTGGTGGAGGCTTATCACTTTTTAGGACAGATCATCAACTCTTGGTTGACATGGATTCCACCATCTTCACAAGCTTAAGCGAAAGTGCTGGCCGCTGCCTGAGGAACACCAGCTGGGGAGCTGATAACACTTCTGCAGCTTTACAAAGCCCAGATACAACCCTGCCTTGATTATGAGAGTCTGGCATACAGTTCGGAATCATCCTCAGCATTGCAGACCCCACAGGGAGCTCACCGCTCTTTGGTGAGTATGTGCTTGGCGACCACGGGGCCCCAGCCCTGGCAGCACCACTTCTCTTTCAGTGCTGCTTGTCTCCTCTTCTCCTGTCCTTTTCCCCTCTCTTGGGGAGATGTCTCATGCCTCCATGGGCTCTTGAAGCTCATGTGCGTTGGTTTACTTGTAAAACTCTTCTCTCTTGTACTGCTCTTTCCCTATACTGTTCCTTCCCTGTATCGCTCTTTCCCTATACTGCTCTTTTCCTGTATCGCTTTTTCCCTACACTGCTCTTTTCCTGTATCACTCATTCCCAGCACTGCTCTTTTTCTGTATTGCTCTCTCCCTGCACTGCTCTTCCCCTGTACTGCCCTTTCCCTGTCCTGCTCTTTCCTCGTTTTGCTCTTTCCCTGTTCAGTCTTCCCTGTTCCGTTCTTTCCTTGTTTCTTTTTTCCCTTGTTCTGCTCTTTCCTTGTTCTGATCTCTTTTTCCTCTGCTGTGGCGTTTGAAGCCATTCTTTCTTTCCTCATTTCCTTCTTCTCTCTCTTCTTCTCCTCCCGGTGTGTGCCTGACGACCATCCACACATTTGCCGCGTTGCAGGAGACTGGGTAATGAGTAATTCCCAGCCCCGAGTTGGCATGTAGTGCCCGCACATACCCCCTGGTACAGGCCAGGCCCAGGGAGGGGTGATTTCCTGAGCTGTTACCTTCCTCCTCTGCCAATTGGTACCTCCATCTGTCGTTCGGGAGGTGTGACTTACGGTGATGGCAATCACCTAAGGCGGGGGCCCCGCTTTGGAGGGCCCCTGCTGGAAGGAGTGCACCATCAGAGATGCTGGCAATTATGGGGAACTTCTTCCCAATGACTGATTTTCCTTCTCTTTCTCAAAGTGTTTCCCATAAACGAAAGTGGAATGAGGCTCCTGCCTCAATGTCTCTTCCTGTTGCGCCCCGATTTCTAGTAGTCTCATGTTTGGACAAAGACTAGATTTTTGCTACTGTTAACCCCTTTGTTATACAGAAAGGCGTGGATGGCATCGCCGGCCCTTTGAAGTCATGCTCTCGTCTCCGCAATGGTACTCTGCTTTTGGAAATTGATAGGGCTCTCCAGGCCTGGAAACTACTCAAGGCCCAAATCCTCCACGAATATCCTCTAAAAGTGGAGGCTCACAGGACACTTAACTCGTCCCGCGGTGTTATCTACACCCAGCTGTTGGATGGTTTGACGGAGGACGAAATAACTAATTATCTATCGGATCAGGGCGTTACTGCTGTTCATAGAGTTATGAAACAGGAAGCTGCCGATTTGGTGCCCACTCGCACATTGTTCCTGACTTTCGATAGGTTAACACTTCCTACCAAGATAAAGGCAGGCTATGAAGTCATCTCTGTGCGCCCTTATATTCCCAATCCATTGCAGCGTTATAAATGTCACCAGTTCAGTCGTTCCAGCATGTCATGTAAAAACGCAGCCAAATGTGTCACTTGTAGCAGGGATGCATACAAAGGCACCTGTCCACCTCCTTACCCCCCCCCCCCCCCCCCCCCCCCCCCGCTGCGTTAATTGTCATGGAGACATGGAGACCAAGCTGCTTCTTCCCATTCTTCTTCCATTTATCAAAACGAGCGGGCTGTTCAGGAGATAAGGGTGAGGAGAAGTTACCTTTTCCTGTTGCCCGGAAACTGTTGGTGAGCTGTAAACCAGCTACAGCTACAGCACCATGTTAGCCTCTCCCCGTCCCATGAAAAACATGGCTATGCAAACTTGTGACTTGCAGTTCAGTTTGATGGTTGCAAAGTCGCCTCGCCTTCAAGCTGACATTCCATCTCCCACTTCCCTGGCTGTAGATTCTGCAACCCCTCCTTCGCCCTCACTGGTGAAGATGGTTGCAATGCAGCCAGCGAACCGTCCATTCAAAAAGGAATATTCCCGGGAAGATTTATTGCGTATCCTGAGTTCGCAGCTGTCTGGCTCTTCTGCCAATCGCCAAAAGCCAAAACAATCATCCGAAGGCAAACAGTCTTTCCCCTCTCCGACTCATCAACCCTCTTTGACTCATCGGTCCCTTTCAACTGATCGACACCGGGGAAGCTCCATGTATCCCGCTGAGTTGATGGACGAAGATCCTCCACATGTGGATTGTAGTTGCCGTCCTCCCTCGACGGCTCGCCCTAAGCAGCTGTCGAGGTAAGGGTTTCTTCTTCATTCTCCGGTGTTCCTAAATTTGATGGCCCTTTTACAATGGAATATCCATGGCCTTCGGACTAACAGGGAGGACCTCCAGCTGCTCCTGGGATCGCAGTGTCTGCTTGTAGTCTATCTCCAAGAAACCAAGCTACGTCCTCAAGACCATTTTGCTCTTTCCCATTTTACTTTGCTACGGATGGATCTTCCCCTTACGGGAGGGATTCCTGCTAATGGTGAGGTTATGCTGCTTCTACAAGATGATGTTTGTCATCATCCTATCGCCTTGCACACCCACCTGCAAGCAGTTGCTGCCCGTGTTTTCCTTCCCGCATTTACCTTTTCCCTCTGCAGCATTTATATCCCTTCATCTTCTGCTGTCACTAGGGCGGACCTGATGCAGCTTGTTGCTCAACTTCCTCCGCCCTTTCTGCTCCTCGGTGACACCAGTGCCCATCATCCTCTCTGGGGCTTGCCTGTCGCCTGCCCGAGAGGTTCTCTTTTGACAGATCTTCTTAATCATCTTAATCTCGTGTGCCTTATCACCGGAAAAGCCACATTTCTCTCTGATTCCACGCACACTTATTCCCATTTAGACCTCTCGATCTGTTCTGCCCAGCTCGATCCATGTCTCGAGTGGTGTGCTCTTTCCGATACTTACTCGAGTGACCACTTTCCTTGTGTGACTCGCCTGTACAATCATACACTGCCACAGCTAATTGGAAATTCCCTCTTGCTGACTGGAGGCTATATTCTTCCTTGGCAGTCTTTGACGACCAACTGTTTCCCAGCTATGATGATCAGGTCGAGCACCTCGTGGACATTATTCTCTTGGCTGCCGAATCCTCTATCCCTTGTACTACTACTTCCCCCTGTTGGGTCCCAGTCCCTTGGTAGACTGTGGAGTGCGGCAATGTGATTCGTGCCCAACGACGTGCGCTTCGTGTCTTTCACTGTCATCCTACGTTAACGAACTGCATCTGCTACAAGCAACTATGTGCGTAGTGCTGTTGCACTATTAAGGAAAGCAAGAAAGCGTGCTGGATTTCTTTCACTAGCTTGTTCAATAGTTTTACTCCATCCTCTCTCATTAAGGCTGGCCTGCGCCGGCTTTCCGGGACTACTTCCCACTCCCTGATTTCTGGTCTGACTATGGCGGAAACGTCATAGTGGACCCTGTCGCTGTTTCCAATGCTTTGGGTCATTATTTAGGAGGTTTCAAGCTCCACCCACTACCATTCTGCCTTCCTTCCTCGGAAACAGGCAGATGAGGCTCGTGCAATCTCTTTTCTCTCTTTGAATCGAGAATGCTACAATACTCTTTTTATTGTGAGGGAGCTCAAGCATGCTCTCTCCTCATCCAGGTCTTCTGCTCCTGGGCCCGAAACAGTCCACGTCCTCATGCTGCAGAATCTTCCTCCTGTGGGAAAACGCTTTCTCCTCGATACCTACAACCGTATTTGGACTGACGGTGTATTTCCCACGCTTTGGCGTGAAGCTACTAATGTTCCCTATCTAAGCCTGGTAAAGATAAATCTTTTCCTTATAGCTATCATCCAATTTCCCTTACCAGCAGTGCGCATGGTCAATGGTTGGTTAGTGTGGCGGCTGGAGTCACACCATCTTCTCACCAGTGTGCGATTTGCAGGGGGGGATAGGGGGGATTCCCCCCCCCCCCCCCCCCCCCCCCTCCCTGCCCCCTCCTCTGCATCAGACCATCCCCTCCTCTGGTTTTAGTTTATGCATCCCAACCTGGGATGTTTATTTCCCACGGACTGGACTAAACTTTACATATAATTTAAATTTATGGAACCGAACACTGAAAGTTTACTATTAATACTATTAATATGTTTTCTTATTAATTTTGAAAAAGTGTTATGTAGTAGTTAAGCATTTCAAAACATTTAGAACTAAATGACAAGACGACGTATGCCCCATTTCCGTAGCATGCCACAATGTTGCAAGACGTCGCCCCAGTGTAAACGAGGCTTTAGAGCCAGGTCTGTATGGTATGGTGGATGTGACGTGTTGCGTACGAAACTAAAACCTGCAATCAGATCCAAACGACGTGGAAAACTATGAAGAGGTGTCATCCTGCAGCAAGATAACACTCGCCCACATTTTGCCCAACGAACAGCCGACGCAATAAAGGAGTTGAGATTCGAGGTGCTGGAACATCCATCATACAGTCCAGACCTGGTTCCAAGCGATTTTCACATGTTTGGACCATTGACGGAAGCACTACAGGGAAGAAGATTTGAAAGTGATGAAGACGTCATTGCTGTGGTGCAAAATTGGTTACAGATGCAACCGATAAACATATTTTCTAATGAAATAAAAAAAACTCGTAAAACGTTGGGAAAACTGTATTGAAGTCCTGGGAGGTTACGTAGAAAAATAACGCATGTTTCAGTTTTCTGTCATCAGAATAAGTACAGTTTTTCACAAATGTGCCTTTACTTTTCGAATTCCCCTTGTACACCTGTATGTAGATGATTTTGTAAATAAGCTTTACCTATAATGTACTTTTAAAGATATAAGAAGGGATGGCTTTACTGATAGTGCATACGCGTGAATAGTGAGTTTCGGCATAACTGTTTAACCATGAGTAACGCCACGGTCCAAGCTAGTAACATATATAATTATACTAACCCCCTAAGACATCCCCCCCCCTCCCCCGCCCACTGTAAAAGCACAAATCGCACACTGCTTCTCACTAATGTTCAGTGTGGGTTCTGAAAGCACCGCTCTACGGTTGATCATCTTGTCACCCTGTCGACGTTCATCATGAATAATTTTCTATAGAAGTGACAAACAATGGCCATTTTCTTTGATTTTGAAAAAGCCTATGATACATGTTGGCGGACAGGCATTCTACGTATTATGCACACACGGGGCCTCCACTGTCGTCTTCCCACTTTCATCTGAGAATTTTTAATGGACCAAGTCTTCCGGGTACGTGTGAGTGCCTCCTTATCCCACACCTTTTTACAGGAGAACGGGGTGCCTCAGGGATCCGTACTGAGTGTCATGCTCTTCGCCATAGCCATCAACCCTATTATGGACTGCCTTCCAGTTGGCATTTCCGGCTCTCTTCTCGTGGACGACTTTGCTATTTATTGCAGCTCCCAGCGGACGTGTCTCCTGCATCGCTGCTTTCAGCATTGTCTGGACTGTCTCCATTCGTGGAGTGTCACAAATAGTTTCTGCTTTTCTACTGTCAAATCCATTTGCATCAACTTCTGGCAGTACAAGGCATTTCTTCCACCGTCCTTGCAACTGAGCCAAAATGCTCTTCTGTTAGTGGATGCAACAAATTTCTAATGGCTTACGTTCGATAGGATCTCAGCTGGTCTCCCCACATGTCCTACCTGGCTGCACGCTGCAGCTGGTCCCTTAATGTCCTTTGTGTATTGAGTGGTACCTCTTGGGGAGCTGACCATACTGTCCTCCTCTGCCTCTATCGATCTCTTTTCTGCTCCAAGTTGGATTATGGATGCATAGTCTACTCCTCTGCAAGGCCTTCTATCTCATGCCGTCTAAATACAATACGCCATTTGGGGATCTGTCTCCCACTAGTGCCTTCCGTACTAGCCCAGTTGAGAGTCTCCATGCAGAAGCCGGTGAACTACCACTGTCATACCGGCGCGAAATCCTACTCAGTAGGTATGCGTGTCGGCTTTCTTCCATGCCAGGCCACCCAACCTTTGATCCATTTTTTGATGACATTCTTGACTGCCAGTACAAGATGTATGTTTCTTCTGTGCGGCCTCCTGGCATCCAATTTCGTCACCTGCTGATTGAGCAGCTGCAGTTCACACTTCCTGCCACTTTCCGAATGGGGCAGAGCCCTTCACCACCTTGGCTTCAGACAAAGGTTTGTGTTTGTCTTGACCTCGGCTCATTCCCGAAGGATTCAACTCCCAAGCTGACCTATCACTGCAAATTTCTCGAACTTCGCTCACAACTTGCTGATAGCATATTTTTGTACACTGATGGTTCGAAGTCCGCCCATGGTGTTGGCTGTGCTTTTGTCATCGGGGCTGATAAGTTTCAATACCGGCTTCTCGACCAGAGCACAATTTTTACATCAGGGCTTTTTGCCCTCCATCAGGCTGTTCACTACATCCATAGACACCAGCTCACTCACTGTATGATCTGCTCTAACTCCCTCAGTGCCCTTCAGAGTCTAGATGATCCCGATCCAGCCCACCCCATCGTTTGACAGATCCAGGAATGCCTCCATTTGTTCCCGGATGGGGTAGCCCAAATGATGTTCACGTGGGTTCCTGGCCATGTTGGTTTGCCTGGGAGTGACGCTGCTGATGCTGTAGCCAAGGCCGCCATCCATCTCGGTTGGCCTGCCTCTTACTCTGTTCCATCACAAGATATTCATACTTTTCTCTATCAGTGTATCACGTCACTTTGGCATGACCATTGGTGCTCCCTTCATGGGAACAAACTCAGAGAAGTGAAACCTCTCCCAACAGCCTGGTCGGCTTCCTCCCGGCCGTCTTGCCATGAGGAAATAATGTTAGCTCGGTTGCGAATAGGACACTGCCGCTTTAGTCACCGCCTCTTGTTGAGTGGCTGTCCTTTCTGTAGCCAACCATTAACAGTCAGACATTTCCTGATCCTCTGCCCCTATTTTAGCCACTCATGTCTCAGGGTCAGTCTGCCGCCCGCTTTGCCGGTCATTTTAGCAGATGATGTGCAAGCTGTGGCTCACATTTTAAGTTTTTTAAAAAGCAGTAATATGGCAAAAGTGATTTGATTTCTATCTGGTGACTCCGGTTTCTTGTCGATGTCTTTTAGATACTCTTCCGTAATTCTTGATGTTTTAGATTTGTTTTTTTCTTTCTTTTTGTATTGGACCTTGTAACGGTTTTTTCCTCTCGCGGTCCCAGCATTCCCTGGTTCTTTACTGGGCGCTTATGACCTTGGATGTTTTGCCCCTACCCCCCCCCCCCCCCCCCCCGCCCCAAAAAAAAAAAAAAGTACCTCAGCTTTGCAGATACTGGATCTGATACACCACTGCGGGATTTGACTTGTGACAGGAGGCTTTTGAACTAGCCCTGTGAACAGCTTATTTGTGGAGGCTGGAGTCTCTCCACTGTGGATCAGGTGCCAACAACAGCTTGTCAGATAAGCTACCCACATTCACAGCTCCCCTATGCATCCAAACTACTGTCTCCTCTTTCCAAACATGGTAACCCATCTCCCTCAATAGTGGTCCTGATCAGGGATTACGATCGCAATCTGCATCCGGGCTATCCTCTCTGAACTTCAGTTGTTTCCTCTTCTACCCCTTATCTGGACCCACTTCCATACATCTCCGTGATGCATCCCTCAGCCACAGCTTCGTCTTGACATGTCACAAGGTCTGAAAGACTCGGTTCATCCTGAGGCCCTCTGCCGTCAATTTTTCTCCATCCTTGGCACGTCTCAGGGTTCAGAAGTAGTCTACACTGATGGCTTGGTGGTTGCTGGTCATGTAGGTGCTGCTTATACTCATGCAGGATGTACTGAACTTCTGTCCTTGCCAAATGGGTTTATTTTTTTCACTGTGTGGTTGGTAGCCATCTCTCATACTCTTGAGCATATCCATTACTGCACTGTTGGATCCTTTCTCATCTGGGGCAACTACTGGAGCAGTTTTCTTGTCAAGGGTTACCCTCGCCATCCCTTGGTTATTGCTATCCAGGATTCCCTGTATGACCTTGAGCAGTGTGGACACACAGTGACCTTCATCTGGATTCCAGACCACATCGGGATTCCAAGGAATGAACTCGCTGATAGCCTGATCAAATTGGCTACCAGTAAACTGACTTTTTGAGATCGGTTTCCAGTAATAGACCTCTGATTGGTATTATGCCATGAGATATTTGGTGCCGGGAAAACAGAATTGCTCACTCTGACTTCATCAAACAAACTACAGGTGATAAAGGAGACTGTCACTCTGTAGAGGTCCTCCATGTAGGCTTCTCGCAAGCACTCCACTATCCTACTGTTGTGGTGCCCATTTGACAGTGGTCCACATTTTGCTGGACTGTCCCAACCTAGCCAATTTGTGGTGGTCTATCTCCCTGACTCAATACCCCTGGTCTTAGGATACGATGCCTCAGCAACTGACTAAGTTTTATTCGTGAAAGGGGCTTTTACCACTCACTTCAAGAGAGGGCCACTTAACATTATTGGCCCATTATTGAGGATTTGGCAGAACAATGTGTTGCCTTCTCTGCCTAGACCAGGGTTCTTTTACTCTTCTCTCCTCCCCCCCCCCCCCCCCCCCACCCTCCCAATCCCCTTCTCATGTGGTCTGTTAGACTTGTTCGTCTTTCATCTCTCTGTGCTTCTCCTGCTCTGTCTGTGTTGCTAATCTTTCCAAGGCAATCTCAGAGTACAGTACCTCTGGTATGTGGCAGGGACTGGGGTTGTATGTCCACTCATTGCACGTGCTTTCAGGGGCTTTCGGCTGCACCCTAAATGAGGCACCCTGCTTGCTTTTTTCCTCTGTCTCATTTTCTTCTTTTTGTCCTTACCACAGCTTCGCTGACAATCGTAGACCTTTAGGTTTTCTTCTCCTGGGTTTTGTACAGTGGGCCCACCTGATCTACAGTCATATAGACCTGTCTGTTCAAGGACAAGCGGACTGATGACCTAGTAGTTTGGTCCTTTTTTACCCAAATAACCAACCAGCCAACCATTCGCATGTAGAACGAGGGGAAAACGACTGTGAATAATCCTCCATACGAGCTCTAATGTCTCTAATCTTTTCTTTGTAGTCCTTATGCTAAACATATATTGCCAGCAGTAGAATCGTTCTGCAATTGGCCTCAAATTCCACTACTCTAAATTTTCTCAACAGAGCCTCATGAAAAGAATGTTTTTGTCCCTCCAGTGATTCTGTTTTGAGTTCATGTAGCATATCCATAATACTTGTGGGCTGATTGGACCTACCAGCAACAAATCTAGCAGCATGCACTTGAATTGGTTCAGTGTCTTCCTTTAATCCGACCCAGTAAGGATCCATTCAAGCAGTACTCAAGAATGGATCAGACGAATGTTCTGTATGCCATCTCCTATATAGATGAGCTACATTTACCCAAAGTTCTCCCAATAAAGTGAAATTGTCCATTCATCTTTCCTGCTACCAGTCTGACATGCTTGTCCCATGCCATATCATTTTTCAGTGTTACATCTAGATATTTAATCAAGGTGATTGTGTCATGCGGCACATACTAAAGCTGTATTTGAATGTTATGAGATTCTTTTTCCTACTCATCTGCATTAACTTAACATTTGTTGACAGTTAGAGCTAGCTGTCGTGCATCACACTAACTACAAATTTCGTCTAAGTCATTCTGTGTCCCCCTACAGTTACTCTATGATGACAACTTCCCATACACCACAGCATCATCAGCAAACAGCCATAAATTGCTGCTCATCCTGTCCATCAAATCATTTATGTGTATTGAAAATAAGAGCAGTCCTATCAAACTTCCTTTGGAGCACTCTTGACCATACCCTTGTTTCTGATGAACACTTTACATTGAGAACAATGTACCGGGTTCTGTTACTTAAGAAGTCTTCAAGTCACTCACATACCCGGGAACTTAATCCTTATGCATGGACCTTCAACAGTCTGCTATGGGGCACCCTGTCAGATACTTTCCAGATATCTAGGAATATGGACTCTGCCTGTTGCCCTTCAACCATGGTTTGCAGAATATTGTGTGAGAAAAGGGCAAGTTGAGTTTTGTATGAGCAGTACTTTCTAAATTCATGCTGATTTGTGGACAGAAGCTTGTCTATCTCAAGGAAATGTATTACATTCAAGTGCAAAATATGTTCAAGAATTCTGCAGCAAACCAGTATTAACAATTTTGGTCTGTAATTTTGCAGATCCATTCTTTTACCTTTTTTTTATGTAAAGGAGTCACTTACACTTGCCATTTGCTTGGGACTTTTCAGTGGGTGAAATATTCATGATAAATGCAAGCTAAGTTCAGTTCCCCACAGTCGTTTAATGAACAAAGTAAGAGCATATGGACTATCCGACCAATTGTGTGATTGGATTGAAGAGTTCCTAGATAACAGAACGCAGTATGTCATTCTCAATGGAGAGAAGTCTTCCGAAGTAAGAGTGATTTCAGGTGTGCCGCAGGGGAGTGTCGTAGGACCGTTGCTATTCACAATGTACATAAATGACCTTGTGGATGACATCGGAAGTTCACTGAGGCTTTTTGCGGATGATGCTGTGGTATATCGAGAGGTTGTAACAATGGAAAATTGTACTGAAATGCAGGAGGATCTGCAGCGAATTGACGCATGGTGCAGGGAATGGCAATTGAATCTCAATGTAGACAAGTGTAATGTGCTGCGAATACATAGAAAGAAAGATCCCTTATCATTTAGCTACAATATAGCAGGTCAGCAACTGGAAGCAGTTAATTCCATAAATTATCTGGGAGTACACATTGGGAGTGACTTAAAATGGAATGATCATATAAAGCTGATCGTCGGTAAAGCAGATGCCAGACTAAGATTCATTGGAAGAATCCTAAGGAAATGCAATCCGAAAACAAAGGAAGTAGGTTACAGTACACTTGTTCGCCCACTGCTTGAATACTGCTCTGCAGTGTGGGATCCGTACCAGATAGGGTGGATAGAAGAGATAGAGAAGATCCAACGGAGATCAGCGCGCTTCATTACAGGATCATTTAGTGATCGCGAAAGCTTTACGGAGATGATAGATAAACTCCAGTGGAAGACTCTGCAGGAGAGACGCTCAGTAGCTCGGTAAGGGCTTTTGTTGAAGTTTCGAGAACATACCTTCACCGAGGAGTCAAGCAGTACATTGCTCCCTCCTACGTATATCTCGCGAAGAGACCATGAGGATAAAATCAGAGAGATTAGAGCCCACACAGAGGCATACCAACAATCCTTCTTTCCACGAACAATACGAGACTGGAATAGAAGGGAGAACCGATAGAGGCACCAAGGTACCCTCCGCCACACACCATCAGGTGGCTTGCGGAGTATGGATGTAGATGTAGATGTAAGTAAGGAGCCAATGCCACAGAGTACTCTCTGTAAAACTGAATTGGGATTTCATCTGTACCTGGTGTCTAATTTGTTTTCAATTCTTTTTGTTGCTTCTCTGTACAAGGGAAGCCTTCTTCAGTGATCTCCGTGCAAAAGTCTTTGTTACAGTCAAATGATGTTATGTTTAAATGATCCTCCTGTGTGAGTGATTTCATAAATGTGAAATTTAAAACTTCTTCTTTCCTTTTCCTGTCTTCTACTGTCACCCCAGGCTGGTCAACAAGTGACTGAATAAAAGTCTTAGACCTGCTTAGTGACTACAATTTTCTCAGGTTCTTGGCAAGGTGCAACAGTTGAAGATGTATGCTTTATATGTTGTTGTTCTTATGAGTGCATATATTTCTACTAAATTTTGCCTGTAGACATTTGGGCTTTCTTTTTTGAATTGAAATTACCACAGTCTCAACTTCCTCAGCATTTTCCACATTTTAATATTAAACCACGGTGGGTCTTTTCTATCCTTAATCCACTTACTTGGCATGTGTGTCTCTAGGCTGTGATTAACAATCAGTGTAAACTTTGCCCCTAATTCCTCTATTCGTATCGTGTTGAACGTAAATAATGTGGATTCGTTGTCTAAGTGGAATGCTGACAATTGCTTATCTGCTTTTTCTACCATAAATGCTCTGCTAACCCTCTTGATGGATTTATTAACTTTAGTAACCATTGTCGCTACAATTACATTATGATCACCAGCCCCTTCTCTATACTCACACTGTTGATAAGTTCAGACCTGTTTGTAGTTACAAGGTCTAAAATATTTCCATTGTGTTTGAGTTTTGAATCCATAGATGTCCCAGTTGTACTCGGTAGATTACAGTTGCCCCTTACTAATATTGCCTCATCCGGGTATTTCGGCATTACTGAGTATAGACCTTCTTTGAATGGTTTGACAGCTGTTACTGTGGAGTCGGGTGGCCAGTAAAAGCACCCGATAATTAACGTGATTTCACCTAGGCCTACTGCTCCTATCCAGATAATTTCACAATCAAACTCAATTTTGACCTCAATAGGCACAATATTTTTGTCAATAGCAGCAAACAACCCACTCCTATGGCATCTTATCTGTCTTTTTGATATACATTCCATGCCTCACTTTTTTTCAGAGCTGTCGCATTCACATTGCCTCTAGCTATTGGTTCTTGGAACTTGAAAACATGAGTTTCCACTGAAAGATTATGGCTTAAATGCAGCCCAAAATTCAGACACTCACTAAGTGTGTGTCATGCGAGTCTGTTTGATGAGTTTTGAGTTTCTGAATTGGGACAGTAACCTTATTTCATTTTACTGGTGTTCTTCAGTTGTACATAATTCAAAATTTGACAGCACTGGTTTCATGAGCAAAACTATATAGCTGCTTGGGTGTCATGATTTTGTTTTTAAATAACCTTTGTAAACTATAGAAGTAAGTCATTTTGATAATTTCACCAAGTCTATTGCAAGCACTTTTACCATGTGCTGTGAGAAAATATATCATTCTGCATCAATTTTGTAATTAGTCTTATGATTCATGTGTTGAGAATTTGTGTATCACTCCCATCAGGAAACCATAATATCTTTTTAATGTTCAGCAATTTTTCCTTTGACGCTAAGATCAACGTTGACTGGAAAGCATTAAATGCCATTGTGTTGTGACATAATACAGATACTCAAGTTCAGCATTATAGATGTTAAAGTACACAGCAAAAGGATGCAGAATAACTCGGCTAATGGTCCAGTGGTAGGACTGCATTTCATCTTGAAGCACAAATGAGTAATTTCCACCAAAATCTGGGTTTTAAGTACTTGTTCCTCTTGTAAGTTATTTTGTATAGCCAGAAAACTGGTTTGCCTGACTTTGGAAACCAAATGTGACCTAACAACAGAAATTTAATTCAGTGATGGTAAATTTAACATCATCAATGAGCACCTAAACTAATTAAATTACACTTCAGATGTTAAAAGTATCCCTCTCATATCTGAGGAAGTTCGCATATTCACTGCAGTTTACCAAATAGTTTTTGCCATCCATCTCCTAATGAATAAGATTACTGAGAAAATAATTTATGTTTTTCCACTTTGGGCTCAGTACATCAGTGGAATAAAAAGTTCCATACTTGTTTGGTGTAGTACTATATTTGCAAATTAATTTTTCTTCCAGCACATCCTTTCTCCAATTTCAACTTTAGGCAAACAGAATTATGAAAAAAGCAAATATATTTTTTGAGGCAAAACAAGACAGCAGTTTTGAGAATTTCAGTAACAATTTTTAGATTTGTTCAAGATTAAGCTCGTTGCATATCAAATTAAAGCACAGTTACAGAGCTTTATAATCACTCCCAAGTCAGTTCTTAGCTTCAGTAGTTTTGTAGTTAGGCTCAAGTTATGTCTCACGCCATTTAGAAAGTTGGACAATTTTTTGTGTTTTGAAACCCAAAAGCAAAAAGCTGGCAGTATTTGTTAACTGCTTAGATACAGTTAAACAACAAAACATTGAACTCTGGAACATCAGGGTCCAAAAAGTAACGAAAATTGATTGATTTGACATGGAATCAAGCTTTAACAGTAGTGAACTGGCCTCATCACAGTCTAACTCATTACTGATCAAAGTACACGCTCCAGTTAGATTAATGTAACCACCAACTATGTTTTATGTCAGCATGCAGTAATCACTCACAGACAGCAGATGGCAGCACTAGCTGTGGAGGGTATATAACGCATGTCAGATGGAGGGAGAGGGGGGGGGGTGGGGGGGGGCAGGGGTGGAAAACCGTGCAATCATTGTCTTAATGTGGAAATGAAGTGATCGATCTGATTTCCAAAAGGGCATGGTCATTGGCTTTTGGGCCGAGGGCGGAAGCATTTCCAAAATGGCTTTGTTTGTGAAGTGTTCGCATGCCATTGTGCCTTGAAGTATACTGTTCACAGCAAAATAGTGTTATCCAAAACCAGTGCTGAGTCAACTGTAGTGCACCATGACCATAGGTGACAGGTGTGAACTGGCTGTGGAGACATGTACGGGTGAATAGATGCACAACTGTTGGCAACTGACTGCTCAGAGGAAACAAGGGGCTACCAGCAGTATCTCCTCAGCAACTGTTCAGTGAATGTTGGTGCGTATGCATCTCTTCAGCAGGCACTTGGTTCACGTACCCATGCTGACTATTGTTCATTGGCAATGAAGGCTGGAATTTGCATGCCAGAATCACAACTGGATGTCCACTGAGTGGCGACAGTTGGACCTTTCAGTTGAATCACATTTTAAGCTCCGGTGGACAGATGACTTTGACATGTATGGCATGAAACATCTGGAAGTGAACATCCCGCAACAATTGTTGGAAGAGTACAGGCCAGAGGAGGGAGTGTTATGGTCTTGGGAATCTTTTCATGGCATTCTGTGGGTGATCTCATCATTCTGGAAGCCACAATGGATCAACACAAGTATTCATGTATCCTAGGGGACCATGTCCACTGCAGTCGTGTGTGTGTGTGTGTGTGTGTGTGTGTGTGTGTGTGTGTGTGTGTGAGACGTCTATTTTTGACAAAATCCTTATGGGCCAGCAGCTTTATTTGTGACAGTCTTTTTGTTGTGCCTATCTGTGACTTAGCATCTCCACTATGTGGTGAGTGGCAACTTTCCTTTTCATAATATTGTTACATTCCATCCTGGATTTTCCATTGTTTGATTGAAGGACTTAATCTGGTTGCTAATAATATTTACCAGTCTACTTTCAGTGTGTGTTTGAGTTATGCACTTGTAAATGAGTGTATGTTTTCCTTTGTCTTTATCTGAAGAAGGACAGTCCGATAGCTAATAATATCTACCACTTTGTTTTTCAATGTGTCTGTGTGCCTCTATGTGGTGAGTAGTATTCTATCCTTTTCATATTGTTTTTACTCAATCCTAAATCTTCTGATGTTTGCTATGTGTTGTCAACGTATGTGAATGGGATGGTTACAACATAAATTAATAAATATTCTCAAAAGCTGCTTGTAAATACTTATTAAATGCAATATTTATTACCTTTACTGCAATACGCCCACATTTCCAATCAGTTGACAATGCAATCCAACAAGCAGTCAGATTGTCCTCTCTCTTTTTTAGGATGGCTATTGTTTTACATTCTTGATTTTGAGAAGTAATGTAGAAAATATAATTGATTATTCATCACTAATGATATGATTAAAGAAATGGAGCTAATAGCTTTAGGGGGTATGTATAAGGCAATGTGTTACATTATTGTCCCCATACAGCGCACTACGATTGGAGCAACACCATACGTTATGTAAGAAATTTATGTCAGTGGACGACGTTAGTGTGTTTTTATTAATTGTACCTGGTTAAATTAGTCTCATCATGTTCATCTTCCGTATTTTACAGTGATGTTACCAGATCTTCAAAAAAACAATCTGTATGAACTTTTATACAGGGTGTCCGAAAAGTCTTTCCCTGATTACATAAATTGATACCTCAGGCTAGAAGTTAGATACAAATATGAAACTGGTGTCTAATTGCTTACAAACTATCAAAGTTTTTTCACCCATCAGTAAACTTCCACATGAGCACCCTTGGTAGCACGTAGCACATGTAGGCGATATTCAATTTCTGTCCACGCATTAGTCAACATCACTGGAGGGATCGATTCAGCGACTGTGTTTATCCGTTGCAGCAGGGTTTCAAGATCTGGTACACGTGTTCGGTAGACCTCGTCCTTGCAATAACCCCATAAAAAGAAGTCTAATGTGGTTATGTCAGGAGAGCATGGAGGCCAAACCATTGGCCCATCACGACCAATGCATCGCCCAGGAAAGGTCATATCGAGATAGTCACGGACGACCAAACCCCAATGGCGCTGTGCACCGTCTTGCTGAAACAAGACATCAGGGTGATACTGAAGCAGCTGAGGAACAGCATACAGTTGCAACATGTCCAGATTCACTGCAGATGTGATGGTAGCCTCAGCGAAGAAGAATGGACCGATAATTCGATCATGCAATAGCGCGCACCAAACATCCACCTTTGGACTGCCTCTGGTGCACCCCACGACCTCGCCAGGGGGTTGTGAACCCCAAATGCGCACATTATGGCTATTCACTATTCCACTGACAAAAAAGGTCGCTTCGTCGGAAAAGGCAATTCATCTGAGATAACCATCATTGTCCTCAATATGTGATAGCATTTCGACCGCAAAGTCATATCAACGTGTACTGTCATTGGGCAACAAGGCCTGAACAATTTGCACTTTGTGTGCACGAAACAATAAACATTTGTGTAAAATGTCATGGAGGGAGCTTTTTGGCATCTGTAATTCATGTGAGGCCCTGCGCACCGATTTATTCGGACTTTGCAGAAAAGACTGCTTTACAGCTTCCACCCTGTCTGCTGAGGTTCTTGGTCGACCAGACCTCGGAAGGTCAGCAACCGATCCTGTGTTCTTGAACTTCTCATACCAGGCTTTAATGTTCTTGACATCAGGTGAATTGCTTCCAAATGTTGTCTGGAAGTGTGTCTGCACTGTGGTTGGTGATCGTGTCTCATGGTACCACAGGACACACTGTGTCTTCTCCTGATTGGTTAACATGGCTTCTTGGGCACTGCACCTCATCCACTACTTACGTACTGCAAACCTAAAACAGAAAAAAAACATTGATAGTTGTTAACAGTTCGACACAAGTTTCATATTTGTATCTTACTTCTAGCCTGAGTTATCAGTTTATGTAATCAAGGAAAGACTTTTCGGACACCCTGTATTTCTCTTAATTATTTAGTGGTTCACATAACCACTATAGTACAAGTGACTGCACTAGACATCAGATTATTGCTGGTTTTCAGATTGGTATGTAACTACATTTTATCAATATGATCTTCAGTCTTTTTTTAAAAAAAATTATTTGTTATGTACCAATTCTGTTTGGATCATTGTATGAAACAATTAATGAACTTTTGCATGGATCACTTCACCGCTAATGTACACTGTGTGATCAAAAGTATCCAGACACCTGGCTGAAAATGATTTACAAGTTTGTGGCGCCCTCCATCGGTAATGCTAGGATTCAGTATTGTTTTGGCCCACCCTTAGCCTTGATTACAGCTTTCACTCTCGTCAGGTGCTGGAAATGGCAGCGCGTTCTTCAGGGAGTGCTGCACTGAGGAGAGTTATTGATTTCTGTCGGTGAGGCTTGGCACGAAGTTGGAATACCAAAACACCCCAAAGGTGTTCTATAGGACTCAGGTCAGGACTCTGTGTGGGCCAGTCCATTACAGGGATGTTACTGACGTGTAACCACTCTGCCACAGGCCATGCGTTAGGAACAGGTGCTCGATCGTGTTGAACGATGCAATCATAATCCCCGAATTGCTTTTCAACATTAAGATGCAAGAAGTTGCTTAAAACATCAGTGTAGGCCTGTACTCTGATAGTTCCATGCAAAACAACAAGAGGTGCAAGCCTCCTCCATGAAAAACACAACCACATCATAAAACCACCACCCCCGAATTTTACTGTTGGCTCTACACACGCTGGCAGATAACGTTCACCAGGCATTCGCCATACCCGCACCCTGCCATCTGATCACCACATTGTGTACCGTGATTCGCCACTCCACACAACGTTTTTCCACTGTTCAGTCATCCAATGTTTACACTCCTTGCACCAAGCGAGGCATCGTTTGACATTTACTGGCATGATGTGTGGCTTATGAGCAGCCGCGCGACCATGAAATCCAAGTTTTCTCACCTCCTGCCTAACTGTCATAGTACTTGCAGTGGATCCTGATGCATTTTGGAATACCTGTTTGATGGTCTGGACAGATGTCTGCCTATTACACATTACGAACCTCTTCAACTGTCAGCGGTCTCTGTCAGTCAGCAGACAAGGTCGACATGTACGTTTTTATGCTGTACGTGTCCCTTCATATTTCCACTTCACCATCACATCGGAAACAATGGACCTAGGGATGTTTAGGAGTGTGGAAATCTGACATACAGACATATGACACCCAGTCATCTGATCACGTTTGAAATCCATGAGTTCCGCAGAGCACCCCAGTCTGCTTTCTCATGATGTCTAATGACTACTGAGATCGCTGATATGGAGTACCTGGCAGTATGTGGCAGCACATTGCACCTAATATGAAAAACTTCTGTTTTTGTGGGTGTCCAGATACTTTTGATCACATAGTGTATGAACAAACAAATTGTATGTTGACATTGCTTAATGTGTTTTAAAAAGTAATCTGCAGCTATACCCACTAGTTTCATTTTATTAAACAAAGGGTTTAAAACTACTACATCGGAAAGAAACAACTTTGATTAGTTTGTAAAATAGGGGGCATTACTTGCACTACATGACACCTACAACAACTACTACTACTACTACTACTATTACTACTACTACTTCAGTTTCCTTCTGCCTATACACCACTAAAGTCATATGGTGACATGCACTGCTTTGAGTTTGTCAGATTATAGTTTACTCAAATGGCATGTTGACTATGATGGATCATTGCTGTTGGATAATGTAGTATTTTACATATTGTTTTATATAATCAAGTCTGATTCTGTAATTTCCTTATATTTTAACAATGGAGATGGCTATTTATAGCTGAAATCTGGATATGCAAGAATAATAAAAAACCAATGGAATTGTGACTGATGGCTGTGTTCCTGTCCTTCCTTACAAATGAAGTGTCACATTTTTCCTGGTTGCTAGGTTGAGACAAATCATCTACAGAAGTCATCATGGAACTGCCGTATTGATGATCATTTAGTTAATACTCTGATACACATTTGGAAGGAAACTGCTTTTACAAAAGTAATCCCCAAAATTGTTTCATAAAAGTAGTATGGTTTGATATGAAGCCAGTTGGATGCACTGCCCATTATTTTCTGTGGCCATACCCTACACTATTAGGCAGCACCACCACATCAGTTACATGCAGCACTGTCCTTTAATACTTGTGCTTCTGTCTTGAATTCTTATCTGTTTTTCTACAGTGTCTTATGTGAAAAGTGTAAAATACAGACATGAAATAAAAGAATAAGTCTCCCTTTCTCTTCTAGCTTACCTCACTCCTATTATTAATATTACCATTTCACACCAATAAATTTTAGATACTTTGCTGTACAGTGAGCAACCCTAAGTCTTGTAATTCCTGAATTCCAGTTCTTTCACAAGTTACATATGCTTACTTCTCAATTGTTCAGTAGTTATTAGTGAGTAAAAACGGGAAATTATCATCAACCAGCTGCTTATTTTGTATACTGCCCTCCTTGACTGCACATAGCCCTGTTGGAGGTGATATGTGGTTGCTTTCTTCTGACTTGAGAATTGCCTCATCCAGCCAGTTAGAAAGGACTTACAGTTAATGAGGAATCTGAATCAAATTGTGATTTGGCTTCCTTTACTTCCACAAAGCATTGCAAGATATTAGAAGTGGATTTTGTCACAGGAATAGTTATATCTGCAAGAGATTAGACTCAGATTTGCAATCTGAGACTTATTCGCTGAGATAAACTGTGACTGTTGGTGAATATGAAATTGAGAAAAATGAAGAGGATGGGAAAACAAAACTGTACTGAATGGAGTGTAGGTTGATAACCTGTTTAGCAGAAGAGTAACAGCTGGTAGATATTCGTACCTGGGAGTAATAGGGTGTTGTAAAGGAAGTGGGATGATCTCTTAGCTTCATAATGGGTAAAGTGAATAACAGGTTTCTGTTTAGTGGTAGGTCACTGAGAAACACCAGTTTGTCTACAAAAGAGATGTCTTAAAAGCATATGTTGCTTGTATTAAAATACTGATAATATAAGTGGGATTCACATCAGTGTAGATTAACAGATGATAATATGCACATACAGAGAAGGGCCATGCGAAAGATCGTATAGCTGTTAGCAAGGGAGTGTAACAGAAGTACTAACAAATCTCACCTGGCAGACACTCAAAAAAACTATTCATGTTTCATAAAAACCCACTCAGAAAATTCTAGAAATTGGGTTTTAGGATGGAAAGTATGAATATTCTCCTGCACTCTATGTTTCCCTTCTGAAGAAAATGTGTAAATTAAAATAGACTTAACAGATTTTATGGAGGTATATAGGTGATCATTAAAACTTTATAGTAATTCACAGAGTATAGATGTATGTGGAGATAGCATTGGTACAAATAGAGTTGGTACAAGAGAAATACAGGATGGCAGTGCCACTGATTGGAGTCATTTTAGAGACTGGTTAATGTCTTGAATATATATATATATATATATATATATATTAGAGGGAAACATTCCACGTAGGAAAAATATATCTAAAAACAAAGATGATGTGACTTACCAAATGAAAGTGCTGGCAGGTCGACAGACACACAAACATACACACAAAATTCAAGCTTTCGCAACAAACTGTTGCCTCATCAGGAAAGAAGGAAGGAGAGGGAAAGACGAAAGGATGTGGGTTTTAAGGGAGCCAGCTTCATCCTGACCCACAACTTCTTCACTTTTGAAGGCCAGACATACCAACAATTAAAGGGAGCAGCCATGGGTACCAGGATGGCCCCTTCGTACGCCAACCTATTCATGGGTCGCTTAGAGGAAGCCTTCTTGGTTACCCAGGCCTGCCAACCCAAAGTTTGGTACAGATTTATTGATGACATCTTCATGATCTGGACTCACAGTGAAGAAGAACTCCAGAATTTCCTCTCCAACCTCAACCCCTTTGGTTCCATCAGATTCACCTGGTCCTACTCCAAATCCCATGCCACTTTCCTTGATGTTGACCTCCACCTGTCCAATGGCCAGCTTCACACGTCCGTCCACATCAAACCCACCAACAAGCAACAGTACCTCCATTACGACAGCTGCCACCCATTCCACATCAAACGGTCCCTTCCCTACAGCCTAGGTCTTCGTGGCAAACGAATCTGCTCCAGTCCGGAATCCCTGAAGCATTACACCAACCACCTGACAACAGCTTTCGCATCCCGCAACTACCCTCCTGACCTGGTGCAGAAGCAAATAACCAGAGCCACTTCCTCATCTCCTCAAACCCAGAACCTCCCACAGAAGAACCACAAAAGTGCCCCACTTGTGACAGGATACTTCCCGCGACTGGATCAGATTCTGGATATGGCTCTCCAGCAAGGATACGACTTCCTCAAATCCTGCCCTGAAATGAGATCCATCCTTCATGAAATCCTCCCCACTCCACCAAGAGTGTCTTTCCGCCGTCCACCTAACCTTCGTAACCTCTTAGTTCATCCCTATGAAATCCCCAAACCACCTTCCCTCCCCTCTGGCTCCTACCCTTGTAACCGCCCCCAGTGTAAAACCTGTCCCATGCACCCTCCCACCACCACCTACTCCAGCCCTGTAACCCGGAAGGTGTACACGATCAAAGGCAGAGCCACGTGTGAAAGCACCCACGTGATCTACCAACTGACCTGCCTACACTGTGACGCATTCTATGTGGGAATGACCAGCAACAAACTGTCCATTCGCATGAATGGACACAGGCAGACAGTGTTTGTTGGTAATGAGGATCACCCTGTGGCTAAACATGCCTTGGTGCACGGCCAGCACATCTTGGCACAGTGTTACACCGTCCGGGTTATCTGGATACTTCCCACTAACACCAACCTATCCGAACTCCGGAGATGGGAACTTGCTCTTCAATATATCCTCTCTTCCCGTTATCCACCAGGCCTCAATCTCCGCTAATTTCAAGTTGCCGCCACTCATACCTCACCTGTCATTCAACAACATCTTTGCCCCTGCACTTCTGCCTCGACTGACATCTCTGCCCAAACTCTTTGTCTTTAAATATGTCTGCTTGTGTCTGTATATGTGTGGATGGATATGTGTGTGTGTGTGTGCGCGAGTGTATACCCGTCCTTTTTTCCCCCTAAGGCAAGTCTTTCCGCTCCCGGGATTGGAATGACCCTCTCCCTTAAAACCCACATCCTTTCGTCTTTCCCTCTCCTTCCTTCTTTCCTGATGAGGCAACAGTTTGTTGCGAAAGCTTGAATTTTGTGTGTATGTTTGCGTTTGTTTGTGTGTCTGTCGACCTGCCAGCACTTTCATTTGGTAAGTCACATCATCTTTGTGTTTATATATATATATATATATATATATATATATATATATATATATATATCAAAAAACAAAGATGTGGCAGGTCGAAAGACACACAAACATACACACAAAATTCAAGCTTTCGCAACAAACTGTTGCCTCATCAGGAAAGAGGGAAGGAGAGGGAAAGACGAAAGGATGTGGGTTTTAAGGGTGATGGTAAGGAGTCATTCCAGTCCCGGGAGCGGAATATTTTTCCCGCGTGGAATGTTTCCCTCTATTTTTTATATATATATATATATATATATATATATATATATATATATATATATGGAACCTCAGGGAAATAAGTTACATAAGTTGATCAACCAAACTGAAATATATCAAAAGTTTATTTTTGGGACACACAGCGTCAAAGTGGCCAAGGGGGTTAGCTTCATGTATTTGCAGAAGATAGGTATATGTTCTTTAAATGGACTATAAGAACTATTAACAGCTATTTTGCTTAGGGTGTTGTGTCTTTGCCACATCCTGATGGTTTTAGTACTGTTTATACATCTGACTGAGCAAGTGAGATGTCTTGATGCTAGACATTTTAATTTAACGTATCATACAATGGATGTGGGCACTACTCCATATACTCCTATTGGCTAAATACCTCATCTGAAGACCCCATTCTCCATTGGAGATGATGTTCTTAGCACAGAGGAACTAAGGAGGTTGTTGTTTGGCATTCCTTACTTTAGTACCATTGTGGAGTCACAAGATAAACATAATAAAACGTTTTTCGTATAAGAAATTCCTGAAATAACTATAGAAATTGACACTGTGGAAAGTGATGTGTCAAGTTGGGATTAAAGGTGAATTTCTCTAGACATGATTATCCTGGATTTTCCATTGTTTAATTTGATAGATATAGCGAGACATAAGAATATTGCTTCAGTTTGTGGGGATTTTTGAACAGTTATAAGTATGTTTGTAACATAAGTGCTACAACAGTATATTAGTGTATAAGTAATACAAATGCTGCCCTAGAAGAACCCCAAGTGCAAAATCAGCAAACAATAAAGGTATCTGAAACTGTTGATGTTATTTGACTGAAATCCAGTTTATTAATAACACATTTTTTCTCTGTTGCATAATGATATTTCTGTTTGAATATCTTTTGATTATTAAATCATGGAAAGCTTGTTTGTTGTATAGGTGGTGTCATATAGTAGCAGTGGTACCTTATTGCCAAACTTTATTAATTTTCAAATTTTTACATTGAACCAGTCATTTGATGCCTTTCTCAACTGAAGCACATGTCGTGAATTTGGTGGACAATGTATAAATGTTGGAAGGTTGCCTTTTGTATGAAAAGAGGAAATGATAAATAATAACACACATAATGACTTTTTTTGATAATACAAAAGAGATTCAGAGGTTTTCATTGCAAATAGGAATTACATTGCATTTGTGACCTGCTTACTCATAATGGTAGTTTTGTTGATGCCTAGTTTGTATCAGATGTGGTAGTGAAGTTGCAGTTGTCTTTCTAGTCTTTGTCGTATGCTGTAATCTTTAAAAATTACTAGTTGATGCAATGTCTAACTGTTCATTAACTTCCAGGTTCCAGGTTCCCAGTTCTTCAAGTTCTCACCGTAATGGCCAAGATTTTGCCTTTCGTGGAGAACTGAGTGATGATGAAGTTATATATTAAATGATTTGTGGGTATTTGTCATTGCACTTCCATTTCTGGTAACTTGTGAAAACATATTGCAATACAACTGTATAGAAATGGCATTTTTTCAAAATAAGTAAATAACAGTTGAATTTATAGTAACTAGTAAAATATAGCTTCAGTGAAGCATATAGTATTTTTCTATATATTTGACTGTAATTCATGGTGGAATTGAATGACTGCATTCCATTGCATATTTGTACTATTAAAACTGTAATTAGACAAAAAGTGGTTGACATATTGAATGATGAATTAGCAGTTATGATCATTTGTCTGAGCTCACTTCAGCACTTACAATTTAGAAAAAAATAACGGCAAATATTTCAGGAAAAAGTAGCTGTCTAACAAAGCTCACTTCTCAAATCTTGGGTGCTCTTTCATATCTGAACATTCAAATGAAGCAGACAGGATGCCAATCATCTGTGGATGAACTGTGCAGCTTTATAATAGACACATAATGACAGAGGTAGTTCCCCTTCTTAAGATCTAGTCGAACTTGTGGGGATGCTGATAATGGTTCATGGTATATTTGGCTAGAACCTCCCATGACTTAGCTCACGGGTGAGTAGCAGACTGAATTGACATGGAAGATTCTTTTGTCCCAGTCTTGAGCCCATCAAATTGTTGGCTCTCCTGTAGCTTGAGGTGCTAGTATTTGAGTTGCTCCATTTTGTACAATAGATGACTTCTGTAAATGTTCTGCTTGTTATTGAAAAATTTTACTTAGGAAATGGCATTTTGTATTTTAGTGAGTTCAGTTTTCCTATGTACAAATGTGACTACAGAAACATATATTTATTTATGTAAAGGAAGACTTGTGATATATCAACTCATGTAATTAATGAATAATATAATTTAAATTTACTAGATCCCTTTCTGTAAAAAGTGATGCAAGTTTTTATATTAAAAAATCACGTGAGGTAACTATTAAATTACAAAGAGAATGTATGGCTGGCCATTTCGTTATTCACTCAATTATTCCTGTTTTACTGTTTGGATCATCATCTTTTCCTCTCCTTTTCCTTTTCTGCCCCCTCCTTCTCCTAGTTATTAGTTACACTTTTCATACCACTTGTCATTTCTCTTGTTTTTAATCCATCTCACTGTTCTTCTGTCTTGCGTAGGCTTGAAGCTTCCACAGTGCTGATTGGTGTACTATATTTGAGCTCTTAGTGTCTCTGATACCTCCCACTTCATCCATATCTGTCCCGGCCTTATTACATGTGATTCTTCTGATTCTTCTCTACCTGATGTCTGAGTGATCTGCCTCCCTTTTCTAACCTTCCCCACCATATTTCTCTTTCCTCCCTGAGGAAGGAACTAACAGTTCTGAAAGCTTTATACATGGGTATCTATTGGCAGTACTTAGGATTTTGCCTCTTGAAATAAATACTGACCAGCCATTCTGTCTCCTTGTAATGATATAATTATTTAAGTGATAGTAATTTTTTACAGAAATTGACATACAAGTTTGTGTGTTTACTCACAGCTCTGGTCTGTGAAGAGTTGTGTGTCTTGTAAAATTTAATGTTATAAAGCAGTTTGAAATGTCAGAAAGTTGTTTCTTTTTCTGTTAAAACATGAAATGATGATAGAAAACAGAGTTATCTGTTTTCTTTATTGATGCCATTTTCCTGTACTTGCCTTTTGAGAATGGTATTATATTAATTCCTACTGAATCTTGAAGTTTTATTACATTTGTATCATTTTACAACTACAGTGCTACACTGTCTGCATGTATCTGTGTAATGCGTGTATCATGAAAGGATAAGGATACAAGGCAGAAGTTGTCTGTCACTAGCCTGTTCAACAAATAGATAAATAAATAAAAGGGGACATAAATGGGGATATGAACATCAGCAATAAACGTGTGAATGGGAACAGAAATATTCAATGGTACTGTGGTAGAACCTCATTCATGCTTGTTTTTCCTTGATACTTTCCATACAAATTTGGGATGTAGGGCTATAGCTGAATGGTTAGAGTTTCACTGCCTTAACTCTACTCACAGATATTAAGAATGATCCAGTCTCATTTTTTGAAATTTCAGTTTTTGCTGAAGAGTGAAAAGTGAGTGGGAGGGGTTAGACAGAGAGAAAGAGAGAAAGAGTTCCACCCCCCCCCCCACCTCTCTCTCTCTCTCTCTCTCTGTGTGTGTGTGTGTGTGTGTGTGTGTGTGTGTTCACAATAAAGCTGGCTGTGGTGGAAAAATGGTATTGATGCTCATTACTGAATTTGATGATTGAAATGTCTCTTCCTCACTCTTTTGCTGTGTATCACAAACGAAATTTACGTTAAATAATTAGTCCTTTTACCTGTAACATTGTGCCCAATGCTTTTTTTTTTTTTTTTTTTTTTTTTTTTTTTTTGTGAAGTACATTAACAGTGGCCTCTCAGATATACGTAACTTTTTACTGATTAACATTATGATTAACTTAAGCTATTTGCCTACTTAACTTATTAATTATTTCACTTTTTTGAGCAGTTGGGCAGCCTGTGTTCCCACTGCTCTCGCTGAGTGCCTGTGGGCGCAGTGATCGAGTGGGTAACACACATGCAGTACATGTGCTGTAGAACTACCCCACATGCGCATGCTGATGGTAGAGCTGGTGGCTGCTGCAAACCAGTCTTTGGACTGAAGACCACAACAACAACAAAAACAAAATCAACAACTTAATTTCTACTTGTGGCGTGTTTATTTCAGGCAACAGAATTTCTGAAGTGTTAAGGCTATTTATTACAGTCATACAAATGGATCTCAGTACATCATGCTAATGGGGAGTATGTGAACACGTGCAACATAAAATTGTGCAGCTATTGTCACTATGACCATTATGTTTGTCGTAGTAATGCTGAATTTATAACCACATCTCCATCCATGCACAACTATGTTCAACTGTGGATCATTTTCTAAAATGCACGCCCCGCAGGATATTGGTTATTCTTGAAATTTTTGTTGCTGATAATAAAAGTCAACTACAGCTGAACGTTTTCTTTAAGCACTTTCCCCACCCTAGGATATTGGCTACTCTTGAAATATTTTTGTTACTGGTAATAAAAGCCAACTTCGACTGAACTGTGATTTGAAAAATCAAAATACAAGACACAGAAGTAACTATCATTTAGACTTTACTTTCTTATCTAGGATTTAGAATGGAGTTGTCTACTCTGATGCAGCAATACTCAGTAGTTCTCGTGTAACATAAAGCCTGAAATTGGGAATCCCAAATGAAGTTGAAAACAAGCCTTGTTAGCCACTCCTTTAAATTATGTTGTTATATAGATTCAAGGATTGAGAATTCTTTTAACAGCATAGAGGGTATCAGTGTCCACTGTAAATGTGTGTGACGAGTAGTAGTGGATTATTAACAGGCCTCTGTTATGCAGATGATGTTAACTATTTTCTTTGCAAAATACCAATTTAATGAAGTGACCAACAGAAGATAAACAATAAATATGTAATGTTACTGAGAAAGCAGCATCTTTTTTCAAAGTAGTGTAGAGATTATGTTTCTAAGAGTTGCTTGTCCATTAATGTTGACTTTGACTTGTCCCATGTCCCTAGTCCCTAAAGATCCTCTATTTTGATGGACTCTGTGGAATGTGATAAGTGTCTGAGTGAATAAAGATGTTTGCTCAGTTGAGAGTTAAGATTCCAATAAGCTGTCACAGCTTTTTCCTTCTTCTTTAGAAACAAGTGTTTCTATTGTGTGTTTGTTGATAGACAAAAAAAGGGTGCAGGCAACTATTGGTGCGTGAAGTAGATTAAACTTTTCCTCCACACACACACACACACACACACACACACACACACACACACACACACACAGCTCACCTCTGCTGCAGTATTCATGATAGGTGATGAGGTGATGGTGATGATGATTGATGATGATGATGATGATGATGATGATGATTGCGAGTTGAGCCAACGGGTCACAGTGATTTAAGTGGAGGGGAACAGGGAAGGGCTATGGGAGGAATGAGGAGTAAGATTTGCAGTGCAGGAGGAATTGATGAGAGTCAGGAGGAGGGAAAACATGACCTTCAACAGTGGTGGTAAAATGTGGGATACTAGTGACATCTTTCAATTGGGGTTGGATGGGAAATGTGTCTCAAAGGAAAGGAAGGAATATTAGAGCTTAACATCCAGTGATGATAACACCATTTGGAGACTTGGCACAAGCTTATATAGGATAAGGTTGTAAATAGAAATTGTTTGTGTCCTTTTCAAAGGAGCTATCGTGGTTTTCACTCTTAATCGATTTGCTGACATTTGGTGAGGAGAGAATGCAAGTAGGTACAGTTGAATGTTGGCCAAATATGTAGGTATACAGCTAGTTAATTGCAAGCTCTCATGTTATGGCAGCCCTGTGGTATATACTTCCAGGTACCTAACCAGTGTCTTAGGTTGTCTTGGCACAATATTTCAACAACATATTGGTAGGTGCTCCTGACTGTACATGAGAAATTGACTGCATACCTGAGAGATGGTCATGTATATTCTTAATTGTCGTAGCCATATAGGACGTAGGATAGTAGTTGCAGCACAGCTGGTAGCTGATGGTTGCTTTCGTACATAACTATCTTTGATAGGAAATGAAATATTTGTGACAGAACTGAAATAGAAAAAGGTGTGTGGATGCATGGAACAATGGACTAGGATACTGCATTGGCATGGTGGGTAATGGAATACCACTCGTGGAAATGAAGATAGAGTTTGGAATGTGATATCTCTCGCTTCTAGGCACAGGAGGTACCTGGCAAATTGTGATACTGACTTTCTTAAGGTCTCTATAATATTCAGTGATAAAGGACGTACTTATCAGTGCCTTGTTACAGTGGCAACAGATTTGTTGGAGTTAGAGCAAGAAATGTTGCAGGAAATTGTTTGTGGACTACTTTGTCACAGTATTGTCCACCTGTAAATGCTGTAACAAGTTTAATAATATGTTGAGATAACTTCTACATGCCACTCCAAATGTATTCTTGCACTGCCTTGAACATTTTTAAAAATTTCTTCTATGCTTTGCAGGTACTGTTGGTGCTTGGTGAATATGGTATGGACAGAGATTTTTAAAACCCTTACAGAGGTGGAGGTTAACATTCAGAAAAGTAGCTGACTGAATTGAAAAGGTCCTGGTGAAGCAGATTTTGGTGGCAAGGAAAGAGCAAAGGGTGCCCCTGCCAGAGTCTAGATCATGGAGATATCATCAGTGACTCATAACTAGGCAGGGAATATTTTTTTATTAAAAGGTTTAGGTGGAAGTGATTAAAAAATAAGTTTACATAGTGCAATGCTTTACATATACTCATCCAAGTTTAGGGAACTCATGTTGTTTGTAGCTTAGTGCATTGAAAGGAGTAATAATTATAGGTCAGTTTTGGAAGGAGGTAGTCTGTTTGGTATTGGGTTTCACTGATAAAGTTCTGTTGAAGCATAGCTATGTACATGGGAGATGTTGTTTACAGGGACCTAGCAGCCAGAGAGATAAGAAAAGGGGTATAGCAGTAATCAGATAGGAAATGCGGAGAAGTCAGAAAAGGAGGTTATTAGTGGTCTACGGCTAGCGTCTTTCACTAGAGATCAAAACGTCCTTGGCCCAGGGTTTGAACCCTGCCTCTTTAAATTTTGAATGAAAAGTATCAGCAAAGGCAGCTGAAGACTTGTGGTATACGAAGTCACCCTCATTCTGCGGACATTGTCAGAGAGGGCAGAGAAGTGGACAGAGGTTCACAGCACTCTCTTGCCCTTAGGGTGGGAAACTGCCCTGAAAGGTGCAAGAATTGGCATTGATGAAAGGCCTGAGGATTCAGAAGGTAATAGAAATCACTGTATTAAAGACACACAATGTGTATCCACAGGACACAAGGCTAGTAACTGAAAAAGTGTCATGATGATCTCTCCATTGGCAAAAGATTCCAGACTGATTCCCTGTTTGGATCTCTGGAAGGAGACTGCCAACATGAGGTGACCGTGAGAAAAAGATTGAATAATCCAATGAAAGGATAACATTTTATGAGTTAGGGTGTGGAATGTCAGATGTTTGAATGTGGTAGGGAAGATAGAAATTAAGGGAAATTCTAAGGCTCAGTCTGGACATAGTTGTGGCCAGTGAACTGAAATGAATGAAGATAAGGATTTTTGGTCAGATGAGTATAGGGAAATATCAACAGCAGTAGGAATCATCATGAATTGGAAGGTAAGGCAGAAATTGAGTTAGCAGATGAAAATCTAATAGTACAGGGTGTCCCACTCAAACCTCCCTGATTTCAAAGACCCAGGAAAAATACAACAACAACAACACACACAGTAGATATGACAATGAAAAATGCACCACATTGTAGAGCATCTCAGAGAATTTATTTATTTATCATCAATACACCTCTATATGTCAACCATTTGTAGCACGAAGAATATAGAGTCTATATTCAATTTCTTTCCAAGTTCTTTGTAACATTTCCTTTGTTATTGCTGCAATCGCCTTAGAGATACGATGTCACAATGTAGGAATACCGTCCACTTCAGTCGCATACACGTGGTCCTTCACGAGTCCCCACATCAAGAAATCAAACGGTGTAATGTCAGGTGAATGTGATGGCCAGGCAATGGGTCCTCCGTGTCCGATCCAACGATTGGGAAATTTCCTATCCAGGAACTTGCGAACAGCCGTTGACCAATGTGGCGGAGCTCCATCTTGTTGAAAAATGATGTTGGGTTGCAAGTCTTCTATCTGAGGGTACTCAAACTGCTCCAACATGTCCAACAGACTGACCCATTCAGTGTTTGTTCCGCAAAGAAGAATGGTCCAACAATTCTGTCATGCATTAGCTCGCACCAGACGTTTAGTTTAGGGCTGTCACGAACATGTTCAATGACATCGTACAGATTTTGCGAAGCCCAAATCCGAACATTATGCCTATTAACCCTTCCTGATAGATGAAAGGTTGCTTCATCTGAGAATAAACATCTTTCCAGGAAGCTGGCATCCAAATCAGTACATTGCAGCATATGTGCAGCAAATTGTTGTCGGCATGGTTTGGCGTCAGATGTTGCAGAATGTGCATTTTGTAAGCACACATACAAAGACGCTGGTGATCTACATGATGCAATGTTGATCGAGGTACATCAGGTTGCCTAGATGCTTGACGAATTGACTTACATGGGTTTCTGAGAAACATTTGTCTGATGTCCTCCACTGTCTCTTCTGAAAGTCTGTAATGTGCACTGCCAGAATGTTTCAGAACACTTCCTGTTGCCAGAAACTTCCTATACCATTCCTTAATTGTTTTCACATCAGTTGGATCACATTCATACACATGATGATAATTTCTTCGCACAGTAATCGCCGATTTTGTTTCTGCAAACCACACTACTGCTTGCGCGTGCTGCTGTGGAGTCACCATTTTCACGTCATCAGACCATGCTGCACTCTGTTGGCGATACTTGGCACTTCTGATGTGGGAATTTAAATTCTTTGAGATGCTCTACAATGTGGTGCATTTTTCATTGTCATATCTACTGTGCTTTTTCTCTTGTGCGTCTTTAAAGTCAGGGAGGTTTGAGTGGGACACCCTGTATTGGGGGAACTGGAATGTGGTTGTAGGGGAAGGAGTAGAAGAAAGGGTCATGGTAGAACATGGGCTTTGAAGTAGGAATGAGAGAGAGGATATACTGTTCGAGTTCTGCAATAAATTTTAGGTAGTAATAGCAAATCATCTGTTCAAGACCTACTAGAGGAGGGGGTATACTTGGAAAAGGCCAGGAGATAAGAGAAGATTTCAGTTAGATTACGTCAAGGTCAGGCAGAGATTCCAAAATCAGATATTCAATTGCAAGGCATGCTCATGAGCAGATATAGACTCATATCATAATTTAGTAATGATGAAGAGTTGGCTGAAGTTTAAACGACAAGTCAAGAAGAATCAATGCAAAACAAGTGGTATTTGACCACATCCTACTTAAGACTTATGGGTTTCTTTTTCTTCCATTCTTCCCAGTACTTCTTCATTTTCTCTCCAACTGTTCATCTGTCCTCACTCTCTTGAGTCGACGTTCTTCGTAGTTTGCGTTTTCTATCTGTAGCCTGAAGTGATTCCTGTCACTTATTATTTCTTCTGCAACCCCTGTTTTGTTGGCACCTTTCTTTACTGCTTCTCTCCATCCTAAAGTTGTTTTCAGCTTACTAATGTAATTAAAAATGTTCTTTGTAATTTGTGTCTCTTCCGTTCTTTTTAAATGTCCATAAAATTTTTTAATCCACCTGTTTTCGTTGTTTTTCTCAGGACCTAGAATTTTTATTAGTATTTTTCTCTGTCTTTTTTCTAGTTCTCTTAATTCGCCTTTCTTATTCAATGTTAGGCACTCTGATCCATAAGTTGCTTGTCTCCTAATTACTGAATTATAATGTCTAATCTTTGCTTGTATGGACATTGATTTCTTATTGTAGTAGTTTTGTGTTAATTTATTTGCAAATTTTAACTTTTTTATTCTTTCTTTATTTGTTGTGTTATCCAGTCCATTGGCTTGGATCCACTCCCCAAGGTATTTGAATTTATCAACTCTTTTCATTTTTCCATACTTTGTTTTCACGGTCTTTTCTGTATTATGTTTGTGTTCTATATAATCAGTTTTTTCATAAGATATTTTTTGCCCAGTCTTTTCAGCAGTCTTGTGTAACAGATCAAGCATACCTGTTGCATTTGTTTGGCTTTCAGTTATCAATGCCATATCATCCACAAAGGCTAAACATTTCACTTCAAATTTGATCTTTCCTTGGCCCATGCTTATACCGTGTGTGCCCCCGTTTTTTTTTATGTGTTTTCCCATGTTTTTATTATTTTATCGAAAACCAAGTTAAAGAGAATTGAGGACAGTCGATCTCCTTCTCGAACTTGAACCCCGAAGGGGATATCCCGGCCAAATGCCATATAATCATTTCATTTCATTTCCTTTTTTTGATTTTGAATGGTTCAGCAATTTCATAAAGTATCTGGAATAGCGTTTGTCAGCTGAGTCGTAGGCCTTCTTGATATCTATGAAAGTAACTACTGTATTTTTGTTTTGCATAGCTCTCACTCTCAAAATTGTTTTTAAACTAAGAATCTGTTCTGCACATGATCTATGTTTTCTAAATCCTGCTTGATAATCTCCTATGTTAGAACCTGCTTGTTCTTCTATTCTATTTAAAAGTGCTTTAGACAGTATTTTGTATGTTACTGGTTACAAGGATATACCCCTGTAGTTGTTGGTGTCTGTTTTATCTCCTTTTTTGTGGAGAGGACGAATCAGTGCTTGTTTCCAGTCACTGGGTGTGATTCCTTTTGTCCAAATGTCTTTAATTAGCTTCTGAATTTTCTGATTCTTGCATTTGTCAGCTCTTTCAGTCTTTTGAATTGTGTGGACGGCATTTTTCCAAAAGTCTATAATGGTGTACCGTCACTCTCATACATGCTACACCCGAACATGAATATCTGTTTTGTTGCCACTTTCCCCCATTATTTTAGAAATTCTGAGGAATGTTATCTATCCCTTCTGCCTTATTTGATCTTAAGTCTTATAAAGCTTTTTTGATTTCTGATTCTAATACTAGATCCCCTATCTCTTCCCTGTTGACTTCTGTTTCCTCTTCTGTCACATCGTCAGACAAGTCCTGCGCCTCAAACAGCCCTTCATTATACTCTTTCCACCTATCCACTCTCTCCCCTGAAGTTAAAAGTGGAATTTCCATTGCCTCTTAACATTACCACCCTTGCTTATAATTTCACCTAAGATTGTTTTGACTTTCCTGTGTGCTGAGTGAGTCCTTCCAACAATCATCTCTTTTTCGATATTTCAATTTTTTATGTGGTCATTTTGCTTTAGCTTCCCTGCACTTCCTATTTATTTCATTCCTAAGTAACTTGTTTTTCTGTATTCATGAATTTGCCTTAACATTTTCATACTTCCTTTTGTCAATCAACTGAAGTATTTCTTCTATTGCCCCTGGTTTCTTTGCAGTTACCTTCCTTGTACCTATGTTTTTCCTTCCCACTTCTGTGATTGAACGTTTTAGAGAGGTCCTTTCCTCTTCAACTGAACTGCTTATTTCCTTAGTATTTTCATATACCACTTGTTTGTGCACTGTGTGATACTAAATCATGATACGAGTCTATATCTGCTCATGAGTATGCCTTGCAATGACTATCTGATTTTGGAATAAAAAGAGAGAGAGAATGGAAAAGAAAATTGTATTTCTGTTAGATGATGATCAGTTTGGCTTCAGGAAAGGTACAGGTACCAGAGAGGCAGTTATGTTGGTAATGGAAGCAAGACTGAAGAAAAATCAAGACTAGTTCATAGGATTTGTAGAGCTGGAAAAAGTATTCAACAGTGCAAAATGTTCAAAATTCTGAGAAGACTACGGGTAAGTTATTGGGAAAAATGGGTAAAAGACAGTATGTGCAAGAACCAAGAGGGAACAAAAATACTAGGAAACCATGTGCGAAGTGCTTGGATTAAAGAGGTTGTAAGACAGGGATATAGTCTTTCAATCCTACTGTTCAGTCTATTTATTCAAGAAGCACTGATGGAAATAAAAGAGAGGTTTAAGAGTGGTATTAAAATTCAAGGTGGAAGAACATCAAGGATAAGATTCACTGACGACATTCTAATCCTCAGCGAAACTGAAGAAGAGTTAGAGTATGTGTTAAATGGAATGGACAGTCTAATGAGTACAGAACATGGATTGAGAATAAATTGAAGAAAGATGAAAGTAATGAGAAGTAGCATAAATGAGAACAGCGAGAAACTTAACACAGAATTGGCGACCATGAAGAAGATGAAGTGAAGGAATTCTGCTACCTCGGCAGCAAAATAACCCATGACGAAAGAAACAAGGACAACATAAAAAGCATACTAGCACTGGCAAAAAGGGCATTCCTGGCCAAGAGAAGTTTTCTGTGTGTTATAATAATTTTAATAAAATCTATATGAATGGAAAAAAATTTAAAGGATAATACAGTTGCATTATTAGACATGTTCTGCTTGTTTGAATTTGTGCTATTTGGACTTCCTCCCTTACATTTCAATTGTAGATGCAGGCAGCCGACTTCAAGGACACCAGTGCATGTCAAAAAAATAGAAAATCCTTCTTAACTTGGCTCCACTTCACTTCCATAAAAATACTTAATACTGTTGTTAAATATACTTTTATTTATATACACATATGATGCGTAGCACTTGTAATACTTCATACCTTAAGTCGTACATCGTTATCATCCTCCTACATATGAGAGAGTGGAAAACAAAATCATGTACAAAGAAAAATGAGTGATGGTTTTGTTTTTCATTTGTCTGTGCCTTACCGCACATTCATAATTAATGTCTTTGCCAACACTTATGCTTGATTAGTGTTTCATTTTTTGTTTTTAATAAATTTTAACTTTACGATACCCTGGGGGTCTTTCAGTATGTAACTACACACCTGGTATCAAACATAGGCCTTAGTCTGAGGAATGTATTTCTGAGAATGTATGTTTGGAGCACAGCATTTTATGGCAGTGAAACATGGGCTGTGGGAAACTGGAACAGAAGAGAATTGAAGCATTTGAAATGTGGTGGTACAGAAGAATCTTGAACATTAGGTGGACTGATAAGGTAAGGAATGAGGAGGTTTTCCGCATAAGTGGCGAGGAAAGGAATATGTGGAAAACACCGACAAGAAGAAGGCACAGGATAACAGGACACTTGTTAAGACATCAGGGAACAACTTCCATGGTACTAGATGGAGCTGTAGAGGGCAAAAACTGCAGAGGAAGACAGAGATTGGAATAAATCCAGCAAATAATTGAGGACATAGATTGCAAGTGCTACTCTGAGATGAAAAGGTTGGGACAGGAGAGGAATTCATGATGGACCACATCGAACGATTCAGAAGACTGAAGACAAAAAAATGTGAGAAGGGAGACTGCAAATTTTGATACACAAGGCAGAGTATCTCTCTGTGGAAACATTGTAATCAACCATAATTGCACAACCTCTAGGAAGACCAGTGGAGCTAATTGTAACTAGCTACTATGAGGCAAACTGTATGTTGACCTGTGAAGTTAGATTTGTGGAACTTTGGTTGCAAGTTAAAGGTGAATGTGTAAGGAAGAAAGTTCCATAACTTTATAACTGTTGGGGATATGTTAATGAACATATGGTGTAAAACAGAAACAAAACTTGTTAAGTTGATCTCATAAATTTTGAAGCAATCATACTCATTATTGAGTGTTTAAACATAATGACGGGGAGACAGGCAGTCTCTGAAAAATTCCCAGGTAAACGATTCAAACTCTGCTCTTCCAAATCACACAAATGGCACCAGCTTGTTCCAAAAATCTCCAAGTTAAGTAATCTCCATTGAATGTTATTTAAATAATTGTGTAACTGATTAATTTGACTCGTTGATTTCAGTTTAGATGCACTTTAAGATAGTTTAATAGCAATAAAGAGGCTGAAAGTACTTCAGTATGAGTGTGGCTGATTCTTGCCACCAACCCCCCTCCCATCTCAATAGAGTGGTTACTCATGTCTTTAATTGTTGTATCATGTAATCCTTAGTCCAATTCAGTAGACTCTTGCAGCTTTCTCACTTTAGCTTATTTATTATATTTGTGCTTCATTTTAGATCTTAGAAATTTTTCTAATCAAGACAGTTACAGAAAGTTTTTTCTCTCAACAATTTTTACCTGTTTGGTTTTATTATGAAAGTGTAATTGTATTCTGATTCAGTATGGTCAATTTATTTGATCTGATCTCCACATACAATGAAGTCATTTTGTCACAGTTGGCACTATAAGCTGTGATTGTGCTATGAGTATTACTACTGTAATGTGTGATAAAGAAAAGTTGTCATCAACATGAAAGTTGGTTTGAACACAGCTGTCGAAAGGCATAAATTTTAAAAGGTGGTATGCCCTACCTACAGTTTGATATGAAGCCCATGCCACTATGCATTTAGGCTCATTTTGTGCAAGCAAAGTACTGCCAGCTGTAATGCCAGATTAACTGCCAGAAAAGGTCTTATAACCAAGTACAGAGTGAACTCTAACCCTTGGAAAAGATAACCTGAAATTTACCACTCCATCCGCCAAGCCAGAAATGGAGAAAAGTGTTTGAAGTTAATTTTGTTATCCATTAAATTTGGTGGTGAACTATTTTTTATAGCTGAATATATAACTTATTTTTGCACAACACTTACGCTGAGTGATGGGTAGTGCAAATCATTTTTCATTCTAATCTTTTGTTTATGAATGTTACTGTTGTTTTCAAACTGTGATTGATAGCTGACAACAAATACCATATACTGTGATGCTGTTGTCAGTATATTTAACTGTTTGAAAAGCTGTCTACAAGAGGTTCTAGAATGGGCACCACACATTATTCTTATTAAACTCTTTTGTGTAGCAAACACATTTTTCCTTGGCAGTGAGTGACCCCAGAATATGATGCCATAAGACATCAGTGAATGAAAACAGGAAAAGTAAGTAACTTTTTTTCTACATTTTTACCTCCAATTTGTGAAATTATCTGTAATGCAAAAGTTGCAAACTTTTAAGATCTGTAACATGTGACATTGATTTCAGTATTTTATCAATATATACACCCAATGATTTATAATATTCTGTTTAATTTTTTGATTTACCCTCATGCATTATTTCTAAAGTTGTGGTCACATATTATGCAGTACTGAGAAAGTAGTTGACTGAGCTTCTTGCAAAAAACATGTGGGGGGGACCAGGGAGGGGCAGGGGTGTCAGAGAGGTACCTTTTTTTAGTTTAGAATCAGAGTTCAGCCAGCCTAATAACTGAAGAGCCCCACAAATGCTTAGGAATGCACAGAAAAATAAGGTTAGCTCATTCCATCTGAATATTAGAAGTTTGAGTAATAAGGTAAAAGAGGTCCCTCTCTGTTCAGAAAATTTAGAGTGCTCTGAAAAGATAGACATCTTGTGCTCATCTGAGCACCACATAACCACAGGGTTAGACAAGTAAATGTAAAAGATTACGCTCTAGCAACTTACTCAAGTAGAATTAATATGGGGAGAGAACGAGTTGTTCCTTATATTAAGACAAACACAAGTTCAAAAACATTGAGGGAAGTAGATTTTTTAGTGATCAATACATAGAAGTACGGTATGTGCTTGTGAATTAACACTGAAAAATAATTCACTTTTTGTTGAAACTGTATAAACACCCATGAAATTTTGAATTGTTTATAAGGAATATAGATTCCTTACTGTGCTGTATGACAGACAGCACCAGGCAGTTCTAAAGGATTCTGATAGGAAAAATGACCGGGAACCCTATTTCTATCCTAGAGTTTGATCTCGGCGATTAACTTTCCCACACGGATGGATAAAGACTGAAGGATCCTAATTGATAATGTTTTCTTTGGTGAAGCTCAAAGTAAGAAAACAATTGCATGCTGGGTACCACAGTTTCTTCATTTGCAAGCACCAATCTCAACCTACAACTAAGACAGGTATAAGGTAACAGCCCTCTTACAATATTCCCATGATGAAACTAGTTAATCCAATGGCAAAGCAGACAGACTATGAAATACTGGAAATAGTTAAAACTGATTCAAATGATCAAAGCAATTTCATTCACTTCAGGCTCTCAATAAATTATATAAAAAAAATCTGAATTGTCTATCCACACAACCTGACATTATTATCTTAACAGTGTATCTGTTCAAAAATAAAATTTTTACTCGATAAAAAATTAATTAATAAAATTGATCAAAAATAAATACAAAATTTAATTACTTTGGCTCTGTGGACAAGAATCACAATATACATAAACCAGATATGACACACACACACACACACACACACGCACACACACACACACACACACACACACACACACACACACACCCTGTGGACATCATCCAGTACAAAACACACACGTGCAACACAATTGTTATTGCCCTCTGCACTGGCTTATCATGCCAGCATTGCAGTTTAACTCATTACTGCCAAAACACCACAACCCAAACAAATCACACTGTGATATTTGATGGCTGAGCACATCTTAAGATAAAAGTTATGCCAAAGAATTTGTGCTTAACAGCCTTACTCCAGATGTAAATTATCTTAAACCAAGAAGTAAACAATACTTAATTTACCATAGTGCACCACTTCTAAGATTAAAGAGGTGGCCCTTTGAGATATCAGTGATTCTAAATCTTTTATTTTTTAGAATTTGAATATACACTGACCAGCAGTGAAACAGCATGCTGGCACACCTTGTCTTAAGCCTCGATTTTACGTAGAACAATGTGGGAACCACTATCACATCCTTAATGTTTAATCCCTAAAATCCTTATGGCAAATAACAGCTTAACCAAGGTATGATTACAGATAAGACTTTCACTGCATCACCCATATGGGGCCAGAGTCAAATGCTTCAATAATTTAACAAACTTGGAAAGCTCTTTGCACAGACGACACACACTGGGAAGATGTGTGTAAACACATTCCCACGTAAGGGTGTAAAGCAACGCTGCTAGTCCACACGACAGCGAACAAAATAGAAAAAAAATGAACAAACCACAACTTTCCATAACTTTGGGAAACAAGACCAGTAGCAGCAAGTGCCATGTCGATGACAGAACAGTTAAATGGTCCACATTTCATGATATTGCTTCACATCAGTTTAAAACAACACCAACCTCATTCCATGCCACTCAGTGCTGCACAAAACCATAGCATCCAGCAGTATATGTTGTGTAGTGCCAACTTTCCAGCAGTTTATGGAATTCTCAATGTTGACTGTCGGTAATACAATCAGATCACCTTGCACTACCAATCCATATTCTACGTAAAAGGTGAACACTCGGAGACACAATGAATCACATTGTATTTAAATGCATCTGTTCGCATCACCCATTATCACCTCAGAAGCTGTGCCTGAACCAATCCGACCAACTGCTACAAAGACTTTAAGAACTCTTGCTGGCAAACAGTATAAATCACCTATCAACTACTACACTGAAACTTCCTGGCGAATAGAACTGTGTGCTAGACCGAGACTTGAAGTCGGGACCTTTGCCTTTCACGGGCAAGTGCTCTGCCATCTGAGCTACCCAAGCACGACTCACAGCCCGTCTTCACAGCTTCACTTCCGCCGTTACCTCTTCTCCTACCTTCCAAACTTTACAGAAGCTCTCCTGCGAACCTTGCAGAACTAGCACTCCTGAAAGAAAGGATATTGTGGAGACATGGCTTAGCCACAGCCTGGGGGATGTTTCCAGAATGATATTTTCACTCTGCAGCGGAGTGTACGCTCTTTAATAATTTTCATTGTCTGAAAGAACATTACATAGTCTTCATTCGTATCATACATTAATTTTGGTAAAGAATGTCTTTTGTGTTGCCACAATCATTGTCATGGCCATGTTCAGCACAAGTGCACACATTTTCCATTACTTTATAAAGTGTGTCAACTTCTTACAGCCTTCCATCAACTCTGAATGTTATATTTTAAGCAATGTCCTGTTAGCACACATTTTGAATTCAGGAACCCTACAGAAAAATAATCAGACACTGATAAGTTTAGTGAGTAGAGTGTCCATGTAACATGACCAGACATGGAAACATGGTAAAGTGCTCTGGAAAAATTCTTTGTAAATTTGCTGTGATCATTCTAATTTTGTGATTAGTTGCAGTGTTCTCCCAGAACTACACGATTGCACATGGTTGTTCAGATGGTTCATATTATGAATATATGGTCTGTTCAAAAAAAAATCTAGAACTTTGTTCGCAAAATTTTTCTATGCTTACCATTTACTTATTGTGCATGGTCTCCTTCGAAATACTCTCCTTCAAAATTGATACACCACTCCCAATACTGTTTCTACTTCCGGAAGTAGCGTTGGTATGCATCTGGCTGGATGACATGGACCGCTGTCTACAAATTTTCTTTTATCTCGTCTATCATTGTAAATCTTCATCCTTTCAATGGGGTTTTCAACTTTGTAGATAAATAAAAGTCTACAGGGAACAGATCTGGAGAGTATGGAGGTTGAGGTTGCACAGTGATTTTATTTTTTTATGCAACAATTACACACCAAGAAGGATAAATATGTGGGTGCATTATTGTGATGCAAGAGCCATGATTAGTTTCGCCACATTTCAGGCCGTTTACTTCTCAAATTTTTTTGCAGGCATCACAGCACATCCAGACAATGCCATTGATTAACAGTTTACCCCTTTGGCACAAATTCATGATGAACTAGTCCTTCGGTGGATGTCAAAGGGTGTTCTGAACAAGGGTCATCGTTAACCTCTGTCTGACCATTTTTAAGCCATGTGAACCATTCGTAACACAAAGTACAGCTTAAGCACTCATCACTGTATGCTTCCTGCATCTTTTGGTGTGTCTCATAAAGGTTTTCTTGAGTTTTGTGCAAAATTTAATGCAGACATGTTGCTCCTCTAACTCTGTCATCTTGAAATTCGCAAACTGTGTGACACAACTTTCTACTCAATACAGCTCTGAACAATAACTAACAGACGTACAACAATGAAACACAAGCGTGTGTATTTCACTCCAGCACACCATTGGGGTGTAATTACAAATGTTCTGGAATTTTTTGGACAGATCTTGTAGTTGCAGCATAACAATTGGCTGTTGGGAAAAAAAAAGGGGGGGGGGGTACTCCACAACAAGATTGATGTTTGTCATATTAAGTAGATATTCCTGAAGGTGATACCATTAGTTAGCCCCTGATGTTTTATTTGTTTACATCATCCAGGTGGTTTGTTGTTTGATGCAGATGCTGTAGGTCTGAACTGCCTGTTTGATATCATAATCACATCCTGTGATGGATCATGATCATTATGGCTGATGTTGAAGTGTTACCAAAACAAACCCTGACTCTTTTACAGTACTCACCACAGTTAAGGATTCTTTCCATTGAGAAATCTTGGTGTTCACTCAACCATTACTTAAAGCTGAGTATTATGTATGGTTTTGCATGAGCACTGCTTTTAACTACATTTTCTAAACATCAGCTCTTTTGGAAGCTGTGGCCGTCAGTTGTGTGAAGTGTTTTTTCAAGCAATACTTAGTTCTAATTCATCAAACACAAATATAGTGTTTAAAAGTGTATCACTTTTTCTGTTCGCATTCTACATGAGCCTTTCAGTTAATGCTAATAACTACACTGACATCCACACCTAATCCAAACAATTAGCCAGAAACTATTTGCAACATTGTTAAACAAGAAACAGACAAAACTAGTACCCAAATGATATTGTCAGATCATAACCACAATTGAGTCCAAATCCAAAAGCAAGGACTGAGCAAGGTGGTGCAGTGGTTAGCACACTGGACTCACGTTCGTGATGATGATAGTTCAATCTCACGTCCGGCCATCCTGATTTAGGTTTTCTGTGATTTCCCTAAATTTCTTCAGGCAAATGCCAGGATGGTTCCTTCAAATGGCCATGGCTGACTTCCTTCCCTATTTTGATGGGACTAATGACCTCACTTATTGGTCCCCTCATCCCAAATCAACTAACCAACCAACCAACCAATAGCAAGGTCATCAGTGAAGTACAACACTTAGCACTGAAAGCACATTTGTTATGAACACTGGTGAGCAGACAGAAAAGAACTGAAATCCACTATGGAATGTTCTGTTATTTATACAAGCATAAAATATTCTGGAATATACAAACACAAGAAATTTTGAGAACATTCTGGGATTGATAAATACTAAGTAACAATTTCTGGTTGTTGGGTTTGAAATTGTGAACCTCAGCACACCACCCATTGATGCAAATTGCTACACCATGTTATACACACCACAGCTTGTGCCTTTGACCCTCTCATGGAGAAACAGTGATCTGCAATTTCAGAAGCTCTCTTTCGAGCCAGCTACAGTATCCTGGATCTAGATCTTGTCAATGGTCTTCTTTATGGCAGTACTGGCAGATCATCGCATTCTGGACATGCTGCCACATCCAATTCACTTTGGTGATCTCCTCACTTTGATGCTTTGAGGTTGTCAAGTGTGTCTTCAGTTTAATTGCACAAGAAGCCCTGTGCCGTAAGACTGTAGTAGTGCTCCATACAAAGAATATGGATAACTTCTCAGTGCTTTCATATTTTCAGTGGAGGGTCATAATGCTCAACTCCATATGTGGCAGCCAACAAGTGACAAAAGATACGACAGGGCTCTAATAGCACTTTAGTAACTTTTCCTATAGTCCCACTTTCCACACAGGCATAAATATCCATGCTAAATCTCCTGGGATGTATCTCACTGGTTGGAGCTTGGCAACATAACTCTCCTGGTCCAAGCCCGTATTCTCGGGCTTTGCTGTATTGTATACAAATGACATGATGGACAGTATTGTACACCAATCTCTCTATTCAACATCGGCACACATTGAAAGCACAGCTGCCAACATCTTATTAAAGCATTCTGTGATGCCATTTGTCTGTGAGTGGTAGGCAGTTGTCATCCTGTGAGTGATGTTTCAGTGTGAAATGATCTCTGATACTAGCATTGACTTGACTTCTTGCACATGACAAGAGATCATTATTTAGGGTGTTCCATGCTTCAGAATTACGTCTTCTACAAGAAAACTTCAATTTCCAGTCAGCACAGCTTTGGTGACAGCATAATGGCTGATTGTTAGTACAGACTATTATCTATCTATTCCCATGTCTTGACTTTGGGAATCTCCCTAAGAGATCAATTTCAGGTCAACACTGCTGCTGGTGGAATGGATACCAGATGCCCCACAGGTGGCTCGCATGGTGTCTAATGGATCTGTAAAAACGTGGCATGTGATATCTGCATCTTTTATTTATTTATCCATCCATCTGTAGACAATAAATATTGTACGAATGTTGTTCAAAGGTACATGTAAATTTATGGGAAACAATCTGTGCAAAAGGAAAATACAAAATTTTACATTAAATATAAAAACAAAGATGAGGTGACTTACCGAACAAAAGCGCTGGCAAGTCGATAGACACACAAACAAACACAAACATACACACAAAATTCAAGCTTTCGCAACAAACTGTTGCCTCATCAGGAAAGAGGGAAGGAGAGGGGAAGACGAAAGGAAGTGGGTTTTAAGGGAGAGGGTAAGGAGTCATTCCAATCCCGGGAGCGGAAAGACTTACCTTAGGGGGAAAAAAGGACAGGTATACACTCGCACACACGCACATATCCATCCACACATACAGACACAAGCAGACATATTTCAACAGTTTGTTGCGAAAGCTTGAATTTTGTGTGTATGTTTGTGTTTGTTTGTGTGTCTATCGACCTGCCAGCGCTTTTGTTCGGTAAGTCACCTCATCTTTGTTTTTATATATAATTTTTCCCACGTGGAATGTTTCCTTCCATTATATTGATATCTTAATTTTTACATTAAGTAGTACAAAGAATAATACATACAAAATTGTACAAAAAGTGTACTAAGAATAATACTTGGTCATACAAGACACAGTAATACAACTTTTTATACATGTATACTAACAGTATTGTAACTGCATAGTCTGTTTGTCCTCAGGCTTTACTTTTGTCTTCCCTAAGCAGGAAGCCCTTATATGCACTACAATAATTCAGTAAAGATTTTACCACACTCAACAGCTGTCCATCAGATTTAAAAAATTAACAGAGACTTTAGGGGATGAAAGACAGTGTTTTCAGTTTTGCCTTAATATAAACATTTTCAGAATTATTTATTGGCTTAAATAGTCATTTACCAAATAAAAACATTGTTCAAGTAGAAATTCTTTAAATTCTATTTAAATCTGTTTTCATCTTCTAACTTTCTGATATTGGCTGGCAGTATGTGTAGAGTTTTGTACCCGTATGGCTCACATGCCTTTGTGTGTGTGCTCTTGTTCACTGAGAATGGAGTGCTGTGCTATTTCGAATATTGTAGTTATGCAAGTCAGCATTTGTCTGAAAATCTGCAAGGTGGGCCCTAACATATAAAACACGTGTGTGTGTGTGTGTGTGTGTGTGTGTGTGTGTGTGTGTGTGTGTGTGTGTGTGTGTAAGGAAGGTATTGTTAGCTTGTTGAATAAGGGTTTGCATTGTGCCTGTGGATGACTGTGTGTTATTATTCAGATAGCCCTCTTCTGTAACAGAAAGATTTGTTTCAGACGGCAAGTGGTGGAACCCCAAATATTATTCCTTATGTTGCAAGAGACTGAAAATAGCCAAAATATGCCATCCTGGCACCCTCTACAGTACAAACATTTGCAATAATTCTAAGAGCAAAACAAGCTGAGTTAAGTTTCTGCACAAGTTTACATGATCATTAAAATTAAAATTTTCATCTACATGAATCCCCAGCAATTTTTTGATGCCACTCTGTCTATGGCCTTGTGACCCAACAATGGATCATGATTTACATTTTGACATATTTTTCCAAACTGCATATAATTATGTTTTATTTGCATTTAAAGTCAACCAGTTTGCATTGAACCAAGTGTGGACATTCTTTATTACTTGATCAGTAGTTGTTTGTAGCATTTGCCTTGGTGCACCTATTATCACACTAGTGTCATCTGCAAATAGTATGGCCTTTGCTGCTCCCTCTGAGGTGTGAAAGTCATTTATGTAGACGAGGAACAATAAGGGAACTAGAATACTGCCTTGTGGCACTCCTATTTCCACTTTTTTGCATCTAGTACTAAATTTATTTTGTGGTTTGAGTAATCTGACATCAGTCCTACAATCTGTGTTCTGTTTTGTAGGTATGATTCAGACCACTTTTCCCCTGTCCCATGGATACCTAATGCTCCCAGTTTTTCTAGAAGAATGCCATGATTGACTGTGTCAAATGCTTTGGAGAGATCTAAATTTATTCCTACTACACTGTTGTCTTTTTCTAGATTTTTGATTATTTGTTCAGTGAGCACATTACTGCTGTTTCTGTATTTTTACCTGCCTGGAAGCCATGCTGATTTCTATTTAGTAATTTGTGTTCATTTGGATATTTGTTGATTCTGTGCTTCATTAATTTTTCTATTTCTTTGGAAAATGCTGGAAGGAGGGATATTGGCCGACAGTTTTCTACCTTATGCTTGTCACCTTTTTTGAATAATGGCTTCACTTTTGACATTTTCATCCTTTCTGGAAACACTCCTTCACTAAATAAGGGCCTTGCAATTTGTGCAGCTGTCATTGTTATGATATAAACAGGCACCTCATCTACTCCTGCTAACATTTTAGGTTTCAAGCTTTTTATTACTTTGAACACTTCATGTTCATTTTATTGGATCTATCATCATGCTACAAGAAGCTTTTGGAAATTCAGGTTTTTCTTGGTTTGTAAATTTTGTGTTTAATGAAGTTGTTGCATTTATGAAATGATTGTTGATGTAATGTGCCAAATCTTGTTTTTTAATATTGACATTTTCTGTGTTTTTGAGAACGATATCCTGGTCTTCGCATCCCTTTCCTATCTAGAGCTTTCATGAATTCCAGATGACTAGATGTCGGAGTGTCATGGAAAAACTTCAGGATAGCTGGCCATAGGTTAGCTGGGATGCTGGACAACTATTTCTATCCCATTGGATTATAGTTTGTTATATACAGTGTCCCATTTATTAATTGTAATCTTCCTTTGGTTAGTTCCTCCTCTTTCAAGGCTTCTGTGGGTTTCAGCAATGCTGGATCTTCCCTCTGTTCAGCTGTAATGACATTTATTGCAGCAATGACTGATATTTTGTCCACACTGCTTTGTTCTGCCATAGGATTCATTGAAAGACTTTTAGCATCATTGTGTTTGTGCCTATTTTTGTATAACACTGTGAAGACATAATCCTGAAGCCTCAGTGTCCATCATGCCAGTGGACGTGATAGACCCATCAGGCTAGTCAGTCAGCACAGAGAATAGGGGTCCATCAGAACTATGAATGGTTTGCCAAATAAATGTGACTTTAACTTATTAATGGACCAAATAACTGCAAGGCACTCTTTCTCAGTTGTAGAGTAGTTCATATCAGATTTGGAGAGAGTGCTTTGGAAACATAAGCTATCACCTTCCAACAAATACCTGAAGTTCTACAAGAACTGCTCCTGTCTCAAAACTGTTAGCGTTGGTGTGAAGTTCTGTCTCAGCATTCTCATCATGCAATGCTAGGATTAGAGAAGATGGTAGCACCTCCTTAAGGACAAGGAAAGGTCTTTCTAGTACCTTGTTCGAAGAAAATTTGGCATCGCCATGCAATAGTTCTTGCAAGGGGTGTAACTTGGTACGAAAGCCCTGTATGAACTGCCAGTAATACAAGCACGTGCCTACATAACTTATCACATCATGAATGTGCCAAGGGTTAAGAAAATCTATGAATGCTCTTACTTTCCATGAATCATGATGGATTCCATCACCATTAACTTGGGGCCCCAACTTTTATATTTCTTGCGCAATGAAGAGGCACATTTATTCAGGCAGAGGCCTGCAGTCTGAGTGCATGTCAACATGGTTGTCGGGTGGCTTAGATGTTGTTCAGATATCTTTGAAAAAATGATGTCATCAAAGTAGCAAACACATGTCATTCATTTAAGGTGGCTAAAAGTATTAGATAGTCCAAATGGCATAACTTTGAAGTCATCGAGGCCATCAGGAGTTATAAAAACAGTTTCTTCTCTGTCAACCTCGATGTGCGAATAGCTTGTCTGCATGTCCACAGTAAAGAAATACTTTGCTCCTTCAAGCATACAGGGTGTCAGCAATGTGCGGCAGTGAGTGTGTAGACGTCTTTCTTTGTGATTTTCTTCAGTTGCCTGTAGTCATTGCATAAACTCTATGTGCTGTCATTCTTCTTCGCTAGGGCCACAGGAAAGGACTAAGGATTCTCTGAACATTCACTGATGGTGTCACCGTGCAACATCTTCTCTGCTTATCCCTGAAGTATGTGTCGTTCCATCAGCAACAACCTATATGAATGCTGGCTAATGGGTGGATGATCCACGCTTTTGGCTGCTTGGCCTATGTTTCCTCCATTTTGGATATGAAAGCATCCAAAAACTGCTGCAGAACTGCAAACATTTGCTAACATTGTTCTTCAGTGAGACCAGATCCTGTTGGCAGTTAGTAGCTTCCTCCACTGTGTTGTCTGTAATGATAGAAGAGCACATAACTTCATCAGTGACACTGAGCTGCCTGACCTGGGCTGGTTTATTTGTTCCTGTGCACATACCTTTAGGGATGAGTTGTGGTTGCTTGTGATAGTTAATTATCCAAAGCTCTCTTTGGCCACTTGTGATGCATAACATACGCTGCTGTGTTTCTTCTCTTACTATCTGGTGTATGAGGAGGACGAGCTCGTGTGGTCTTCCACATCTGCTGTAGGGACCACATTTGGCAGTTGATCATACCTGATTTGACTAATTCTTTTCTGTTGCATTTCATGGTTTCGCTGGCACCATTGACGAATTCCTCTGTCGCCACAAGATCGTTTATCAGAAGAGCTTGGTACATATCTTCTGTAACTCCTTTCATCAAGTGTGAGATCTGGCCTGCTTCTGTCATATTCAGTCACAATTTGACATAGGGCCAAAGCATTCTGTATGTACATTGATGTGACAAAAGTAATGGGATAGCGATACACACGTATACAGATGGCAGTAGTATTACATACTCAAGGTATAAAAGGGCAGTGAATTGGTGGAGCTGTCTTTTTACTCAAGCGATTCACGTGGGAAGGTTTCCAACATAATTAAGGCTAAATAACAGGTATTAACAGACATTTAATGCAGAATGGTAGTTGGAGCTACACACATAGAACATTCCATTTAGGAAATCGTTAAGGAATTCAATAATCCGAGATCTAGAATGTTAAGAATGTGCCGAGAATATCGCCCTTCAGGCATTACCTCTCACCATGGACAACTCAATGGCTCACGGACTTCACTTAATGACAGAGAGCAGCGGTGTTTCCATAGAGGTCGGGTCAGTGCTAACAGAAATGCAACACTGTGTGAAATAATCGCAGAAATCAATGCGGGATGTGTGACGAACATATTTGTTAGGGCGAAATTGGGCTTTAGTGGGCTGTGGCAGCACACGACTGATGCCAATGTCTTTGCTAACAGTATGACGTCACCAGCAGCGCCTCCTCTGGGTTCTTGACCATATCATTGGGATGCTATATGATTGGAAAACTGTGAGATGGTTAGATGAGTCCCGATTTCAGTTGGTAAGAACTGATGGTAAGATCTGAGTGTGGCACAGACTCCATGCAGGCATGGACCCAAGTTGTCAACAATGCTCTGTGCACACTGGTTGTGGGGACTATATTTACTTGGAATGGACTGGATCCTCTCGTCCATCTGAACCGATCATTGACTGGAAATTTCCATGTTCGGCTATTTGGAAACCAAATGCAGCCATTCATGGACTCTGTGTTCCCAAACAATGATGGAATTTTAACGGATGACAGTGCACGTTGTCACCATGCCTGTTTGCAACTGGTTTGAAGATATTGTGTACTGTTTGAGCGAATGATTTGGCCACTCAGATCATCCAACATGAATCCCATCGACCATTTACGGGGTATAATCGAGTTCGTGCACACAATCTTGCATCAGCAACACGTTCTCAATTATGGAGGTCTACATATTTCTGCAGGGAGCTTCGAACAACTTGAAGAGTCTGTGCCGTGTCGAGTTGCTGCACTATGCCGGGCAGGAGGTGGTCCGACATGATATTAGCGGGTATCCGATGACTTCTGTCAGTTTAAGACTCTGTTATTTCCCCATGACCTTAATCACTGATCTTCAATTTTTCCAGCACACAGTTCTAGGCGCTTCAGTACGGAACCGCGCTGCTGCTACGGTCGCAGGCTCGAATCCTGCCTCGGGCATGGATGTGTGTGATGCCCTTAGGTTAGTTAGGTTTAAGTAGTTCTAAGTTCTAGGGGACTGATGACCTCAGCAGTTAAGTCCCATAGTACTCAGGGCCATTTGAACCATTTGTTCCAGCACAAAGCGAACACTGCTGATTGTCACCTAACGTTTTCTTCAGTTCAGTGTGGAATTTGTCCAAGTTATTGAGCTTCTCTTTGTTGTTATCGAACCAATGCTGGACTGTGCTGTTCAGGTAAAAGAATACATTTGCCAGGCACGTCATGTCATCCCACCTGACGACTCAGTCGAATCCTTTTAGCATTTCGTCGAGCCTTGACCAGAGTCTCCAGAAAACACAAATGGATGCTTGATGTGCAGGTGGCATGCTGTTGTTTTGGAATCCATCCGTGTCCTGAACGTAATGATCTTAGGAACGATGTACTACTTGTGTTCCAATTCCTGTCCGAAAAAGCGACGGCTTTTATGTTGCTTATTTGGTGCTATGGTGGTGTAAGTGTATTGAAGTACTTGGTGCCTCCGCCAAACAATGTCATGTCGTAACCACAATCAAGTCCAAATACGAAGGCAGGATTATCAGTGAAGTTCAACACTTAGCACTGAAAGCACATTTATTACTGACACCTTCGTACAGCCAAAAAAGACCTGTCCCCTTGAACGGTGCTACATGACACAGTGGATAACTCTCTGGAGCTATCCAGATTTAGTTTTTCGATTATTTCCCCAAATCACTCTCGGCAAATACCAGGATCGTTCCTTTGAAAGGGAACGGCCGATTTCCTTCCCAACCCTTAAAAAATAACGGGAGAGTTTGTGCTCCGTTTGTAAGGACCTCGTTGTTGATGGGCCGTTGAACCTTAACCTTCCTTCCTTCCTTTCCTTATACTGCTGGATGGAGAGTGGCGATATTTATACAGACATCGAATACTCCAGAACGTATAAACATAACACACAATACATTTCGAGAACCTTGCAGAAGCGACAGATAATAAAACATATTTTCTGGTGCTCAGCTTTCCCCTTCTGACACGGAGCGCGCTATCCAGCTAGCATCGTAACTTACGACAGTATGAACTTTGTTCGCATGTCGTCCGACATCCCATTTACTACTGCAAGTTGCTTAAGTTCACTATAACCTACGGTGAGTCTGAATTAATTTGTTATGTACTAGTACCAACAGACGCTGAGTTTTCAAATAGTTCAGAACGTTCTTTTCTGCATACGAAAGTCAGTGGAGGTAACTGTTTGTCTCACATCCGCAAAATTTTTATCCAGACCACAACAATACATTGCTCAAATCCAAAAGCTGAGGTTAGAAAACGTGAAGAAATTCTACAAACATGAGCACGCGAATCACGCTGCGTAATCGTGCAGTCAGTCACATACATGCCATGAAATGCATTTGTTATGTAGCCAGTTTAAGGATTCGAAAAACAAAATCTTTACTTCCATCCTCAAGACTTGTAAAGATGAGGTTCTTCTGAGTGTATTTTCTTTTCGAAAAATACAACGTTTGGGAAATAATTAACGAAATTCTGAGTTAGGGAGAGGTGCTTCCACGAAAAACTATGAAGCTGATTCGCTAAATTATATTCCATCCATTTTGAGAGGAGAACGATAGTCTGTTCTAGAAGTAGGAGAATTTGCAGTCGCTCGTCTCGAGGACTCGTGAGTGAGCCTCGGTAGCATGAAGACTAGTTATTCGGTGTTCTGGTAAGTTTATAAAAAATATTGTAATTTGCTTTTGGTCAGACGATTAGTGGTTAGAAAACTAATGAGCTCTGTTGTAAATGGCGTTTCCAAAAGGTTCGTGATTAAAAAAAAAATGTTGACTTTCTTCCTACAGGCTATATTATTCCGTGTAGCATGCTGTGTAGTCTTATTTCAGAAACTTCAGATTACTGAATATCGAGGAACTGCGTATTACTACGTGAACATACTAAACTGATGAACACTGTGTGAACTTCCCAACTGTTTACTGACGGGGAACAGTTGCTGCCCTAGAGAGAGAACATGCTATGTTAGTGAACGGAGTAGTGCAAAGTACGTGCAAGTATACGCTTTCGCTTCAGGAACTGTGTGCTAGGGTGGACTTGATAGCAGCACGTGTATTACTAAAGTGAGGGTACAGTACAGACATTTTAGTCAAGAACTTGTTTTATTTGGCGGCTTTAGTCAGACCAGATAGAACGAACCTTCTAAGTTAAGCGACAGAATAATTGATCCAGCCTTTCCTTTAAACAGCTTTTCCAGGTCGATTCACACTATGCGGCTTCAGTGCAGAGCGTGGATGTAAGGAGCGGACTAAGGTATGAGAGTCACTTTCAGAAAAAGACCGACACCGCGGCGCTATCACATACCAAGGAACATAGGAAACCAGCGCGCATTGTCATTGACAGCTGTCTGTCGTCAGGTTGACGACGCGATCGCGCCTTTATCTTGGTTTGGTGCCTAACTTCGAGGCGGTTTTGCTTTCCATGTTGGTATTCCGGTTGCTATGAGTTTAACTGTCGATTGTCATTTTTTATTTGTTGTTCACAATTATTTGAGTTAACATATTGTCATTTTGAGATAATGAGTAGAGCTGTGGATGTTAGAAAAAGGAGAAATCAGAAGATTTCCGATGTGTTCTTCCGTTGGAGTTCAACAGAGGGGTGACAGCAGTGGAGGCAGTCAGAAGCATTTGCGCTGTGTGTGTGTGGGAGGGGGGGGGGGATAACGCCAATGGACAGAGCACGGCAAGAAAAGGGTTTTCTCACTTTGAGGAGGAGCGTTTTGGCACTAGTGTTTCTCCACGATCAGTAAGACCTTCGGGGTTTCATGAAGATCGTTTAAACTTAATGACCCACGTCAGTGCGCTCGAGAACTTGAAAATGTGATGAACTGTGATCATTCCACCATCGTGCGACATTTGCATACAGTGGGGAAGGTTCGAAAATGTGATGCATGGGTACCAGATGTTCAAAGCCAAAATCACAAAAATCAGTGGGATGCCACACGTCTGTCTCTGCTTGTTCTACATCTACATGGACACTCTGCAAATCACATTTAAGTGCCTGGCAGAGGGTTCATCGAACCAGCTTCACAATTCTCTATTATTCCAATCTCGTACAGCGTGCGGAAAGAATGAACTCCTATATCTTTCCGTACGAGCTCTGATTTCCCATATTTTTCGTGGTGATCGTTCCGCCCTATGTAGGTCGGTATCAACAAAATATTTTCGTATTCGGACGTGAGAAGATTCCGTCGCAACGAAAAACGCCTTTCTTCTAATGATTTCCAGCTCAAATCCCGTATCATTTCTGTGACACTCTCTCCCATATTTCGCGATAATACAAAACGAGCTGCCTTTATTTGAACTTTTTCGATGTACCCCGCAGTCCTACCTGGTAAGGATCCCACACTGCGCAGCAGTATTCCAAAAGAGGACGGACAAGCGCAGTGTAGGCAGTGTCCTTAGTAGGTCTGTTACATTTTCCAAGTGTTCTGCCGATAAAACGCAGCCTTTGGTTAGCCTTCCCCACAACATTTTCTGTGTGTTCTTTCCAATTTAAGTTGTTCGTAATTGTAATACCTAGGTATTTAGCTGAATTTACGGCTTTCACATTAGACTGATTTATCGTGTAACCGAAGTTTAACGAGTTCCTTTTAGTACTCATGTGGATGACCTCACACTTTTCGTTGTGTAGGGTCAACTGCACTTTTCGCACCATTCAGGTATTTTTTCTAAATCGTTTTGCAATTTGTTTTGATCTTCTGATGACTTTATTAGTCGATAAACTACAGCGTCATCTGCAAACAACCGAAGACGGCTGCTGAGATTGTCTCCCAAATCGTTTATATAAATAAGGAAAAGCAAAGGGCCTATAACACTACCTTGGGGAACGCCAGAAATCGCTCTTGTTTTACTCGATGACTTTCCGTCAATTACTACGAACTGTGACCTCTCTGACAGGAAATGACGAATCCAGTCACATAACTGAGACGATATTCCATGAGCACGCAATTTCACTATAAGCCACTTGTGTGGTACAGTGTCAAAAGCCTTCCGGAAATCCAGGAACGCGGAGTCGATCTAAAATCCCTTGTCAATAGCACTCAGCACTTCATGTGAATAAAGAGCTAGTTGTGTTTCACAGGAACGATGTTTTCTAAACCCATGTTGACTGTGTGTCAATAGACCGTTTCCTTCGAGGTAACTCATAATGTTGCAACACAATATATGTTCTAAAATCCTGCTGCATATCGACGTTAACGATATGGGCCTGTAATTTAGTGGATTACTCCTACAACCTTTCTTGAATATTGGTGTGACCTGTGCAACTTTCCAGTCTTTGGGTACGGATCTTTCGTCGAGCGAACGGTTGTATACGATTGTTAAGTATGGAGCTAATGCATCAGCATACTCCGAAAGGAACCTAATTGGTATACAGTCTGGACCAGAAGACTTGCTATTATTAAGTGATTTGAGTTGCTTCACTACTCCGTGGATATTTACTTCTACGTTACTCATCAACTGGTTCGTTAACAATACCGATCACCCCTACCGTGCGTCGTCACGGTGACGAGAAATGGTGTCTTTGTGCTAATTTAAGGAAAAGAAAGAAATGGTTGAGCCCAAACAAGGGAGCAACTCCCTATAAAAAGACCTGCACGCATCCATAAAAGCCACGCGGAGTAGCCGCGCCGTCTTAAGCGCCTTGCCACGATCTGCGCGGCTCCCCCCGTCGGAGGTTCGAGTCCTCCCTGGGGATGGGTGTATGTTTTGTCCTTAGTGTAAGCTAGTTTAAGTTAGATTAAGTAGTGTGTAAGCCTAGGGACCGATCACCTCAGCAGTTTGGTTCTATAGAAACGTACTACCACCACCCCAAAAGATAATGCTATGCATCTGGGGGAACAGCAGCGTGTGGTGTTCTACGAGTTGCTGACAGTTATTGTCAACAACTGAGACGTTTGCAGACAGAATCCAAGAACAACGACCAGGAAGAATGCGTGAATGATACTACTCCACGCTAACACCCACCCGTATTCTGCTGGACTGACAAAAACACTATACTGGAGTTGGGTTGGGAAGCCATTCCGCAGCCACATTATTCACCTGATCTTGTGCCGTCAGATTTTCATCTTTACCACTCACTATAGACCAAAATTCAAGGACCTTCCTTTCCGTATGAAAATGCGTTGCGAGCATGGCTCGATGAGTTCTTCGCTTGAAAACCACGAGATTTCTGCAGCCATGAAATCTAAAAGTTACCCCAGCGTTTGAAGATTGTTGTAAATAGTGAAGGAGAATATCTTATTGATGACTAAAATCTGTTATGTGTATCTGTTGCGTTTATTAAACTTATGGAAAAACGCTATGAACTTACGCACTAGCCTAATATTAGAATTGCGGCAGGAGCTGCGCCGAACACGTTACATGTGAGAACACAAAGGACCTAGATCGTTGCCTTCACGGAGGTCTCGCTCAGCCATTCAATGTACCGATACCACGCACCGCGAAAAGCAGATACCTGTGGTAAAGGGGAATCTCGTTCGGGGTGGGGGCGGTTTGAACCCCGAAAACTTCCTCTTCCGTACACCCATACAATAGGGCCACAATGAAGGAAGTTATTTTCCACATTTCATAACTACTCTGTTAGGGCATGTAGCACGAAAAACCAAAATAACTATTCCTCTCGTAATCTTCTGCACAACGCAGTACGTGATCGACTACCGAAAAATTCCGGACGGTGTTTGGTGTCACTGCTTGGAAGGAAGGGGGTCTTTGATTGGGAAATGTTTTGCAGTTTTCTGCTGCTGTTGCGTCAAGGCCGATGTCTATTCAAGATTAGTACAAGGTCTTTTAGCCGAATTTGGCAGAGTCACTGAAGGCCTGGGGCGACGCACTGGGGGCGATAACTCCTGACCCGCAGGTCGCGCTCCACTCACCCAGTCGTTGTGCCGCTTCCTGTATGAAGGATTGCAACGAAGTTCCGAGAATATTGCGGTATCTTGGACGATACCGGTAGCATATTTTTATGCAGCTACCCAGCGCTGTACGGGCTGTAACAGTAGGCGGAAGTCTGTAAAATGTATTTTTATAGAAGTAGAAAGTGTTACACCATGAAGCACCAGTCTGATATTAATCAAAGTTTTCGGAGATTCTCATCACATAACCGATATTAAATCATTTAATTTCATTCCAATATTTTATTATTGAACACTAAACCTTACTTGCCAATGGCCTTGCCGCAGTGGTAACACCGGTTCCCGTCAGATCACCGAAGTTAAGCGCTGTCGTGCTGGACTAGCACTTGGACGGGTGACCATTCGGTCTGTCGAGCGCTGTTGGCCAGCGGGGTGCACTCAGCCCTTGTGAGGCAAGACGAGGAGCTACTTGATTGAGAAGTAACGGCTCCGGTCTCGAAAACTGACATATGGCCGGGAGAGCGGTGTGCTGACCACATGCCCCTCCATATCTGCATCCAGTGACACACATGTGCTGAGGATGACACGGCGGCCGGTCGGTACCATTGGGTCTTCATGGCCTGTTCTTGAGGAGAGGAGGAAACCTTACTTGTTGTATGCCCTGAAATACGATCGAGTCTGAGACTATCTGCTGTAAAATATCTAGGATGAATCCGTGATGTGTTACAAACTTTCAGAGATGATGGAGAATGGTTAATGTGTGTTAATTCTAAGATTTTAGAACAGGCAGTCCCGACGAGCACTTAAGTGCAGGTTGGGGCAAAACTCAACTAATCCAATGCAGATGGCGTACTTTGTACTGACATGGGCAATCATGGTATACAATGTCGGTACTGCAGTAGACCGCAGTCTGCGTTTACAAGTTGAAGTACTAAAGTCGATAAGCCCTAACTAAACGGAATTGTACCCAGTGGCGGAACTTGCAGAAATGATTTTCATGTATGGGCAAGCATATGGAAGCAGGAAACATGCGGAAAGGTTGTACAGAACCAAATACTCATAGAAGACATCCGGCTCACACCATGTTTCCAAGACTTGCAACGATTAATTGAAACGGAGCACTTGGTATTACAGTACAATGAACAAGGATGACGATGAATTACACGAACTCCCGACTTACAAGATGCAGTGCGTGCTCGAGTGCGTGAGGCGCCTGCAATCAGCACTCGATCAGTTGCACGTGAAATGAATGCTTTGGAGAGTATTGTGTGGCGAGTATTACGGGAAATGCAGCTATACCAGTACTATCCACAGAAAGTGCATGCTTTGCCATGTGCTGACTTTGGTTCTCTTGTCGTGTTCAGCCAACGGTTCTTGTAGTGCCTTTAAGTCGATCCTCACTTTCCTGCACAAGTAGTTCTCACGGATACAGCTTACTTCGCCAGAGACAGAATGCTAAATAGTTACAATAGTGATGTTTGGGCCGATAAAAATCCCCACGCTACAGTTATGAAGAGCCACCAACACAGATTATGAGTCAGTGTATGGGCAGGCATTGTCCATGATTACGTACTATGCCCGTTTCTTCTCCCTCCACCAGTGAACACAGTGATTGTCAGAGACTTACTACCCATGTCCCTGTAAAACATCTTACTTGTTACTCGACAGCGGATGTGGTTCCAACATGATGGAGCCCCACCTCACTTTGTACCTTCTCGTGAACACCTGGAGAATCAGACTTTCGCTGAAAAGGGGGTAGGAAAGTGAGGTCGTGTTTTGTGGCCAGCATGTTCACCTGGTCTCATCCCACATGATTTCTTCTTGTGGGGCCTTGTGAAAAGTCTTGCGTACGAGACACCTGTCGACACTGAAGGGGACCTCCTGGCACGAATTATCGCTGCCTGTAACACTCTTCAAACAATGTGCATATTACAAAGGTTACAGCAGAACTTTGGTCCGTTACACTGCTTGATTACAGACAGATCACGAATGAGAAGCCTGTGCTGGTAGTAGTTGCCCACCGATAAAGACACGTTTAACGTCTTTGGAGCCAAACATTACGTAGGCTTCGGTCACGGCTTCTATGCTCGGCCACCATGACTGGTGCGGGCAACCTATCCAGTTAGGCCGCACCCGTCCCGTCCCGCATTTTGTGCTCGCTTAGTCGGTCATCCGAGACTTTCATTGATTCCATATTGAGCTTGTGGCGTGTCGGGAAACCTTGGGCCTGTTCGAACCGAGAATATCGTTTTACCACCCTTAGTGTCAACAAGTGGATAACGACGAACCATTATGAAGCACTGGCACGAGTCAGTAGACCCAAGCGACTCAGCGGTAGCTATTTACATTTACAAATAAAAAATGCTACAAAAAACAATAAAAGAATAAGCAGGACGAGTTGAGATCTCGTTTTACCAAGTCGTGTAGGTCACTATCCATAAGCTTGAGAATTTTTAATCTGCCATCCCAGCACATGCACTTCCTCATTAGATCGGGAGTTAACGGCATCGATGAATGAAACACAGAACTGTTCCTGATTAAATCTGATCCAAAGACAGAAAGCTAATAGCACATTTTAATATTGGACCTCAACGGCATCGATGCATTAAACACACAAATGTCCCTGATTAAATCTAATCCGAACGACAGAAAGCTAATAGCACACTTTAATATTGCAGCTCAAACGTCCTGAGAGCCACACGTGGATTTCCTCAGGGTTTCAGGTTTGGGCCTTTGCTGTTTATGATTTAAATAACTGACTTGCGCAATACTATGATGATAAGTCCATGCTTTATGCAGATGACTGTTTTTGATACAGCTGGAGGAGACTTAGAAGCACCGACGCAAGAAAGCGAAGAACTCCTCAAAATCTCTAATATACAGGATGTGTCTCCTAAGAGTCGTCAGGCGCATTTTCTCTAGTGTTTTGGCAGATACCTGCAATTTCGCTTTCGCACTGTGTAGCTGAATTCAGCCCAAACTGCTACCACTCATCACACCCAGTATCGGCAGAAAGTGTCGGTTTGTTTCCCATTACAAACAAAATTCTTTTTAGAGCGGAATTTTTCGTGCCCATTCGATATGGCAATAGTCTGGTGCGATATTTATTTCGTCGATATGTATGAAAAGGGAAAGTAAGACACGAGGAAAAAACAGTGGTCCAGCAGCGACTGGGTAGCGCTGCCAGTTCAGCGGCAGTTATCAGCGCGGGCCAGGGCGCCGCTGGAGCACTCGTTACTCTTCGAGTTTTACTGTCCCTGTTAACACATATCGATAAAACAAATATCTCGCTGGGCAGATCTGGGACTGCTCTATCGAATGGGAACGTGAAATTCCGCTTTAAAAATCATTTCGTTTGTAATGGGAAGCAAACCAACACTCTACTGACACTGGGTGTCGCATAAAATAGATGATGAGCAGTAATTGTTTGGGCTGACTCGATCTGCACAGTGTAAAAACGAAATTACAAATATCTGCCGAAACACTAGAGAAAACGAGCCTGATGACCCTTGGGAGAGATACCTAGTGTATTCTTTGGAGTCCATTAATTTCAATTTAGCTATTCGGAAATTATAAATACTCTTCTTAGTGCGTATAGTAATGGCAATGATGATAACTCTTCACCTTGGCCCAAAACTAACTTGAGAAAATCACACATACTGCATATCTGCTAAAGTAGCTCGAGTCGCCTATACGCTAACCATACTTAGGACTTACTTAAATGCGAGTGTTTAAATATTATACCTTTTTCGCAGGCACATAACCTTTGGGTTATTACTATGGCGCAATTTCTCGTAAGAACAGTATTTTTATTTTGCAAGAAAAGAGACAGGTACATCTGTCAAATGAGATATCAGGAACACTGCAGACCAAATTTAAAAAAAAGGAAATACTGATTTTTGTATTTCTACATACACTTAATCGTTAGATGCTGACCAAGGGAAACTAATAGAACCACAAACAGCGACAGTGTATACACAACTGTAACACACATCGCAAGCTGATACAATTATTTAACGTATTACGGACACGAGCGCAAGGAGTTTCACTGAATGCCTTAGAACCACTACACAATGATTACTTAAGCAGAAAGAATTTTACACAACATCGAATTTAAACATGTGGTAAAAGTGATCCTCTGCATCTGCGTCTGTAACTCTAGTTGTTAGTATTACTGATACTTTTTTTTTGTTTTGACATTTTAATACTTTACTGTACTATTTGATTCTTAATGTACATACTGTCTAGTACGGGACTGTACCGTGCTTCAGTGCGGATCTAGCTGATAGTCCTGGCAGCTTCATGCTATCATGATCAAGTTTTCCCCGATCTGTCACCGAAGCAGAAGTAATGTATTTAGGTGTTCATGCAACAAGCATGGACAGTTTAGTGGACTTGTGTACCGTTTGTATGTATGTATGTATGTATGTACGAAACCGGGGACCTAGAAACGACGGAGAGGCTTCGTCCGTCGTAGCCCTCAGTGGTTCACAACCCCACAACAGGCCACAGCAGTTCACCCAACCCACCGCCGCCCCACACCGAACCCAAGGTTATTGTTTATTGTGCGGTTCGGCCCCCAGTGGACCCCCCCCCCCCCCCCTACCACTTCCAGGGGACGTCTCATACCAGACGAGTGTAACCCCAATTTTTGCATGGTAGAATAATTATTGTATACGCGTACGTGGAAACAGTGTTTTGGCAGCAACAGTGTAACAGTGTAACTGAGGCGGACTAAGGGGAACCAGCCCACATTCGCCGAAGTAGATGGAAGACCGTCTTAAAAACCATCCACTGGCTGGCCGGCACACAGGACCTCGACACCAATCCGCCAGGCAGATTCGTACCGGTCCGCTCGGGAAGCAGCGCATTAGACCGCGCGGCAGCTAGGAGTGCTGTGTACCGTTTAGTATTCGTCTTACTAGCTACGGTCAACTGTTTGTTCAGTTCTCCAGTCGTCTTTCGCACCTTTCGATGCAAGTGTTCGGTCGGACTTTTATGCACGCAGTCCTAAAAGTTTGTTTGGTTGAGAAAATTAAGCGTTGGCGGTACAGATCGCGGCTGAAAGTGGGAGCGATGTTGGTTTGTTCTACTTGGTTCACATTATTTGTTAACTTTTTTTGAAATGTGGAAATGCTGTTTAGCCTCGGTTAGGTCTACCAGCACCAGATTAGAGCTGTTGCCTTTGATTGGCAACTCACTAGCAACTGTCGGTGTGCTTTTGTGGGGAGAGTAAAAGACTTGTGTGTTCGGGAATCGGGTATAGCTCCATGGGGAGTGTTTCGCTGTGATGTACAAGCAGGGATTAGGTACACAGGTATCGGGTGTACGTTGGTAGTCTAATGGTAGAATCTTTCCTGCGGTCGGCACCCACAAGCTGTCGTTGGAACCGGTTTGCAGCAAGTATCGATAGCGTATGTGTTCCTCGTTTGTTGGGGTAGCGCATCATGAATCGATTATAGCTCCAGGACGAGTGGTTCCACTGTGGCGTGTAATCAGCAATGAGGCACACATGTGTCTTGTACAGGGTGACAATTATTGAACTATATGAAAAAAACGTAAATCAGTTACAAACTAAGGCGTGCACACACTTTATTCAACATGTAAACGTCACTATAGATATTCAGATTTAGGTTATGACATGTTAAACATGTCTGCCATCATTGGCGATGATGTGGCGCAGAAGAATAGCGAAATTCTGCATGACCTGCTGAGGTGTCGGAACATCGATGCTCTCGATGACCTCCTGAATGATTGTTTCCAGCTCAGCAATGGTTTTGGGGTTACTGTTGTATACTTCGTCTTTAATATAGCCCCATAAAAAGGAGTCGCATATGTTCAGATCCGGCGAATATGGTGGCCAAATGAGGCCCATGCCAGTGGCCTTTAGGCACCCCAGAGCCAGAATGCGGTCACCAAAGTGCTCGTCCAGGACATCAAGCAATCACCTGCCTCGATGGGGTCGAGCTCCGTCTTGCATGAACCATATCTTGTCGAAATCAGAGTTACTTTCGATAATGGGGATGAAATCATCTTCCAAAACCTTCACTTAGCGTTCGGAAGTCACCGTGCCATCGAGGAATATCACACCGATTACTCAGTGAGTGGACACTGTACACTATGCAGTCACCGTTGAGCGTGAAGAGACTTCTCAATTGCGAAATGCGGCTTCTCAGTCCCCCAAATGTGCCAGTTCTGCTTATTAACGAACCCATCTAAATAAAAGTGGCCTTCGTCGCTAAATCAAACCATACAGCGCATACTAATTGCTGTCATGCCTCGCGGCCAACCTTGCAGTTTGAACGTCCTAACGCAAACCGTTCAGAAGTTATGACGATTTTATTTCATATAGTTCAATAACTGCCACCCAGTATGTTTCCTAGTTCAACCACGTGAAAAGTGGTGGCGTATAATTTGCCTGTCTGTTGTGTTCTATTAGCTTGTGCAAAGACCGTGTAGCTTCTATCTGAAATCTAGCTGACTCGGTGTCTTAGTCATATGGCACGAGCAGTTTTTACTGTAGAGGTAATAGCACGTTTCGGAGAGGATGTACGGAAAGTACGTCGTCCGTGTCCTGTGCGCAATACCAGTCACTAAAGAAAGACAGGAGGGTCCGTTAGTTGCATGATCTGAGGACATGTTGTTTGTGACAGCTATGTTGACACAACATTATACTTTGTTGTATTTAGTTTGCTGTGATCTTGTTGTTCCTGACTGTACTTACGTCGGCTTGTTTAATGGCGTCGCTCTCGAATTTCCTTGTACTGGTTTCGAGTGTTCCCGCTGTAATTTTGGGATGACTGGTCTATGACATGTGGTCTCAGAGTTGCTGTCGTGCATTTTGAGTTTCTTTTTTTTAAATACCAGGGCCTTATGGCTTGTTGTATGAACATTTTATGCTTGTCCATGCTGTTTATGTGGTGGCTGTCTCCACAGTTACGTATGTGACCTCATGTAGTGCAAAATGAACAACGGACGTGTGTCTGTTGTTGCCGTAATCCGCTTCTTTCAGTGGCGACCTTACGTCTCTTTCCCAAAATCTTACACCAAGAATGATTCTCACTTGGTGGTGACTGAGTAACCTAAGGTTCATCTTACTAGTGTAGCGTGTTTGCTTTTCAGTCATGACTAGTTCCTGTTTACTTTTAAGGGGTTTAGGTCCCCGCCTTATATAGTTCGCTGTAAGGGCCTATTGACTTAGTCCTAAGAGGTGCCGAGCTAATTAAGGTACTAATTGTGAGTTCACCAGTTTGAGTAATATTGGCTTAGAGCCAACCTTGGCTTGGCTTAAAACTGCCGCTGTTTGCTTGTTATGTGTACTAATTTCGATTACCAACAGAGCACACAGAGAAACTTTAGCTCTATAGCTGTTTGATGGTGAACGCTCGTTTGTGTCCATTCTCTCTCTCTCTCTCTCTCTCTCTCTCTCTCCCCCCCCCCCCTCTCTCTCTCTCTCTCTCCCCCTCCCCCCCCCCCTCTCTCTCTCTCTCTCTCTCTCTCTCTCTCTCTCTCTCTCTCTCTCTCTGTCTGTCTGTGTGTGTGTGTGTGTGTGTGTGTGTGTGTGTGTGTGTGTGTGTGTGTTCTTTTTAATGTTAAAAATTTGCTGTGACCAGATTTTTATTAATGCATTTCCAGTTTACTTCTATGAAAATGCTTGACGGTTTGCTCAATACTAAATATGAGGTCAGAATTTGTTGAGGTTTTCCGACTAAATTGTGTGGTAATGCTTCAAGTAATGTTTCGCTCTTTCGCTGTTTAAAAAAATGTCGTCGGACAGTGGTGTTGTGCCGTGCAATGTGACATAGTTACTTATTCAGTCTCTATTACAAAGCAAGATTGTCCCGCATTACCTGCGTCTTGCTCATGCGCGCCGGAACTGTCGGTACGAGTCCTTGCTTCAGGCACCCGGATCACTGAAGGGACATCGGGTGTTGAAATAGGCGCCACATCCAGCAAACTGCTGATGCACTATCGTAAAAGAGAAAAGGAAAAAACATTAAGGTAATAGTTTGTTTCAGCTCTGAACAGTCTCAGTCGCAAACACGCAGATCTCTATCTCCTTTCCCACGCTCCCTGCTCATTTCGTACAGCTGATCAGCCTTATCAGGCAGATATGCACTATGCATATGTTTAGACATCATTGTAGTAACTCTTACTTCTTACAAACTACTATGACATCAATAGCGTGAACAATACTAGAAGGTGGATAAATGAATAACCAGAAAAAAAGCTGTTAGACACTGAATGTGGAACGTTTCTGGCAAAACTGCAGTTGTTCATTCACATAACGAATACATTAAACTGGGAGCATACTTTATAACGTGCTAGAAGGTAGAGACGAGATATCACAGCTGAATTTAGATTTTGCCATGTGGCAGCAACCCCACCGGAACAGGTATTTTGACGTTTGTACATTAAGCTATGCGGATGAAACTTCCTGGCAGGTTAAAACTGTGTGCCGGACCGAGACTCGAACTCGGGACCTTTGCCTTTCGCGGGCAAGTGCTCTACCTTCTGAGCTACCCAAGCACGACTCACGTCCCGTCCGTTCGAGTCTCGGTCCCGCACACAGTTTAAACCTGCCAGGAAGTTTCATACCAACGCACACTCCGCTGCAAAGTGAAAATTTCATTCTGGAAACATCCCCCAGGCTGTGGCTAAGCCATGTCTTCGCAATAACCTTTCTTTCAGGAGTCCTAGTTCTGCTAGGTTCGCAGGAGAGCTTGTGTGAAGTTTGGAAGGTAGGAGACGAGATACAGGCAGAAGTAAAGCTGTAAGGACTGGGCGTGAGTCGTGGTTGGGTACCTCAGATGGTAGAACACTTGCCCGCGAAAAGCAAAGGTCCCGAGTTCGAGTCTCGGTCTGGTACACAGTTTTAATCTGCCAGAAAGTTTCATATCAGCCCACACTCCGCTGCAGAGTGAAAAACTCAAACTGAAGCCTTGCGGATGACTCAGGTGCGAGAGCAAGTACCTAGCTTTCAATGACAAATTCCGAGGAGTGAGGAGGAGATCTAACAAGGAGAGGCCACGACGTTCAGATCGCGGATTTATTTCAAACTTTGTTCTCTTGTAGTAGTTCATTAGGGTAATATAATGTGCAAATAGTAAGGCGTACTACTTGGGCGGTTTCGAGAAAATCGTCAGTGATGCACCGGTGCGTAGCGGCCCTGAGCACGAGTTGGCGGCGGTAGTGTGGTTAGCGTTCAAACTCCGTAATCGGTTCATCGCAGAATCGAATCTCGCTCGTCTCTTTCTATTTTATACGTTTTTCAGCACTACTCATATTATTTCGTACTTATTACGTTTGAAAGGTATTTTGATGGAAAGACAAATGTATTTGCACGAACTTTTATTGGATTTCAAATGTTATATGGCTATCTACTAATTTTTATTATTACAACAAATATTTATTTCTAGAGGCAAGTTAAAAACTTCATCAGGTGCCTTCAGACTTGTTTGTACTTGATTAACAACGAACGGAGAAACTGCTTCTCGTGAATATATTATAAAATACATGTAATCGTTCATCGCCAATTTTCGGCACCGATATTTACGAAAATGTTGCGTTAAACATAGTTCACATTCAGACTGTCGGAAGAAAGACTGTTTTTCCAAAATGTCAAAAATATGTGTGTGTGTGAAATCTTATGGGACTTAACTGCTAAGGTCATCAGTCCCTAAGCTTACACACTACTTAACCTAAATTATCCTAAGGACGAACACACACACACACACACACACACACACATGCCCGAGGGAGGACTCGAACCTCCGCCGGGACTAACCGCACAGTCCATGACTGCAGCGCCCTAGACCGCTCGGCTAATCACGCGCTCCAAAATGTCAAGAAAATTTGTTTTTTCTTGGAAACTCTGCAGATTCCTTGTGCATGCGGGAAACTTGCGTTTATTTGATGTAGTAGATCACATTTTAATTTATCTTTCCTATGTCTGTAAGAAAAATTTCATCCTACAATTTTTACTGGCGAAAGCACTTCTGACGACTGGTCGTACATTACCCTCATATTCTGACATACTGTAACTCATTGTATTATTGAATAAAGTTATTTATACCTTTATTTATCGATGTTTGACTTGGGCTTTTCCAAGCCTGTCCCCCGTCCTTGAAATGTGTGTCTGTAGAATCAAGCAACCAAGTGGAAAGTAGTACTCGGTCCTTATCCTATTGCAAGATAAGGTGAGGTATCATAGATCGATAGCACCAGCATCTCACAGCAGGCAACAGAAACGCACGTTTCCAACAGACAGCGATAGCGGTCGTGCAGGGACCTGGCGGATCCAGTGATGAGCGCCCACTGAGCCACACCTTCAGTGGCTTGACTACGAGTGCCCTCTGTCACTGCGTTTAGGCTACACGGCCGGTCTCAGTCGCAGTATTCGATAGTCTTCAGTCTTAGTCAGCCTTCGACAGTTCGCTCCTGTGTTAGTAGCACTAACCTCACACTGCGCGATGCGTATTAGTTTGTTTCTTGTAATAGCTGGACTCTGCTGCTGTTTGTTCTTTTGAGAAGTTTCTTCACAACGCTTGGAGAACGCTACAAGTTAAGTAAATCCTCTGATTCCTGTATTTACGTTTCGCTCATCATTTCTACTTCTGTCCAGCTTCCCAACGAAGACAGTTGTTGCATCATTCTGTGGCCGACCTCTCCATACTGTTGTGCGCAAAGTAGTACACAACAGAAGAGATTTTGGAAATCACAACAGACATACATTTTCAGAAAATCTTTGTGTGTTTGTTCGTTTACTTGTCGATAGTTATAATATTTGTTGTAATAATGAAGATTAGCAACCATCAAATAACACTGAAAACAAAAGTTCATGCAAATACGCGTGTCTTTTTTCCATATTACCTTCCAAATGTAATACGTATGACATAATATGATTGGTGCCGAAAAAAATGTAAACTAAGAAAAAGATGAGTGGGACTCGATCCTGCGATGCACCGATTAAGAGTTGGAAGCTAACCACATGACCGCCAGCAGCTCGTGCTCAAGGTCGTAACGCATCACTGCATTATTGACGTGTAAATCTTGTGATTTTCTCGAACTCGCCTAAGTAATGTGCCTTATTACCTGCTTCAAACTGTGTTGTCCCAATAGACTTCTAATAGTGGACAAGGTTTGAAGCAAATCCTTGATCCGAATCTCGTGGCCTCCCCCTGTAAGCCTAGAATGTTACTGTTGCAGCGTATTTAAGACACAGTAACATTGCTAGCTTATGAAACGACTGATATTCAAATTGTTTTTCGGAGTTACTTACCTTGCTGCGTCTCTCTAGGGTTCACTTAGAGACGAGTCGGCGCCTGGGTGATTTTCAATCAAGTGGTACTTAGATCATACCTTAATGCTACACGTCAAACAGGTTCTGTTCAACTTGGTCTAGTGGCCACGTGAATCGTAGCATGGGCTACGAAAAGTGCTCTCTTGTAATTCTGGAGTGTTGTATCTCGTTGACTTTAACAATAAAACACTACATTTAAATCACGAAAATGCTTACCAGACTTATAATTTGATCAAATAATAAGGCTGGCTGCACAACAAACTGCTATTCTTGAGACGATTGTTAATTTACGCATCCAGCTGCAGAGGAAAGGAGAAAAGAAGATAATTATCGAGACAACCGTTACCTGTTGTGCACCAGCTGAAGGGTAACATATGCTGTTAACAACATGCTACACCCAGTGAAACAAATCAATCAGGGCGATACTAAGGCTGAGTAAGCACGATCTAGTGGCAGCTGTGGATCTAAGAGGAGAGTGGGAGGGGGTGGGTCATGAATCTCGCCGCTGCCATCATCACCACCGCCACAAAAAAGAAACCTTTTAATAAATGTATTTATATTTTTATCTGCATAAGTTTCCAATTTTCTTTCGGAGAACAGAGTAGTCTGAAAACATCGAGTATCGAAAATGGCAAAGAATTCTAGAAGTTATAACCTACCGTTATGTTTAACATTGGATACCTTTAAGTTACTTGTTGAGGTCCTACACTTTTAATGCGATTGCTGCTCGGCCTCCTGCAGAGAACATTCCATCCAGAAAAAGACGCACATTCACAGGGTGACAGTTTTTGTTTTCTCTAATACACACATCAAAAAAAGTTTTGTATCACCCCAGTTCCCAGAACTCCTGAAGATAGGCGTTGACTGTGGATATTGTATCACAGACACAGTTCCTTTGTTCAGAGATGTCACTAAACCCGGCCACAGATGTAAACAACCATGCATGAGCAGCGCCTTTTAGACGGAGGGTGTCCGACAGCTGATCAGTTCCAGTCATTTCACCGGGAAGGAGGTACACGGCTCGTGTTGTCCGTAGTTCTACCATGCCGAGACGGTCAATACCGCGGTTCTATCACGTACGCATTGTTACTTTGTGCCAGGTAGGGCTCTCAACAAGGGAAATGTCCAAGCGTCTCGGAGTGAACCAAAGCGGTGCTGTTCGGAGATGGAAGAGATACAGAAAGACAGGAACTGTCGATGACATGCCTCGCTCAGGTCGCCCAAGGGTTACTACTGCAGTGGATGACCGCTACCTACGGATTGTGGCTCGGAGGATCCCTGACAGCAACGCCACCATATTGAATAATGCTTTTCGTGCAGCCACAGGACGTCGTGTTACGACTCAAACTGGTCGCAATAGGCTGCATGATGCGCAGCGTCCATGGCGAGGTTCATCTTTGCAACCACGACACCATGCAGCGCGGTACAGATGGGCCCAACAACACGCCGAATGGACCGCTCAGGATTAGCATCACGTTCTCTTCACCGATGAATGTCGCATATGCCTGCTGTTTTGGTGTGGCATTATGTGGGGCCGACGTACGCCGCTGGTGATCATAGAAGGCGCCGTAACGGCTGTACGATACGTGAATGCCATCCTCTGACCGATAGTGCAACCATAACGGCAGCATATGGGCGAGACACTCGTCTTCATGGACGACAATTCGCGCCCCTATAGTGCACATCTTGCGAATGACATCCTTCAGGGTAACGACATCGCCGCCTAGAGCGGCATAATCCCTATCGAACACGCCTGGGATATATTGAAAAGGGCTGTTTATGGACGTCGTGACCAACAACCACTTTGAGGGATCTACGCCGAATCGCTGTTGAGGAGTGGGACAATCTGGACCAACAGTGCCTTGATGAACTTGTGGATAGTATGCCACGACGAATACAGGCATGCATCAAGGCAAGAGGACGTGCTACTGGGTATTATAGGTACCAGTGTGTACAGCAATCTGAGCCACCACCCCTGAAGGTCTCACTGTATAGTGGTGCAACAGGCTATGCGTGGTTTTCATGAGCAATAAAAAGGGCGGAAATGATGTTTATGTTTAATTCTATTCTAATTTTCTGTACAGGTTCCGTAACTCTCGGAACCGAGGTGATGCAAAACTTTTTTTGGTGTGTGTAAATCAGCGCAAACTGATTAATACATACTGCTGGAAAAAATGCAATACTCAAGGACTGCGTTCAGTGGCACCAGGGTATAAATATGCATTCTGAGGGATTGTAGTGATAGTGGTTCATTTGACACGGTCATTAGCGATCATATGACACTCAGGAGGTCTATCTGTACACTCTGCGTTTTGACTCTAAAGGCAGTAACTGTTCTGAGTTTAGAGGCGAACAGTGTTTGCAACACTGATTCTATGATACAATCATGCCCCACCGATGAGTATCTTCAGTCATCTAAAGGGTATCACGTTGCGTGCCTGCGGGAAGCTGGATGGACGTATCGACAGACTGATGCACGTGTTGGACACGATGTATCGATGGTGTGTCGCTGCTTTCAACAAAGGTCTGTGGAACTTCCACCGCACCTGTAGACCACGTTCTGGGCGTCATGATCGATGCTGTGTGCGAGCAGCGGTCACCTACCGAACATCATCCAGGGACGAAATCCGGGCACGTGTTGTGAGTGCTGTATAATCAGGGACCATTGGCAAGCGCCTGCTTGCAGCAGGATTAAGGTCGCGTATGCCTCTGGCCAGGCTGCTAATGTCACCATGACACCTCCAAGCATTATTATTCTGGTGTCGAAAGAATTGACCGGAAAGTGGACTAGTGGTCTGTTGTCTTCAGTGATGAGAGTAGGTTCTGTCTGATACGGATGATGGACATACACGAGTATGGTGTAGACCGGGTGAAAAGCCTATTCCGGACTGCATTAGCCCTTGACACGTATGTCCCATCCCATGTTTCATGTTGTGGGGAGCCATCAGTTACAACTCGCGCTCACATTTGGTGTTACTGCAGGGTAAAGTAGTCAGTGGCCGCCACACTGCATAAGCTGTTATCCTGGTGCTGCAATTATTTCTTCGACATGAAGATGATGTGCATTTTCAGCAGGATAATGCATGTGCACATACAACTGCTGCGACGCAACGTGCTCTTCGTGGTGTACAACAACTGCCCTGGCCAACAAGATCACCAGATCTCTCGCCAATTAGACACGAATGGGGCACGATGATGAAGGAACTTACTCATTCTCCGGGGCAAGCAAGAACCATTGCTGAAATACAACAAAAGGCGCAAGATGCTTGCTTGGGGCAGTCTATGGCAAGATGCCATTCGGCTCTTTATGATCGTTTGCATGCGAGAATATGCACCTGTCTTGCAACCAGAGGGGAGTACACAGTGTACTGATGCGACTGTTTGGGCACCCTTTATTGTGACGTGTGTTTCGCTTGGTCTGAATTTGTTACCATATACTTCTACAATGATTATCTACCTCTCATCTCACTTACCAATAAAATCACCTTGTCCTCGAGGCCGTAGCATTTTTGCGGGAGTGTACAAGTAATTCCCATAATATTCAGTAGAGTAGATTAGTACCGGACTCGTATCTGGGAAGACAGTGTTTCAAAACCTGGTTTGGTCATCCAGATTTCGGTGTTCCCTGATCTCCTTAATCGCTTAAGGCAAACGCTGGGACGTTGCTGATAATTTTTGTTTTAAGGGCATCAGGCCATGGGCCAATGCATATTTATCTGCCCAACGTTGCGTCTTCCAATCCTGGAGACGCTATCAGAGGCATTGGAGGACGAAACATTAGGCAGATAAATATGCCTTGGACCATGGCCTAACGCCCGTGAAACAAAAATCACCAAAAACACAAATGCCGATCTTGACAGCCTGCATTATATGATTATATGCTGGGATGGTTCCTTTAAAAGAGTTCGAACGTAATTTTCCTTCCTTTCGTTTTTTTCTTTTCATCTTTGGGTATCACATGCTGTCGACATCTGTCCTTTTGGGAACAACTTATTGGCCTACAGAATCAGAGTAACGCTATCTAGAAACAACCCGACGAACTTGAAACAGAGCTCAATAGCAAAAGCTTCCAGAACCATTTTATAATACGAGTGTTCTGTGCTAATACGAAGGTACTTTTTGTGTATTGAAGAATTGACGTACGTGTGGTAGCTGACCTGTGAAGTCACTACTAGTGACGCTCAACGGGATGGCTGAATGGAAATTGCATTCACGTTCGCTGCCATCAGCCAACACGCCGAGTGTCATCTTGCATTCACTTCACTTGTCGGCTACCGTACGGGCATTAGTTCTCCCATAAACAAAAATTACCTTTCTATTAGCACGAAACACTCGTACCACAAAATGATTCTCGAGACTTTTGCTATTGTGCTCTGTTTAGACTGCTTGTCACAGTATGTCTCTCGACGGAGTCATCGGACGCATTTTCCCTGGTGTATGGGCAGATATTTGCAAGTTCGTTTTTGCAGTGCAGAGATGGAGTCGGACCAAGCAAATACCGCTCACGTTATGTTTCATGCGACGCCCGTTGTCAAAGAAAAGTGTCGGTTTGTTTGCCGTTACAAACGAAATGATTTTTAGAGCGGAATTTTGTGTGATAATTCGATACGGCGGTCTCAAATTAGTCTAGTGCAACATTCGGGTTAGCGGTATGTGTTAACGGGGACAGTAAACCAGAAAGTTAACAGTAACTACTCCAGTAATTACTGAGAAGTGCAGCTGCATTGCGGTAGCAGTCAACGCGAACCACAGCGGTACACGACTCGCTGATTCGCTGCTGCGGTACTGATTACTCTTAGCGTTTTAATATTCCTCTTAATACATACCGAAAAAACGAATATCGCACTAGACTAACAAACAGATGCTTGTCGCTGACATTGGGCTTTGCGTGAGAGATATGAGGAGCAGTGTTTGTTTGGCCTGTCTCTAGCTACACACTGCGAAAATGGCATTGCAAATACCTCTCGAAAGACCAGAGAAACTTCCCCTGACGACTCTTGGTAGATACATCCTATATAATATTCGTTGTACAAATAGTATTTTGTCTAGCTGGCATTCGAGGTTGCTGGAAATTAACCACAATGGCCTAGTATTTTCGTGCCACATCGTGCATCTAATAGTCCATTACTGCGCAGGAACAGTTATGTTCCCTCCCAATAGGCTTAACTTTATAGCGACTTGTAACTAAGTTACTGAAAATTTGCAGGCAAAAATTCTAGTGTAAGTGTTCAAAGGTATTAAATGGTACAATCAATAACCTTACCTTCAATGAATCCAGAGAAGTGCTATTGTTTCCATGTCTTTCTTGCTTTTACAAATATGTACAGCTACAGTCACAAGATAAAAGAAGGTAGAGACAGTCGATCTATATGGATTCTCTGTACTAATGAAACTGCCAACAGCTGACAAATAAATACAGAACAATGGTAATGTTAATGTACAGTTTATTTCTTTACCTCAAATCCTGAAGCAATCCATGAGATTTATTGGTAACATATAGTTTTTGTTTGGTTATAATTCACAACATTAGACAAAATACTGCTTATTCATTACAAAACTGTGGACTGTTTGACATTTTAACGTCTAATCGATGTCACAAGTGTATTTCACTGCTTTATGCTATATGCATTTGGCAGTATTATAAATCACAGGACACTTAAAATTCTCTACTATAAATAACGCAAAGTGGCGCAAGTGTACGTTAGTCAGTGGGAGACTGGTACAAAACTCACTGCACTGAATTATGTGGCAGTACTGAGTTCATAGTAAACAGACAGTAAAGTAGTTTAATATAAAAATGTACATTAACTACATTTCTATTCTATGTCAACTAAACTTTTATAAAAATGTTCGTTGATTTTCCTCTAGCTTTTATTGTGTGATGGACACAGAGGACGCTAGTCAGTATGATAATAACACAAACTAGTAACATGATTTCTTCCAACAATTCGAAGCGGAATCACAGATGACAGCACATATTTTATGAGATGGTCGGCTGCGTATTGCTATCAAATAAGCGTGCTTACCGTCTGGCTCTTTAACGGATTAGTAAATTATGCAGATGACTGTTCCACGATCAGAATAAAATTATGTGGCAGAAATTTAGTGCTGCTCCGTAATGAGCTCGCACACGCACGAGACATTGGGCAGGGATATGTGCCACTCTGTATTCCCATTTCTGAGTATTAAATGTAAAATTAGAAAGAAAGCATATGCTACTTTCTGTAGATATGCTCTGCGCTGTTGCATGATGAAACAAAAGAGACGTGGAAGGAGATGGCATTTGCCGGAGACTGATTTTTCACTTTTAAAGAAGAATGCCGTACAGGAACTTGTAACGTTAATATGATGGTACAATGTTTCGAAAAGCAAATATCACGAGTTAATCAAAATGGAGATCAGTTAAATATTCAAGTGCAAAAAGCTTTCTTACAGAAACTTTCAACGATCTCATGCGTACAGGATGAAAAACGAACATAAAAAGAATATTGGAGCACCTAAATAACGAGATTCAGTTGGCATGTAACGATGTGAATCAGAAAAAGGAGACACTGCAATCAGACAAACGAAGAAACTAGTAGATTACGGTCCATCTGAATGTGCTACACGTTCTGGACCGTAGCACTAGTTAAGAAACGTTCAGAGAATCAGGCAAAAATAAAAAGAAGTGTAAGAATTATGCGCAGAAAAATCGATCTCTACGACACTTTTCAATGCGCTCGTGATAAAAATGATGACAAGCGAATGTAAATGAATGGGGCGCACTACTGCAACGAAAAATGCGATCTGCTGAGATCATTGTATGAAGATGACATGTAAGACAGAAACAATGATAACCGTGGATGCATGTAGGTAAAATGTAGAGAGAGTACGCTAGAAAGCTATTGTGCATAAGAAAATGATAACAACTGTGTTCGACGAAGCCTGTGTCATAAATGTGATATCTTAAGTCTACGAAGAAAAATATAAAAAAAAACAGAATCACGAAAGGTGATTACAAGCGTCAAAATTAGCGTCGTATAACGATTAATTCGTAACTGAATGTCTAAGAGATGCCAGAGTATTGATAAACTAGTTGAAAGGTAGTCAGATAACGTAATCCAGCTGAAAAAATAAATGTATTCGGTACCGAGAAAGGTGGGTATCGTTTCCTGAACCAGTTGCTTAGTGAATTGTTTAGTGTGGACACTATTGAACGTAACGGAGAATTCGTACTGAATATTCTGTTACATGTCCCAGATAGCAAAAATGAGATCATATACTTGTTTCCAAAGTATCAGTTAAGATGAAAGCGTCCGCATTATTTTTATATGTTTTTTTTCCGATAACGCAGATGTTTCTCCGACTGGTGCTACAATTCAGCTAATGCAGTTACGTAATAGATTTGTAAGCACTGTTTGAGTATTGCCAGAACTAGTATGAAATAAGAGACAGGGAACAGTACAAAAGTGGAATCTCTCGAGCTGCGTTTAGTGGACGGCGGAGCAGGTGTCTAGCAGCAGCACGGCGTGCCGTCTGGGTTGGTGGGCGGATTGGGCTTGCAGATCTTGGTGCGGCCGTTGGAGCCGTAGACGACGTTGCAGGAGAAGGTGAAGTAGCCGCACGTGGAGGACTTGGAGTAGTAGGTGTGGGTGTACTTGCCGCCCGAGGCCGCTGGCTGCCCCGCGCGCCCCCTGGAGGCGGCGCCGCCGCCCCCGCCGCCGGCCGGCGCCAGCTGTCCCGCCACGCTGTTGGTGACGGTCACGAAGCTGTCCGGCACGGCGTCACCGGAGCGCACGCGCGGCCTCAGCACCCGCACCGTCTGCGTCTGCGACCGCCCGCCTCCGGAGGCGGAGGCGCGCGTCGAGTCGCCCGCTTGCGACGTCGCGCCGGAGCCCGAAGTGACGCGGCCTCTGAAGCCCGCCGGGATCACGTACCTGTTGGCAGGGACACCGCTTACAGGGTGGTCGCGAACTCCTGCATCTGCATCTACACCTGTACCCCGCAAGCCACCTGGCGGTGTGTGGCGAAGGGTATTGTGTTGTATTGTATGTTAACCGGGGACCTACAAACGACGGAGAGGCTCCGCCGCAGCCGCAGTGGTCCGCAACCCCACGACGACTAAGGCAGTCCACTTCACCCCTCCGCTGCCCCACACCGAACCCAGGGTTATTGTGCGGTTCGGCCCCCGGTGGACCCCCAAGGGAACGTCTCACATCAGACGAGTGTAACCTCTATGTTTGCGTGGCAGAGTAATGGTGGTGTACACGTACGTGGAGAACTTGTTTGGGCAGCAATCGCCGACACAGTGTAACTAAGGCGGAATGAGGGGAACCAGCCCGCATTCGCCGAGGCAGATGGAAAACCGCCTAAAAACCATCCACAGACTGGCCGGTTCACCGGACCTCGACACAAATCCGCCGGGCAGATTCGTGCCGGGGACCAGGCGCTCCTTCCCGCCCGGAAAGCCGTTGTGTTAGACCGCACGGCCAATCGGGCGGGCGTGGCGAAGGGTACATTGTGTATCATTGTCGCTCCTCCCCTTTCCTGTCCCAGACGCGAATACTTCGCGCTGTATTGGAACCGGCCAATACCGCTCGTTTGGTGACGTTAGTAGCACACGATAGTCGAAGTATTGGACCTTGCGATATTCGAAGTTTAGGACTTCACGATACAGAAGACATTTTTTCTGGAAATATACTAATTCTTTGTTTTTTTTCTCCTAACAAATTATCTTGTCTACGTAAAAACGTAAAAAACACCTTTTAATTAAAATGTTAACTAAAACATTTGCTCATTTATGTCTTACCTTTAAATGTCAACTACGTCAATAATCACTATCGATAAAGTTACTTATTTCACATTTAAATCTGAAGAAGTGACATAAAAATTGAAATGTAACATATACTTCTGTAAATATAAGTTCGAAAATCGTTGTATCGCGTTATTATCTTTGAACTTGCGTATAACGCAGCTTTTTGTGTATCCGAGTGGAGAAACGCATGGCCCATTCTGTTGTTTGTTGGGATTAAAGGTGGGTGTATCGAGTTCCTTGTTCATTTGTGTTTTTATTAACGAATATGCATGTACCAACTAGCTGATGGTAACAGAAGAATCAAATGAAATTTAAAAACGCGACTTACATCTGAAACAATTTTTTGTGTGATTGGTTGGTTGATTTGGCGGAGAGGACCAAACAGCGAGGTCTTCGGTCCCATCGGTTGATAGAAGAATGGGGAAGGAAACCGGCCGTGCCCTTTCAAAGGAACCATCCCGGCATGTGCCTGAGGCGATTTAGGAAAATCACGGAAAATCTAAATCAGGGTGGCCGGACGCGAGTCTGAGCCGTCGTCCTCCCGTGCTTACCACTGCGCCACTTCGATCGTTTTTTTGTGTGATTAGCATGGCACAGGAACGCAATACCCATCATTTTTTGCAACCAAGCAAGAATTAACATGCTCGTAGACAAAACGAAGCCAACATACTTCATGGAGATGATTTACAAGATTCGACCAGAAACAAGCTAAGTGAACTGATTCATTACTGTACAAATAGAATTACCGTGGTAAACTTTCGTGTACTACTAGGTTTTGCACGAATGTATTTAACCTAAAACTCGCTGTAACGGCGAATGCTGAAATATCGTGAATCTGATTAAATTTCACCCATTAGTAACAAACGAAATAACGACAGGAAAAGGACCTGGTAAGAGCGGGAAGAACGATTGCCCGTAAAGCCGTCGGCACATGGGACGAGATAGTTAACTTTGACCTGGCGCTCTACGAGTTTTGTGACTTCACTTCCTGCTTTACTTCGTTGAGGAGCCATTTTGTCACGTGAAACACATAAGAAGTTCTGCGGTATTTCGGCAACGTGCCACATAAAGTAGAACCAATAGGAACCAAAAACGCTCCCTCCGCCACAAGCAGAAACCAAGACGCCATATTGTATTTTTGGTAGGGGGAAGCCGCATATTTGTTGACTTTTCTAGGAACGTACGCTCTCAGAACCTTAAGAATAAACCACAACGTGATGCAGAACGTCTCCCTTGCAATGTCTGCCACTGCAATTTGTTACTCATTTCTGTAACTCTTTCGTACTTGCTAGGTGAACTTGAAACGAAACTTGCTGCTCTTCTTTAGATCTTCTCTGCGCCTTCCGTCAGTCCTGCCTGGTAACGATGCTACGCTGATCAGCAATATTTAAGTATCGGTCGAACGAGTTTTTTGTAGGCTACTTCCTTTTTGCTGATTGGACTACATTTTCTGAGAATTCCTCCAATGAAAGTCAGTCTGCCATCTGCCTTACTCGCGATTAATTTGATTCAGATCGCTCTGTACGAAGACTCCTTGATCTTTGTAGAAGTAACTGCTTCCAGTGATTGTTCTGCAGTTGTGTTCTCATACAATAAAGGGTTTTCTGTCTATGTATTCTCAGTACGTTATGTTTCTTTATGTTGAGGGTCAGTTGCCACTTGCTGCACCAAGTGTCGACTCTCTGCTTGCCTTCCTGCATTTCGCTACAGTTTTCTAGAGTTGTCGCTTCTCTGTATAAAACAGCATCATCTGCGAAAAGGCTGATGGAAGTTACGGTATTTTCTGCTGGGTCATTTATACATGTTATGAAAAGTAATAGTCCTTTAACACTTCCCCTGGGGACGCCCGTAGTTACTGTTAAGACTGAAGACTTCTCTCCGTTCAAAGCGACACGCTATGTTTTATTTGCTAGAAACTCTTCAGTCCAGTCACGCAGTTGTTCGTGGTCTGATAATCCACACGCTTGTATTTTATTCATTAGGCAACAGTGCAGAACTATATCGAATGGGTGTGTTGGACTCAACCACCTGCTGCCAAACTCATAATATTAAACAAATTTGTAAGAATCAGTGTAACAAAACAAGCTGAAAAGTATAAACTTTCCAATGTGGTAAGGCTCCCATGCTACAGAATATGTCCTACTACTCACATACGCTTCGGTCGCGAAACCCATGGGATAGCGATATGTGCATTTACAAATGACGGCAGTATCGCCCTCACAAGGTATAAAAAGGGCAGTGCATTGGTGGTGCTTTCATTTGTACTCAGATAATACATGTGAAAAGGTTTCTGATGTGATTATGACGGCACGACGGCAATCAACAGGCTTTGAACAAGGAATGATAGTTGGAGCTAGACGCAAGGGCAATCACATTTCGGCAATCGTTGGGGAATTCAATATTCAGAAAATCACGGTGTCTAGAATGTGTCGATAATACCAAATTTCAGGCATTATCTCTCACCACGGACAACACAGTAGCTAACAGCCTTCACTTAACGACCGAGAGAGCGGCATTTCCGTAGAGTTGTCAGTGCTAACAGACAAGAAACACTGCGTGGAATAACCTCAGAAATCAATGTGGGATGTACGACGAACGTACCCGTTAGGACAGTGCGGCGAAATATGGTGTTAATGCGCTATGGCCGCAGACGACCGACTCCGGCGCCTTTGCTAACAGCACAACATCGGCGGTAGCGCCTCTCCTGGATTTGTGACCATATCGGTTGTGCTCAAGACGACTGGAAAAGAGTGGCCTGGTCAGATGAATCCCAATTTCAGTTGGTAACAGCTGACGGCACAGACCCCAAGAAACCGTGGACCCAAGTTTTCAACAAGGCACTGTGCAAGCTGGTGGTGGCTCCATAATAGTGTGGGCTGTGTTTACATGGGATTGACTGGTCGTCTCGTCCACCTGCACCCTTCATTGAGTGGAAATGGTTATGTTCGGCTACTTGGAGACCATTTGCAACCATTCATGAAGTTCGTGCTCCCAAACAATGGTTGAATTTTTATAGATGCCAACGCGACATGTCACCAGGCCACAAGCAATTCGCGACTGGTTTGAAGAACATTCTGTAGAATTCGAGTGAATGGTTTGGCCACCCATAAACATTTATGGGAAATAATCGAGAGGTTAGCTGGTCCACAAAATCCTGCACCGGTAACACTGTCGCAGCTGTGGACGGCTATAGAGGCAGCATAGATCAATACTTCTGCAGGGGACGTCCAGCGACTTGTTGAGTCCATGCCAGGTCGAGCTGCTGCACTACGCCGGACAAAAAGAGGCCCGAAAGGATATGAGGAGGATCCCGTGACTTTTGTCACCTCAGTGTAAGTCGCTGATGACAGTTTTACTCGCCCGAGGTAGGGATTGTGTCTACCCTGCGTAAACTTTGATTTACGGCGAGATGTCACACAATTGTCATAGGTCGCTGACAAACTGACTGGGATGGTGTTTCCTCTGAGAAGCTTTCAGTGTCTGTTGTCAAAGGTTGGGGCAAGGGTTCAAACAAAATCTGCTTGGAACTGGATCTGCAGACAAAGAGTTTGCGGCACAATACGAGCGCCCCAGCTGACGTCACAACTGAAGGATCAGATGAGATTCCGTCTGACAACAGGACTGTGACTACAAGCAGAGGTTTACGGGAGATTACCGAATATCGGACCAAAATTGTGACTGGATTCAAGGCTTCCTTGCAGACAGAACTCAACACGTCGCTCATAGCGGAACAAAATCAATCGACGTAAAGGTAATTACCGGAGTACCCATAGAAATGTGATAGGATCGTTACTGTTTACATTGTATGTAAATGGTTCAGTAGAAAGCGTCGGAAGCTCTTCAAGACTTTTCGCAGCTGATGCAGCTGTCTGTAAGAGATTAGCAACGCCAGAAGGCAGTATCGATTTGCAGAATGACCTACAGACGATTGATGAATGGTGCAGAATCTGGCAGTTGCCTCTGAACATAAATAAATGTAACATTTGCGCACGTATAAGGAAAGAAATTCACTACTGTACAACTACACTACTGTAGACAAACTGCTGAAAATAGTAATCACCGTAAAATATCTAGGACTAATTATCCAGAGCGACCTTAAGTTGAATGACCACACAAAATAAGTAGCAGGAAAAGCAGATGCCAGACTGAGATTCATTGGAAGAATTTTAAGCAAGTGTAACTCATCCACGAGGGAAGTACATTACAAGGCGTTTGTTCGACCTGTTCTTGGGTATTGTTCGTCGATCTGGGACTCTTACCAGGTAGGTCTGGAAAAAGATACAGAGAAGATTCAACGAAGAACAGCGCGTCTCGTCAAGGGATCGTTTGGTCGGCGCGAGAGCCCTACAGAAACGCTCAACAAATTCCAGTGGGTGACGCTACCAGAGAGGCGTTGTGGACCACGGGAAAGTTTACTATTGAAATTTCGAGAGAGCGCGTTCTGGGAAGAGTCGGGAAAAATATTACTTCCTCCACACAAACGTCTCGTCCTACTACCACGATGAGAAAATTCGAGAAATTAAGAGCTGGTAGAGAGGCTTACCGACAGTAATTCTTTTCACGCGCCATCCGCGAGTGGGACAGAGAAGGGGGTATCAGTTAGCGGGACCAGCCACACATCGTCAGATGGCTTGCGGGGTGTTGATGTAGGCGTAGGTGTACGAAGTTGTCATCGAGACAACAGCTGAGAGAGGTGGAGGAACCCGACGAACCATCACCCAAAAGAGAGTGGGGAATATTTTGAAACCTCAGCTGTGTCTGAATACAGAACAAAACCCTGCACAGCAATCAAAAGGAAGAGGACTAATTTGAACTTGATATTTTGGACTCGAAAGTTCCTTTGTGGTTGTATCACTCTGGCTACTAAATGAGTTTCATGGCTTTCACCAGTCTCTCAGCGACACTGTGGTTTTCGATGCTCGTCATAACACGCTCTCTTGTACGAAAGAGGAGTCTTTCATTCACCGCAACGGAGCTACAGGGAGTTGTGTAGTGAGTACCGACAACCCTGCGTTGTCTACAATGACTGCCAGATTATATTCGCTTTGCAGTTTCTTTCAAGCCATCACGACCGGAAGATGTAATTCTCTTACAAAACATGCTCCACCCTTCAGACCTACGCCAAATGCCTTCAGACAGAGTTCTCAGCTGCCTGCCAAACTCGTCATTAACATTTCCTGTCTTGTAAATTATGTCATCTTTAGATGGCTAACTGCAATTTCAGTTAGTTGAAATTTTTCGTTTTTGGAACAGACATTACACTAATTGAAAATGTTTCCTCAAAGATAACAATTATTTCCAGGACATCGCATAAAATTATGTTAACTGTTTTACCAACAAATGGCGCCTAGTAGTTCCATCATATTCACTATTTTTTTATAAATAAATTCACAAGGTCGTGGGCTCTATATAATTGTTGTTTCTTAATTGGATGGTCTTATCCAGCAGAAAACGTGTGGAAGTATTTGGAATGTTGGGTGAATCGTAGCAAACAACATCTCCACAATTCTGTTCCTGTACGGGATCTAATCACGAACGAGTGACTGCAGCTGAATATGACAACTACTGGACCCTCTTTCTCGTCCAACTGAAGCCATTATCAAGACAAGACGTGGTGTTTTACGTTATTAGCGCGGTACCTCCTCGTGATGCCTAATTTTTTCTTTGCTGTGAGTACATTAGCTTACAGATATTGAGGCATGGCGCCTTCGCTCCTGTCTAGAGCCTGTGTATCTGGAGGACGACTCATGCGTGCACAATGACAGATGGTCTGAAGCGGGTTCAGTCGAGTACGTAGTTCTAATGTTCATCCACTAGAGTATAGTAGCGGACAGACACAGTACAGAAACATGTCAAGAGAATGTTTTTGTGAATTGTTCTGTTTACTTCTTGAAGGTTTTTTTGTTTGTTTATGTTTGTACAGTTTTGTATATGCTTTTAGTAGTGTGAATGAAGCGTGAATGTGGTCTAAAGTAAATATGTAGATCATTGATCTCATAATGAACACTGTAGTGTGAGAAAGTTTTAAGACAGTGAGAACGCAGACGACGGGGAATCTTGTGTCATAATATGTAAGTTTATGGTAAGAGAAAAGCTACTTCGACTGCAAATGAAAATAGTTAATAACGTAAAGTATAAATAAAATATCAGAATGTTAAATATTTATGTCGGAAAAAAGTACAGTTCGAAAGTGTGTTATTTTGTGATTGGTTAGTTATGAAAAGCGCGGACTAACGCGGGAGGATAATGTTTTTCTATTGGCCTTAAAGAAAACTGACCAATCAGAACGGAGTATTCTTCGCACGTTTTTTGTCTTGGAGATAGAGAATGCATACAGCAGCCCAGCCTTTCAATGGTATGGTCGTGTGTAGTATGAGCTCCGAAGGAAGTTATAGTTTGTGGGTTTCAGTTGTGTTACACGCCTCAAAAGTGCTTGAAAGTGAAGGCATATTTATTCCGGTGCGTTTTTTTTTAAAGTACATATTTTTTAAGTAATTTTGTGTATGAGAAAAGACAGTAATTCCACGTGGCATATTGAGCAGATCGGTGACCAAAATGTTGAGTGCATTAGACATCGATAAACTTAATAGTGTGGCGAGAATTTTCATTTAAGAACAATCAGTTTTTAGAAGCTGTTCAGATTTCGGAAAATACGATACCAAAAACTTGCTAATGTGAATGAAAGGGTTTGTGCATGACTCTGTTAGGATTAGCACGGGCTTGGCAGGGAATGTATAATTCTCAACTTCAGAATATACCGAAGTTATGCCAGTATTTCCACCTTTCATTCAAAACTGAGACTTTTTCCCGATTCTAAGAACGATTACGATGTATGCAGCCTGGTGCGAGTTGCAGTACAGTAGGTTCCTGCTCGGCTTCCTTACCGGCGATCTGCTGCATGGAGTTCACAGGTAGGTGCTGGTAGATAGCACGAAAGGAACCGCTACGCCGCAACCTGATGTCACACTAATATGCGATGTTGTTCATTGTAATCCAAAGGTTGGATAAAGTCACAGGTGAGTTCTATTCGTACAACAGGATGTACCAATTTCTCTATTTCTATAGATAATCTTTGAATTCAGATGGTGCAGTATTACTCGTAAACTTTACCATATCCAAAGAGTTTCAGTAAATCAGGTAAAGCGGTGTGGCGAGGTACCGTAAATAGGAGTAACTTTATGACTAGCGTGGAAACTTCGTGATGGTAGCACTGCAATACATTTCAGATTTCGCCTCGTCTCGCTCTTGAGTTTTTCAAGGTTTCCGCTATGTGTGGAAGAGCCCTAGAATGTGCTGCAATCTGGTGACGGGTATTTGAGTTACTTGCATTTCTAGTGCCGTTCTGCATCGCAATTGTTGTGAATAGAGCCGAAACTTCCATCTACCTATAGGCATACAAAAGCAACAGGACAGAGGCAAATAAATATTATGAATTGGCGACCAGCTCCGGCTTCGCACAGGTGGCTCAAAGTATCTATGGCTGGATGACTTGTTCCTAATATGTAGTGAGGAGCGGAATAATGCATGAAGCTGTAGATAAAGAGTCACGTGATTCCTCGCTTTTGGAAGGAGTTTCCAAAGAGCGAATTAAAGTCTGATATTTTCGAGCCCCAACAAGTCTCGCCCCAAGATTTTTATTGGAGTCTTAAGACGCATAGTCCTCATTGTTTTAGCTGTTGCAGTGTATCGATAACGATTCGACTGTTTTCTAGACATTTTTATTTGTAAACAACGAAATCAAAAAGTAATTAGTACGCACTAAAAACACAAAGCAAACACAATAAATTCCGTTTTCCTACCCAAGAAGTCAAATACAGATAAAACCTGTCGAAAGATGGAAAGTAATTTCATTAAGTTTCTAACACACAAAGCGAAATCGATAAATCTGAACCATCCTATGCAAATAAATTCAGTGTTACTTTGTATTAATAAAGATAAGATTGCGGCGCTTAATTCTGTCACTGACGTAGACCTCCGAAAAGACTTCCGTCACTGAGGAAAAAAAAAACTAACACCGCCGTCTAATGGTTCTTTGGTGTACTACATCACAACGATCCTGTGACTACGGGAAACATCCGAATTATTAAGCTGAGCAGACTTCTGAAACTTCAGATTAAGATATCTTTTTTACATGAACTGATACTGATGAAGAAAGCCTCTTTGATGCCCCAAACTGCGCTCAAGTTACGTGTGAAAATCCCGTGAAAATTCGTCTAATAGTTTCGGGGATCGGCGTATTCAGACAGACCAAGTTTCTAAAAATAGTCTCATTGTATCCACTTACACTCCCTACGTGACCTCCAATCCGTTTATGGCGAATATTTTCAGTTAACAGATACGGTGGTTTTACAATTTAATTATTAACATAAATATGGAAGGTACAACGTATTTAGGCGTATGAAGCTTCCTGTCGGATTAAAACTGTGTGCCGGACCGATACTCGAACTCGAGACCTCTGTCTTTCGTGGACAGGTGCTCCAGCAACAGAGCTAACCAAGCACTCGCTCTCGCTCGCACATAACTGAGGTTCGAAACCTCCACTGGTGTTGGAGTGCTAGCGCCTCTGGGGCGCTTCTCCTTCTGGCTTGATGTGGTGTGGGGGAAATTGCACGGTGGTGCTGAATTGGACTTGGCTTTGTGCTGGAGCTACCCAAGCGCGGCTCAGGCCCCGTCCTCAGAGTTTTACTTCCGCCAGTACCTTGTCTCCTAACGTCCAAATTTCACAGCTTTAATCTGCCAAGAAGTTTCATATCAGCACACACTCCGCTCCAGAGTGAAAATTTCATTCTGGATATTTAGGCGGACGTTTTCCTGAACAAGAGATACGTGTACGCAATAGTTATCGATACACACGTACGAAAGCCATTTTTCATAGATTTGCTCTCACAAAGTTACTCCATACATAATTTCGCAGTTTTAAAATTCCATCTAGTTTTACTTTGACAAGAGACAAAGATTGTACAAGCTTACGAATGCTGCTCTTGCGTCCGTACCAGCCAAGAAGACGATTCCACGGCGTAACCGAGAGTGCTATTGGTGATGGGCAGAAATATGGAAACACCAAAAACGCAACACATTACGACGCCTAACACGGCGTAGGAAACCCGTCAGCATTCAAAACAGCTTCCAGTCGTCGCGGAATGGAAAAATACGGGTCCTGTTTGGTGTGCGAGTAAATCTTGTATTATTAGTCCGGAAAAAAAAAACTGTAGCATGTTCAGGTAACGATGGTGGAGATGGGTAGCATTCACGCACCCTACTCTCCCAAATGGAATTCAAAGGTTCAATAATATTGATGACTGTTGACTGTGGTGGCCAAGTAATATGCGGAAATTCATTCTCGTGTTCAGAAAAGCAGTCCTGGACGATGCGAGCTGTGTGAACAGGGGTCCTGTCGTCTTGGAATACAACACCACCCTTGGGGAAGAAACATTCTGCCTCGAGATGACCCTGTTAACCAAAATGGTCGAATAACCCATGGCAATAATGTAACTTCGCAGAGTAACAATGGGTGCCAGGGAAGAGCACGATATGGCTACCCAAATTATCACCGAACCTCCGCCATGTTTCACTTTTGGGACGTAAAGACGGCCAGAAGCCGGAAACAGTGTGAAGCAAGATTCATCCGACCACATGACATTCTTCCATTGCTCCATTATCCAAGTTTTATGGCTTCGGCACTACGTTTCCCTGTTAAGGGCGTTTGCATCACTAATCAGTGGTTTTTGAATTCCAGATCGCCCTGCAGTTTCCTGCTCCTGGAGCTCCCTTCGTGTTGTTTTGGTGGTTGGAGGGTTCGCGAGTGCGACATTCGGTTCTGCAGTGACTTTTTCAGTGGTCGTCCCTTTTATTGTCCATCACGATCGTTCAACACACACTTACGTCCACCGTCTGACTTAGCGGATTATGTTTTTCTGCTTTTCCTGAACGTGGTACAAATGCTCGTTACGGTACCACTCGAAACGCCAAACATTTCAGCTACCTAGATTAGGTATGCACACACCATACGACCTTGTATCATTGGAATTCACATAGCTTCGACATAATGCACTCATAACTAAACAGAAAACTCTTTTGAGCATGACTGATGCATGCAACGTATTGAGGGCATTGCACAGGTGCCGCTAGTGGTAAAATACAACAGCGTAACCTGCAGGTTTAGCTAGGATCTACATTTATGTTCAACCGTGCATTTCTTGCTGCAGTGTTTCCTATTTTTGTCCAACCCCTGCACACTGAGATGACAAAAGTCATGCGGTAGTGATATGCACATATACAGATGGCTGTAGTATCCCGTACACAAGGTATAAGAGGACAATGCATCATCGGAGCTGAGAGTGATTCATGTGAAAAGGTTTCCAGATGTCATTATGGCCGCACGACGGGAATTCACGGTCTTTGAATGCGGAATGGTAGTTGGGGCCAGACGCATGGGAATCGTTAGGGAATTCAGTATTCCGAGACTGACTGTGTCAAGAGTGTGACGAGAATACCAACTTCCAGACGTTACCCATCATCACAACAACACAGTGACCGACGCCTTTCACCTAACGACTGAGGGCGTTTGCGTAGAGTTGTCAGTGTTATCATACAAGCAACACTGCGCGATATACCCGCAGAAATCAATGTGGGACTTAGGACGAAAGTATGCACTAGGACGGTGCGGCGAAATGTGGCGTTAGTGGGCTGTGGACGCAGGCGAGGGCGTTGCCTAACAGCATGACATCGCCCCAGCGCCTCTCCTGGACTCGTGATCACATTGGTTGGACCATAGACGACCGTGGAGTGGTCAGGTGAGTGCCGATTTCAGTTGGTAAGAGCTGACGATAGGCTTAGGGTGTGGCGCATATTCCAAGCAGCCACGAACCCAAGTTCTCGACAAGGCACTGTGCAAGCTGGTGGTGCCACCATAATGGTGTGGGCTGTGTTTACATAAAACGGATAGGCGCTCCGGTTCAACAGAATCCATCACCGACTAGAATTGGCTCTGGTTCAAAAAATGGTTCAAATGGCTCTAAGCACTATGGGACTTAACATCTTAGGTCATCAGTCCCCTAGAACTTAGAGCTACTTAAACCTAACTAACCTAAGGACATCACACGCATCCATGCCCGAGGCAGGATTCGAACCTGCGACCGTAGCAGTCCCAGGGTTCCGGACTGCAGCGCCTAGAACCGCAAGACCACCGCGGCCGGCAAATGGCTCTGTTCGACTACTTAAAGACCATCTGCAGCCATTCGTAGACGCCATGTTCCCAAACAAGGACGGAATTTTTACGGATGACAATGCGCCATGTCAACGGGCCACAATTTTCCGTAATTGGTTTGAAGAAGTGGAAAATTCGAGTGAATCATTTAGCCATCCAGATCGTCCGACATGAATCCCGTCGAACATTTATGGGACGTAATTGAGGCGTCAGCTGGTACGCAAAATCCTTCGCCGGCAACACTTTGGCAATTATGGACGGCTATAGTGGCAACATAGCTCAATATTTCTGCAGGGGACTACCGACGACTTGTCGAATCCGTGCTACATCGAATTGCTAGCACAATGCCGGGCAAAAGGAGGTCAGACACGGTATTAGGATGTTTTCCTTGACCTTTATCACGTCAGTGTATGTTGGACAGAATAAAGGCTTACCCTGGGGAGCCAGGCACGCTCTGTCCCGGCTGCAGCAGCACCTCCTTGCCCGACGACGACGAGGACGAGGACGAGGAGGAGGAGTCCTGCCTGACGAGCACGGCCTTGCCGCCGGAGCCCGCGACGTAGATGCCCTGCGCCTGGCTGGGTGCGCCGCCCCTGCCGCCCGCCGACACGACGGAGCCGCCGCCACTGCTGCCTCCCAGGTGGACGTTCTGCGTCTGGCCGCCGGGCGGCGCCTGCACGCGTCGGCTGCCGCTGCCCGCCGTCACCGTGCCGTGCGGGCCCGCCGACAGCGTGCGCTGCCCGCCGCCGGCGCCGTCTCCGTTGCGGAACATGTGCCGCGAGGGCGCCGACGGCCCCGACGCCACGTCCTCGTCCTCGTAGTCGCCGGAGCCGTCGTAGTCGCTACCCTCCCCGGCCCCCGACTCGGGGAAGCCGCCGCCGGAAGGGGGCATCGACTGGCCGCCGCCAGACGGAGGTACGGCGTGTCCACCGCCCGAAGGAGGCACGGCGTGCCCGCTGCCGGAAGGAGGCACGGCGTGTCCGCTGCCGGAAGGAGGCATTGCGTGCCCGCTACCAGAGGGAGGCATGGCGTGGCTCCCACCAGAGCCGGAGGGCCCGGAGTAGCCACCGCGACCGGAAGGAGGCATGTACGAAGAGTCGGCCCCCGACGGTGCAGAGGTCCCGAAGCGGTAGCCGCCACCGCCGCCGCCCCCGCCGCCCCCAGTAGTCCCCACCGTGTGTCCACCGGCACCCCTCACACCGCTCGTGTCGGGGTGCGCCCCGCCAGCGTGCCTACCGTTTCCTGCACCCATGCCGGCGCCGCTTCCGCGTCCATTACTGGTCGGCATTCCCAGACCACTGCCTATACCGCCTCCGCCGCCTCCAACTCCTCCACTGCCTCCACCCATGCCGGCTCCAACTCTTCCACCGCCTCCACCCATGCTGCCTCCGTTGAAGCCACTGCCTCCCATGCCACCTCCACCCGTGGTGCCTCCGCTCAAGCCACTGCCGCCGCCACCCATCGCGCCTCCAGTCGAGCCAGTGCCACCTCCGCCACCGCCGCCGCCAGCTAGTGCTCCGCTCCCGGCGTCACTACCCACCGCTGCACCTCCGAAAGGCAGCTGTCCACCGCCGATGGCGCTGCCGAATGGCCTCCAGCGCTGCTCCTCGGGCGCGCCGCCTCCGCCTCCGCCTACAGCCCCGCCCCCGCCACCGGCGCCGGCGACCGCCGCCCCCTGCCCTGCACTGGATCCTGCTTGCGCGGCTCCAGAGTAGCTCAGTCCCTGGCGGAACGAGCCCTGCACCTGCACATCATATAAGGCGTAAGCTGTGGAAACTAAATTACGATCAGTATTACAAGTATAGCCGGCCGAAGTGGCCGTGCGGTTCTAGGCGGTGCAGTCTGGAACCGTGAGACCGCTACGGTCGCAGGTTCGAATCCTGCCTTGGGCATTGATGTGTGTGCTGTCTTTAGGTTAGTTAGGTTTAACTAGTTCTAAGTTCTAGGGGACTAATGACCTCAGATGTTGAGTCCCATAGTGCTCAGAGCCATTACAAGTACATGAATGCGTGGTGTTTGCCATTTCGGACACCACGTATACATACAGTGTGTTTGAAAAAGAACTCCTTAGCTTTAATGTGTCCTAGAATCTGTGCAAAGTGGCATACACTATTCCAGTTCGTAATGTTCGATTCATTTACTCTCCAAGTTTGTCTCCCCTGCAGTTGGCAGGTGTGCTTCACCTTGAGACGGCACCAGAGCTGTTTTTTTCCTCTGTTCCCTCAGTTCAGTCCAGGTGTGCGTGCAGTGCAGTGCAGAGCAACTCAGCAACAATGTGTACTCCGCAACATAAAGTACAGTGTGTTATTTGGCTTGTGAAAACTGCGTCAGTTATAACAGTACAACGTAATTTTAGACGCCAGCATAAACTATCTGTCATTGACTAAAGTCTTTTAAGGAAACCGGTAGTGTTTTATAAGGAAAATCACCAGGTAGACCGAGAACTTCTGAAAATGTTGTTGAACAGATCCGTGTTTTGTGTGTTCAGAGCCCGAAGAAGTCATTGGCCAGACGTAGTCTACAATTAGGAGTGCCTAAGGTACTGTGTGTGATGTTGTGCGTAAAAGACTTTAGTTGCGTGCCTATAAATTGCAAGTGTTACATGAAACAGAACCTACTCATAAAATCGAAAGGTATGACTTTGCTGTCGACTTTCTGCACAGAATTGATGATGATGTCATTTTTCTAAAACTATTCTTTTCTAATTAGGCTACATTTCATTTCAGTGGAACAGTTAATCGACATAACTGCAGAATTTGTGGGGCAGAGAGAGCATCCACATGAAATTAATCAGCATCAACCCCACTGGACTTCTTCTTTTGGGGCCACAGAAAAAAATGTTGTGTGCAGTAAAAAAAGATCAGAGATATCAATCATTCACGGGAAAGAATCGTCGAGGAGGTTGGGACAGTTACACATGAAATGTTGGTAAATACGTGGCGAGAAGTGGAATATCGTCTCGACGTGTGCAGGGCAAGAAATGGATCCCACGTTGAAGTCTACTAACATTAAACAAAACTTGAAGGAATTCTCTTTCATGATATGTGCTCATTGATGTAATTTTTCATTAATTTCCCCATTAAATTTATACTTAAAACTAGGAGTTCTTTTTCAAACACCCTGTATAATTGACTCGCTACGACGGGCAGTGAATCCACAGTCTTCAGTGTGGGTGCACATGGAAGTTCCATCTCCAGCGGTAATCTAAAATTAGCGACCACAGAGGACACAGACAGGCTTCAAATGGCTCTGAACACTATGGGACTTAACATCTGAGGTCGTCAGTCCCCTACAACTTAGAACTACTTAAACCTAACTAACCTAGGGACATCACACACATCCATGCCCAAGGCAGGATTCGAACCTGCGACCGTAGCAGTCGTGCGGTTCCAGACTGAAGCGCCTAGAACCGCTCGGCCACCCCGGCCGGCTCGGACACAGACAGGGACTGAGGATGGGTGGCTCTGGGTGGGAATGTGAGTCGACAGGGGGAACTTGCCGAGATAATCCGCGCATTTGCCATAAACACGGTGTTTGGGTGGTGCAGTGGTTAACGCAACTGCATAGTACGTAGGAAATCCTGGGTTTGAGTCCCAGTCTGGCACACATTTTCACTCGTCGCCGCTGATTTCACATAAAGTCTCCATGAAGCTGATATCATTAGTTCCTTTCCTTTCCTTTCCTTTCCTTTCCTTTCCTTTCCTTTCCTTTCCTTTCCTTTCCTTTCCCTTCCCTTCCTTTCCTTTCCCTTCCTTTACATTCCGTACCTTTCTCCCCCCTCCATCTTCTATTTACATAATATTACAAGTCCATTGCATGTATGGAACCACCGTCGCTGCAAATTTACTGAGGGAAGTGAAATAGCCTCACTAACTGTGGGAGTATTGCGTGTAATTGTTCGTCGAGCTGGGAGAAGACTCGGAAGATACAGGTCTTCGTTCCATACGTGTATTGTGGCAATTTTGTGACTCAACCTCGTTCTTGTTGTGTTTTGGCTGGCTCTTTGCTCCCTCACACACGTAATATGCGGCTTCACCATTCGCTGCCTTCCGTCAGAAATTTTTAAAGCTTACCTTGTCTCCGATTAAAGAATATGTCACTTGCGAGATTTTCTGCAGAGCTTTTAGTTTAGGCATAGGTAGTAATGACTTTGACCCAGTGTTTATTACTTTTGTTTGAACTACTGTTATCCCTCTGAAGACACAATCGAGTTGTTAAATTCGCTGACATGTATGTCATTTGATTTTTAGACGTTGATCGTGTAACGTGCAGTTTTATTTGAAATGTGAACTAAAGGATTTTAATTTAGTTTACGCTAGCACAGTGACAAACCCGTAGAAGGGTTTTTTTCATTTTACACACGAAATTCACGTCTGTGAAACTAAGTTTCAGTGTCCTTTGACGACAATGCTAAATGTAATTCATATTTTAACGTTTTTTGTGCTCACTACTGATGTACGATGTCTATTCAAAAAATTCTGGAATGGTGTGTTGGAGCGAAATGCGGTTGGCATGCCTGCACACGTCTGTGTATAATGTGTAACTGCCGGAAGTTTCATTGTTGTACGTCTGTTAGCTATTGTTCAGTGTTGTACTGAGTAGAAAATTGTATCGCACAGTTTGCGAATTTCGAGGTGGCAGAGTAAGACGAGCAACGCGTCTGCATTAAATTTTGCGTGAACCTCAAGAAAACCTTTACAGAGACACAACAAATGATGCAGGAAGCTTACGGTGATGAGTACTTAAGCCGTACTCGCTCTTAAGAATGATTCACACGGTTTAAGAATGGCCGGGTGGAAGTTACAGATGATCCTCTTTCAGGATGCCCTTCAACGTCTACCGAAGACGCTCATGTCAGGAACGTCAACGGAAGTGTACGTGCCAGTTGGAGAATGGCCCTCCGAGAGATTTCACAAGAATGTAACATTTCAGTTGGATCGTGTCATGAAATTCTGACACAGCATCTTGGAATGCGTCGTGTTGCCGCCAAGTTCGTCCCACGGCTCATGAGTCAAGACCAGAAAGAAGAGCCTTTGGATCGCGAAAATGAGAAGGAGATGTTCCTTAAGTGAATCATAACTGGTGAGGAGACGTGGGTCTGCGGTTGTGATGTTGAGACTAAAGTTCATTCTTCACAATCGGCCGAGAAAGGTTCTCCAGGTCCAAAAAAAGCTCGCCAAGTCAGGTCAAATGACAAAGCCGTGATGATAGGTTTTTTATTTATTTTTTATTTTTTTGAAGCATTAGTTGGTCATGAATTCGTGCCACAGGAACAAACTGTTAATCGATGGTCCTATCGGGACGTTTTGCGTCGCCTGCGAGAAAATATGAGAAGGAACGATCTGAAATGTAACGGGACATTTCACGGCTCTTGTATCAAGATAACGCACCTTCACATTCATCCCTATTGGCGTGAGACTGTTGCACGAAAAACGAAATCACTGTGCTGCTCCATCTTCCGTACCCTCCAGACCTGGCCCCCTGTGGAATTTTTTATATTTCCAGAGCTGAAAACCCCCCCCTCCCCCCCCCCCCCCCCCCGTCGATAGGACGAAGATTTGCGACGATAGACGAGGTAAAAGAAAATTCGCAGACGGCGCTTCGCGCGATCCAACAAGGGGCGTACCAAGACTGCTTCCGGTAGTGGAAACGGCGTTGGGAGTGGTGTAGCAATTGTGGAGGAGAGTATTTCGAAGAAGACCATGCACAAGAAGTAAAAAATAAGAGTAGAAAAAGTTTCTGGATAAAGTTCCGGGATTTTTTCAATAGACCTCATATATAAAAGTTGTGTCCCTTTCCACCATTTTGATAAGTAACCTTTATTGGGTATGCCATTAGATGGTGCTTCTTTCTCGCAGTAATGTGCAGAAGATATAACACGAGAACACAGTTTTGCACTCTGACGGAGGTGTGTAAAAAGTTTTATGTACATTTCTGACCTTATTTTCCAGTCTTGAAGCTATTGTATCTTTTGTCGTTTGCTTCACTACCAGGTGGCTTGTAAATTCCCAAGGGGGTGAAATTAGCTAATTGTGCGAAAGTATGAAATAAAGTGTTTACTTCAAAAATGAAAACGGTCTACGCGGGAAGTGGCTTCCCTCAACAGATCACTGTTACGTTGATCATACAATGTAGTACGACATCATATCTACAGTGCGATATTACAGTTACGAATTACGATGCAAACAACGACAATGAAAATATGTGCCGGACTGAGACTGGAACCCGGATTTCTGCTTATTGCGAGCGGTCGCCTTACAATGTGGCTATCCGAGGATGACTCGCAGCCAAACCCAAACTTTGATGTATCGTCAAGCAGATGTCTACAATCTGTACTGGTACATCCATTATGCATCTTCCCGTGCACGACAGACATTTTACTAGAAGGTCGCTGCCCGGTGTCGGCGGATAAATACGGTATTGCAGTGCCTGTGTCACGAAGTAAAGTTCCGTCGGACATGTAAGCATTGTATTAATGTTTTATACTGAAACGTATCATTTCCTGCCCACGTCGATTGACTTCATCGTTGGCTATCTGGTTTCTGATACCTGAAGCACGGAGGTTCAGGCTTTTGCCCTGCCTGAAGATGATGAATCGATATTTCTGTAATCTTCCTAAATGGATTGTGACTGGGGCCTACTACGCTGCCTTTGAGATATTAATTAGGTGGTCGTGATTCAGTGATACTCTGTATGTAAAACACCAATTACTGATACAGTTGTAAATGGATTGATTTCTTTGTCCCTGCATATCAGCAACGTTGACTGGATATGCCAGCCGGAGCTGTGGGGGATAGCCGCGCGGTTTAGGCGCCTTGTCAAGGTCCGTGCGGCTCTCCCCGTCGGGCATGGGTGTGTGTGTCGTCCATAGCGTAAGTTACTTTAACTTATATTAAATGGTGTGTAAGCTTAGGACCTATGACCTCAGCAGTTTGGTCCCATAAGACCTTACCACAAATTAAGGCTGACCAACAGGCTACAGCAGGGTAACCGGCGAGCTCGCACACTGACCCACAAACAAATCGCAAACATCACCCTACACTGTGCATCTGATATATGACCTATCGGACACAAAACGATGATGAACCTAACTGTCATGTTCGAGTATAATGACTGTTCTGGAGACTAGAAATCTTCTCTGTAGGAAGCAGCATGGGTTTCGAAAAAGACGGTCGTGTGAAACCCAGCTCGCGCTATTCGCCAACGAGACCCAGAGGGCCATAGACACGGGTTCACAGGTAGATGCCGTGTTTCTTGACTTCCGCAAGGCATTCGATACAGTTCCCCACAGTCGTTTAATGAACAAAGTAAGAGCATATGGACTATCAGGCCAATTGTGTGATTGGATTGAAGAGTTCCTAGATAACAGAACGCAGGATGTCATTCTCAATGGAGAGAAGTCTTCCGAAGTAAGAGTGATTTCAGGTGTGCCGCAGGGGAGTGTCATAGGACCGTTGCTATTCACAATATACATAAATGACCTTGTCGATGACATCGGAAGTTCACTGAGGCTTTTTGCAGATGATGCAGTGGTGTATCGAGAGGTTGTAACAATGGAAAATTGTACTGAAATGCAGGAGGATCTGCAGCGAATTGACGCATGGTGCAGGGAATGGCAATTGAATCTCAATGTAGACAAGTGTAATGTGCTGCGAATACATAGAAAGATAGATCCCTTATCATTTAGCTACAAAATAGCAGGTCAGCAACTGGAAGCAGTTAATTCCATAAATTATCTGGGAGGACGCATTAGGAGTGATTTAAAATGGAATGATCATATAAAGTCGATCGTTGGTAAAGCAGATTCCAGACTGAGATTCATTGGAAGAATCCTAAGTAATTGCAATCCGAAAACAAAGGAAGTAGGTTACAGTACGCTTATTCGCCCACTGCTTGAATACTGCTCAGCAGTGTGGGATACGTACCAGACAGGGTTGATAGAAGAGATAGAGAAGATCCAACGGAGAGCAGCGCGCTTCGTTACAGGATCATTTAGTAATCGCGAAAGCTTTACGGAGATGATAGATAAACTTCAGTGGAAGACTCTGCAGGAGAGACGCTCAGTAGCTCGGTACAGGCTTCTGTTAAAGTTTCGAGAACATACCTTCACCGAAGAGTCAAGCAGTATGTTGCTCCCTCCTACGTATATCTCGCGAAGAGACCATGAGGATAAAATCAGAGAGATTAGAGCCCACGAACAATACGAGACTGGAATAGAAGGGAGAACCAATAGAGGTACTAAAGGTACCCTCCGCCACACACCGTCAGGTGGCTTGCGGAGTATGGATGTAGATGTAGATGTTACAGGTATGCTGACGCTGACCGACATATCAACACCGGCACCCAGCGGCAGCCGCCGAGTAACAACACCGCATAACGTCAAAGGTATCGACCTTTTTCCCTCTGCCCTTCAAACGGCTACCCTTCATTCGACTTTCGACCCAGTCTATCTCCAGATGAGTGCGTATTAAAGTTCAACCTTGACCAGACGTACACAAACATCGCAGTACCCACATCCTGCGACACCTCACTTTAGTGAAAACCAACCCTTATGCATAGATGGCAGTAGAGATTTTGAGTCGGCCGTCGTGCCGGTGTGGGCGTGGAGGGGCTCCACCTCTATTTATTGGATTGATTTCTGTTACTATTGGTTTTACCCTTTTCATATTTAGAGATGAGGTTGTGCTAGATCTGTACACTGGTAGAACATACATAGCGGACAATGAAACACAACAAGATTGACAATGAAGTCTGGTAGTAAGAAAATACTTTTCCCGCCGCCAGTAACACAGAGCATGGGCTACCAGGGGGCAAGCAAAAGAAAATACACCGTTCACCCATCAAGTTACGACATTTTTATTCCTGGCGTAAAAGCGGCGTTAGCGCGGCAGCCTCGGTGGCAGCTTGAACTAACAACTGTAACAACAGATGTGCATTCGACCACTCAGTTGCGAACAGGCGGTGTCAACTAGTGGACTTGCGATCATAGCGTATCGACGTTATTGTGCCACAAATCACAACGGAGCAATATCTGTAAATGAAGTGTTCAAGACGTTCTCTGGAATGTCTGAAGAAGATAAAAATGTGTGCAGAGATTAGCCCGTACACCTTCACTAGCACACGAAAACAACAATGCTTGGTCGGCTGCCTACTACGACCTGATTGAAATGGAAATCTCGCAAAATTATTTTCTGAAAAAAAAAAAAAAAACGTCAGGGTTGAGGAGACTTGGTGTCATCCATCAGCGTACCACAGAACGACAAAGTGCAGAAACCCGAATGAAGACTTTGACGCCGTAACTGACATTCAACACACCAAAGAAAAACTTCCGACAGTTTTACATGTTTCTGTGCCTCGTTCTGTGTATTGGATTCAAGGGGGGGGGGGGGGGGAGGGCGGGGGGGGGAGGGGCGAAGGAGACCATGTAGAAGCATTAATACCACCTTTTTAACTCTTACCTCAATCCAGCCTTGATACTTTTTGGACTAGCGGGTATGAGGAGTGAAATCTGTTCGTCTATTCGTACGTGTCTATACAGGGTGGTCATAAACAGGCTGAAAAACTGTGAGGGTGTTGAGGATAGACTATGCTGAGGAATAATGGTTGCACCGTTTCCGAGGTAATTAGCGTCGAAGTTACCCACGCAAATTCAAGCGGGCCGCTAGATAAAATTAGTGTCAGTTGTCCGCATAGCGTAGATGAGTGCAAGAGACTGCTCAGCCTTTGGCTCGGGTTCGATCTTTACAACCGTTCCGTGTCCAATCTCTGTACCGCTCTCTAGTTCGGTTGTAGGAAACCAAAAGAAGAACACGTTAAGCGACTCAGTTCCTGGCAGTCTGCTTGAATTTGCGAGTGCAAAGGCCTGCTTGGATAACTTTAATGCTAATTAACTCGGAAACGGCGCAACACATCGAATTTTTTTCTTAACAGTTACACTACTGGCCATTAAAATTGCTACACCATGAAGAAATGCAGATGATAAACGGATATTCATTGGACAAATATATTATACTAGAACTGACATGTGATTACATTTTCACGCAATTTGGGTGCATAGATCCTGAGAAATCAGTACCCAGAACAACCACCTCTGGCCGTAATAACGGCCTTGATACGCCTGGGCATTGATTCAAACAGAGCTTGGAGGCGTATACAGGTACAGCTGCCCATGCAGCCTCAACACGATACCACAGTTCATCAAGAGTAGTGACTGGCGTATTGTGACGAGCCAGTTGCTCGGCCACCATTGATCAGACGTTTTCAATTGGTGACAGATGTCGAGAATGTGCTGTCCAGGGCAGCAGTCGAACATTTTATGTTCAAATGGTTCAAATGGCTCTGAGCACTATGGGACTTCACATCTGTGGTCATCAGTCCCCCAGAACTACTTAAACCGAAGTAACCTAAGGACACCACACACATCCATGCCCTAGGCAGGATTCGAACCTGCGACCGTAGCGGTCACGCGGTTCCAAACTGAAGCGCCTAGAACCGCACGGCCACCCCCGGCCGACAACATTTTCTGTATCCAGAAAGGCCCGTACAGGCCCTGCAATATGCGTTCGTGCATTATCCTGCTGAAATGTAGTGTTTGGCTGGGATCGAATGAAGGGTAGATCCACGGGTCGTAACACATCTGAAATGTAACGTCCACTGTTCAAAGTGCCGTCAATGCGAACAAGAGGTGACCGACACGTGGAACCAATGGCACCCCATACCCTCACGCCGGGTGCGCCACTATGGCCATGACGAATACACGCTTCCAATGTGCATTCACCGCGATGTCACCAAATACGGATGCGACCATCACGATGCTGTAAACAGAACCTGGATTCATCCGAAAAAATGAAGTTTTGTCATTCGTGCAGCCAGGTTCGTCGTTGAGTACACCATCGCAGGCGCTCCTGTCTGTGATGCAGCGTCAAGGGTAACCGCAGCCACGGTCTCCGAGCCGATAGTCCATGCTGCTGCAAACGTCGTCAAACTGTTGGTGCAGATGGTTGTTGTCTTGCAAACGTCCCTATCTGTTGACTCAGGGATCGAGATGTGGCTGCACGATGCGTTACAGCCATGCGGATAAGATGCCTGTCATCTCGACTGCTAGTGATACGATGCAGTTGGGATCCAGCACGGTGTTCCGTATTGCCCTCCTGAACCCACCGATTCCATATTCCGCTAAGTCATTGGATCTCGACCAACGCGAGCAGCAATGTCGCGATACGATAAACCGCAGTCGCGATAGGTTACAATCCCACCTTTATCAAAGTCGGAAACGTGATGGACGCATTTCTCCTCCTTACACGAGGCATCGCAACAACGTTTCACCAGGCAACGCCGGTCAACTGCTGTTTGTGTATGAGAAATCGGTTGGAAACTTTCCTCGTGTCAGCACGTTGTAGGTGTCGTCACCGGCGCCAACCTTGTGTGAATGCTCTGAAAAACTAATCATTTGCATATCAGAGCATCTTCTTCCTGTCGGTTAAATTTCGCGTCTGTAGCATGTCATCTTCGTGGTTTAGCAATTTTAATGGCCAGTAGTGTACTTCTAAGCACAGCGTACCCTGCAAAACCCTTACAAGCTTTTCAGACTTTTTCTGATGACCCTGTTTACGCGAAAGTAATATCTGCTCATGACCCTTGTACGGTTACATTCATTAGAACAATATCATTAATAAATTAGTAACAGCGGCAGCAGTGCAGTACCTGCGTCTGGCTCTGGCCGGAGAGCGCGCCGGTCTGCGCGGAGGCGCTGCCGCCGCCCAGGAAGGGCGAGCGCTGTCCGCCGCCGTTGCCGCCGCCGGCCTGGGCGCCGCGCGGCGAGAAGCCGACCTGCGCCTGCGAGCTGGTGGAGCCGGCGCCGCGCGCCTGCGCGTCGGCCAGCCCGCCCGCCTGCCCCGCCTGCACCTGCGACGACGTGCCGTGGCCCCAGCCGCCGCTCTGCGCCTGCGCCGCCGTCGCGCCCGACGACGACCCCACCTGCACCTGCGACACCTCTCCCACGTCCAGCACTGCTTTGTCCAAAAGCCTAATCGCAGCAACAAATCTGATTTAAAGTATTCGGACTCCAATTAGTGGACATTAATATAGGGTGTGTTCACCTTTCGCCTTTATGACGGTTTGAACTCCAAGCCGACATTTTCAATTAGGTGTCTGGTATGTCTGAGGAGAAGTGGCAGCCCATCCCCCCTCAAGAGGCGAACCCAAAGAAGGTAGTGATGTTGGATGCTGGAATCTGGAGTGAACATCCTAACTGATCCCATAGGGGTTCCTCTGGGTTCAGGCCGAGACTCTTGACAGACCAGTTCATTTCAGGAATCTTTTTCTCCGCAAATCATTGCCTCACCGATGCTGCAATACGACAGAGAGCACTGTCCTAGCTGTTCGTCTACTGTAGGCTACATAGTTCACAATGCTGTAAAATGTGTTCATATCCTTCCACAATTACTGTTATCTTAAGCGTAGCATAGGAACCGTACTCTATCCACGAAACACATACCTACACCATAAGACCACCTCTTCCGTAGTTCACTATCGGCCCTGCACCTGACGGCATACAACGTTCTCCAGGCATTTGTCACCGAGCGAGGTGGCACAGTGGTTAGTACACTGGACTCGCATTCGGGAGGACGACAGTTCAATCCCGCGTCCGGCAATCCTGCTTTAGGTTTTCCGTGATATCCCTAAATCGCTCCAGGCAAATGCGAGGATGGTTCCTTTGAAAGGGCACGGCCGACTTCCTTCCCCGTCCTTCCCTAATCCGATGAGACCGATGACCTCGCAGTTTGGTCTCTTCCCCCAAAACAACCCAACCCAACCCAACCCAGGCATTTGTCTCACTCACACCCTTCCTTCGGACTGCCATAGGATGTATAGCTTGATTAATCACTCTAGGTCACTCGTTTTCGTCATCCACAGTCCAGAGGCGTCGCTCTATGTAGTATCTCAAACGTCGCTTAGCACTGACTGTAGAGATGAGCTGCTCGACCATTGTACCTTTGCACTACCTAGCCACAGTCGTTGTGTTAGTTGGACCGCTGGCAGCACTTTGAATTCGCAACTGATTAATTCCGCTGTTTTTAAACCACCTTCCACACTGTTCGAAGGTACGAGAGGTCTGTCTGGTCTCGGTTTAGCTGTAGCTATTTGTTCACAATTCCAGTTCACATTCACATCGCCAACGTTGGACTTGAGTGGGTTAAGCAGGGTTGAAATTTTCCTGTTGGATTTGTTACTCAGGTCACATCCAACTACTAGTCCACGGTCGGAGTCACTGATGTCTCCTGACAGACCCATTCTGCTGTCACTGCCTCTCTATTGTGTGTATTGAACTGGGGACCTAGAAACGACTGAGAGGCTTCGTCCAGCCATAGCCCTCAGTGGTTCACAACCCCATAACAGGCCACAGCAGTCCACCCACCTCACTGCCGCCCCACACTGAACCCAGGGTTATTGTGCATTTCGGCCCCCAGTGGACCCCCACCCCTCATTCCCCACCCCCGGGGAACGCGTTTCATTCCAGACGAGTGTAACCGAAAATGTTTGCGTGGTAGAGAAATTATGGTATACACATACGTGGAGACAGTGATTGCGCAGCGATCGCCGACATAGTGTAACTGAGGCAGAATAAGGGGAACCAGCCCGCATTCGCCGAGGCAGATGGAAAAACGCCTTAAAAACCATTCACAGGCTGGCCAGCACACCGGACCTCGACACTAATCCGCCGGGCGCATTCGTGCCGGGGACCGGCATGCCTTCCCGCTCGGCAAGCAACGCGTTGGACCGCGTGGATAGCCGGGTGGGCTGCCTCTCTATTGACAACACAGTACTCTGTCTCTCCTTTTATACTGGCAGGCCCGCCTCTCATGACATCTAGTGGTCAATTCCGCATGACAGAGGGGATCCGGATTTTTTTTTTTTTTTTTTAATCAAGTGGTGCACATTTAAGGTCAGGCTACAAGAGTACTGCCTGTAGCAGTCAGATTCGATAAACTGTATTAATGTTTTATTCTGAAATGTATCTTTTTCTGCCCACGTCGATTGATTATATCCTTGGCTATCGTGTGCGCCATAGATAGTTTCTAATACCTGTGGTATGGAGGCTTTCCTCCTGTGGAGATGGTGGATCGGCCTTCTTGTAATCCTCCCAAATGGATTGTGGCCGGCGCCTACTACGCTGGATTCAGACTGGGCGATGTTCTCTTGATAGTAAGCATTTTCGAGCTGCCGTTGGAAATAAATTTTGAAATAGTGTGGTAGAAGGCAGCTCTTTGCGGTAGAGTAGCAAATGGCCAACGGAAATACCTGAACTCTGTTTTGCAGCTGACAGTGTGAAGGGCAAAATGTTAAAACAAATAAGTCGGCCGACTGTTCTTGCGCGGTGTAAGAGGGAACCCTTGTGGCCTTCAGGCGAAGGTGGTGTTTCGAAGTGTATTTCTGCAGTCAGCGATATTTAGTGATCAATGAAGTTGTTTTTAAAATATAGAAAACCTGCAAGAATCCGAAATGCGTTCCATAAGCAGGCGTGGAACTCTGACTGGGGCACTTCCAGTATTTTGAGTGAGTTGTGTGGTTTAGTTCAAATGGTTCAAATGGATCTGAGCACTATAGGACTTAACTGCTGAGGTCATCAGTCCCCTAGAACTTAGAACACATCCATGCCTGAGGCAGGATTCGAACCTGCGACCGTAGCGGTCGCGCGGCTCCGGACTGCAGCGCCTAGAACCGCTCGGCCACTCCGGCCGGCGTGTGGTTTAGTGAATGAGTATACGCTCAATAGAAAAAATTCAGATCCGATCGCAGAGCCAGCAGCTAGTTTAATGTGATGTTGGATAAAAGTTATGGACTCAGGGAGATTCAGTTGAGGCCAGTAAGTTTCTTTGTTTCTGTGGAAACTTCAAATGCGGTCGCTTTTGAGCAGTTGACTTTGAACTGTATTCCTGTTTTATTGTCGTACAGGTAACCAGCAAAAGTCGCTAACAACCAGCTGAAGGCACTGTATGAAATGCTGTTGTGGCGTGCAAATAAGAAGGTTAGTATGTTATGTTCTGAGGAGAGAGGGGTGGAGAGACTTTGTGGCATCTCCAGAGTGTTCTCTGTTTTTGTCCTGTGCCACACTTTCCAGGCTTACCTGCCACACTGTTTCTGCTTCTGACTCTCCCAAGACAGATTTACACTGAAGAGCCAAAGAAAGTGGTACAGCTGCATAATATCGTGTAGGGCCACCGCGAGCACGTAGGAGTGCCGCAACACGTCGTGGTATGGTCTCGACTAATGTCTGAAGTAGTGTTGGAGGGAACTGACACCATGATTCCTACAGAGCTGTCCATAAATCCGTAACAGCACGAGGGGTGAAGATCTCGTCTGAACAGCACGTTACAAGGCAGCCCAGATATGCTCAATAATGTTCATGTCTGGGGAGTCTGGTAGCCAGCGGAAGTGATGAAAATCAGAAGAGTATTTCTGGAGCCACTCTGTAGCAATTCTGGACGTGTGGGGTGTCACATTATCCTGATGGAATTGCGTAAGTCCGTCGGAATGCACAATGGTCATGAATGGATGCAGATGATCAGACAGGATGTTTACGTACGTGTCACCTGCCAGAGTCGTATCAAGAGGTATCAGGGGTCCCATATTACTCCAACTGCACACGCTCCACACTAGTACAGAGTCTTCACCAGCTTAAACAGTCCCCTGCCGACATGTAGGGTCCATGGATACATGAGGTCATCTCCATACTCCTACATGTCCATCAGCTCGATACAATTTAAAACGAGACTCGTCCGTCCAGGCAACATGTTTCCAGTTATCAACAGTTCAATGTGCCCAGGCGAGGCGTAAAGCTTTGTGTCGTGCAGTCATCAAGGGTACATGAGTGGGCCTTCGGCTCCGAAAGCCCATATCGATTATGTTTCCTTGAATGGTTCGCACTGTGACACTTGTTGGTGATCCAAAAATTAAATCTTCCGCAATTTGCGAAGGGTTGCACTTCTGTCACGTTGAACGATTCTCTTCAGTCGTCTGTGGTCCTGTTCTTGCAGGATCTTTTTCCAGCCGCAGCAATGTCTGAGATTTGATGTTTTACCGGATTTCTGATATTCACGGTACACTCGTGAAATTGTCGTACAGTAAAATTCCCACTTCATCGCTGCCTCGGAGATGCTGCGTCCCATCGCTTGTGCGCCGACTGCAACACCACGTACAAACTCACTTAAATCGTGATAACCTGCCATTGTAGCAGCAGTAACCGATCTAACATCTGCGTCAGACACTTGTTGTCTTATATAGGGGCTGCCGACCGCAGCGCCGTATTCTACCTGCTTACATATCTCTGTATTTGAATACGCATGTCTATACCAGTTTCTATGGCACTTCAGTGAATATACAACCGTTATCACTTAACATAATACGTGTCACGTTTATGTTTTATGCCCCCCCCCCCCACACACACTCAATAATGAACACCACAGCTTTTAAATACCCTCGCAATGGCTACCTAGCTTGAAAGTCAACGCTAAAAGTGGTGTGCGCCCTCTGCAGAGCACCGTAGTCAGACGCAGCAAAATGACGCTGTTGGTTAGAGCGTCACACAGTACACTGCCCCTTGCCTCTGCATATCACCCTCTCATCCTCCTCGTTACACGCACACCACCAGAGCGGCACTTATTTTCCAGTCCAATGGTGAGATCTCAGAATATTTTTGAAAGTAGGTACAGCGCTACAGGGACTTTATTAGTAGCATGTGAGGAGTGAAAATTTAACCTTGTCCCGTGGATGAAAACGAGCCTGGCGAGCCTTCTTTATATCGATTCAATGGTGTAGCAGTGTAGAGAATTAGTCCGGCTCTATCAGTACACGTATCCGAGTAAATCTGCCGATCTGATGTATTCGCGCGCTTCATTCAGAGCGTGTTTATGTCGTACGTGGTCGCGACTGGCACGCAGCGCAGCACGATGCTTGATGTACAGAAGAAGGGAACGTTTCAGCACAAATGTAATGTTCAGCTCTGTATTGCCTACTACATTTTCCAAAATTTGCGTAAGATGTTATAAGACGAAACTCATCATTATCATCATCATCATCATCATCATCTACATTGATGGATTAGGTTCGAGGAACCATTCCGGCCTTAGCTTCTTAGCTCCGTCGATTTGTGGGCCGACCTACGTCCGTGACGCCTTTGGGTATATATGACAAAACTTTTTAGAATATCTGCTTGTTGCATTCCGTTTACATGTTCCTTCCATGTCTTTCATATGTATGAATTTTTTCTGTTATTGCAAATATTGTAAGCTCATTTGTAATATCTTCTTTCTCGATCTATCAATTGATCTGAGAAATTTCATTTCTGACACTACTATTCGATTTATGTCTTCCTTGTTTGCTATTCATTCTGAAATTGTGATTTTGAGCAATTTGGTTTACTTTAAACATGTTTCTTTGTAATTGTTCTTCAGAAATGGCTATTACAGCATAAGTTAGTGTGTTTATACAGGGTGATTTCATGATGATGTTACAAACTATGAGGTATGATGGAGAAGAATTAAAGTATCAATTTGAGGTAAGGGACTCTATTCGGAAACGACCGAGTTGAAAGTCATAAACGAAAATCTACTCAAATTACACCTCAGCCTCGCGCAGTGCTCGAACAGAGGGCCCCAACTTCGGAGCCCTGATAACGACGTACAGGATTCCCGCTGAATACTTCCCAATACCATCAGATAATTTCCCCTGTTAATGGACTAGTAACGGTGCACGTAACTTGATGTCAGAGGGCTCGAAAATCCTACGACTTCGGTACAGTAACACTGAATTCCATTTACCTGCACAAATTTCAAAAGCTGCAATCCTTTACAACAGTTGTTCAAAATGGCGACCCCAAGTGCCAATGCAGACGTGGAATTGTCACACAGTGTTCTGTCGTACCCGTTTTAACATCGCCAGTGTCGTTTGACAACGAGAGTTTTTGCCAGGAGATCCTTCTTCAATCTAATCAGGTGTTTCGTATACAAGAGTTGTCACATGGCCCCGCAAGAAGTGGGGTGAGTTCAGGTGAACGTACGGGTCACGAAACTGGGCCTCCTGTGCCTATACACTCTTCAGGGAACGTCTGGTCCAGATTTTTGACGACCCTCAATCTAAAGCGAGGTGGGGCTTCATAATGTTGGAACCACATTCTTGACAAAAAACAAGTGGGATATGTTCCAGGAAACCTACAGTATTAGTAACGACAGCATTGGTATATGTATTCCACTGTCAAAATTGTCGCAACAATTTTCGCTTATAATTTTTACTCGGTCGTTTCCAGACCAGGGCCTTACCTCAAATTGATACATTTTCCCTTTTCCATCGTCCCTGGAAGTTTGTAACACCGTTGAGGAATCACGCTGTATCGTAGCCCCTATTTAGTTTTATTCCTTTATTATTGTTGTTTCGTCGTTCCACTACCTCATTTATATATGAACTGAATAGAATTGTGGAAAGACTGGAAGCTTGTCTCACTCCTTGGTTAGTTATATTGACATTCTTACTTGTTTTGTTTCCTTTTTAGGGTTTCTTACCTCAGTCGCTAAAAACGGAACCCTTATTGGATCACTTCGATGTCCGTCTGCCCGACTGTCTGTTCACCTGTTAAAAACGCTTTTTTCTCATGAACGGGTAGACGCTTCACGGTGAAATTTATGACGCTTATTAAGGTACACGGTCCCTAGGCACTATAATAAATGTACGCTTCTAAGTCAACTCAGTTTGCAGATACATCTATTTATATCACATATTTTGACACTTGCAAACTCACTCATCAAAACATACAGGGTACTTACTTTTGATCTGGAATCACAAAATTTGGCAAGAAACGAGGTTTCACAGTACAACTAAAGGAAAAAATCAGAAAGTTTTTAGAATACAAGAAATTTTTTTTCTCATTTGTTATCTGACAGTCCGTCCGTTTGTTAAGACCCCTTTTTCTCGGGAAAGTGTAGACATAACAAATTTAAATTTATGTCACATACTAAGTTGTAAGGTCTCTTGGCATTGTAATAAATGTAAGCTTCTAAGTCTGTGCAATTAAAAATCCGACGAATTATATCACACATTTTGATACATCAAAAAATGTAGGGTACTTCCCGGTGACCTAGAGTCACGAAATTTGGCAACAAGCAAAGCTCCACAGTACAAGCAAAGGAAAAAATCCGAAAGTTATCAATTTTTTATTATGTCAAATAAAAATATTTCTTTTGTTATTTATTATTTGACCTCAGATTTCAAATTGAAATATTCTCGAAAGTCTTGAAATTCCTGGAAGTGATGTCTCGCCAGTATCAAAGACGATGACAGGCAAAAATTGTCGATATTCTCGATTCCTGGAATGGATGAACTCTTTCTATATTGCCCCCTGCGTGCAAGTACTAGTTCCACCTCGCCAATTTTTTGTTGCAAATTTAATTTCATTATTTGTCTCATATTAAGTATCACTTTGGCGTTGGTAGGGAGGCTTGCTTGCCTCAGCGATAGAGGTAACCGTACCGTAGGTGCAACCACAACGGAGGGGTATCTGTTGAGAGGCCAGACAAACGTATGGTTCCTGAAGAGGGGCAGCAGCCTTTTCAGTAGTTGCAGGGGCAACAGTCTGGATGATTGACTGATCTGGCCTTGTATCATTAACAAAAACAACATTGATGTGCTGGTACGGCGAACGGCTGAAAGCAAGGGGAAACTACAGCCGCAATTTTTCCCGAGGGCATACAGCTTTACTGTATGGTTAAATGATGATGGCGTTCTCTTGGGTAAAATATCCTGGAGGTAAAATAGTCTCCCATTCGGATCTGCTGGGGGGGGGGGGGGGGGCGGGGGGGGGGGGGGGGAGCTACTCAATATACGTCGTTATCAGGAGAAAGAAAACTGGCGCTCTACAGATCGGAGCATGGTATGTCAGATCCATTAATCGGGCAGGTAGGTTAGAAAATTTAAAAAGAGAAACAGATAGGTTAAAGTTGCATATAATGGGAATTAGTGAAGTTCGGTGCAGGAGGAGCAAGACTTCTGGTCATTTGAGTACAGGTTTATAAATACAAAATCAAATAGCGGTAATGCAGGAGTAGGTTTAATAATGAATAAATAGATAGGAGTGCGGATAAGCTACTTACAAGTTTATATGCCAGCTAGCTCCGCAAATGACGAAGAGATTGAAGAAATGTATGATGACATAAAGGAAATTATTCAGATAGTGAAGGGAGACGAAAATTTAATAGTCATAGGGGACTGGAATTCGATAGAAGGAAAAGGAAGAGAAGAAAATAGAAGTTTGCACAGAGCATAACTTAATCATAGCTAACACTTGGTATAAGAATCGCGAAAGAAGGTTGCATACGTGGAAGAGGCCGGGAGACACTAAAAGGTTTCACATAGATATGTAATGGTACGACAAAGATTTATAAACCAGATTTAAAATTAATAGACATTTACAGGGGCTGATGTGTACTCTGATCACAATTGGGTATGAAATGTAGATTAAAACTGAAGAAACTGCAGAAAGGTGGGAATTAAGGAGATGGGACCTAGATAAACTGAAAGAACCAGAGGTTGTTGAGAGTTTCAGAGAGAGTATTAGGGAACGATTGAGAAGAATGGGGGAGTGAAACACAGTAGAAGAAGAATGGGTAGCTTTTGAGAGATGAAATAGTGAAGGCAGCAGCGGATTAAGTAGGTAAAAAGGCGAGGGCTAGTAGAAACCCCTGGGTAACAGAAGAGATATTGAATTTAATTGATGAAAGGAGAAAATATAAAAATGCAATAAATGAAGCAGGAAAAGGAATAAAAATGTCTCAAAAATGAAATCGACAGGAAGCGCAAAATGGCTAAGCATATAGGGCTAGAGGAAAAACGTAAGGATGTAGAGACATACACTCCTGGAAATTGAAATAAGAACACCGTGAATTCATTGTCCCAGGAAGGGGAAACTTTATTGACACATTCCTGGGGTCAGATACATCACATGATCACACTGACAGAACCACAGGCACATAGACACAGGCAACAGAGCATGCACAATGTCGGCACTAGTACAGTGTATATCCACCTTTCGCAGCAATGCAGGCTGCTATTCTCCCATGGAGACGATCGTAGAGATGCTGGATGTAGTCCTGTGGAACGGCTTGCCATGCCATTTCCACCTGGCGCCTCAGTTGGACCAGCGTTCGTGCTGGACGTGCAGACCGCGTGAGACGACGCTTCATCCAGTCCCAAACATGCTCAATGGGGGACAGATCCAGAGATCTTGCTGGCCAGGGTAGTTGACTTACACCTTCTAGAGCACGTTGGGTGGCACGGGATACATGCGGACGTGCACTGTCCTGTTGGAACAGCAAGTTCCCTTGCCGGTCTAGGAATGGTAGAACGATGGGTTCGATGACGGTTTGGATGTACCGTGCACTATTCAGTGTCCCCTCGACGATCACCAGTGGTGTACGGCCAGTGTAGGAGATCACTCCCCACACCATGATGCCGGGTGTTGGCCCTGTGTGCCTCGGTCGTATGCAGTCCTGATTGTGGCGCTCACCTGCACGGCGCCAAACACGCATACGACCATCATTGACACCAAGGCAGAAGCGACTCTCATCGCTGAAGACGACACGTCTCCATTCGTCCCTCCATTCACGCCTGTCGCGACACCACTGGAGGCGGGCTGCACGATGTTGGGGCGTGAGCGGAAGACGGCCTAACGGTGTGCGGGACCGTAGCCCAGCTTCATGGAGACGGTTGCGAATGGTCCTCGCCGATACCCCAGGAGCAACAGTGTCCATAATTTGCTGGGAAGTGGCGGTGCGGTCCCCTACGGCACTGCGTAGGATCCTACGGTCTTGGCGTGCATCCGTGCGTCGCTGCGGTCCGGTCCCAGGTCGACAGGCACGTGCACCTTCCGCCGACCACTGGCGACAACATCGATGTACTGTGGAGACCTCACGCCCCACGTGTTGAGCAATTCGGCGGTACGTCCACCCGGCCTCCCGCATGCCCACTATACGCCCTCGCTCAAAGTCCGTCAACTGCACATACGGTTCACGTCTACGCTGTCGCGGCATGCTACCAGTGTTAAAGACTGCGATGGAGCTCCGTATGCTACGGTAAACTGGCTGACACTGACGGCGGCGGTGCACAAATGCTGCGCAGCTAGCGCCATTCGACGACCAACACCGCGGTTCCTGGTGTGTCCGCTGTGCCGTGCGTGTGATCATTGCTTGTACAGCCCTCTCGCAGTGTCCGGAGCAAGTATGGTGGGTCTGACACACCGGTGTCAATGTGTTCTTTTTTCCATTTCCAGGAGTGTATATCACTAGGGGTAAGATAGATACTGCCTACAGGAAAATTAAAGAGACCTTTGGAGAAAAGAGAACCATTTGTATGAATATCAAGAACTTACATGAAAACCCAGTTCTAAGCAAAGAAGAGAAAGCAGAAAGGCGGAAGGAGTATGTAGAGGGTCTGTGGAAGACCGATGTACTCGAGGGCAATATTATGGAAATTGAAGAAGATGAAGATGAAATGGGATATATGATACTGTGTGAAGAGTTTGACAGAGAACTGAAAGACCTAAGTCGAAACAATGCCCCAGGAGTAGAAAAAATTCCATTAGAACTACTGATAGCCTTGGGAGAGCCAGCCCTGACATAACTCTACCATCTGGTGAGCAAGATATACGAGACAGGCGAAATACCCTCAGACTTCAAGAAGGATGTAATAATTCCAATCCCAAAGAAAGCAGGTATTGACAGATGTGAAATTTACGGAAGTATCAGTTTAATAAGTCACGGTTGCAAAATACTGACATGAATTCTTTATAAACGAATGGAAAAGCTAGTAGAAGCCAACCTTGGGGAAAATATGTTTGGATTCCGTAGAAATATTGGAGCACGTGAGGCAATACTGATCCTATGACTTATGTTTGAAGATAGATTAAGAAAACGCAAACCTACGTTTCTATCGTTTGTAGACTTAGAGAAAGATATTGACAATGTTGACTGGAATACTCTCTTTCAAATTCTGAAGGTGGCAGGGGTAAAATACAGGGAGCGAAAGGCAATTGACAATTTGTACAGAAACCAGATGGCAGTTATAAGAGTCGAGGGGCATGAAAGGGAAGCAGTGGTTGGGAAGGGAGCGAAACAGGGTTTTAGTCTATATCCGATGTTATTCAATCTATATATTGAGCAAGTAGTAAAGGAAACAAAAGAAAAATGTGGAATAGGAATGAAAATACATGGAGAAGAAATAAAAACTTTAAGGTTCGCCGATGACACTGTAATTCTGTCAGAGACAGCAAAGGACCTGGAAGAGCAGTTGAACGGAATGGACAGAGTCTTCAAAGTATGATATACGCTACTGGCCATTAAAATTGCTACACCATGAAGAAATGCAGATGATTAACAGGTATTCATTGAACAAATGTATTATACTAGAACTGACATGTGATTACATTTTCACGCAAATTGGATCCATAGATCCTGAGAAATCAGTACCCAGAACAACCACCTCTGGCCGTAATAACGGCCTTGATACGCCTGGGCATTGACTCAAACAGAGCTTGGATGGCGTGTACAGGTACAGCTGTCCATGCAGCTTCCACACGATATCACAGATCATCAAGAGTAGTGACTGGCGTATTGTGACGAGCCAGTTGCTCGGCCACCATTGGCCAGACGTTTTGCATTGGTGAGAGATCTGGAGAATATGCTGGCCAGGGCAGCATTCGAACATTTTCTGTATCCATAAAGGCCCGTACAGGACCTGCAGCACGCAGTCGTGCATTATCCTGCTGAAATGTAGGGTTTCGCAGGGATCTAATGAAGGGTAGAGCCACGGGTCGTAACACATCTGAAATGTAATGTCCACTGTTCAAAGTTCCATCAATGCGAACAAGAGGTGACCGAGACGTGTAGCCAATGGCACCCCATACCATCACGCCAGGTGATACGCCCGTATGGCGATAAGGAATAGACGCTTCCAATGTGCATTCACCGCGATGTCGCCAAACACTGATGCGACCATCATGATGCTGTAAATAGAACCTGGAGTCATCCGAAAAAATGACGTTTTGCCATTCGTGCACCCAGGTTCGTCGTTGAGTACACGATCGCAGGCGCTCCTGTCTGTGATGCAGCGTCAAGGGCAACCGCAGCCATGGTCTCCGAGCTGATAGTCCATGCTGCTGCAAACGTCGTCGAACTGTTCGTGCAGATGGTTGTTGTCTCGCAAACGTCCCCATCTGTTGACTCAGGGACCGAGACGTGGTTGAACGACCCGTTACAGCCATGCGGAGTAAATGCTTGTCATCTCGACTGGTAATGATACGAAGCCGTTGGGATCTAGCACGGCGTTCCGTATTACCCTCCTGAACCCACCGATTCCATATTCTGCTAACAGTCATTGGATCTCGACCAAGGCGAGCAGCAATGTCGCGACACGATAAACCGCAATCGCGATAGGCTACAATCCGACCTTTATCAGAGTCGGAAACGTGATGGTACGTATTTCTCCTCCTTACACGAGGCATCACAACAACGTTTCACCAGGCAACGCCGGTCAACTGCTGTTTGTGTATGAGAAATCAGTTGGAAACTTTCGTCATGTCAGTACGTTGTAGGTGTCGCCACCGATGTCAACCTTGTGTGAATGCTCTGAAAAGCTAATCATTTGCATATCACAGCATCTTCTTCCTGTCGGTTAAATTTCGCGTCTGTAGCACGTCATCTTCGAGGTGTAGCAATTTTAATGGCAGGAGTGTAAAATGAACATCAACAAAAGCAGAACGAGGATAATGGAACGTAGTGTAATTAAATCAGATGATGCTGAGGGAAGTAGATTTGGAAATGAGACACTTAGAGTAGTATATGAGTATTCTTATTTATGGAGTAAAATAACTGATGATGGTCGAAGTAGAGAGGATATAAAATGTAGACTGGCAATGGCAAGAAAAGCGTTTCTGAAGAAGATAAATTTGTTAACATCGGGTACTGATATGAGTGTCAGGAATTTTTTTCTAAAAGTATTTGTATGGAGTGTATCCATGTGTGGGTGTGAAACATGGACGATAAATAGTTTAGACAAGAAGGGAACAGAAGCTTTCGAAATGTGGTGCTACAGAAGAATGCTGAAAATTAGATTGATAGATCGTGTGACTAATGAGGAGTACTGAATAGAATTTGAGAGAAGAGGATTTCGTGGCACAATGTGACTAGAAGATGAGATCGGGTGGTAGGACATGTTCTGAGGCATCGAGGGACCACCAAGTCAGTATTGGAGGGCAGTGTGGAGGGTAAAAATCGCAGAGGGAGACCAACAGATGAATACACTAAGCAGATTCAAAAGGATGTAGGGTGCAGTAGTTACTTGGAGATGGAGAAGCTTGCACAGGATAGAATAGCACGGAGAGCTGAATTTCTTGTATTGTTGAGCAGAGTTCTTGCCTTGTTTAAACTGTTAAACGCCTTGACAAAGTCAATCATGGCCACGTGTGTCTTATTATTAAATTCTCTTTTCAGTTCTGCAAAGTGAATATATTGTCCACTGTTGTACGTCCACATCTAAATACACTCTGATCGCCAGTTAAAATTGTTTCACCTATCGGCCATAAACTTAGAGTTAAGTCATTAGCACTCACCAATCTAAAACGATAACTTAGCGAGAGCAGTGTGGGGTACCTGCGCCTGCGCCTGCCCGCGGCCCGCGCGGCCCTGCGCCGTGGAGCGCGCGCCCTGGCCGGCCGCCTCCACCTGCCCCTGGGCGCCGGTGCCGCGGCCGCGGTCTCCCGTCTGCGCCTGCGCCTGGAAGCTGCCCCCGGCGCGGGCCGCGCCGCTCACCTGCGCCTGCGCCTGCGCCGCGCCGCCCGCCAGCGCCCCCTGTGCTGACGCCGCCGCGCGCGTCTCGTTCTCCTTGCGGTCCACCGTCGTCTGGGCCTGAGCGTCGCCTCCCGCCTCTCCCGGGTAGCCGGGGACGCGCGCCAGCTCTCCCGGTACGACTCCCGGGGGATACCCGGGCGCGCCGGGGACACCCGGAACTTCACCCGGCCTCACTCCCGGAGGGTACGCTCCCGGAGGGTAACCGGGTACGGCGACGCCGGGGGGATAGCCCGGAACGGCGGGAATACCCGGGTACACTCCGGGCGGGTAACCAGGTGCGCCCGGAGACACTCCAGGTGGGTAGCCGGGCGCCCCCGGAGGCACTCCGGGGGGGTATCCGGGGACACCCGGTACTCCGGGCGGGTATCCGGGAACGCCTGGAACGCCGGGAACGTAAGAAGGGATACCGGGTACTCCGGGAGGGTAACCGGGGACACCCGGTACGCCGGGTACGAGTCCCGGTGCGACGCCGGGAGGGTACCCCGGCACGCCGGGTCCGGTCGGTACTTCTCCGGGTCGCGGAGCTGCGGGGTATCCCGGGACGCCCGGTCGGACACCCGGCGGGTAACCGGGTACTCCCGGTACTTCACCGGGAGGATAAGGTGGGACGCCGGGTCGCTCGGCGGGAGGTGGCCGGATACCGGGTGGGTATCCCGGAGGGACACCGGGTACTCTTCCGGGAATGCCGGGAATTCCAGGTCGAATTCCGGGAGGGTAACCGAAATCTCCCGGTCCGACGGGAATGGGTTCTCCCGGACGGTAGCCCGGTAGCTGACCTGGGATTCCGGGCACTCCCGGATAGACGCCTGGTGGTACTCCGGGTGCTACACCCGGAACCCCTGGCACAATTTCTCCCGGATACATCCCTGGGCGGCCTTCGGGTACCCCTGGTGGTGACGGAACTGCTCCCGGCCTCAATCCCGGAACACCCGGAATCCTCTCTCCGGGAACAGTGCCTGGATATCCTGGAGGATAGCCCGGTACTGCCGGTGGCCGCATTATGTCGCCTGGTGGGTAAGGTGGCTGTCTGGGGGGACCAGTCGGATATCCTGGCACTCCTGGAATTCCGGGGATATATCCTGGCACTCCTGGTACACCTGGCACAGCTTCTCCTGGTCGGACACCTGGTGGATATCCGGGAACACCTTCTCCTGGTCGAACTCCTGGAGGATACCCAGGTACACCTTCTCCTGGTCGAACTCCTGGAGGATACCCAGGTACACCTTCTCCTGGTCGAACTCCTGGAGGATACCCGGGTACACCTGGAACAGCCTCTCCTGGACGGATTCCTGGTGGATAACCGGGCACACCTGGTACAGCTTCTCCTGGTCGAGCTCCTGGTATGTAGCCAGGTACTCCAGGTACAGCTTCTCCCGGTCGGACTCCTGGTGGGTATCCAGGTGCACCTGGCACAGCTTCTCCTGGTCGGAGTCCGGGTGGGTACCCGGGCACGGCACCTGGCACAGTTTCTCCCGGTCGAACTCCTGGTGGGTATCCGGGCACACCTGGCACAGCTTCTCCTGGTCGGAGTCCCGGTGGGTACCCTGGCACGGCACCTGGCACAGTTTCTCCCGGTCGAACGCCTGGTGGGTATCCGGGCACACCTGGCACAGCTTCTCCTGGTCGGAGTCCCGGTGGGTACCCAGGCACGGCACCTGGCACAGTTTCTCCTGGTCGAAGTCCTGGTGGATATCCAGGTACACCTGGTACTGCTTCTCCCGGTCGGACGCCTGGTGGGTATCCAGGTACTTTTTCTCCTGGCCGAGCCCCCGGTGGGTATCCTGGTCTACCTGGCACCATTTCTTCTGGTCGTACTCCTGGTGGGTATCCAGGTATACCTGGAACATATTCTCCTGGTCTGGCACCTGGTGGGTATCCTGGCCTTCCTGGCACTACTTCCCCTGGTCGAACTCCTGGTGGGTACCCAGGCACACTAGGTACAGCTGCCCCTGGTCGAACACCTGGTCGGTATCCTGGTACACCTGGTACTGCTTCACCTGGTCGGACTCCCGGTGGGTACCCAGGTACGCCTTCTCCAGGTCGAAGGCCTGGCACAGCTTCTCCTGGTCGAATTCCTGGTGGGTATCCAGGTAGTCCTGGTACTGCTTCCCCTGGGCGAACTCCTGGTGGGTATCCTGGTACAGCTTCTCCTGGTCGGACTCCTGGTGGATATCCAGGTAGACCTTCTCCTGGACGAATCCCTGGTGGGTATCCTGGTGCTCCTGGCTGAACTCCTGGTCGTACTCCTGGAGGATATCCAGGTACACCTGGTACGACTTCTCCTGGTCGAACTCCTGGTGGGTATCCAGGTACACCTTCACCTGGTCTGACGCCTGGTGGGTATCCTGGTACTCCTGGTTCACCTGGTATGGGTTCTCCTGGGCGCAGTATTTGTGGCTGTGGAGGGAAGAGCCCTGGATAGCCGCCACCGAGAGGGAAGCAGTCTGCACAATCGCCGGTGCCAGACTGGCTCTGGGCCTGACCCATGCCGCTGCTTCCACCTGCAGGAGTAACGGTAATGAGTTTCCAGTATATGACTGTTGCAATCTATTATATATTTACATATGATCAAGTTATCATATGACATAAGACTTTTGCTATGTTGTATAATGATTTGATAATACTTCTTTTCATTATAGTTCCTGAGAGCCATGAACACTTACGTATGATAAGACAAATCATGATACACATTGCCAATATGTTTACTGAACATGGCATACATTGAGAGACAAAGTAACATCATTCTTCTAGTTCAACTTGTTCTTCTGCCGTCATCACCAACATCCACTGTTTGTGTGGACATATAGTTGAATGGTTCACTAGAATTAGGGTCTATGCCTTGTGCAGTTAGGTTAGAGAAACAAGCAATTTTTCTAAATTTCAGTTTTCATCCGACACGCAAGTTGAACAGAATTTAGTTTTGGTACAGCACTACTGAACTCATCAACAAATCCGTGGGAATTCGTTTTGAAATTGTCCATCGTTTATTGTCACCTTTCAAACCTCTCACACATAAATTTATAGTTCAGAGATTCTGTGAAGATTTATAGTTGATTAATTAAACAGCTTTGTTGACTGAAGTGGCAAGTAGACAGATTTAGTATTTTGAAGAAATAGGTTGGGTGTTAGTTGTTAACTCGTTTGGGCATCTTTGTGCTGTTGTTCTGCCGAAAACGTAGTGGCTGCAATAGGTATGGTTAAGTGACTCCAAGACAAATCAGTTCACCGTCAAGCGTGAAAAATGAGTATTCGATGAAGCGCTATACACCGAATCTAGACAGAAGATTTTCTGAATGCCTATAAAATCGTACACGAGAACTCAAAGTAAAACCTTCTGGGTGACTGGGCTGCGTTATATTGCAATTCAGACGTCTCTGCTGGTATCTTCTTCAGGAGCCTTTTGGTGTTCAGGGGTGGCTGAAAACTTCACGAAAACCACTGTCGTGTCCACTTATAAGACGATGTTTCCTCGCGCTTTTCTGGTGAAGTAGAGTTATTGGGTAAAATTCCACGCCCGGGTTCCCGGATTCGATTCCCGGCGGAGTCAGGGATTTTCTCTGCCTCGTGATGACTGGGTGTTGTGTGACGTCCTTAGGTTAGTTAGGTTTAAGTAGCTCTAAGTTCTAGGGGACTGATGACCATAGATGTTAAGTCCCATAGTGCTCAGAGCCATTTGAACCATTTTTGGTAAAATTCCATCGTTACTGGGTCGGTGCTGATAGCTGTAAGTGAAAGTTTTCAAAATAATGTCGTTATAGTGCCGCCTCATTAGCTTCCTAACAGTTCATATGAGAACCACAAATCTTTTCAGTCTACATAAACAGTTTATCTGGAGAAGCGTAAGTTGACATCAGACGTTTCGGGATTAAATAAATGATTTACTACATGGGTTGAGCAGCCATCTTAGGTTGTTGACGGACGCCACTGAGTGGTTGTAAATAAACATACGCTGCCTGGCAGAAAAAGTGAAGTTCCTGGAAGACGTTGTCAGATTGCAACTTCGTACATGCGCACACATTCGGCTCGTTTGTCAATGGTTGGAACTGCACCTCTCCACGTCAGGCAGAACTACCTCCACAGGGCACTGGAGCTGTTCTTGTTCAGCGTTGTTATCAGTCGTGGTGGGGCATATAAGGGGCGTGAACAGCGTTAGATGTTGAGCAATCACTGTGAAGTGGGAAGAAGTGCTATCAGCAACTGACACAGTTTGAAAATTGTGGGTCTGTTTTTAGCTGGCTGGTCGAATCGTGCACTATCGAGATTTGTGGGGCGTCCGGATGTGATAGGGGTAGATGTTGGACTGTGTACGAAATTGAGTACAGGCATACATGTCGTCAAGGTTCCTTTGACCATCGTAAGGAATGTTACACCGTCGTGGCTGTGCCTGCAGTCCGAGAACAAGTGATGAACCGAAACTTTCTGGCAGATTAAAACAGTGTGCCGAACCGAGACTCGAACTCGGGACCTTTGCCTTTCGCGGGCAAGCGCTCTACCATCTGAGCTACCCAAGCACGACACACGACCCGTCCTCACAGCTTTAATTCCGCCAGCACCTCGTCTCCTATCTTCCAAACTTCACAGAATCCCTCCTGCAGGGGAGCCTCTGTGAAGTTTGGAAGGTAGGAGACGAGGTGCTGGCGGAATTAAAGCTGTGAGGACGGGTCGTGTGTCGTGCTTGGGTGGCAAAGCGCTTGCCCGCGGAAGGCAAAGGTCCCGAGTTCGAGTCTCGGTCCCGCACACAGTTTTAATCTGCCAGAAAGTTTCGTATCAGTGCACACTCCGCTGCAGAGTGAAAATTTCATTCAAGTAATGGACGCCTCGCAACATTCTGTATCGTTCCGCACCATTGAGCAGAGGCTATCAGTAGCCGGATTAGAGAATTACCATACCATATGTGGTTGCTCTTAGCAGCAAAACGCATACGGCGGCGTTTAGAGTGGCGCCGTGATTGCCTAGCATGGACTGCTAATAACTGGCATTGCACTCTGTTCATCGATGAATCGCGATCCTGCACTACTCCCGGATGACCATCGTCGGTAAGTATGGAGGCAAGGTCACGTTCTGCCAATGTTCTCGAGAGGCGCAGGGGCTTTACTCCTGTCCTCATGATGTGAGAAGCCATGGGATATGACTTGAGGTCACGGCTGGTAGCAGCTGAGGGAACTGTGACGTCACGGACACCCTGCGTCCTCATGCACTACCTCTCATGCGACAGTATTGTGTTGGCATTTCTCAACACGACAATGATCGTCCACATATGGCACGTGTCTCAATGAACTTCCTACGTGATGTTGAGGTACTGTTTGTCCCAGTGCTAATGCACAGGATACCAAGAAACAATTAAAACAGTTGTGGACCAGCTCGCCTCGGGAGAGGATACGACAGCTTATGACACACTTCCCAAGCGAATCAGTGCATGTATCGAGGTCAAAGGAGGTGCAAGTTGCTTTGTAAACTCGGCTCGATGCTGTAATCACTGGAACAACATCACATACCCATTTCAATCTGATAGCTTTCATTTAGTTTCCTCTTTGCCTTTTGGGTGCTTCACAGTTTTGTCCGACACTGTAGAACAACTTGTTGTATCGCATAGAAACTCACCTTAAATGTGGATGAATAGTAGAATGGTTCAACATCAAAGTATTCAGATAAATATGTGGACCCTCTCACAGTGTTAAAATAGCAAGAGGTAACACTCCAAATCGATATGCAATGGAATGGATAGGTGAAATAGTTGGGTAGGAAATGCACATGGAAGACATATTTGTTACAAGACTGCAATACTTGGCGTTCTCACCGTGTCAGCCTGGAGAAAGACCAGCTAGGGCCGTAAAGAATCGGAATAGTTCATATTACATTGTGACATAGATGCTCAGGGATCTTAAGTGTGAAATTTTCTAAGAACGGTAACATAGCTCTTGTGAAAGTCTGCTAGTTAAATTTAGAGAACTGCTATTCAAAATGAATTGTACAATATTATTAATATCTTTATTGATTAGAATGAAATTTTCACTCTACAGCAGAGTGTGCGCTGATATGAAACATCCTGGCAGGTTAAAAGTGTGTGCCGGACCGAGACTCGAAATCGGAAGCTTTGTCTTTAGCGGGCAAGTGCCCTACCATCTGCGCTACCCAAGTACGACCAAGGCATCCTCCTCACAGCTTCACTTCCGCCAGTACCTCGTCTCCTACCTTCCGAACTTCACAGACGCTCTCCTGCGAAACTTGCAGAACTAGCACTCTCACTCTGCAGCGGACTTGCCGGCGAAAGGCAAAGGTCCCGAGTTCGAGTCTAGGGCCGGCACAGATTTTTAAATTGCCAGGAAGTTCCATATCAGCGCACACTCCACTGCAGGGTGAAAATTTCATTCTGGAAACATCCGCCAGGCTGTGGCACAGCCATGTCTCCGTAATATCCTTTCTTCTAGGAGTGTTAGTTCTGCAAGTTTCGCAGGAGAACTTCTATGAAGTTTGGAAGGTAGGAGACAAGGTACTGGCTTAAGTAAAGCTGTGAGGAGGAGGCGTGGGTCGTGCTTGGGTAGCTCAGATGGTAGAGCACTTGCCCGCGAAAGGTAAAGGTCCCGAGTTCGAGTCTCGATCCGCCACACAGTTTTAATCTGCCAGGAAGTTTCATCTTCATTGTATGTTTGGCGTAGAAATCTAAGATTATGAAGATTAGGGCGTGTAAGGAAACGTACCGACACTGCTCGTTTACCTTAGCCCTACTTCACAAGGGAACGGAATATGACCGGGAATAGTTAACAATAGTGCAGTGTACCCTCCGCCATGTTATATCCGACTGTACAAAGTGTACTGAAGAAAAAAAAAAAAGAAAACACCGACGACGCTTAGTGTGCTTTGCTGGAATACTTGACTAACTCGCCGCTGTGTGGCGCTGTGTGGCGCCGAAGTTTGACGGCTATGGCGTCAGTGTTTCATCGGACTGTTGGTGGTAGCACAATTCTGACCGCATCCCTGCTCATATACGGCATCTTTTTTGTTCTTCATTCCCGCCACAGCTGGTTAGCTGAGCTGTGTACCAGTGCAGTAGAACTGTGGAGAACATTAACACGTGTACCAACGCATAAGTACTGTAACAAGCAAACGGCAAAGTTGATAGCAATGGCAGAACTGCAGCACTATTGTATAAGGACTGGTTTCCCCAACAGAAACATTCCGCATCATTGGAAACCCTCAGCAATTGAGAGAAGACTACGAGAGATTTGAAAGTTGCAAGTTGATACCGTGTTTTTCACTAGATCCTTCTTTTACAAAACTGAAGCATATGTGTGCCCAAAAATGCGTTTTCTGTGCTTGTTACGCTGGGCCTTCGGCAAGTAATGCAACACTTTTTTTCTGGAAGCATGTTTGTTTTACTCAGGATTCCAATACACCATATTATTTCCCACTCTTTTGGCTACGAAACCCTACTTTTAAACATAATCGCCGTTCAGTGCCTCGGCCTTACTTGACCTTAGTGGGAGGGCCTGTGTGCCCGCATGGTACCACTCTGCTGTTCGGCGTCGGAGCCAACATCTTATTGCATCAATAACTTTCCCATCATCCACGTACTGCTCACCGCGAACTGCATCCTTCATTGGGCCAAACAGACGGAAGTCGGGGGGTGCGAGAACCGGGCTGTAGGGTGGATGAGAGAAACAATCCAATGAAGTTCTGTTACCTCCTGTCACGTGCGCACACTTGTGTGAGGCCTTTGTCCTGGAGAAGAGAAGTTCTTTTGCATTTTTGTGACGACGAACGCACTGAAGTCGTTTCTTCCGTTCCCCGCGTGTAGCACAATACACTTCAGAGTCGATAGTTGCTCCGTGGGGTAGGACGTCAAACAGAACAACCCCTTCAGTGTCCACGAAGACCACCGCCATGAGTTTGCCGGCTGAGGGCGCAGCTTTGCACTTTTCCTTTGGGAGAGACTTGGTGTGGCGCCACTCAGTGCACTGTCGTTTTGTTTCCAGTTAGAAGTGATGAACCCATGTTTCATGGCCTGTGACGATGTTCGACAAAAATTTGTTGCAATCAGCCTCGTAACGCTCAAGCAATGCCACGCAGATGGTCCTTCGTTGCTCTTTATGGTCTTCTGATAGCCGGCGAGAAACCCAGCGGACACATACCTTCGAGTACTCCAACTGGTGACGAGTGTGCCAGCACTGCCAAAAGCGATATTCAGTTGTGCAACGAGGTTTTTTGATTGTGATCCGTCGATCACCTCGAATGTGAGTGTTCACACATTACAACACATGAAGAATCACAGCTGTGTGCGACCAGCTGGCGCGCGGAGAATCGGACAGGTTTGTGCGACCTTGCTGCGATGATGACAGACGCCTCGCCCAACGAATCACCGTGCTTATTTTCACTGCCAGGTATCCGTAGACATTTTGCAAGCGCCTTTGAATATCTACGATGTCCTCGTTTTCCGCCAAGAGAAACTCAGTAATAGCCCTCTTCTTGGAACGCACTTTCGTTACAGACGCCATTTTGAAGGCTACGCCCCGTATAGGATATTTATATGAAACTATAAGGGCTGAAGCGGCGATATTCCACGGCGGTCCACAACAAATTCCGCAATTCTTCAAGCGAAACTGGCCGAGAAAAAAAATGTTGTATTTCTTATTGAACGCCCCTCGTACTGTGCGTTAATGAAAAATTTACATGTTCCACAACCCTTGGCAGGCAGCCTCACGGTTTGTGCCGAAGGATACTTCTGGAACAGTTATTTTTTGCCCACTTATGTCTTTCATTCACGAAGATTAGAGATTAGATTTGTACCTGTTCTAAAGATCACGAATACGACACTTCGTAATGATGTGGAACGTGTCAGGTTAATAAAAGGTGTCTATACAAGATATTACATTACACAAAATATTACATGACACTTAATATTTTTAATGTTTTTGGAGGGGGTTGGGGAAATTACCCACTTACTATATCCAAAAATTCATCTAATGAGTAGAAGAAGTTGCCATTAAGAAATTCTTTTAATTTCCTTTTAAATGCTATCTGGCTATCTTTCAGACTTCTGATGCTATTAGGTAAGTGACCAAAGGCATTTGTGGCAGCATAATTTACCCCCTTCTGAGCCAAAGTTAGATTTAACCTTGAGTAGTGAATATCATCCTTTCTCCTAGTGCTGTAGCCATGTACACTGCTACTACTTTTGAATTCGTTCGGATTGTTAATAACAAATTTCATAAGTGAATATATACATTGTGAGGCTACAGTGAAGATCCCTAGCTCTTTAAATAAGTGTCTGCCGGATGATCTTGGATGAGGTCCAGCAATTATTCTGATTACACGCTTTCGTGTAATGAACACTCTTTTACTCAATAAAAAGTTACCCCAGAATATGATGCCATACGAAAGCAGAGAATGAAAATAGGCGTGGTAAGCTAATTTACTGAGACGTATATCGCCAAAATTTGCAATGACCCTAATAGCATAAGTAGCTGAACTCGAAGTATCGGCAAATCTTCAGCGTGTTTTTTACAGTTCAACCCCTCATCAATGCATATACCTAGAAATTTTGATTATTCTACATTAGCAACCGATTTCTGATCGAAGTCTATATTTATCAATGGCGTCATTCCATTTACGATGCGGAACTGTATATACTGTGTTTTGTGAAAGTTTAATGAGAGCCCATTTGCAGAGAACCACTTAATGATTACCTGAAAAATATCGTTTAGAATTACATCGCGAATGGCGAGTGGGTAAAAGGGATTGTGAATGAACCTCCGTATGGACTCTCATTTCCTTTATTTTTTTATCATGATCGTTTCATGAGACGTATACTGATACCTGGTCGCCTCCACACCTACGACGATCGTGTCACCTGCGCTCGTTCTTGAAGAGAACCCGACACCATTGGTTCAGTTTCCACTCCAGCTTTTCCCCAGTCCACAATTTCCGCACGCTGCAATGTGGGGAGGGGTGGAGGTTTCTCGTACATCCTTCTACGAGGCATTAATTGTAGGCAGCGGTTATCAACTGGCGTTGTGGGACAAAGGCGATGTTTTGAGTTGGTGTGGCGACTGGACGTTCTAATGACAGCACTGCGGTATACGCCGGTTCAGCAGCGACTTCCCATGCTGAGTACCCGTCTTGCTATAAGGTAATAATGAGCATATGATCTTTGATCGAATTGAACTTTCAAACCACGTTGGCAGATTAAATAACGATCACAAGACGCATTGCCTCGTTCACAAATCTGAAAATTTAGCGTGGTCTAGTAAATTCTTATTGAAAATGTTGGTTTCACGTTTACCTCCATCACACAGCGATTTCCAAAGTTCAAATGAGTACTGACGAAGAGGTTTCCAGTAAGAGAAAAAGACTGACTTTGCAAATAAAGAGGGTGGAATAATTCGTTTTTTTAGATACAGGGTGTCCACATTAAACATTTATTAATAAAAATGTAATAACTTAAGAAGAAATTGAGGAACTTATTGACGGCACGTTTCAACAAGTATGTTAATTCAAAAAAATTTTGACACCTAATACACCTCGATATGCGCACTATTAGTGTCGCGACAGACATCTAATCTGTATTCTACTTCTCTCCAAGTGTTTTACAACATTGCAGTCATAAGATTTGCGATAGCTGCACGGCACCGATGTCGCAGATCTTGCGGATCACGAACTGGTGTCTGGCACACGTGATTCTTGATTAATCCCCCATAGGAAAAAAATCAAGTGGCGTAATGCCTAGGGTGTCAAGCCATCGAAGGATTGCCTCTCCCAAGTCGACGATATAGGATCTCATGACCCAAAAAATCTCTCACAACATTTGCAAAATGATATGGTGTCCCATCTCGTTGAAAGATCACGTCACGAGGAAGTTGTGTGAGGGCACACAGAACATTTTCTGCTGTGGAGCCAACATGGCACTGACGCACTTTTACATGAAAAAACAGTTACTCACTTTCCCGCGTCTTGCCAACTGCCGAAAGCAAACGCAGAAAACATTTTGAGTTACCACACTTGTAGAAGCAAACCGCCAGTAAATATCTCAATTACCTCTCATTTGTTGCATTTTATATTATTGTATTTTTAACCCGGACACCCTGTATTTAGAAGTGACGAATGATTTTTACTAGTGTATAGCATTCTCTTGGAGATTTTACCGAATTGTTATGTCTTCTTGGTGCAATATTTCGACGACGTAGCTCGTAGTCATTGTCAGGTACTATCTGACGTACTGAAGCTTTTTGGATCCGCGCTGGTTACCTGTCGGTACACTGCTCTTTCTCTTACCCCTCCATTTGCCTTTCGGCAGCCGTGGCTCCGCTGCCCCTCGTTCCTTGTTCCATCCTATCCACAGCCTGAGGCGCTTCGCACGTAGTCCTCTGTCACTGGCGGTGACTGCTGTGCAGGTGATGCATCAATGGCTGACTTCCCCCTTTGCAGCCTGAACTGAGCTTCCTGGTGCTCTTTTGCTGATATTAAGAAAGGGTCTCAGGTCTTGCTCGGATTGTAACCGACATTTCTGTTGATAATATTTCTTCCAATTTAATATCAACCGTGCTGCTAATAGCACTGTCCCAGAAGTTAGGCAGCTGTATAAGGATTTTTGTAATACATTAACACGTAGGAGTGATTAAGTTCTAGGAAGTGCTAGGCGACTTACTTGGTTGTACCAGATGTGTGTGGTGTTCGTGTTTCCGTTATCAGAGCTCCACTATGCTAATTGTTTCACCGATGTATGATATACTACACTGACATGGGATGCTGTAAATTCCTAGCTTATGTAAGCCTCGAAGAAAATCCTCTGCTGACACATAACCAAGAGGGATTCCAAAAATATTCTTCTTGCGAAACACAACTGACCCTTTATTCAAATTAATTTATTATTGTTTTCGACGAGGGATCTCAAGATGATTCCATATTTCTAGATTTTCAGAAGGCTTTCGGCACCGTCGCTCAGAAGCGGTTTCTAATTAAATTGCGGCCTATGGAGTATCGTCTAAATTGTGCATGATTTCCTTTCAGAGAGGACGAAGTAGTAATTGATAGAAAGTCATTGAGTGAAACAGAAGTGTTACTTGTCATTGTTTTCCAAGTAAAATTTTGCTATTTTTACCCATATGCAAAAGATTTGAGAGACAACGTGAACAGCCCTCTTCTGTTGTTTGTTCTTTCGTTTACCGTCTCGTAAAGTCATCAGAAGATCAAAAGCAAACGCAAATTGACTTAGACAAGAGATGTGGCAGTTGATCCTGAACAACAGAGAGTGTGAGGTCCAACACACGAGTATTATAATATTTCGTTAAAGCACACAAATTAATAGGTTGCAGGTTCGACTAAACACGTATAGATTGCAACTACAAACAACTTAAATTTGAACCATCAAGTAAAAAAAAACTATTCTTGTCCTTCCTTCTGCCGGCCGCGGTGGCCGAGCGGTTCTAGGCGCTTCAGTCGGGAACCGCGCGACTGCTACGATCGGAGGTTCGAATCCAGCCTCGGGCATGGATGTGTGTGATGTCTTTAGGTTAGTTAGGTTTAAGTAGTTCTAAGTCCTAGGGGACTGATGACCTCAGATGTTAAGTCCCATAGTGCTCAGAGACATCTGAACCATTTTTTCCCCTTCCTTCTCTAGAGTACTGCTGCGTGGTATGGGATCCTTACCAGATAGGATTATTGGAGGACCTCAAAAAAGGTCACAGAAGAGCATCTCATTTTGTATTACCGCAAAATTGGAAAGAAAACGTTACCGCAACATTGGAAAGAAAATGTTACGGATGTGATACGCTAGTTAGAGTGGCAATCATTAAAAGTAAGGCGATTTTCGTTGAAGTGAAATCTTTTCATGAAATAATAATCATCAGCTTTCTCCTCCGAATCCCTAAATATTTTGTTCCCTTGCGTACTATTAGAGAGCGGAAAAGTTAAGGAAGAGTCTGAAATTGAATCTGTGAATCCTCTGCCAAACACTTAAGTGTGAAGTGCAGAGTAACCATCTAGATGTAGATTTAAATGTGGATGTAGTAGTCATCTTTAGAACCTGCTGACAATGCACTACACTTTGGAAATATTGTGCCCAGATAACACAACAATCCGGCAACATACTAGCGAGAACATTATACAAGAGGCATTCATTAAGTTTTACTCAAAGTTTCAAATTAATTTTTTGGCTGTTTCCAGTTACATGTGTGCAGTTGTGGTACGCAATGGACTACCCGCGCCACAGTACCGTAGCACGGCACTAGAGAAGCCAGAACAAAACTGTGCAGCCCATTGATAAACTGGAGTATCGGGTAGTAATTAGTCTGGGTTTGAAGGGGAAAAACGCTGCTACAATCCATACTCATCTGATGGAAGTGTACGACAACAATGCACCCTAATATGACACAGTAGTTAGATGACGCCGACGCTTCCATTGTGGTGAAACAAGTCTGAATGACGAAGAACAATATGGCAGACCAGCGCTCTAGGAAGAACTGGGAATTACAGGAGACGTGAATGCCCAGCTACTTGAAGACCGCCGTACCATAGTCTCGAGGTTAGTGGCAAAAGTGAACTATCGGTCATGGGCCAATTTTTAACATCTTGTACGACTTTTGATCATGGAAGATGTCGCCGCCCACTGAGTTTCGTGGCTGCTCACACCCATTTCTATAAAAGACCATCGAAACGAAGAGCAAGAGAAATGTTGCAGCTGTGTCTGGCCAATCCAGACGACTTATTTAGACGCCTTATCACCACGAATAAGTACTGGATTTATGACTATGACCCCAAGACAAAGGAGCAAAGCAAGCAGTGGAAGTATGTTAATTCATCGCTACTCAAAATGGCGAATTTCCAATCCTAGTTTTCGTAGGTACCAAACGTTCACCTGGTACCCAGTGACGCGGTGTCCCGTGGAACAAACGGCAGTTTTGAATGGTTGACAAGGAAATGGTTGACTTAGTGAACAGCTGCTTAGAAACGGAGGCCAAAACGCAGCACAGTCGTCGTAAGTGTACAAGAGCAGAGTGAATACCGAAAGAGAGAAAACACAGACAATAATTTAACACGATATCAAATGGTACGGTCTGAAGGCTTTATGTGGTAAAATGTAAGTGAGAACTGTGCCGCAAGATAAGCCCAAGGAACTCTCGGCTACTGCCGTCTGCAGAGCCACGAGGAACTACATCTACTAACCAGTTGTAGTATCTGAAACTCGATATTGGTACTGCAGCTTGTCGGAGGATAGAACTCTTAACATCATCGGGCGAGGTGACGCTATTTTTTGGGAATGCCATTGTGTGGTGCTAACAGATAATGCTCGCACGGGACAAACCTTCACAGGAGCATACTATCGAAATCTCTTGACGAAGTTACCGGAGGCTGACAAGATGAAACATAGGTGGATTCTGTCCAAGGCAGAGTTTCTGCTTCACGACAGTGCCCCAGAAGACATGTTGCTACTTTTGACTAAAATTGTGTCCCCACATCCAATATTCTCCTGTCATAACACGCAGTGACTTCTTCCTTGAATGAAGAAATCATAGCATGTCAGGCATTTCCAGAGTAACGACAAGACGATATTGGAGGTGGAAAGGCTTGTGGACGACCCAAATCCAAATTTATACATTCAATGTCTCCAGCAAACCAAACAACGTTTGAAAAAATGAGTCTCATTGACGGATAAGTATGTGATGAACGACAAAAATCATCATAAAGTTTCACAGTCGATGCTTGATTCTTTTCCGAAGTGAGACTGTTGCTCTAATATCATCAGAACCGTTAAAATATGAGATCTTACATTTGTTTTTCACAGCGAGCACAAATATCGCCTGCAGAGTGTCCAACGACCATTATAAATTAAAACTGTAGAGCAGCCACAAGTCGCACGCCAGACGTAAAATTCTATTTCTGACGTCGGAACTACATACAAAGGCAGAGTCTTTGCGCCAAACGTCGGGGCTCATAGATCACGTCATGAGCAACAACTTTTCTTACTGACAAAACTTTCACTGAACCTTTTCAGCGGCGCTAGGTGTCTTTTATAATTGACTAGCGTTCTACCTGCGGCTTCATCCATTTACCCGTGTGGCATATATAAAGCACACATCTCCTCCTCTCTCCTCTCTCTGTCCACCTCCCTCTGTCTTTCCGTCTCATTCGCCCCTAATTTCTCTGACCATCTCCTCCTCCATCCCTACATCTCCTCTTCCCTTCTCTCTGTCCCTTCCTTGCTTCCCCTCTTACCATATCTTCCTTCCCTCTCCCTCTGTTCATCTCCTCGTTCCCACTCACCCGACCATCTCATCCTCCCCCTCTCTGACCATTTCCTCCCCCCTTCCTCTGTCCAACTCCTCTTCCCCAATCTGCCCCTCTCCTGCTCCTCACTTTCTCTACCCCTCTACTCCTCCCCCCTTTCTGTCTCTCCATCTCCTCCTCTCATCTCTCTCACTCTCCATCTCATCCTTCCCTTTCTATCTGCCCATTTGCTCCCTCTCCATTTCTCTCTGTCAATCTGCTACTCCCACATTTATCTGTCCATCTTCTCCTCCTCCCTTTCTCTGTCCATCTCTTCCTCTCTGTCTCCCAATCTGTCCCCTTCTTCTGCCATCTGTCACCCCTGCTGTGCCCTTCTGCAGATGTACTCCTTGAAACAGTTTCTGAGACTAGCTCCACAACATGCCAGTCGTGTGGGGCAGCCTAGATATCAGCCATTACCAACGCTTTTTCACCTACACTCTCACCCCTATGGGAGCTAGGTGGTATTTACCCCACCAGACAGTAAGTATTTTGTGTACCAAATATCTCTGAAATTGATCCAGTGGCTTATGAGGATACACACATAAAACGATATTTTTATATATACACTGTGCAACAAAACTGAAGAATCACTTTTTCGAAACCGCATAATTATCTTCCATTGTGCTGCACAAGGTTGAAACTTGGCTCAAAATGTAATGGTGAAAATGCTTGGTGCCTGCAACGTCACCTTTAGGCTCTGTGACGCTCCAAACAGCAAGGTGTCGATACATGCAAAAAAAGGCCACAATTCAGAAGTTCACGTGAAGTTAACGGTGATTTACTGATGCCGCATTGGCACCATATTTCATCACAGTTATGCCCAACGCCAACGTGGATATCTCACACGATGGGAAGGTCGTTACAGCCCGTCTTACTAACATTTCACCCATTTGTTTTGGACGTTTCTTGACGGAGGTCAGAACAGCGATACCCAGCGTTGAAATCACGTAGTTATAGTATGGGTGGCTGCGGAAAATGTTTCAGACACACTGCCGCTCAAAATCGACACGAAAACGTCTCAGGCGGTGGCATAAGGGGCGTCAATGAAACCAGCCCTTTCCCTGGATTGTTGATTCCCAAACATTTTGCTTTCGAAAACGACAGTTCGTAGTGCTATGAGCAACAGGAACATGTTCTTTACAAACTTTGTCATTGCTGACACCCTCTGATGGTTCACGCTGTCTCTAAGGACATTACGGTGCTACATCCATATTGAACGTGATGGCACCCCTTTGGACTGCAGCATAACCGCAATTTTTGCTCTCGTGTACAGGCTGGTACAACTAGAGGCTGTTCAAAACCCTTCAAGGAAATTTGAGTGTGATCCGAAGTAGCAAAGGGTACTTATGATTTTTCGTCCCTCTTTTTTCACGCCTTACTATGGCGTGATCATGGGGAGGAGGGTGTAACATAAACATGCATATGAATAAAACGGCAAAGGGTCCCTCTAAGACCCCCCAGTTCGGCAACATCTACGATGCCGCCCAAGAACCTTTGTTGAAAGTGTTACTTCCGATTGGTGTCGAAAGGGTTGCCTAATCATCAGGCGCTAGAGGAGCCGGACTGGTGTCAATGTTTCTGACAGGAAAGTTGTACGCGATTGATAGCAGCTCTTCAATTGCATTTGGGCTTGTGTCGTTAACAAGTGGACGATATAAAGGAGGGTGGTACCCACCGACGAAGGCCCTGGACAGGTCGGGCTTGGACTCGGCCTCGGCGCGGCCGTCGCCCTGCCCGCCGTTGGTGTGCAGGTACTGCGACTGCGTCTGGCCGCGGTGGCGGCGCGGCGGCTGCTGCGGCGCCTGCCTCCTGGCGCGGCCGTGTGGGGGCCGCAGGTCCAGCGCCAGCGCGGCGTCCAGGGACTGCTTGCCGGCCGCCGGCGGCAGCGAGTTGCCGCGCCGGGCCGCGCGCACTACGAACACGCGCAGCCCCGCGCAGAAGTCGTATAGCCGCGGCCCGGCGAACGACAGCGCCTGCGTATATATTAAAGTAATATTACATTTATATTTTTACTACGCGTAACAATATTATTTAGTTTAATTCTTTTGTTATTTCGCTGTCAGAGTGCAGCACAAGCCAGACACTGTCTCCCACATAGCGTTCTTTAATTTAGCTGCCACCAGGAGGAAGTGCTTCCTCTTTGCCTTCGATTCTGGCCCACAAATGGCATAAGCGTCCGCTTTCTCTGCGGTTGCGCCTTGACTAAGCCTGGCATTCACTAGACGGCCCATTGTCACATTACACGGTCTTATGCCACCTTACTGGAAGGGCTTGTGTTCTGTCATTGTACCTCTCGACTGGCCGACGTTGGAACCAATGTTTGCTGTATCAATAACCTCCCCATCACCCACATACTCCGTCCCACGGAGTACAACCTCCGTTAGGCCAAAGAAATGGAAGTCTTCGGTTAGGCGGCGATGATCCCAGTGGGCACACAACTTTGAGTACCCCAACCCGTGGACGAGTGTTTCAGCACTACCAAAGGAGACGGCCAGCTGAGCAGCGTGATGTCTGATTGCAGTTTGTCGCTGACCTCGCATGAGAGTGTCCGCACATAGCAATACTGCAGAAATCACAGCTTGTGTGCTGCCAGCGGGCTCCAAGGGAGATCAAACAGGTTTGCGCGGCCTTGTTGCGATGATGACAGACGTCTCGCCCAACGACTCAACGTGCCTTTGTTCACAGCCAGATCTCCGTAGACGTTCTACGAGCGCCTATGAATATCTGCGATGCTCTGGGTATCTGCTGAAAGAAACTCAATGACAGCTGTTCACGTGCTTTCAGCCAGTTGGTGGGTTGATTTGGGGTAGGGGACCAAACAGCAAGGTGATCGATCCATTAAGTAGGATGGCAGATATAAAGGGACAAACAGCATAAACATCGGGATAACGTAAGGGGAAGGGATAATGTTCAAACAGAGGGGGAAAAAAGATGCCAGGGCAGCAGGAAGAGTAAAGAACATAAGGGGGCTGAGCAGGGGTGTCCCAGAAGTGCTACGTCTGGTGAGGCACCAGCATTGCCGCTGAACGATCCCGACACACACCGTAACACGCCATTATCACGATATAGGGGGGACAACACCGGGGGAAGAAGACACAAGAAAAAGGGGAAATAAAACAGCACACAGAAAAGACGAAATGTAGAGAAAGGTGGGGAAAAGCTAGCGGGTAGGGACGCAAGGTTGAGGCCTCCATAACCAACGCCTACACTCACTCAAATTCTGGATGAAAATTCAAGAACTTATTTCTGAGGTACAAACAACTTTCGTGAAGAAAACTAAGTACAGATGTAACCATGCAAGGGTCGTTCGTTAAAACCTCAGACAAGGAAGGTGGGAGGACATATTTAGTGCAAAGGTCCAAAAGGAGGGAACAGTACAGCAAAATATGGATTACTGTAAGTAGAGCCCCACAACTACAAAAGGAGGGGGAGGGGGCATGGGGAGGGTGCCCCCCATCCCATAGCCAGATGATCAGTAAGTTCATTACCCAGGATACACAAACAGTCAGGAATCCAAAGGAAGTCGACCGAATAAGCAATATCACTAAGATCAGCGAGAAGATCGTGGATGGCAGAGAACAAGTACAAAATGGTTCAAATGGCTCTGAGCACTATGGGACTTAACATCTGAGGTCATCAGTCCCCTAGAACTTAGTACTACTTAAACCTAACCAACCTAAGGACATCACACACATCCATGCCCGAGGCAGGATTCGAACCTGCGACCGTAGCAGTCGCGCGGTTCCAGACTGAGGTGCCTAGTACCGCTCGGCCACCATGGTCGGCAGAGAGCAAGTGATAGTGGAGAAAACAACAAGCGATAGTCTCAAGGAGACTCATTGAGTCCGTACATAACAAATTAGGGTGAGGGAGGATCATTTAATAAAACGTGGGGACCCGATAGGTGGCCATCAATTCCCCAGTAAAAAACTACACATGGCAGGCGAGAGATGGCGTTCTATGCCAACAAAAGATGTGAAGGCATATTCCACATGATCAGCGGATTTAGAGTCATCAGTGTAAAAACAATAGCATTTTGAGACTGCCATAAGAGCATTCGGATCAAACAATGGAACAGTGTTGGAACGACTGAGGCTTTCAAACCCTGGAAGAGATCCATCTGAATCCACGCCTGAGGAACTAATCAAGGGGGGGGGGGGGGCTAGTCAGGAGGGAATATGAGGAAGAGGGCAAGGAGGGTAGATAGAAATCATGGGAGGGAAAAGCGAGGTGGAGCCAACAGGTGAACCCACCCAAGAGTGGGCAGCAGGCAAGCGACGGCCCAAAGCCATGAAAAGAACAGAATAGGAGGAATGAGTAGGGGAAGAGCGGATAATTATGGCATAGAAAACCAGGTTCTGGGATCGCTGAATCGAAAGAGGAGGGATTCCAGCGTCAACCAGAAGACTATCAACAGAGATAGTGTGAAAGGCATCGATGGCTAAATGGATGCCATTATGGTGAACTGGGTCCAGGAAGAGGCGTGTAGAAGGGGCAGCTGATCCATAAACTTGACAACTACAGTCCAGACGAGACAGAACTAACGTCCATCAAAGGAGAGGAAGGGTCGAATGGTCTGTGCCCCAAGAGGTGTAGGCAAGGAAGTGAAGAACATTGGGTTCCTGCAAACAGCCAACCATCAGGTGACAGATATGGGGCAAATAAGTAAACTTGTTGTCAAAGAGAAGACCCAATAAGCGCAACTGGGGGACCAGTCAGGCGTGGGGCATCGAAGTAGAGCTCTGGATCAGAATTGCCCATAGTACAGTGACAGAAATTCACTACCCTCAACTTAAGGGGAGAAAACTGTAAACTGTGCGAGAGTGTCCACATGGAAGCTCACCAGATGGCACCTTGGAGCTGTTGTTCCACAGTGGCCACTGAGTGGGAGCTAGCCCAAACACAGAAACTATCCACATGTGGAGCATGGGTGACCAATAGTCTGGAACAGGCCATAAGTCCATTAACAGAGATTAGGAAATGAAGAAAGGCACTTAATACACGAACCTATGGACTTCCATTCGCCTGGGTCGGCTGAGAGCTGAGAACAGTGCCGACCTGGACTCTGAAAGACCGGTGGGACAGGAACTGGCGAATAAAAACTGGAAGAGGGCCCCAAAGACCCCACTCATGGGGCGTAAGGAGGATACGATGGTGCCAGGCTGTTTTGTGGGCCTTACAAAATTCAAAGAAAACTGCAACAAAATGGCGATGCTGAGAAAGGGAATGCCGAACTGCGGTTTCCAGTCAAAGCAGATGATCGATTGCGGACATCTGTCTCAAGAGCCACACTGGTAAGGAGATAAAAGGTCCTGAGATTCAAGGACCTAAATTATGCTGATGAGACACCATCCATTCTAGTAAGTTTCAGGGGACACTGGTCAGGCTGATGGGCTAGTAACCAGCAAGGGACATGGATCCTTGCCACACTTAAGGATAGCACCCACAATACTGTCCATCCACTGAGAGGGGAAAATGCCTTGGAGCCAAATACTGTTAAAAGCCTGGAGGAGATACTGGAATTGTGGAGGACTGAAGTGTTGAAGCTATTGGCTATTGATGGAATCAGGGCCATGAGCTGAATTATGGGAAGAAAAGAGGGTCAGAAGAAGGTTCCACTCCATAAAAAGTTCATTGTAGGATTCTACCTGACAAGGGGTAAAGCAGAAGCAGAGCCCAGAATGGAAGACAGCTGCTAACAACCATGGAGGGTGCAGAGTGTAGTGCACACTCGTAATGGAGCAATACCAGAACCTAGAGAGGAGACAAACTGTTCCCAACACACCTGTTTGTTCCATCTGATTAAGTAATGGGCCTTGGCGCGAAGATGTTTGAAGGTAATAAGACCAGTGAAGGATGAGTGCCACTTAAGATGTTGCAAGGCACAATGATGATCACAGATAGTGATAGCAGTGGTCATGCTCTATCATGGAACTGGCCAATGGAAAATAGGGCCTGTCAAGTGGGGAACCATAATGGCAGCAGAGTGGATGGTCTTATCAGACAGATCACGAACGACTTCATCAATACATCCTCACAAAGGGGGTGGAAACATGAACTGGAAGGTATATAGAGGTCAACATGATGGAAAGCCCAGTGGGGTAACCTGGTCAGTGGAAGGTGGGAAGTGCACAGCAGAGTCAACAGGAAGTGGCCAGTATCACAGAGTTCATTGTGTGGTGACCAGTGTATGGAAGAAAGAAGAGGAGGCAAAGGGAGTGAAAGATTAGTGGTAGAAAAAGTGCCATATGCAACACTAAAATGAATAGGGGAACCCTCATTAAGAAGGCACAGGAAATTGGTCAGTGAGGAGCCCCCGACTAGGTGAGGAAGCACTCCCCACAACGACGATGGACATTAAAATCTCCAAGGAGGAGGACCCCACAACAGTGATGGACATTAAAATCTCCAAGGAGAAGGATGGGAGCGGGGTGGGTTGCTGAAGGAGGTCAGTTATGGTGGCAGATGTATGTGGCCTGCCAGGAGGGGTCAGAGACTGTGAACCATGACGGCAGAGTCTAAGTGCACCCGAGCAGCAACCGCTTCCAATGGGATACAAAGTGAGATCAATATACTAACAATATCAGTATGGACTTAAGTGCAGACGCCACCAGAAGCCTTCAAAGGGTTGACCCTGTTCCAATAGAAAGCACGTTATCCACAAAAAGATCCTTGAGAACAACACAAGCTGCCAAGTAAAAGGCAATAAGGGATTGCCACTCTGGGAAGCGATGGTACTATCCATTACAATTCTACTGAATAATCATGAAGCAGGTATCCAAATAGGAGGCGAATGGGCTGGAGCCAGTCATGCCACCTGGTCACCATCCATCACAAACGAGGACGGGGTAACATCCATAAATAAGAAAGTTGTCAGACTCAGATTTCGAGGGGGAGATGGCTCCTCTGGGGGCACTGGGGAGGCCTTGTCCTCAGACTTATTTTTCTTGTTCTTCTCTTTCGTAAGTTGAGAAAGACATGGCACAGAGGGAGAACAGGACCAAAAGAGAGCAGGCACACAGTGTGTCTCATGGCTGAGTTGAGGTAGCAGGCCTCTGGCTTGAGAGACACCGGAGGAAGGAGTCCCAGGGGAGAGCCTCATCACCGGAGGGTGCTGAAGAAGGAGGGAACTTCTTTGGTTGGTGAGGAGGAGCACCAAGCAGAGGAGAGAGTGTGGCAACCTCTGGGGAGAGGGAGAGGAGAGGGGGATGGGTCTGGGGTAAGGAAGAGGAAGGAGGGGAAAGGACAAAACAAAAATCATCGACACAGGATGAAGTCGGTCAAATTTCTGACAAGCCTCAGTGTAAGATAAACGATCTAGGGACTTACACTCTTGTATCTTCTTTCCTTTCTTATAAGCCAAGCAGTCTGGTGAGCATGGAGAGTGATGGTCATGACAATTTACACACATGAGTTGTGGAACACAGGGGCTCCTCTCACGGAATGGGTGTCCACAGTCACCAGTAGAGAGTCGGCCGTACAGTAGGAAGATATGTGCCTGGAAGGCAAGCAGTAAAAGCACCTCACAGGTGGCAGGACACACAGCTTCACGTCACACCGTTAACACATAACCTTGACCTTATCTGGGGGGGGGGGGGGGGGGAATCTGCCTTGAAAGCCATAAAAAAGGCGTCAGTATCAAAGCGGTTGTCCTTACTATCTTTCTGCACACGACAAACAAAATGAACGCCCCTGTCATTACATAGTGGCCCAGAGTTCCTCATCAGTTTGAAGGATATGGTCTCTATGAAAATGACTCCCAGGACCATATTTAAAGGCGAGAAGGGTGTAATGGGCACCAGGATATCGCCAATATGATCACAAGCATGAAGAGCTATGAACTGGGTGTCAAAAGAAGTTTTGATCAACAGGGAAACCGACCGCATCTTACTGAGGGACTGCACTTCGCCAAACTTACCTTGGATATTTTCCTCAAAAAATAACGGCTTTGTGGCGGTGAAAGTGTCTCCATCCGTCCAAGGACAGACCAGGTAGTGGGGAAAGTGTTTCATCCAATGCCGGAGAGCCTGGCCCTTCTCCAGGATGCAGCCATGGAAGGAAAAGCCACAAGGTCATAAGAAGCAGTATTCAATGATCCGTTACAACTCAAACAGACGGCCATAGGATATCGGTCAGATTGTTTGGGCGCTTAGGCAGGAAAGCATGAGGGAAAAGAAGAGGAGGGGGGGGGGGGGGGGGGGAAGGAATCCACGCAGTTGACACTAAGGAGGGAGTTCTCCAAATGGCTCACATTACAGACAGAAAATCTAGAAGTGGAAGTCAAATCCCAAGGCGACCAAAAACGCCAAAAAGGAAGGATGAAAGAGAAAAGGCAAGGTGAACAAAACCTCGAGGAAGACAGAAAACTAGGTGGAGAGCCAGGTGGACATAAGTAAGAACACCGAGATAGAGGAAGGAGGGGGCAGAGGGAATGGAGCGAGAATGGGAAGGGAAGGGCATGGGGAAGGAAACGCACCCCGGGATGGAAGAATGGGCTGCAACAGCTCGAGGTCCCGTGGGAACCATGCACAAACTCACGAAAGAACCGTGAGCCCCCTGGGGGCTCTCAGTAAGTTCACAGCGTTAGAAATCGTTTCAGTGCACGCAAGGTGACATGGCAGCGATAATCGTACAATAATACTAGATTCGAAGGGAATCAGTATTGACGTTGGCAGAGGAGAACAGGTGGTGATTGCACTGAACTAGCTGAAATAACAGAATGTACACTGACCAAAAAAAGTGAAATATCCAGAAAACATTGACCGACGTCTATGTGACTTCGTACATGTACACACCATTGATCATAGGATAGCAACAGCAGGACTAGGTCATTACCACTCCACGTGTAGGCTCGCGGTAATAGCAAAACACAAACGGCTGCGTTCGGAATGATGCTGTGACTGGGAAACATTGATGAACGGCGTCGCTTTGGTTTTCAGTGACGTATCGCGGATCTGCACTACCCTGAGTAACCACTGTTGGCGAGTATGGCGGCGTCCTTGGGAGATGTCCCAATCTTCAAATCTTTTGGAGCTGCACGGTGCTATTACCGCTGGCGTCAAAGCGTGGGGAGATATAGGGTATGACTTCAGATCATGGCTATTAGTGACTGATGGGATACTCACAGTACAACGGTACGTCTCGAGCATCCTGCGTCCTCATTGTTACTTCTTATGCAATAGTATCGTGGTGGCATTTTTCAGCAGGACAATGCATGTCCACACACGGCATTGGTCCCCAAGAACTATCTTCCTAGTGTCGAGGTACTCCTAGGGCCAGTAAGATTCTCAGATTTGTCTCTTAGAGAATGTATGTCAGACTAACTCTGACGCCACTTTGTCCCAATGTCAGCATCCAGGATATCAAGGACCAGTTTCAACACCTGTGGCCCAGCTTGCCTCAGGAGAGAGTACAATGTCTCCATGACAATTTTTCCAACCGAATCAGTGCATGCATCCAGGCAAGAGGGGTGTTACGTCATGCTAATAGGTGGGCTCATACTTCCAAGCACTTAGTAAATTTGGCTCGATAGTGTAATCGCTGAAATAACTTCACATATCCTCTGAACCCATGAAGTTTCATTTCGTTTCCTCTACCCCTTCTGGGTGCTTCACTTTTTTCAGGCAGTGTATTTTAAATTATTATTGACTGAAGATTTGTATATTCAGATGAAAGGGCTCTAGCCAGGAAACAAAGCATTTGCTGGTTAGGGCTAAGTTTGAATGGCTACATTAGAGCAAAAACCGCACTACTACAACATAAACGCAAAATTGTTTAACAATGATACTTTTCTACATCATTCATCTCCTGATCCGGTTTGGCAGTAAAAACGTCACAAAACTTTTCACACATTTGAAACTTTGTGGCTCTATTTTTTGTTTTATCGTGGTAATTCTTGCGAGATGTGTCCCCCATTTCATTTTACTTCTTCACCTCTTTAACAAACAATTTCACATCCAAATCGGCTACATCCAAGGAACATAACGGCAGTATTGTTAGAGCTAGGAATACATGTGCACTCACCAATTCTCCGACGACTGTTGCTTCGCTATGATCGGCTCGATTGCTGCCAAAAAGCAGTGGTTGGCGAACACAGTTCTATCGCTGCGTCCCGGCTGCGAGTTAGAAGCTTCACTTCCATAGTGTATGCGGCTCCATTGTTTCACGTGTGCTGCTAAAATGCGTGTGAAAATGAAGCTGCGAACTCGCGGGAATAAATCGTTTGTATGCATCTAGCCTTAAAGCCAGTTAAAGAGGGGAGAAACGTTGTTAAGTTGGTACTCCATGTTATACATTATTGGACGCAGCGTGATTCCCCCAAATCGCTTCACGCAAATGCCGTGATGGTTACTTTGAAAGAGCACGGCCGACTTCCTTCCCCATCCTTCCATAATCCGATGGGACAGATGATCTCGCTGTTTGGTCCTCTCCCCCGAAATCAACCAAACAACCACGGGCGCAGCACCGTTCAAACTGTATATCCCGACAGCGCTGCAGAGCGAGACAGTTGGGTGATGTGGAGGGTCTTGCTCTCGCCATGGACAAGGTGAGAGGGTACACACCGCCCTTAGACAGTATTCCGCTGGGGTTGGATTGTATAGCAAGCTGGCCGCGCGGGGTAGCCGTGCGGTCTATTGGCGCCTTGCCACGGTTCACGTAGATGCCCCCGTCGGAGGTTCCAGTTCTCTCTCGGGCATGGGTGTGTGTGTTTACCTTAGCGTAAGTTAGTTTAAGTTAAATTAAGTAGTGTGTAAGCTCAGGGACCGAAGACCTCAGCAGTTTGGTCCTATAGGAACTTACTACAAATTTACAAAAAAATTTATAGCAAGCTGGAGGCCGGGGTTCCCAACCAGTTGTGACTGAGATAGCGCGAGATGCGTTCACAGACTAGACGTTGCAGACTTACAGGTGCCTACGATGCAGCCACAGAATGCTGTTGGCGTTCACCCGTGACATTTACTCGTATTACGGGTCGTTTGTTGGGAGTAAGACTATTGGTTAACTCATTTCCGTTGTGGCATCAAGTCACCAGTTACAGTGCAGACACAAGCAGCAGTTCCTTGCGTTAATACAGTATTGGTAAAATTCTGTTTATGTCTTTGTTGAAATTATTTTATAACGACTGTAATTAGGCTGTTTCCCGAGCTAATCTTGTACATTAGGTATTTGTTGCTGTTACAAGAGGCTGCTAATTCGTCGCTAGTTAATGAGACGAGTCGTCATCATTAAGGCAGTGGTTTCATTCTGCGTGTTAATCCTTTTAAAATTAAATTTTGGTCTTCAAATATTTTTATTATCATAGAACCCATTACTCTTGAATGGAAATTGTCATTCTAGCAGGGATGAATAAGAGGGCGTGCTGAAAAATAATGCCGCAGAATTTTTTTATTCTGTTCTCAGTATCGACTGAGATATTACACGCCATCCATATTATCCGGTCGATTTGCTGAATTCAATGGAGCCAGTTGCAACCTTTGCCGCTAGAGGACTTCGAATTGTAGAGTGTAACACTGCTGTGGGTAACGCAACTATATTGGTGTTTCAGAAACAGCTCAGAAAACTGAAAGCACGGGTTCGAAGAGTTCGTCCACACATGAAGCACCCCATCCTTCAACATGACAATACCGGAGCACACACGAGCATTGTGACATCTGCAACAGTTCGACGCCTTGGGTCTGTCATCGATCATACACTCACGACCTGGGCCCATCCGATTTTCACCTGTTTCCAAAGCTTAAAGAACACCTTAGTGTACTTTGCTTTGGCAGTGATGAAGGCTTGCAAGCAGAAGTGAGGTCGTGGCTTCCTCAACAAAGTCAAACCCTCTACAGTGATGTAATCAACAAACTGGTCTCTCGGTGAGAGAAGGTGTTCGTCGCCAGAGTGACAATGTTGAGAAATAAATATGTAGGCGTTAGGAATAAGGATGTAGAATGTTAATAAAGTTTTTTTATTTAAAAAATTTCAAGAGTTTTCACATAAAAATTCAGAGGCATTAGTTTTCAGTACGCTCTCGCATGTTAATTTGTTTGAAGGTTACGATTTTGAGCAAAGAATGCCATCCAGCATAAAAATATTATTAACCATTTGTATTGTTTAGTGCTTAATGAATCAGTTATTGTACAATATACTGCTTGCAATCACCCCCCTTTCGCCCTGTATCGATATAAACATCCTTTTAATTGATATAGATTCCTCGTAACCGGAAAACTACTACAAACTCGTTTGGTCTTATGAATGTCAAATCATAACAGATACTATTACAGTGTGCTTGAATTCATTACTGCTCGGTCCTGTCTCAGGTTTGCTTGTCAAGAAATGTTATCGTACGTTGACATTGGAAACCAGCAGTTTTGGTGAGGGCGTATTACAAGATTTCCCACTGTTGTGAAGATATTTCCACAAAAAGAAGAGTAATTGAAGTAACAAACAAAATAACTGTAATTACATTATTATTCTCTGGGCCATCGGTGACCACGAATCAAGATGTTGCTTAAAACTCAGAACTAATAGCCGTGAAGTTTTTGGGGACATTTTGAGTGCATGTGGAAATGATAGGCTAATAGGAAATGGAGATGGCATATTTGTTGCCGTAGATAAGAAACTCAAATATACACAGAAAGAAATTCGAACTGCATGCGAGACTGCTCGCGCAATACTCAGCATCAACGATGGGCACAAACTTATAATGGGGATCTTCTATCGTCCACCATTCTTACCTTGTGGTGTAACAAAACATTTCAGAGCAACTTTCAGTTTGCGAGTACTTAAGTTCCCCAATCATACTGTCATCATCGGAGTACATCAAATCAAATGGGCGTGACAAGACGTCCTGCACCGTGCGTCAAAAAACTGCCTACAACAGGTAGCTTGCAAAGCCCACTCAAGACGAAAATATGTTGGATCTAATGGCAACAAATAGACGTGACTTCTTTGAATATGCCTACGTTGAAACAGGTATCAGTGACCAAGATGCAGATTTTATAACAACGACTACCAAAGTGAAAAAAAGCAACGAAAACAAGTAGAAGGATTTATATGTTCAGCAAACTAGATGAAGAGGCAAGTGTGGGGTACCTCAGTAAACAATTTGAAACACTTAGCTCTGGAGCGGAGTGTTATAGAACTGTGGCTCACGTTTAAAAGAATAGTTGACTCGTGGAAGAGGGTCACATAGGTGCTGAAAGAACTAAGCTGACAGATGCTCAAAGATAGACGCAAACTATCCCGCGTAGCTCCACTTACAAAGTTTCAAGAAGTAGCTTGAAGTGATATATCTAGGGATAAAATGCAACCTCTTACGTATCACTCCCTTGGGATCGTAGGACAAGATCAGGCTAATTACAGCTCACACAGAGACGTAATCGTTATTGCTGTGCTTCAGACATGAGTGGAACGAGAAGAAGGTCTAATAACTGGTTCAATAGGAAGTTCTGTCGTTCATGTAAAATGAAGTTTTAGACAGAACTGTTCCCTATACGTCACGAGAAGTTTCGCATATCAAAAACGGCACACTAGAGCTATTTCGCTACACCAGTGTAATGTGATTTGAAAGGAAGGTGACATGTCCGACTAATGCTGGACGTCTGTCGGGCCACTGTTCTGACTCATACGGCAGCCTATAGGCGGAGCCCGACACGGGCGGCTGAACACAACACTCGCTGATGGAACGCGGGCCGCTGGCCTCATTCTTTGGCCCGTCTGAATACCTTCGGGCGTCCTCTCGCGCCTCCATATCGGTCACAGTGTCTGTGCTGCGTCGTTTAAAGGCTAGTTCACGTGACAACATTAGGTTTCACGAAACTGATTTCGTATATGACGGAATGACACAACGACACCAGACTACACTTCAGTATCATCGTATGTGAGTGCCAGAGTCGCCTCCGAAATGAAAGTTTTGGCAGCTGCACGAACAGTAGCGTAATTAAGTCGTGTCTGTATGAAACCGATACATAAGTATAAGAGTCGTGTTGGGATACATGATTGTATAAAAAGACAGGTCAGCTGGGTTTCTCAGCGACCTTGCTGCGAGAAGTTGTGGTGGAAGACTAGAGAAATCATTTCAGCCACCTGAGACCAGGTCAGACTTAATACTGTTAATGATGAAACAAGGAAGGAAGATACTATAGTGCCTGATGTATTGTCTTCAGAACTGAAATTATAGATTACATAGCGTTGGAGCGTGGAGATTCATAGTCGGATTTACAGTCAGATGTTTTATTTGTATATATATTTCGCAGCTCAAATATCGTAAATCGTTCCACGTTCAGATCGTGTATGACTGCCCTCAAGTTCAGCAACACATCGCTACTTTTTCTGCTGTCAGTATCACAAAAAATCCCCTATACTACTATGCATAGCATTGATGTCCTGGAAATGAACGATTTGCTCCGTTCCTCACTCCACATTTAAACTTCGTTGGCGCGCTATAGACGCAACACATAACCTCATGCCCCATGCAACTACTAGTTTCGTGTTGCCAAAGTTGTAACAAGCCGAAACTGTTTAACTCCGCCAGCGACTTGCGCAAGCATGCTCCACACAGGCGCTTTGGTCTGTAACGCTGTTTCGAAACTCAGATTCGTAACGTAGTGTCGTCATGTCAACTAGCCGTAATATAACCTCAGAGGCTTCATCGAGAAGTTTTTGCATATTATGCCGTATTGATACATGGAAAAGGAAGGAAAGCACGGCTGTTCTGGCCACAAACGGACCAGTCGGGCCCGAATGAACGCCGTGACATTCTCTGCCAATGGCGTCATTGGGTGCGGTATGACGGGACATGTAGTCACCACCGCCGCTCTCACGGTCGTTGTCGGGTTGCTTTACCTTGGAACCGCTGCTGAATTACTGAGCGCCGAATTGCACACTCCTGTCAAAATTTACGAGATGATTCAGGATGTGTTTAACGCAATTTCTAATTCAATATATAGACGAGCGCAATATTACATCAAATATTTAGGTTAGAGCGACATCCTCTTGCAATCAGTTATGAACAGCTTGCCGAAATCGCTGATAAACCACCGATAATATTCTCAGACAACGTTCATCGTCGCAAATCATAAATAGAAAGTAACAATGTGACATTACTAAACTTCAGGAGTATCCACGGTAAAGTGCCAGAATTAGTATGGATTATTAAACCTAATAATGCCCAGATAGTATTAGGAACAGGATGTCTGTTGAAACCTTTAATGAGCAGCAAAGAAATCCTGAATATAGACTGGAAAATATACGGCAAGGATAAGTTAGACGTCTTTGGTGGCGACGCCTTTATTGCCATAAAGAATTGTATAATATCTAATGAGGTTATTACGGATTCCGTATGTGAAGTAACGCAATCTGGGTCAAACATGATAGTCGGATATCAGAATGCAGTGTTTCGCGGTGGTAACATTGAATAAAATGTTCACGAGCTTCCAGCCGCGTCAAGTACTTCAAAAGCCAATACCTTTCGATCGAACACATCTTTGCCGTTGCAAAGTGGAATGACTGATGACGGCCTGCCGATACGACCTTATATACCCTAGCTGCTGAGTGTGACGTCACTGCTGTTCACGGTATCGCCATATATGGGCAGACGTTGACTTCGCCTTCAAAGCGCTGCTTCAACTTCGCGATCGCTGGATCCCACGCCGCGCAGAACTGCAGGTTACATCAGTACCTACTGTAGTGATTTTTATTTCGATAGCTTCTTTAATTACACAGTCCCAGAAGCCGTTAGTTCCAGTCACGACAAAGGTTTCGCCAGACTTGATCCGGTAACAGTTTCCTAGTGCATGCTCAGCTGAAACGGCTTTTTCAGGGTAGCGTAGGCAATAAAACTTCTCATGGTCCTGCCTGAGTTGTTCTGCAATGCGTATTGTTTGTCCGATGTAAGAATGGCTACACTTGAAAGGTATCTTACGCACTCCAGGTGTTCTGAGATCTACTACTTCTTTATCTAGTCCCAGGAATTGCCGGGCTTTTGACGATCGATTAGATTTTGTGTCTTTCAAGCAGGAGAGATGCCTTCTTTAACGCAACAAAAAAGAAAGTTTCTTTTCCTGAGTGTCGTCGGTGGTCTTGCTTGAGTTCCCTATATTTAATTGTTGATCGTTGCGCTCGTTGTTGCTGAAGACCTGGCGTTGGTGGCTCACCTCTTGGGGTGTGTTGCTGGATTTTGATACAGCTCTGCACGATGTAACAACATTCATAACACAGCACGCCTCTGTGCCGGGAGTTGATGGCTGACGGCGTGCAAGTACAGATCCCTGTGCGTAGGTTTTCATTACACGCTGTGGCCAAGGCAACATTTTCGTTTGCGGCGGACGAAGACTTCGAGAAAGACCAATGTATCTTCTTCTTCTATTTCCATAATTAATGGGATGTTACTTTTAATACTGTTGAGATGTTCCAACAACTCTTCAGGTATTTCAAATCCACGGGGTCAAATGACGAGTGTGTCGTCAAAGTATCTAAATAAACTAGGCTTTAACGCGTCCTTATCCAAATTCCTTGAAATTCTCCATAAAGATACGAGGGCTGGAACTTAAATAGTGCAACTTTTTATTCACAACCGATACAAAAGAGTTACATGTTTTCACCCGTTACTGTCCTTCAAAGTAGTCACCAGCGTTGTGTAGAACCCGTTGCCAGCGATGTGGAAGGCGTAGTATACCGTTAGTAGAGCCTGTTCTATTGATGGTGCAATAATTCTTGATGGTGGGCCACTTGGTAGCTTCCGGTAAGTACTTTCATCTAGTTGCGAGTACATCTTCAGACCGTTGTCCACGTATGTCATAATTAAGGCTGCTGTCAACAGGAAGAATCTCAGCGCTTTCAACAATGCGTTCAGCCCTGCCATGTTGGGTGCTGGTAGCATTACTTTCTCGATAATACGGTTCGTTTGACGCCGTATTTCGTCCACCGTTTCACCGTGGAACTTCCGGACTGCCTGTTCGAAGTCACTTATTATTGCACTGACGGGAATGTCCTGCGGTAAAGGTGCGAAGTTAAAGTCCTTTCTTAAGTACCGACATGGCACTTGAGCCTGTGACTCTCGCCGTCATGTTGATGACGGTGACTTCGGAGGATCTGTGGTCCGCACCAAGTTGCTACGAGATCCGGCTGTACTTCCGTTTCCGCTTTTCCGTAGATCTGTGATAACCTTTGTTGGGAATACAAGAATATGTTCGTGACCCGGGGGAAGGGGGGGGGGGGTGTCCCACCTCATACAGCTGTTATTGACGGGCAACAGCTTCGAATGTAAAGGAGTTTAATCATTTAATACACGTAGAGTAACGAACATCTCCATGAAGTACGATAACTATCGGACTACTGCTGTAACACCTATCGCTTCCGTTAGTATATCCATGTGATACTGAAAAAGAAATTTATTTTAGTTGAAGGACACCTGAGAATGTGAGTAACTGTTCGTGTTTCACCTGAGGCTCTTCCTTTCTCAGAACCTATATAACATTGTGGAAGGGAACTATAACTTCCCACTAAACGTTCCAGCTTATTTCGATGATGCTTTTGCAGATCTTGCCTTGTAAATATCGACATTTAAATGCTTCTGTACTTTATGCCTTGGTTCGATACGCAAGACATTCTTATATCGCGTATATTTGGTCCCAGCAGACATCGTTTACTACAGTAAGTACCGTAGCTCAGTTAGTCCTTTGTATGGAACAAGTCACATTTTAGAAAAATGTTACCTGGTCCAGCTATCGAACACACACACACACACACACATACACACACAGACACACACACACACACACACACACACCTTCTTTTTTGACACTTAATCCTCATATGGACTGAAGAGAACGGTGAGGATATAACTCTTTGTTGCAGGTAGTTCGTGTTGCCTGGGATTGTCACACTGTTCCTTGATAGCTGCCTCACTTACGTTCCATCAAACTGATGAACTGTCGTAAGGGGTGAATGAAAAGACCTACCTTAGCTTATGTTCAGCTCTGCTACCCTTTTTAAAAAAATCAAGAAAACTAAAATTGTCCTTGTAATCTTTTTCTTTTCGACTGTAATGTCTTTCTTTTCGAATAATCTTTCCAGTTGCCTTGTTTAAAATTCCATTTATACGAGGCGAAAGCTATACCTCTGACTTACAAAACTATGCATATTACAACATGTAGTTGAACAGATGTATGGTACCATGCATATTAAGATATATAGTTGACCAAAGCTCTGCATCAACCTCCACATGATGACTGTAATTCACAGTCAAGTGCCTGGCAGAGGGAATAACCTTCAAGCTGTTTCTCTACCGTTCCACTTTCGAACAGCGTGCGAGAAAGACTAACACTTAAATCATTCCGTGCGAGTGCTGATTTCTCTTATTTTATTACAATGGTCATTTCTCCTTATGTAGCTTTGTTTTAATGTCTGCCATCCTAACACGCATATCATATCCGTGACGCTGTCTCCTCTACTTTGCGACAGTACAAAACGACCTGCCATCTTTGTACTTTTTGGATGTCCTCCGTTAAACCTGTCTCATGCGGATACCACACCGTGCAGCAGTATTTAAGAAGACGGAACACCGTAGCGTAGGCAGTCCCTTTTAATAGGCACGTTCTGTCAGTAAATCGCAGTCTTTGGTTCACTTTCCACACAACATCATCTATGTGGTCGTTCCAATTTAAGTTATTACTAATTGTAATCCCTAAGTATTTAGTTGAACCCTCAACCCTTAGATTTTTAAGATTTATCGTGCAACTGAAATTTAGTGGATTCCTCTCATGAGAATAACTTCACGCTTTTCATTATTTCGCGTCAACTGTCACTATTCGCACCATAGAGATATCTTTTGCAATTGGTTTTGATCATCTGATGACTTGACCAGATGTTAAATACTAGCATCATCTCGCGAATAATCTCGCCATGGATGGGGACTCAGTTAAGAGGTAAATCTACGTCCACTGACTCTGCCGGACCACCCAGCATCGACGAGCCGCTGTATCATCCTCTGCCACTGGCGTTCTCCTGGTGTGGCAGACATACTGGTTAATGAGAAAACTGGATGCTTTATTGAAACTGAATACAGAATGGAGATTACCAGTGTTCACGTCAACCGCGGCGACCGTTATTGGAGTGCAGGGTATTATGGATTACAGGGTTGCCGTATGTGTGTATCATCAGAACAGCGTGTGTTGACATTTATCAGTTTACTTGGCCTGTGTTGAGAGCAAACATGGATAATCTGCAAGACGGAGGAGTGATTCTTTCACATTGTGTCTGAAAGGATACGTTGCCCTACGTGCGTGAACATAACACTGACTTTGATTACCATAAAACTTACAGTTTTAATCCAGTTTTACTACGCAGCCAAAGTTTCGTTGTAAGATCTCCCTTTTCAAAACCGATTATTCTTCCCCATTATTCACGGTCACCAAATATCGTGATTTAGGCTTTAGGCTGCTTATTTAATTGGGAATGGTACATCTTGCAAACGATGACTGAACAGAAGAATTTTTCTATTCACTCCCGTGAGACATCAAAGCAACCTTTTCAGTCTTCTGTGGAACGATAATTGGATGTACGGTGTTTCAGTCGTAATAACATTCGTGTAGAGAGAGGCATGATGTGAATAAGTAGCCTCCTGTAGTTCCTATTCAAAATTACCCTTCCACACGCCCTTAACGACGTTATAAATTGTAAATTATCCTGACTAACACTTTAATGCAGCTGTTCTCCATTGCAGTGCCATCATTGTCAAGTGATTAATTTAATCAAGATTTATAACTATACATTACATCACTCTAATCAGATTCGACATTTTAAAGCACAGTACAACCTACGATATTTTGCTGGATATAGTATAACGAATTTTCGATGTGCAAAATATGCTCCTTCTTAAAGTCGTTAGGTTCCTGTAAGATAACAGAACGATTTATGTTTTCCCGCTAACTAGCCTTCTCGGTATCTTTAACAAACAGGCTCTACTGGAAGTGCGTACCAAGGACGGAGGACGATACATGAAAGTAACAACGGCTGTTGAATCGCAAGGTCGAACTGTTCAAAACACGATATGTCATTTTATCAATGAAAAGCTATGGCAAATAAACAGGAGAAGAACAACAAACAGGGACCACTTCGTCCGATGTCATTAATCACACTTGCCACAACACATGAGGCCCTACTTCTGAGGCGACCAATTTAAAGCACTCCTAGAAACTTAAGACACATTGTTACAAGAAAAAATACCATTTTGGTAGACAATCAGCAGCAACAGGAATTCGAAAACAAATAACGTGATTCGTTTCATACACGTGTATGCACAACTTAAAGAGCTGAAATAAATTATATACCTATGCTGCAAATTAATATGACTCTTGATGAATGAAAGAATAAATAAAGGCTACCCTCATCTGAAAGTATTTAATAACAGATATGTGAAACATGTTGGCTCTCTCTCCTTTCTTCAGGTATTTTTATACACCAACAGGAACAGGTCTTGTTTACCTTGCTTTCAGTTGCCAAACTTTATTATCACGAAGAAATTTCGTTATACACTAATGAGGGGCGCGTGTTATAGGAAAATTACCGAATATTGACATGTTCAACATTCCAGCTGCCACTGTCCAAATAGTGCAAATTTTAAGACTATTAAAACAAACACAGAATTCATTTTTGTATGTACCCTAAACTCACATGAGATGGCCTGTTAACCCCTTGTGCTGGACAGGTAGCTGGGTGGCATTCGCAATCTTTCTATGGTGCTGCGTTGGTGGCACTACTTGGAATACGTAATTAATTCGGTACAATTTTGGTATCATACATATACGAAATAGCAGCGCCTGTGTTCGTACTGCTTAATAGCAAAGGCACTGTTATACGTCAATACCAGGGCCTCGACTCTCAATAAATATGTCCTTCCTGGACTCATAACGTACGAGTGCAGGTTGTGACACATGAGCGACGACAAACGGAAGTTTGTCTCTGTTAGTGATTCGTTCACGGATAGCCAAAGCTGTTACGGGGACCACCCGCGCAAAGCAGAAATTCCGGATTCGAGCCCCGGACCAGCGAAAATTTTTACTATCGTCATTCCAGTATACACTAGTGGTGTTCATATTCGCAATTGCGAATACATTTCTAATATTTCTGCGTCATTTCTATTGGGATGCAATGTCTACTGCTTCGGAAATTTTGGCACAGCTACCAAACTGAATGTGGTAACAGTTTATCACCATCCTTGACAGTAACTGCTGGTCTGAGTCTCTCATCTGCCAGAGACACAGAATTTGCAATCAAGGAAATAAAAAGCAATGTGCAAAATACAAATTGTATGTATAAGCACTACCACCAACATCTACTCTTGTTTTCAGCAATAATCTGTTCTGACAGATCACTGGTAGCTCCTTGTTCAACGTGGGCATTGATAAGAATGAAGCCACTAACCAAGAATACGTGGAAAGAAGTTTACAAGCAACACTGAATGATGTACGAGCGATGCGCTGGTTATATCCATATCTATATCAAGTCGGTTGTTGCATAACGTACAGCAGCCTCAGAGGTCGTTTAAATAAAGAAAAGGAATGAATTTTGTCCCTGCAGCGGAGTGTACGCTGATTTGAAACTTCTTGGCAGATTAAAACTGTGTGCTGGGCCGGAACTCGAACCCATAACCTTTGACTCCCGCGAACAAGTGCTCTACCGACTGAGCTATCCAAGTACTACGCAGGACTCACCTCTCAGCATTACTTTCACCAGGACCTCACTCGGATCTTCCAAATTTCAGAGAAGCTCTTCTCCATATTCTGCGGAACTAGCAATCTTGAAAGCAGAAAACAGCGCAGATACGACTCATCCAAATCCTAGAGCACTTGCCCGCGGAAGACAAATGTTCCAAGTTCGAGTTCCGGCCAGGCACACAGTTTTAATTTGCCAGAGAGTTTCAAATCAATGCATACTCTGTTGCAGGGTGAAAACCATTCTGGAAACAATCCCCTTGGCTGCGACTAAGTCATTTCTCCGCAATATCGTTTCTTCCACGAGAGCTAGTGTCTCAAGGTATGCAAGAGAACTTCTGTGAAGTTTAGAAGGTAGAAGACGTAGTGCTGGTCGAAGCGAATCTTTGAGGAAAGGTTGTGATTCGTGCTTGGAAAGCACGGTCAGGGGAGCACTTTGTCGCCAGAAGCAAGTGTCCCAGGTTCGAATCCCGACGCAACACACAGCTTTAACCTACCAACAACGAAAAAATTAGAAGTTTTTCAGTGTATTGCTAAAGAAGCATAGTCACCAAACCGTAATGAACCGATATTCGTCGATGTCGGTATGCAGTTTCCACAGTAGCAGTTACATTGAAGTGAGGCTTATTCTATTAAGATGTCAAATGTAATGAAACAATTCTCTTTGTTAAGTATTTTGGTGGAAAAGACTATAAATTAACTGTCAGATCTGCAAAACGTTCATTTCGCGTATTCACATACAGTTTTAGTTTCTAGTTGCAGCCATTTTCTGTGCTTATTACTACGTGTGCTTTATTAGCTTTGAAAAGCTTTAATAACGTCGATGTTACAGTGTTACCTCAAATCACTTTTCAAGTATGGAGGACAATTTTCGAAATTAAAATCGATATGCTATAATTTTTATGTTATAAATGAGCTTCCCTACACCTCTGAAATGATGTGATACATAGCGAAGGTCAATTAACGTTATCTACTGAGCCTTAAACTCAGTTGCTGAACAGGGGATGCGTCCTACAACATTTATCTAAGACTCGTCCGACATTGATTGTGTCTATGAAACATTCTCCGTCTAAGCTAATCTGTTGCATTCAGCATTTCGAGTTCGACAAGCCATCGATGTACCTCGATATCCAATATAAACGTACTTTCACTCACTGACGACGTGGCGATTTTTTTTATAACACTTCGAGAAGATGTGTCTGTGGTTTCTAAATCTACATCCATACTCCACAAACCACCGAACGGTGCGTGACAGAGAAGACCTTGTACCACGGCTAGTCATTTCGTTTCCTGTTCCACTCGCAACGACTGCCTATATGCCTCAGCAAGAGCCACAATTTCTCGTATCTTATCTTCGTGGTCCCTATGCGAAATATATTTTCGCATTAGTAGAATCAGCCTGCAATCACTTTCAACTTTCGGTTCTGTAAATTTGCTCAACACCGGTTTTTGAAAAAATGTCGCATTGAATCCAAAGATTTCTACTTGAGTTTCCGAAGCACGTCCGCGATAATTACGTTTGTTCAAACACCTTTTTTTTCTTTGGGTGATCAGTCTTCTGACTGGTTTGGTGCGGCCCCCACGAATTCCCCTCCTGTGCCAACCTCGCCATCTCAGAGTAACTCTTGTAACCTGCGTCCTCAATTATTTGCTGGATGTATTCCAATATCTGTCTTCCTCTACTGCTTTTGCTCTCTGCAGCTCCCACTAGTACCATGGAACTCACTTCCTGAAGTCTTAACAGATCTCCTATCATCCTCCTTGTCAATGTTTTCCACATATACCTTTCCTCTCCGATTCTGCGCAGAATTTCCTCATTTCCTATCATAACAGTCCACCTAATTTTTAACACTCATCTTTAGCACCACATCTCAAATGCTACGATTTTCTTCTGTTCCCATTTTTCCACAGTCCATGTTTCATTACCATACAATGTTGTGCTCCAGTTGTATATTCTCATAAATTTCTTCCTCAAATTAAGGCCTGTGTTTGATACTAGTAGATATCTCTTAGCTAGGAATGCCCATTTTGCCAGTGCTAGTCTGCTTTTGATGTCCTTCTTGCTCCATTCGTAATGGGTTGTTTTTCTGCGTAGGCATCAGAATTCCTGAACTTCATCTACTTCGTGACCATCAATCCTGAAGTTAAGTTTCTCCCTGTTCTCATTTCTGCTACTTGTCATTACTTTCATCTTTCCTCGCTTTACTCTCAGTCCATATTCTGTACTCATTAGATTGTCAATTCCATTCAGCATGTCTTGTAATTCTTCTTCACTTTCACTCAGGATAGCAATGTCATCAGGAATCGTGTCATTAATATCCTTTCATCTTGAACTTTAATTCCACTCATGAACCTTTCCTTTATTTCCATCATTGCTTCTTCGATCTACAGACTGATCAGTAGGGGGGAAAGACTACATCCCCGTCTTACACCCTTCTTAACCTGAGCGCTTCGTTCTTAGTTTCTACTCTTATTACTCCCTCTTGGCTCTTGTACATATTGTATATTACCCGTCTCTCCCTATAGCTTACCCGTATTTTTCTCAGAATTTCAAACACCTTTCACCATTTTACATTGTCGAACACTTTTGCCAGGTGGACAAATCCTGTGAACGTGTCTTGATTTTTCTTTATTCTTGCTTCCATTATCAACCGCAACGTCAGATTTGCCTCTATGGAGCCTTTACCTTTTCTAGAGCTAAACTGATCGTCATCTAGCACATCCTCAATTTTCTTTTCCATTCTTCTATATTTTATTCTTGTCAGCAACTTGGCTGCATGAGCTGTTAAGCTGATTGTGTGATAATTCTCGCACTTGTGAGCTCTTGCAGTCTTAAAAATTGTGCAGATGATATTTTTCCGAAAGTCGTTTGGTATATCGCCATATCAATACATTCTAGACACCAACGTGCATAGACGTTTTGTTGCCACTTCCGCCAATGATTTTAGAAATTCTGATGGAATGTTATCTATCCCTTCTGCCTTATTTGATCTTAAGTCCTCCAAAGCTCTCTTAAATTCTGATTCTAATACTGGATCCACTACCTCTTCTAAATCGACTCCTGCTTCTTCTTCTATCACATCGCCCGCCGGAGTAGCCGTGCGGTTCTAGGCGCTACAGTCTGGAACCGCCAGACCGCTACGGCCGCAGGTTCGAATCCTGCCTCGGGCATGGATGTGTGTGTTGTCCTTAGGTTAGTTAGGTTTAAGTAGTTCTAAGTTCTAGGGGACTGATGACCTCAGAAGTTGAGTCCCATAGTTCTCAGAGCCATTTGAACCATTTTTTTTTTTTTCTATCACATAAAACAAATCTTCCCCCTCATAGAGGCTTTCAATGTATTCTTTCCACCTATCCACTCTCCCCTCTGCATTTATCAGTGGAATTCTCTTAATGTTACCACCCTTGTCCTTAATGTCACAGAAGGTTGTTTGAACTTTCCTGGATATTGAATCAGTCCTTCCGACAATCATTTCTTTTTCGATTTTTTCACATTTTCATGCAGATATTTCTTCTTAGCTTCCCTGCACTTCCTATTTATTTCATTCCTCAGCGACTTGTATTTCTGTATTCCTGATTTTCCCGGAACACGTTTGTACTTCCTCCTTTCATCAATCAAAAAAAATGGTTCAAATGGCTCTGAGCACTATGGGACTTAACATCTGTGGTCAGCAGTCCCCTAGAACTTAGAACTACTTAAACCGAACTAACCTAAGGACATCACACACATCCATGCCCGAGGCAGGATTCGAACCTGCGACCGTAGCAGTCGCGCGGTTCCCGACTGAGCGCCTAGAACCGCGAGACCACCGCGGCCGGCTTTTCATCAATCAACTGAAGTATTTCTTCTGTTACCCATGGTTTCTTCACAGCTACCTTCTTTGTACCTATGTTTTCCTTCCCAACTTCTGTGATGGCCCTTTTTAGAGATGTCCATTCCTCTTCAACTGTACCGCCTACTGCGCTATTCCTTATTGCTGTATCTATAGCGTCAGAGAACTTCAAACGTATCTCGTCATTCCTTAGTACTTCCGTATCCCACTTCTTTGCGTATTGATTCTTCCTGACTAATGTCTTGAACTTCAGCCTACTCTTCATCACTATTATATTGTGATCTGAGTCTATATCTGCTCCTGGGTACGCCTTACAATCCAGTATCTGATTTCGAAATCTCTATCTGACCACGATGTAATCTAAATGAAACCTTCCCGTATCACCCGGTTTTTTCCAAGTATACCTTCTCCTATTGTGATTCTTGAACTGAGTATTCGCTGTTACTAGCTGAAATTTGCTACAGAACTCAATTAGTCTTTCTCCTCTCTCGTTCCTTGTTCCAAGCCCATATTCCCCTGTAATCTTTTCTTCTACTCCATCCCCTACAACTGCATTCCAGTCCCCCACGACTATAAGATTTTCATCTCCCCTTACATACGGTGTTACCCTTTCAATATCCTCGTATACTTTCTCTATCTCTTCATCTTCACCTTGCGACGTCGGCACGTATATCTGAACTATCATTGTCGGTGTTGGTTTGCTGTCGAATCTGATAACAACCCTATCACTGAATTGTTCACTGTAACACAGTCTTTGCCCTACCTTTCTATTCATAAGGAATCCTACTCCCGTTATACCATTTTCTGCTGCTGTTGATATTACGTAGTATTCATCTGACCAAAAATCCTTGTCTTCTTTCCATTTCACTTCACTGACTTCTACTATATCTAGATTGAGCTTTTGCATTTCCCTTTCCAGATTTTCTGACTTCCCTAACTCATTCAAGCTTCTGAAATTCCACACCCAGACTCCTGGAACATTATCCTTTGGTTGATTGTTCAATCTTTTTCTCATAATCACCTCCCCCTTGGCAGTCCGCTTCCGGTGATCCGAATAGGGGACTATTCCGGAATATTTTGCCAATGGAGAGATCATCATGATACTTCTTCAATTACAGGCCACATGTCCTGCGGACATACGTTAAACGCAGTTGTTTCCATTGCTTTCTGCGTCCTCGTGCCGTTGATCATTGCTGATTCTTCCGCCTTTAGGGGCAGTTTCCTACCCCGACAAGATAGTGCCCTGAACGACTGTCCATTCCTCCGCCCTCTTTGACAGGGCCGTTGGCCTTACCTACCGATAACAAATGTAGCAGCCCGCTTCAGAGATGCTTCGATGTCTTCTTTTAATCGGACCTGCCGCGGACCCCAAACACTCGAGCAGTACTTAAGAATAGGTCGCGCCCGCATCCTATATGCGGTCTCCTTAACAGATGAACCACACTCCCGAAGTTCCCCGAAAAAATCGAAGTCGACCATTCACCTTGCTTACTTTTACTCTACAGTTTGAGAAAATAATTTACGTTAACTATATACTGAGGTGACAAAAATATATGGGATAGCGATTCGCACATAAACAGATGGCCGTTTGTATCGCATATACGAGGTATAAAAGGGCAGAGCATTGGCGGGACTGCAATGTTTGTGCTCACGTAGGTCATATGAAAAGTTTTCCGACCTGATTATGGCCGTACGATGGGAATTAACAGACAATGAACGCGTAATGGTAGTTCGAGCTAGACGTATGCGACAGTCCATCTCCGAACTCGTTAGGGAATTCAGTATTCCGAGATCCACAGTGTCAAGAGTGTGCCGAGACTACCAGATTTCAGGCAGTGGCCCACGGCCTCCACTTAACGACGAGAGCAGCGGCTTTTGCATAGAGTTTTCAGTGCTAACAGACCAGCGACATTGCGTGAAATAACCGCGTAAATCAATTTGGGACGAACGAAGAACGTACCCGTTAGGACACAGCGGCGAAATTTGGCTTTAATTGGCTTCGGCAGCAGACGACCGACTCGAGATCCTTTGCTAACAGCACAGCATCGACTGCCAGACACCTCCTGGGTTCGTGACGATGTCGGTTGGACCGTAGACGACTGGAAAACCGTAGCCTGGTCAGCGCCAATTTTCTGTTGGTAGGAGCCGATGGTATGGCTCGAATGTGGCACGGAGCCCATGAAGTCATGGGCCCATGTTGTCAACAACACACTGTGCGACTGGTGGTGGCTCCATAATCGTCTGTGCAGTGTTGACATTGAATGGACTGGGCCTCTGGTCCAATTGAATCGATCATTCGCTGGAAATGGTTATGTTCGGTTACTTGGAGGCTATTTGCAGCCATTCATGAACTTCATGTTCCCAAACAAACATCGAATTTTTGTAGATGATAATTGTTCGAAATTGATTCGAAGAACATTCTGAACAGTTCTAGCTAATGATTGGGCCACCCAGATCGCGGAACTTGAATCCCATCGAACATTTATGGGATATAATCGAGAAATGAGCTCGTGCATAAAATGCTGCAGCGGTAATTATGGACGGCTACAGAGACAGTATCGCTCAGCATTTCTGCAGGGGACTTCCAGCGATTAGTTGATTCCATCCCACGTCGAGTTGCTGCACTGCGCCGGACAAAAGAGGGTCCGACGCGATGCTAGGAGGTATCCCGTGACTTTTGCCACTTCGGTGTTTTTGAACTATCAAATTTTGCCTCAGCTCCAACACTCCTGACATTTCACGCAGCGACTTTTTCCTCTTTCCTCAATGGAGAGAAGTCTTCCGAAGTAAGAGTGATTTCAGGTGTGCCGCAGGGGAGTGTCGTAGGACCGTTGCTATTCACATTGTATATAAATGACCTTGTTCACTGAGGCTTTTTGCAGATGATGCAGTGGTGTATCGAGAGGTTGTAACAATGGAAAATTGTACTGAAATGCAGGAGGATCTGCAACGTATTGACGCATGGTGCAGGGAATGCCAATTGAATCTCAATGTAGACAAGCGTAATGTGCTGCGAATACACACAAAGAAAGATCCTTTATCATTTAGCTACAATATAGCACGTCAGCAACTGGAAGCAGTCAATTCCATAAATTATCTGGGAGTAGGCATTAGGAGTGATTTAAAATAGAATGGCCATACAAAATTAATCGTCAGTAAAGCAGATGCCAGACTGAGATTCATTGGATGAATCCTAAGGAAATACAATCCAAAAACAAAGGAAGTAGGTTACGGTAGACCTGTTCGCCCACTGCTTGAATACTGCTCAGCAGTGTGGGATCCGTACCAGAGAGGGTTGGTAGAAGAGACAGAGAAGATCCAACGGAGAGCAGCGCGCTTCGTTACAGGATCATTTAGTAATCGAGAAAGCGTTACGGAGGTAATAGATAAACTCCAGTGGAAGACTCTGCAAGAGAGACGCTCAGTAACTCGGTACGGACTTTTGTTGAAGTGTCGAGAACATACCTTCACCGAGGAGTCAAGCAGTATATTGTTCCCTCCTACGTATATCTCGCGAAGACACCATGAGGATAAAATCAGGGAGGTTAGAGAACACACAGAGTCATACCGACAATATTTCTTTCTACGAACAATACGAGACTGGAATAGAAGGGAGAAGGTACCCTCCACCACACACCATCAGTTGGCTTGCGGAGTATGGATGTAGATGTAGATGAAGAAAATATTGCCTAGCCGGTATTTCCAGAATGACGAGGGTGTGGGGGTGGAGGGGTGATTCTCGGTGTGAAACGTTTCCTGAACAGGCAAAATGCAGAATTCTGCAACGAAGGTCTCTGCCAAGTCATCCATCTTCGCGTAAAATGTGTCACATAAGAGGGTGAATTCGTAGAAGTGGACTAGTGACAAGTTTCATGATTGCTGGTTGACTTTTTTGTGTGAGGTGATAATTAGAAAGTGCCACAACAGTGGCAGATTGCCAGTCAGTTGCTCCTGCCAAAGACGATGCAGGTAATCATCGAAACATCAGATCTTACGATCAACTGACGCAGTAATAAGTCCGAGAATGTTTTATGTAACAGAGCCGTCGCGGAAGACTACGCTCTCAAGACGTCGTTCTGGTGATATAAAATGGAAATGCCGTATGGCTAGGGCCTCCCGTGGGGTAGACCGCTCGCCTGGTGCAAGCCTTTCGAGTTGACGCCACTTCGGCGACTTGCGTTTCGATGAGGATGAAATGATGATGATATGGACAACACAACACCCAGTCCCTGAGCGGAGAAAATCTCCGACCCAGCCGGGAATCGAACTCGCGCCGTTAGGTATGACATTCCGTCGGCTGACCACCCAGCTCCCAGGGGCGGACAATGGAAATGCTGTGTGGCTAGGGCCTCCCGTAGGGTAGACCGCTCGCCTGGTGCAAGTCTTTGGAGTTGACGCCACTTCGGCGACTTGCGTATAGATGAGGATGAAATGATGATGATGATAAGGACAACACCAGTCCCTGAGCGGGGAAAATCTCCGACCCAGCAGGGAATCGAACTCGGTCCGTTAGGTATGACATTCCGTCGCGCTGACCACTCAGCTGCTAGGGGCGGATGTTCTGGTGATGATTAGAACTTTGTGACGACCCCTCGAGTTTCCAATGCGGCTGTTGCCCGGCTGCTCACCTGCATCTTGCTGAGCTGCCAGTGGGGTACGAAGAAAAACCGGTCCGCCGGATCTGTGGGTGCGACGGGGTGCCGGCCTCCCAGGCGGTGTAGGTAGCAGCGGCCCGCCGGAACATCGCGGTACGCCACCAGCTTCTGCAACAGCAGGCAGCGTCCACCCTTCAGCAGACCGGGTCCCTACGCCGCCCTCAGCTCTCAGCAGTGGTGGGTGTTCAGTACTTACCCTGTCGTAGTCGAACAGCGACCGCGTGGCGACAGCGCGGGGCGAGGCCGGTGGCCGCGCGTAGTACAGCACGCCCTCCAGCCGCTCCTGCAACACCAGTTCACGTGCCGCTGCAGCCACTCCAGTCCCAAAACAATTGCTAAAGGTGCGGCCAGACAGGGAGCTGGTAGTCTGCGCGTCAGTCCCTGGTCTGCATAATTTCTGTGGCACCAACTCGGTTAAACAGACCGCTCCCGCCCGCGACGGGCAGCCGGCGGGTTGTGAATATTTACAGAAACCGCGGAGGCCAGGTGTGAGAAATCTCGGAATAAATCGAAAGCTTAGTTGATTTGGTGTGTGCAAACGTACCGGGTGGCTATAATTAAAAAGCAGCAACTCCAGTGTGTGCTGTAATTATCGTATGCCAATGAAACTTGGTAGATATGCTAACGCGTTAATATGGAACAGATTTACGCTGGGAGAAATTAGTTCCAATTTTGGCCACCAAGTGTAAATCTGGCGCTGTACAGCATCTCGTCGACGTCTCCGGTACTAGTATTGAACGAACTCTGTAATAATAAACTCGACATTATGTTTTTCTCTCTTGTTTGACCTTTTCTGCCCACGTCCCGTTCCTAACTGTTACATTGCGCAAACATTTCTATACGTCTTTCTTGCATTCACAGCGTCAGATTTGCACCCGAAGGCCAAAAAGCCGGCCTCTGTGGCCGAGCGGTTCTAGGCGCTTTAGTCCAGAACCGCGCTGCTGCTACGGTCGCAGATTCGAATCTTGCCTCTGGCATATATGTGTGTGATGTCCTTAGGTTAGTTAGGTTTAAGTAGTTCTGATAACCTCAGATGTTGAGTCCCATAGTTCTTAGAGCCATTTGAACCATTTGAACCGAAGGCCAAAACAGAAACGATTTTTTTTATTTTTATTCCTGGCCTAGATCGGATTCGTATTGACGCATCGGCTCATCTACCACGTTTCGCTACCGTATGATGACTACAACACTGGTCCTCTTTGAGTAGCTGCACTTTAAATATATCCACCGGGTACTTTTGAAAGATACCGAATATAAAAATGTCTCGAAAAGTTGTGAAAGAAATATGCGCTAGTCTGCATCAGGTAGCTATTAGTTTATTCCATACTAGCTGTAGTGCCCGGCGTCGCCCGGAATGTTTAATATCTGCCACACAGAGTAATTGGCCCTGTGCCTTGATACTCTTAACAAATGCAAGTCGCACGGGAAACTGCAATCAGTTTAAATCGAAGAGCATATTTGAACCACTGGGTGTCAACGAAATGCAGTGAATTAACACGTCCTCACCCGTACACTCATAAAAACCAGGTTCTAGGCTGACAGTTGGTAATCCAAGCTAACACCCACGCTTCGTAACGTCCACACTAAATAACCGTCATATAATAAAAGCTGATTTAAAGGATTTTAAAACTTGTGCTTTCGGAGCAAGTTGAGTTGTGCTTTGTTATCAATATTTGATAAACTGAGCTTCGATAATCCGAGCTTTGATAAACTGAACTCGATATTTCTGCTGAACTTCGATAGGAACAAAATGATTTTCTATTACCATTTTTAATTCATTTCTTCGAGCAAATTTTTCCTGAACGAGAAGATGATTAGTTTCATCATCTGTTGTTACATTTTGCGGGAAGTATCTCATTGTGTTTTTGGAGAATTCGTTTTCTGTTGTACCGCTCAGTTATCAGTCTTTCAAGTAGGACTGTATTTAAGCACGACACGAACTGTTCGAACAGTTTACGTCACGCTACGGGAAATTTCCAGCCCTGTCCGACCTTTCCATCAGTCCGCGATCTAGTGACTTTTGTTGGTACTTTACCACAACCTGCCTTTGCGTCTGTATGGCACTGGATTTTAATAATGAAAACAAATGTCAAACACGGACTAAAATACACTCCTGGAAATGGAAAAAAGAACACATTGACACCGGTGTGTCAGACCCACCATACTTGCTCCGGACACTGCGAGAGGGCTGTACAAGCAATGATCACACGCACGGCACAGCGGACACACCAGGAACCGCGGTGTTGGCCGTCGAATGGCGCTAGCTGCGCAGCATTTGTGCACCGCCGCCGTCAGTGTCAGCCAGTTTGCCGTGGCATACGGAGCTCCATCGCAGTCTTTAACACTGGTAGCATGCCGCGACAGCGTGGACGTGAACCGTATGTGCAGTTGACGGACTTTGAGCGAGGGCGTATAGTGGGCATGCGGGAGACCGGGTGGACGTACCGCCGAATTGCTCAACACGTGGGGCGTGAGGTCTCCACAGTACATCGATGTTGTCGCCAGTGGTCGGCGGAAAGTGCACGTGCCCGTCGACCTGGGACCGGACTGCAGCGACGCACGGATGCACGCTAAGACCGTAGGATCCTACGCAGTGCCATAGGGGACCGCACCGCCACTTCCCAGCAAATTAGGGACACTGTTGCTCCTGGGGTATCGGCGAGGACCATTCGCAACCGTCTCCATGAAGCTGGGCTACGGTCCCGCACACCGTTAGGCCGTCTTCCGCTCACGCCCCAACATCGTGCAGCCCGCCTCCAGTGGTGTCGCGACAGGCGTGAATGGAGGGACGAATGGAGACGTGTCGTCTTCATCGATGAGAGTCGCTTCTGCCTTGGTGCCAATGATGGTCGTATGCGTGTTTGGCGCCGTGCAGGTGAGCGCCACAATCAGGACTGCATACGACCGAGGCACACAGGGCCAACACCCGGCATCATGGTGTGGGGAGCGATCTCCTACACTGGCCGTACACCACTGGTTATCGTCGAGGGGACACTGAATAGTGCACGGTACATCCAAACCGTCATCGAACCCATCGTTCTACCATTCCTAGACCGGCAAGGGAACTTGCTGTTCCAACAGGACAATGCACGTCCGCATGTATCCCGTGCCACCCAACGTGCTCTAGAAGGTGTAAGTCAACTACCCTGGCCAGCAAGATCTCCGGATCTGTCCCCCATTGAGCATGTTTGGGACTGGATGAAGCGTCGTCTCACGCGGTCTGCACGTCCAGCACGAACGCTGGTCCAACTGAGACGCCAGGTGGAAATGGCATGGCAAGCCGTTCCACAGGACTACATCCAGCATCTCTACGATCGTCTCCATGGGAGAATAGCAGCCTGCATTGCTGCGAAAGGTGGATACACACTGTACTAGTGCCGACATTGTGCATGCTCTGTTGCCTGTGTCTATGTGCCTGTGGTTCTGTCAGTGTGATCATGTGATGTATCTGACCCCAGGAATGTGTCAATAAAGTTTCCCCTTCCTGGGACAATGAATTCGCGGTGTTCTTATTTCAATTTCCAGGAGTGTATCTTCTAGGTTATATGTCATGTGTAACAATGGAAACTAATCAATAAATAAAAGTCTGAAATATTGTTTACGCCAAGTTCTCTAGCTTTCGCTGGTTCAGAAATTAAGTGACGTCTGATGGTACAATCTCGAAGACGAGTATTATCGCTGAAATTTATTCTCGTGATAGAAATTACAATTAGTTAACGCTCTGTATTTCATTCGTTCGGCATTTATTTTCTTAATTATTTCACCTGAACGCAAAAATTTGAAGTAAATCGATCAAGTACTTTTCGAGATGTTTGGCATTAATGTTTCTCCTTTATATGTTTTATGTATATGTAGGTACTGTGTGTATTAAAAATATATAGCCTCTGTCCGCCCAAACGGTCGTTAGGGGATCGTGTAAAAATTTGAAGTAAATCGGCCAAGAACTACTAGAGAGTTCTGGTAACAACATTTCCCATTTAAGTATTACATACATATATGAGTCAAGTCAGATTACAGAATCCTATGTAGACAGTGATCTTCCTCTTGTCTTGAAGGTAAAGTATGTACAATTTCATCAAGATCGGGACAGAACTGTAGATCTGTATGAATTACAAACAAATAAACACACACTCTTCTTTATATATACATATATTTGTAAATAAATGCATACTCGTATAATACACATAGTTATTATAAATATATCTGCGCTTCGAGAAGAAGACTGCATGAAACACGACAGACAGAAAATAGAAGCATGCCAGTGGATAGAGCGTCTCTACAATTTTTTAAACTTACATTACAGGTAATCAATGTGGGCACCGTTTGTGACGCGACAAACGTTAATATGTGTGTGCAGTTCATTGAAGTCGCTGCTGCTTTCCTGGGAAGTGCAACAGCAAGCAGCCTGCTTTGGAAATCTTGCATCGGGTTGCCTGTCTGCAGCCGTGAACTCATTACGTGGGGAAACAGGGAGCGAATGTTTTTTCTACATGTTCTGGCAAGCCTGTCGCTAGTGGGAAGCTCGGCAACTACGCCACGGCGCGTATTACGAATCGAAACATGGAGGGATTGATGTGTGTCCATTTATTGTGTGTCTTGTAGCTTTCGCGTAGTCATATTCGGAAACCCGGTAGGTACTTTTGGATACAAATCTGTTTTGACACTGTAGTTTTATTTATATACGGTTTGTAACGGATATAAGTGCAGATAAATTTATATGTGGTACCTTAATATGTGCACACATCAGTGTGTTGTTTTCTCCCTGCATCAAACACTCTTCCCATACATTGACGATATTCTACCCTCCGTTTTGTTGCCTTTCATGGCAAGCCATCCTGGGCTTACACTTCAGCAAGATAATGCACGCACGCACACGGCGAGAGTTTATACTACTTGTTTTCGTGCTTGCTAGCCTCACCTTGGCAGAAATGTTGCCAGATCTCTTCCACTGTGAGAACGTTTGGAGCATCGTGGCTAGGACTCTCCAACGAACTTGTTATTTGGACGATCTAACGCGTCAGTTGGACAGAATTTTGCACGATTTTCCTAAGGGAGATATCCAACAACCCTATCGATCAAAGCCAAGCCGAATAAATGATTGCATAATGGCCAGACCTGTATCAACGTGTTATTGACTTGGGCAATTTGTGAAGCTCTTGCTCTTGAATAAATCATCCATTTCTTCTAAATTTGTAATAATTTGTTTACCAGTACATTTACAGATCGACAATTATTGAACTACATGAAAAAACATATATTAGTCACAAACTACGACGTGCACACACTTTCTTCTACATGTAAACGTCACTATAGATATCTGGATTTAGGTTATGACAGTTTAGATTTGCCTACCATCATTGGCGATGATGTGGCAAAGACGAATAGCGAAATTCTGCATGACCTTCTGAAGTGTCGGAACATCGATACCGTCAATGACTTCCTGAATAGCTGTTTTCAGCACAGCAATGGTTTTGGGGTTATTCCCGTACACATCGTCTTTAATATAGCCCCACAAAAAGGAGTCGCATGTGTTCAGATCCGGAGAATATGGCGACCAATCGACGCCCATGCCAGCGGCCTCTGGGTACCCCAGAGACAGAATACGATCTTCAAAGTGCTTCTCCAGGTCATCAAATACTCTCCTGCTTCGATGGGCTCGAGCTCCATCTCGCATGAACCACATCTTGTCGATATAAGAGTCACTTTGGATAATGGGGATGAAATCATCTTCTAAAACCGTCATGTACCATTCGGTAGTCACCGTGCCATCAAGGAATTTCGCACCGAATATTTCGTGACTGGACAATGCACGCCGTCCGGGGTGGCCGAGCGGTTCTAGGCGCTACAGTCAGGAACCGCGCGACCGCTACGGTCGCAGGTTCGAATCTTTCCTCGGGCATGGATGTGTGTAATGTCCTTAGGGTAGTTAGGTTTAAGTAGTTAAAGTTCTAGGGGACTGAAGACCTGAGAAGTTAAGTCCCGTAGTGCTCAGAGCCATTTGAACCATTTTGACAATGCGCACCACACAGTCACCCATTGACGGTGAAGAGACTTCTTGATCGCGAAACGCGGATTCTCAGTCCCCCAAATACGCCAGTTTGGCTTGTTGACGAACTCATTCAAATGAAAGTGGGCTTCGTCGCTAAACCAAACCACATTCACATCAGTCTTGTTCGTCAGTTCTGTGGTCAATAGTGTTGACGAAACACAACCGCTGCTCCATGGCCCTTGGGCTTAATGGCTGATGGGTTTGAATTTTTAATTGGAAAAGATGCAGGTATTCAACAACAATTTGTCACAGTGTCTCTTGGTTTACTTCCACTTGTTCTGCAGCTCGTCTGGTCGATTTTCTGGGGCTGGTTTCAAACACAGTGCGTGTCTTCTCCATGTTTTCAGTCGTTTTCACCCTTTCGGACGACCGAATAGCCAACACTGTCATCACAAACACTACCCGTTCTCTCAAACTTGTGAATGAAATTCTTGATTGATGGCACACTCGGACCGGTTGTCTTCACCTTGAAGTCGGTCGCAAACTTTCTTTGACCGCAGTTAGGCTGTTATTTCTCACATAGTAGGGCTTCACAAGCGCTATACGCTCAGGCGCGTGTACCGTGACATTTTCACGTGCAATCTTCGTACATCCATAGTTGAAATGGAGGACCGTGCGACATAAGCTGATATAAATGTATATTAAAAATGAAGGAATTCCTCCAGCTGTATTTTAAGGGTCGATTTTATTTTGGCAACTAGTTTCAACGTTGTAACAACGTCATCTTCAGGCCTATAAACTGTTGACGTCAACTGCGTGCGGCTGATAATAGAAGTTCACGTGCAAGTGGCCGACAAGACGCGTGTGCATGCGCGTATTAATTCCCATCACTCGCATTCGGGAGGACGACGGTTCAATCCCGCGTCCGGCCATCCTGATTTAGGTTTTCCGTGATTTCCCTAAATCGCTCCCGGTAAATGCCGGGATGGTTCCTTTCAAAGGGCACGGCCGACTTCCTTCCCCATCCTTCCCTAATCCGATGAGACCAATGACCTCGCTGTCTGGTCTCTTTCCCCACACCAACCAACCAACCAACCAATTCCCATCATGCCTTGCGGACAACCTTGCCGTTTGAACGTCCTAACGCAAGCGGTTCAGAAATTATGACGATTTTATTTCATATAGTTCAATAACCGTCACCCTGTACATCACATCTACCGATTTTCTTCGCATTTGGGTAATTCATTCCTGGTACCTCGCTTTTTTTTGTCTTAGAATGTATTTTGTTTGGTACAAATGAGTACTTATGCCACCTTTTTGGAATTTTGACTATCACTCCTGACTGAATCTCCTGCTGTTCTTGTGTCACATTCTACATGAGCCACCCATGCTAGCTGTTGATAGAGAATGTGGGAGAGACAGACGGTGCTCGAGTGAGAGGGAGAGATCGGGTCCAGTACTGGCTGTGTATGAGCGTGGGAAACCGCCTAAAAGTGACGGCGTGCTAGTCTGCATCCGGCCACGCCGGGGTGGTCGTCTGGGGCCGAGTCACCGGGGCGATTCCCGGAAAGGTGCCTCCTCCCAACCATTGGCCGGCTGTGGACTCTGGCCAGCACGTGCGGCCGCTGGCCGCTGCCCGCCGTTGCCGTAATTGGCGGACGGAAGGCCGCGACGGCCACTAATTAGCCCACAATGCTCGCAATTACTCTGCTGCACTGAGGGGGGAGGGGGGAGGGGGCAAAGTGCGCCGCAGCTCGACGCCCGCCGCCGGCTCCCACACTCCCGATCCATGGGCAATCTACACTACTGCCCATTAAAATTGCAACACCAAGAAGAAATGCAGATGATAAACGGGTGTTCATTGGACAAATATATTATACGAGAACTGACATGTGATTACATTTTCACGCAAATTGGGTGCATAGATCCTGAGAAACCAGTACCCAGAACAACCACCTATGGCCGTAATAACGGCCTTGATACGCCTGGGCATTGAGTCAAACAGAGCTTGGATGGCGTGTACAGGTACAGCTGCGCATGCAGCTTCAACACGATACTACAGTTCATCATGTGTAGTGACTGGCGTATTGTGACGAGCCAGTTGCTCGGCCACCATTGACCAGACGATTTCATTTGGTGTGACATCTGGAGAATGTGCTGGCCTGGGCAGCAGTCGAACATTTTCTGTATCCAGAAAGGCCCGTACAGAACCTGCAACATGCGGTCGTGCATTATACTGCTGAAATGTAGGGTTTCGTAGGGATCGAATGAAGGGTAGAGCCACGGGTCGTAACACATCTGAAATGTAACGTCCACCGTTCAAAGCGACGTCAAGGCGAAGAAGAGGTGACCGAGACGTGTAACCAACGGCACCCCATACCATCACGCCGGGTGATACGCCAGTATGGCGATGACGAATGGACGCTTCCATTGTGCATTCACTGCGATGTCGCCAAACACGGATGCGACCATCGTGATGCTGTACACAGAACCTGGATTCACCCGAAAAAAATGACATTCTGCCATTCGTGCACCCAGGTTCGTGGTTGAGCACACCATCGCAGGCGCTCCTGTCTGTGACGCAGCGTCAAGGGTAACCGCAGCCATGGTCTCCGAGCTGATGGTTCACGCTACTGCAAACGTCGTCGATTTGTTCCTGCAGATGGTTGTTGTCTTGCAAACGTCCCCATCTGTTGACTCAGGGATCGAGACGTGGCTGCACGATACGTTACAGCCATGCGGGTAAGCTGCCTGTCATCTCGACTGCTAGTGATACGAGGCCGTTGGCATCCATCACGGCGTTCCGTATTACCCTCTTGAACCCACCTATTCCATATTCTGCTAAGAGTCATTGGATCTCGACCAAGGCGAGCAGCAATGTCGCGATACGATAAACCGCAATCGCGATAGGCTACAATCCGACCTTTATGAAAGTCGGAAACGTGATGGTACGCATTTCTCCTCGTTACACGAGGCATCACGACAACATTTCACCAGGCCAACGCCGATCAGCTGCTGTTTGTGTATGAGAAATCGGTTGGAAACTTTCCTCATGTCAGCACGTTGTAGGTGTCGCCACAGGCGCCAACCTTGCGTGAATGCTCTGAAAAGCTAATCATTAGCATATCAGAGCATGTTCTTCCTGTCGGTTAAATTTCGCGTCTGTAGCAAGTTATCTTCGTGGTGTAGCAATTTTAACGGCCAGTAGTGTATTTTTAATTACTCGATTGTACACTGAGATGACGTAAGCCATGGGAAACCTCCTAGTATCGTAGCGGACCTCCTTTGGTCCGGCGCAGTGCAGCAACTCGACGTGGCATCAACTCAACACGTCGTTGTCAGTTCGCAGAAATATTGAGCCATGCTGCCTCCGTAGACGCTAATAATTGCGAAAGTCTTCGTGGTGCAGGATTTTGTGCACGAACTGACCTCCTATGTATGTCCCATAAATATTTGGTGATATACATGTCGGCCATTGCGGATGTCCATATCATTCACTCGAACTGTCCAGGATGTTGTTTAAACCAGTCGCAAACAGTAGTAGCCCGGCGACACGCCGCATTGTCATCCACAAAAATTGTGTCGTTTTTTGCTGCAAATAGCCTCCAAGTAGCTGAACATAACCTTATCCAGTCAAAGATAGGATCAGTTGTATCAAAGAACCCAGCCTATTCCATGTAAAACCACCCACACCGGTACGGACCACCACCAGCTTGCATAGTGGTCCGTTAACAACTTGGTTCCATGGCTTCGTGGGGTTTTCGCCGTACTCGAACACTGCCACCAGCTCTTACCAACTGAAAACGGAACTCATCTGACCAGGCCACGTTCTTCAGTGTCTGGGGTCTAACCGATATGGTTACGAACACAGGAGAGGCGATGCAGGTGATGTTTTGCTGTTAGCAGAGGAACTCTGGTCGATCGTCTGCTGGCACAGCCAATTAATGAAAAATTTCGCCGCTCTATCTAACGGGTACGTCCGTTGTACATCCCACATTGATTTCTGCCGTTATTTCACACAGTATTGTTTGCCTTGAGCAGTGATAATCCCTACGCAAACACCGCTCTTCTCAGTCGTTAAGTGGAGGCCGTCGGCCACTGCGTTGCCGTTGTCTGTCGTGAGACATAACGCCTGAAATTCGGTATTCTCGGCACACTCTTGAGACTGGATCCCCTAACGACTTCCGAAATGGAATGTCCCATGCGTTTAGCTCTAACTATCGCTCCTCGTTCAGTGACTGTTAATAACCATCGTGTGGCGCTAACCACATCGGAAACGTTTTCACACAAATCAGCTGAGTACAGATGACGGCACTGCCATTTTATATCATATATACGCTATACCATCGCCATCTGTATGTGCGCATGTCGCTATCCATGACTTTTGTCAACAGTGTATTAATTACTTGTTTATTGAGCCAATCGTATATCTGTAAAGATACTCCGTTTGCCTATGAGCATCTTTTCCAATCCGTTGTTGAAGAGATGGTAGACAGACTTTTTATTTCGAATTTTAAGCGGAAGTCAACATGTGACTCTCGAGATTTTGGTGCAGAAGTGGTACAAGATGTACACTACGGGCCATTAAAATTGCTACACCACGAAGATGACGTGCTACAGACGCGAAATTTAACCGACAGGAAGAAGATGCTGTGATATGCAAATGATTAGCTTTTCAGAACATTCACGCAAGGTTGGCGCCTGTGGCGACACCTACAACGTGCTGACATGAGGAAAGTTTCCAACCGATTTCTCATACACAAACAGCAGCTGATCGGCGTTGGCCTGGTGAAATGTTGTCGTGATCCCTCGTGTAACGAGGAGAAATGCGTACCATCACGTTTCCGACTTTCATAAAGGTCGGATTGTAGCCTATCGCGATTGCGGTTTATCGTATCGCGACATTGCTCCTCGCGTTGGTCGAGATCCAATGACTGTTAGCAGAACATGGAATCGGTGGGTTCAGGAGGGTAATACGGAACGCCGTGTTGGATCCCAACGGCCTCGTATCACTAGCAGTCGAGATGACAGGCATCTTATCCGAATGGCTGTAACGTATCGTGCAGCCACGTCTCGATCCCTAAGTCAACAGATGGGGACGTTTGCAAGACAACAACCATCTGCACGAACAATTCGACGACGTTTGCAGCAGCATGGACTATCAGCTCGGAGACCATGGCTGCGGTTACCCTTGACGCTGCATCACAGACAGGAGTGCCTGCGATGGTGTACTCAACGACGAACCTGGGTGCACGGATGGCAAAACGTCACTTTTTCGGATGAATCTAGGTTCTGTTTACAGCATCATGATGGTCGCATCCGTGTTTGGCGACATCGCGGTGAACGCACATTGGAAGCGTGTACTCGTCGTCACCATACTGGCGTATCACCCGGCGTGATGGTATGGTGTGCCATTGGTTACACGTCTCGGTCACCTCTTGTTCGCATTGACGGCACTTTGAACAGTGGACGTTACATTTCAAATGTGTTACGGCCCGTGGCTCTACCTTCATTCGATCCCTGCGAAACCCTACATTTTAGCAGGATAATGCACGACCGCATGTTGCAGGTCCTGTACGGGCCTTTCTGGATACAGAAAATGTTCGACTGCTGCCCTGGCCAGCACATTCTCCAGATGTCACACCAAATGAAAACGTCTGGGCAATGGTGGCCGAGCAACTGGCTCGTCACAATACGCCAGTCACTACTCTTGATGATCTGTGATATCGTGTGGAAGCTGCATGGACAGCTGTACCTGTACACGCCATCCAAGCTTTGTTTGACTCAATGCCCAGTCGTATCAAGGCTGTTATTACGACCAGAGGTGGTTGTTCTGGGTACTGATTTCTCAGGATCTATGCACCCAAATTGCGTGAAAATGTAATCACATGTCAGTTCTCGTATAATATATTTGTCCAAAGAATACCCGTTTATCATCTTCATTTCTTCTTGGTGTAGCAATTTTAATGGCCAGCAGTGTAAATATAGCGTATGCAAAATGCTGTAACTCCTAAAAGCATAGCGAATCACTGAGAAGAGTTGTGTAAAATGTAAACTTCCAAAATAACTGTAGTTGCACAAGAGCATTTTTAAATCAACATCTTCCAAACAGTGGGATATGTCATAGTGGGCATGACGACTGTGTGTTCTGTTTTTGGTCACCTAGATCTCCGGACCTGATAATCACAGATTTTATTAATGGGGTTATGTAAAAGAGATTACATATCTCCTTTGTCGGACGCAATTCCACATCTACATTATACTCCGCAAGCCACCTAACGGTGTGTGGTAGAGGGTACTTCTGGTACCACTATCTGATACCCCTTTTCCTGCTCCACTCGCGAATGGTGTGTGAGAAGGATGATTGTCGGTAAGCCCGTGCATTGGCTCTAATTTCTCGAGTTTTCTCGTTGTGGTCATTTCGCGAAATGTATGTGGGAAGAAGTGCTCTCTCTGAATTTCAGTGGTAGACCTCTCTGTGACGCACAACGCCTTTTTTGTAACGCCTGTCAATGTATGCCGTGAAGAACCACGCTGCTCTTCCTTGCAACTTCCCTGTTAGTTCTATTAGTCCTGGTAAGTATCCCATATTGATGAACAATACTCAATAACTGTCGAGCAAGCGCCTTATAACCAATTTCCACTGTGGATGATGTACATTTCCTTAAGAACCCATTTCAATTGTGAATGATTTACATTCTTTAAGATTCATCTTACGAATCTCAGTCTGGCATCTGCTTTTCCTACTATTTGTTTTATGTGGTCATTCGACTTAAGATCACTCTGGATATTGTAGATACTGTTTCCAACAGCTTAACATCAAGATTGTAGTTGTTCACTGGTGGCTTTTCTTTCCTATGTATGCGTAATATATTACATTTATTTACGTTCAAGGTCAACTGCCAGAGCCTGCACAATTCATCAGTCCTGCAGGTCATTCTGCAAACCGATATTGTCTTTGGGTGTTGCTACTTTGTTAGATCATTTATACAGGGTGGTCCATTGATTGTGACCGGGCCAAATATTTCACGAAATAAGCGTCAAACAAAAAAACTACAAAGAACGAAACTTGTCTAGCTTGAAGAGGGAAACCAGATGGCGCTATGGTTGGCCCGCTAGATGGCGCTGCCATAGGTCAAACGGATATCAACTGCGTTTTTTTAAAAAAGGAACCCCCAGTTTTATTACATATTCGTGTAATACTTAAAGAAATATGAATGTTTTAGCTGGACCACTTTTTTCGCTTTGTGATAGATGACACTGGAATAGTCACAAACATATGGCTCACAATTTTAGACGAACATTGGTAACAGGTAGGTTTTTTAAATTTAAAGGCAGAATGTAGGTACGTTTCAACATTTTATTTCGGTTGTTCCAATGTGATACATGTACCTTTGTGAACCTATCATTTCTGTGAACGCATGCTGTTACAGCTTGATTACCTGTAAATACCACATTAATGCAATAAATGCTCAAAATGATGTGCGTCAACCTCAATGCGTTTGGCAGTACGTGTAACGACATTCCTCTCAACAGCGAGTAGTTCGCCTTCCGTAGTGTTCGCACATGCATTGACAATGCGCTGACACAAGTTGTCAGACGTTGTCGGTGGATTACGATAGCAAATATCCTTCAACTTTCCCCACAGAAAGAAATCCGTGGACGTCAGATCCGGTGAACGTGCGGGCCATGTATGGTGCTTCGACGACCAATCCACCTGTCATGAAATATGCTATTCAATACTGCTTCAACCGCACGTGAGCTATGTGCCGGACATCCATCATGTTGGAAGTACATCGCCATTCTGTCAAACAGTGAAATAATCTCGTAGTAACATCGGTAGAACATTACGTAGGAAATAAGCATACATTGCACTATTTAGATTGCCATCGATAAAATGGGGGCCAATTATCCATCCTCCCATAATGCCACACCATACATTAACCCGCCAAGGTCGCTGATGTTCCACTTTTCGCAGCCATCGTGGATTTTCCGTTGCCCAATAGTCCATATTATTCCGGTTTACGTTACCGCTGTTGGTGAATGACGCTTCGTCGCTAAATAGAACACGCGCAAAAAATCTGCCATCGTCCCGTAATTTCTTGTAGCCAGTGACAGAACTGTACACGACGTTCAAAGTCGTCGCCATGCAATTCCTGGTGCATAGAAATATGGTACGGGTGCAATCGATGTTGTAGCATTCTCAACACCGACGTTTTTGAGATTCCCGATTCTCGCGCAATTTGTCTGCTTCTGATGTGCGGATTAGCCCCGACAGCAGCTAGAACACCTACTTGGGTATCATCATTTGTTGCAGGTCGTGATTGACGTTTCACATGTGGCTGAACACTTCCTATTTCCTTAAATAACGTAACTATCCGGCGAACGGTCCGAACTTCTGATGTGCGGATTAGCCCCGACAGCAGCTAAAACACCTACTTGGGTATCATCATTTGTTGCAGGTCGTGGTTGACGTTTCACATGTGGCTGAACACTTCCTATTTCCTTAAATAACGTAACTATCCGGCGAACGGTCCGAACACTTGGATGATGTCGTCCAGGATACCGAGCAGCATACACAGCACACGCCCGCTGGGCATTTTGATCAAAATAGCCATACATCAACACGATATCGACCTTTTCCGCAATTGGTAAGCGGTCCATTTTAACACGGTAATGTATCACGAAGCAGATACCGTCCGCACTGGCGGAACGTTACGTGATACCACGTACTTATACGTTTGTGACTCTTACAGCGCCATGTGTCACAAAGCGAGAAAAGTGGTCCAACTAAAACATTCATATTTCTTTACGTACTACACGAATATGTAACAAAAATGGGGGTTCCTATTTTTAAAAAAACGCACTTGAATCGGCAGCGCCGTCTAGCGGGCCAACCATAGCGCCATCGGGTTCCCCCCTTCAGGCTAGACGAGTTTGGTTATTTGTAGTTTTTTCGTTTGATGCTTATTTTGTGAGATATTTGGCTCGGTCACTATCAATGGACCATCCTGTATATATGGTGAACAGTAGCGTCCTATCACACTTCCTTGGGGTATTCCGGAAATTACCTTTACATCTGTCGACATTGTTCTGCTGTGAGCGACATGTTGAATTCTATCTGCAAGGAAGTTTGGAAACCAATAGCAAATCTGCTCAGATACTCGATAAGCTCTTATTTTTTTCACTAACAATAAATGGTAGTGCAGGACGGTGTTAAATGCCTTCCCGAAATCAAGGAACGCGGCACCATCCCGAGCGCCGTTGTCTACAGCAGTACGGATCTCATGTAGGAAAAGAGCAAGTTGAGATTTGTAAGTTCTGTGTCTGCGGAATCTATGTTCATTTTTAAAATGCTTGAGCATAAAACAGGCTGCATAATTTTATAACAGGTTGAAATCAACGATACGCGTGCATCTGTCCTACGGCCCTTCTTGAAAACGGGAATGACCAGCGCTTTTTTCCGTCTCTAGGTACCCTTCGTCGTTCCAGCGATCTACGATAAACGGCTGCTAGAAGGGGAGCAAGTTCTATTCCGTATTATTTGTAGAATCTTATAGGTATCTCATTTGGTCCTGGTGCCTTTCTACTAATAAGCGATTGTAATTGCTTATCTGTTCCGTCATCGGTTATCTCAATAAGTGTCATTTCGACGTTTGTACGATGACGGAAATGGGGTACAGTACTAAGATCTTGCGCGGTCAAACAACTTCGGAAGACCGAATTCAATACATCCGATTTCTCTGTTACCTTCCGTTTCGATGCCTGGTCTGAGTGAATGAACAGATGATTTCTAATCGCTTACTGATTTTACGCAAGACCAAAAGCTCTTAGAATTTTTATTGAGATCAGTTGACAAAGTTTTACTTTCAAAGTTACTGAATGCCTCTCTCATTGCTCTCCTTACGCTGAATTTCGTTTCGTCAGTTTTTGTTTGTCAGCTAGGCTTTGACTTCTCTTTGAGACGAAGCTCTCATTGTTTACGAAGCAGTTTTCTAACACTGCTATTAAACCACGGCGGATCTTTCCCACTCCTTAGGACGTTACTCGGAAAATACTTCTCTATGGCGTGTTGAACGATGTCTTTGAATTTTTTCATTTGTGCTCCACATCTTCTTTCTCATGAAGGATGCTGACTATTCAGATACTCTGCAATTTGTGTCCCGTCACTCTTACTAAGAAAAATATCTTACTACTTTTCTTAACATTCGTTGTAAAGCCCGTAGTCATAGTTGCTTAGTTGCTATCACTGATACCTTCGACTACGTTAATTTATTCGATAAATTCAAGTCTGTTTGTTGCTAAGTAATCTGTTACCTTCACGGGTTGGTTCTCCACTTGCTCAAAGTAATTTTCCGACAAGACATTTAGAATAATCCTTGTCTTTGGCACCAGTTTTGATCGCATGACTCTCTGAATCTATACACAGCAAGTTGAATTAACCCCAGCCTGTCCCATTGCAATAGCATGGGGCGGGGAGGTGACTTCATCAGCTTTCCACGCATAGACTGGGAGAGTCATTCCTTTGAGCAGATTCCAGAACTCGAAGTGCGCATTTATAATGCTTTTGTGTCCGTTACTCCACGTATACTTCGCAATGTATGGAGTAAAATGGATTATCGCTTAAATGTTGTCTATGCTACCACCTATAAAGTGTATAAAAATTGATCTGAAGTATGTAAAAAAATGAACCTTTTTTACATTCTCCATAATTCTTATCGATGTAGCACTATGCATTAAAGAGTTACAGTCGTCTGAATTCTCAAATTTCATTTTGAACTGCATTATAGTGGACGGCGTATATTCAATAGAAACGACTTGTATAATGACCTTTGCTCCTCTGGATGTTCTGGGAAACTACTGCAGATACGCGCCTAGGACATGTTTTATTAGATTCATAAGACCAATAACAACAAAATAAATGGAAATCGTGCTTTACTTTAACCTCGTACAATTTTGTGATGGCCTCATATTGGCGAAGTTGCTAAATTTCGGGCAAAATCTTTTATTAGCCGTAACTCTGTAAGTAAACATTTGCGGACCTATGTTTATATGAACTTTTTCTTTAGTCTTACTTGTAGAACAACATATTAAAATATTTTCTTATCTTCGTGACTCACCCTGTATACGTACATACGGATAATGCTTTCGAGTGGATAACACTATCGCCAACAAACTACCTGACCCTATCGGATCAATCGTTTATATAAACATAAATGACTGATCCGATAGAATCAGGTTGTTCACTGACGATGATGTTATCCACAGGAAATCTATTGTCCGCGGACGATCGTCAGAAAGTGCATAAAGCTTTGCGCAAAGTTTTCACTTGGTGAAATTAATGGCAGCTCTGTTTCAATGAAGATAAATGCAAGATAATGCCTGTGTGAACAACATCCGTCAGTTTCAGCATGGCAGTGCTTCATACGCTGAGACAAGTTACTTGGCAAATATACGCTATGTCTACTACATCGTCACCTCAGGATGCGTGCATCACAGTACCTCGCATCACAGATTAGGCGCCTGCTATCTCATCATAATCGAAACACCATATCTCACTTATCTAGTTTCCTCAGCTGCGCCTATGTAAAAAGTAAAAACATTCACAAACTCCTTCCCTGTAGCCACTGTCCGTCTTTGGAACAAGCTACCTGCATTATGAGCACAATGCAATGCCCTGTTGCTTTTAAAAAGAAGCTAAAGGGATAACTTCCCTGAACTTCATAACTATTCCACAAAATTTACGTATGTGGCAAGTTTCCCTGCGTCAAATAGCAAGGTAAATGCTTCCATGTTCTCCCAGTAACTCTTTTTTCTGTTTTTATTCTTCAGTCGGGTAGGCGAGTCACTTCTCCCCCATGTTCTTTACTTGTGTTTCATCACGTTCGTCTTCCTATCCCTCTCCCACTTCTCTCAAGTCTATCGGTGCTAGTGCTCATAGTTTAAGTCTAGCTGCGTGTAATTTGTCTTTATTGTTGTATTTGTCATGGACGACTACAATTTTTTTGCACTATTTTTGTCAATGCAATTTCTAAATTGAAATAAATGGTTGTACCTCCGTCATTAGTTGCATTAAGAAGTATCATTTTTTGTTGTTGATGGTGACTAATTTCTAACACCTATGTCCATTTTCAAACCATCCTAAGTTACAATTGGCACGACAATTTTACACAAACGAGGCATTCATATTTGTAATACAAATATTACGCTAATTACAAGTAAGATATACAAATTTGTCATGGTCAATTCGTTTTATGAGTTGCCTTACTAGTTAAGTTACATATCGTTCCGTAAGCGTTACAATACAGGCGGAAGCCGATATACAAAAATTACACCTGAAGTGAAGATCAGAGCGGCACTATGGCCGACTCAACAACAGTAAATAGGCCACATAGGACGAGCATAGGGCAACTGGTGTGCAGAGACTCAAATGGTCGCCAGCTAAAATCCTAGAGGCTGCTGACAGCCGAGTGCATCGAAGATAAAATGTTTATTGACGAAACAATACATTCTTTTTTATTTCATTAACCTAACATAGGCTCAAAAGCACTGCAATGTCAAAGAATGTTTTGCTAAGACCACTCACTGGTCTCCAGTGGATCGACTTACATAAAAGTGCTATGCATTACGTCATGACACGTCATCTGCAGAAGACGCTGCAGTTTCGTGAGCTACGCCCAGTAGTAATACTGTTATGAATTACATATAATTTATGTCCGGTCCCAAAAAAATTATATGACTTTAAAGCAACGCAAAACCAAAAAGTGTGGCAGCCCCCGCTCCAAAAATAAATTAACCAACCAGTTTCAAAAAGACTGCCCCCTAACCAGATCAACTCAACAGTAATATATTAGTTTATATTCAATCCTCTAATTGAGAAGAGAAGTGTCTTACTTTTATATAAAGCGTAGTAAACAGTAGTAAAGTGAGCAAAAGTTACATTTGGACTATAATAACTTAAAATTACGAGAGGCATTATGCACAAGTACTAAAAAGTAGGAACAAACAACCAGTGTACAGTGAATCACACATAGACAAGCTATTTATAACAAATATACTTAGTTTTACATTCTTTGCAGTAATGAGCAAAAATTACATTTCTTTTTGTTATAAATTAATTAGTGTGACAGCACATCCAATACTGAAACTATAAGCACCGACGTCTGGAGAAAACCAGATGAAATAGCAAAATAATTAAAAAAAATTAAAAGTAAATTAGAAAAATAACGAATCTTTTCTTTTTACAGATGCCACGCATAGTTACTTGTTTGTTTCTGCTTTTTAATCTTTGCGCGTAACGCACGTTGTGATTTTAAGTTATTGTAGTTAAATGTAATTTTTGATCACTGTATGTAAAAACATTTACAGCGCTCTATATGAAATTAAGACACTTCTCTTCTCCATTGGAGGTTTGTATATAAACTAATCTGTTATTGTTGAGATGATCTGTTTAGGGCCCACTCTTCCTGTAAATTAGCAGGTTAATTTATTTTTGAAGCGGGGGCTGCGTTGTAGTAAAGTCGTGTATCTTTTAGGGACTGGACACAAATTATGTATAATGCATAACAGTATAACTACTGGGCGTAGTTCATGAAATTGTAGTGTCTTCTGCAGATGACATGTCATGACGTAAAGCATAGCACTTTGGTGTGATTCGACCCAATAGAGACCAATGAGTGGTCTTAGAAAACAATTTTTTTTATATTGTAGGCTTTTCATTAAGTTAATGAAATAAAAAAGAATGTATTGTTTAGGCAGTAAACATTTTATCTTCGACGCACCCCGTTGTCAGCAGCCTCTAGGGTTTTACCTGGCCGACACTGGTGTCTCTACAGAACAGTTCTCTTATGTTCGTCCTATGTGGTCTGTTTACTGTTGTTGAGTCGGTCATAGTGCCGCTTTGATCTTCACTTCAGGTGCAAATTTTGTACATAGGCTTTCGCCTGTACTGTTACACGTTACGATACGTAACTAAATAACCGTGACAAATTTGTATGTCTTACATGTAATTAATGTAGTATAATTGTATTGCAAATATGAATGCCACCTTTGTGTAAAACTGTCATGCCAATTGTAAGTTTCTTTGTAGGATGGTTTGAAATTGGACATATTTGTCAGAAATTAGTCACCATCAAGAAATAAAAAAACGATACTTCTTAATGGAATTGTGACGGAGCTACAACTGTTTACTTCAATTATGAAATTAGTTGCGGACCTATTTTTCACCTGCAGCATAGTGCAATTTCGTAATTTATAAATGCTGGATCCTACAAGGTGCGTCTGAAAAATTCCATGAAAGCTATCAGAAAACTAAGAAATCAAGAGATACAAACAAAGTGCATTTACTGGCCTTCAAAGCAATCACCGTTGGTTGCAACACGCTTCTGCACCTGTCGCAAACCTGTTGGAAATTGTCAGCAAGCGCTTCTTGTTGATCGCTAGAAGCATCGTTGTCACGCGTTTTGGATAGCCGCATCATTACAGGAGATGAGACCTGCTGCTACCATTACGTTCCGCAGACCAAGCAACAATCTATGGCATACTGTTCATCGTCTTCCCCGTCTCGCTCGAGTAGAAATTCATGCTGGATCATGCCCTTGTTGTCGAAAAAGGCGATCTTAAACTTGAATTTTGTCAATCGACCTTTTTTTTTTGGGATCTGGTTTCAAGGAAGATCGTTTTGACGCGAATTATTCGCAATATTCACGAAGACAAACGAGCTTTGATGAAAGACGTTTTTGCGGCTTATCACTTCTTCCATCCAAATCTTGGCAAATCTGATGAAGTACGATCATTTAATCTTCGTGAGACACTGCATTCAGTGGACGGTGTTGGGTTATACCATCCTCTCGACAACGAGGTGTGAGAATGAAGCAGTAACTAGAAACTACCATTTGGAAGGACGGCTAGGGGAATCAACTGAGACCATTCAAGGGAAATATCCCAGCATTTGCCTTAATCGGTATAAGGACATAACGGGAAATTTAAATCAGAACGGTCAGATACGTATTTGAATCACACTGTGCTAACTCCACAAAAAAGTATGGTTAGTCAAATAAAAAAATATCTGAATCAAAGGCTAGAGCGAGTACACAAAACGTAATGTTCTGCATATGGTGACACTAGGAAGGTGTTTTGTGTTGCGAACTGCATTCGAGTGGTGAGTTCATCGCAGTTGGAATTTTTTGTCAACAAGTGAGATGCCTTGCGATCGCAATAGAAGAAAACTACCAAGGAATCTACGTCAAGTATTGCTAATGTGCGAAAATCGTCCGTCTGCACTCTGCTCGTTCCACTTACATAGAAACTGGTGCAAATAATTAACTATGTTATCATTGTCAGTTACAATGCACAAGATTCATGCAGTAATAGTATGCTTGTACATGTCTCACTGGGCCAACCAGTTATAATTATACAGCAGTTGTATTATACCTACATGAACAGTTACTGACCATCATCACTATCACATTCCAGAAATCAAATAAAGACTATAATTGTAACTAGAATAATACACATACATGGAGTGATTTTGCTCCTTGTCAGTGCAGCACCTGTGTCGATGATTTGTGACAGGCGCAGATTATGTTCACAGCTGATTACGATTTTCAGTCCAGCAAGGAGATATGTTACGAATGCCTATATCAGGTGAGATGATAATCATAGGCTGACAGAAAAGAAACGTTAAACGTAAATCGTTCAGAAGCTGTTCGTGAAGCTCATGAAGCACCAGCACTTTGGTATATTCCAACAGTAAAACTCACACATAAAATTCCATAATTCGATTTTATGAAACCATATGATATAGGTTGCAGTAGGTATTGGGAGATGAAGAAGCTTGCAAAGGATAGAGTAGCATGGAGATCTGCATCAAACAAGTCTCTGAACTGAAGGCCACAACAACAACAACATGATAATTTCAAAGTGGAAAAAACATTAGTGACACATAATAGAAAAACGTACTCTGACTTACACCCTCCACATACGAGTACCAGGATTGTGCGGTCATTTGTCACACTGGGAAGTTCAGTATTTCTGTGGGGGTCTGTCATTACCTGATCTAAAATCTGCCTTGCCAGTTATTACGTACTATTGCGCTTAAAAGTATCCGAATGACACCCGCCAGATTTGTATGCTACCCACATAACGTAGCATCCTTGCAGGTCGTTTAATCATCTTTCGGTTCAGTCTTTTGAACATACAAGATAGTAACTACAACAGACTATTAGCGAACAATGCTCTGTAAGGCTATCAGTCCAGTTACAAATTAATACCAGCTTAGCTGGAAAGCAATCCATATACCACTTATTCTTCCGACCTTGGAGCTCAAACTTCACGTTTCTTGCTCTTTACCGAACAAGCAAGAAGAAAATTTCTTTGTGGATGAAAACGTACATTTCACTTGGATTGATGTCATCTTTATGTCTGAACCAGTAGCTTTCTATAGGAGTAGCACCCAAAAACTGTCTGATCATTAATTTCTCTCTTATTTTTGTCTATGTAGTATTAAAATATGCACTTTTCTAATACTAACGAATATAACTTATCACGAAAACATTACGACTAATGTCTAATTTAATAAAATAAATAGTAACGGTAATACGAGACTGCCTGAGACTTTACTCATTAGTAAGATGTTACGCAGTTTTGACCTCGATAGGTTCTCTGTTTATATGAAGTCCCGTGTCCTGCAGAAGAAGCATTTTCAGACTGCCATGTAAATATGTTAACGTGGCAGTGAGAGTAAACCAAAAACGAAAAACAGTTAACACATTGTTCAATGCCACACATAAATCAATCAATTTTTATATTCACAAAAAACAAAAATTACGTCAGTATAAGCAGAAAAATGCCGCAATTTCTAAACTTTTTTACCTTTGTTTGTACTGGGTACTAAAACAAAGTTTTGAGAAGAGTTGAAGATAGATTAGTAAAGATTTCCTTACTGATTTTCGACCTGGAAGTTTGAAGCTCCGTAAGAAAAATGGTAAGAAGATGAATAATTGTCTATATTTCCTGGGATACTGCAACGGTGGGCTAGGCTAGTAATCTCCTCTTTCACAAAGCAGCCACATTACCTCTTAGTACTGCCTGCAGCACTCTTTCACGGCAATTTGATCGTTAACAGATAATTTGCAACATAAGATGTGACACTAGTTGCAGGTTCTATGTGGAACGACGCTCCTAGAATCAAGTCAAAATTTTGATAACCCAATTTACATCTTAAGTGAGAATCATTCGGATTACATATTGCAAATTACAAGAAAATATCAAGTTAATTTAGCAGAATAATTCTGTACCACTCCAGGAAATAAATGAATGGTCACATGATTGTCAAACATATTCTATAAAGTTGCCGATTCTCCATTAGACGACCGACAATGAGGAATACGTTTGCTCAGCCAGTGTGTTTCTCGAGCTGGCTAACACTCGGGAAGCTTGTAGTCGATGATGTGGCAGGCTCTGGTGCCACCACATTGACTGGAGCCAAAGTAACCAAGGTACAGGCCAACGAGTTTATTCACATTTCTGGAAATATGATTTTGGTCTAAAGTTTAGTTACAAATTATATACAGGCGCACCGACTCATTAACCGGAAGTGACTCGCTTTTTTATATTGACCAGGTGCTGTCAACATTATTAGTTAATGGCCCTCGTTTTAACATTATACACTTAAAACAGTTTTCCTTAAGAATACTTTCGTTACAACCGCCTCTAACACACAATAACACAATTGAAAAGAAGACATAACACCGATTAAAAAATGCGAACATGCACAGGGTCCATTAGGACCTTGCCTAGTACAGCGGTGCGAACTCCAGACGCTCTGTCAAGAAGCATGCGACTTCATTTCCATTCCAATTTCAAGTTGAAACTTGCTTCCTGAAATGTCATTTATTGTAATAAATTTGAGTTTTCTAGTGTTAAGGATTGTGTTAGATCAAATAATAATGAACGATTTTCCTGAGATCTGCATCATCGTGGTATTAATTTGCATCTGGACTGATTGCCATACAGAGCAATGTTCTGTAGTGGTCTGTTGTAGTAACTATTTTGTATGCTGAAACGACTGTACGGAAATTAGAAGACCTGCAAGAAAGTTACGTTATTTGTGTTGCTTACAAATCAGGTGGAACGCAATTCATGAATTCATGTCGTTCGGATACCTTTGAGCATTATAGAACCACTAAGACAACTTTTGCCCTGTTGTGGCAAAACAAGCGCGGTATCATTTGAGCGATACAGAGGCGAAAGAGAGTGCCGGGACTTACCACAGTTCACTGCTACTAGAGCCACGTCATCATAACGCGCTCGTGCGTAGCATACAAAGTATTGTGCCATAATATAAGGATGACATTTAAAAAATTAAGGTAGCTTTTCCAAACTTTGTTAATACAGGCTTCTGTATATTAATGTTTAAACTGTTAAATCTCAGAGTGATCAGATGAATATATTTCCCTAAACACATCGTTTAAAAAAAAGTGGCGCTAAATAATAAAGCTAGAGAGCCAAGAAATGCTCAGAATGTGCATATGTATGTCGCAATCAACTGTGAAAAGTCTCAACTTGATCGGAGCAATATTTCGGTCAAAATCGGTGTTTTTACGAAAACTTGAGGGCGCTAAATATTAGACTCAGAAATATGACAATTCGTATGAAGCTTCAGTTTGACATAAAAAACATTAACTATGTGATCCTATTATGTCACCTCCAATAGTTTTCAAGTAATCTACCGAAAACTAGATTTGGGACAAAAACGCAGTAGTAGATTAAGTACCAGTTATATTAACGATAGACAATTCTGGTTACAGCACTTGATTACATCCATTAAATAATAAATCTATAGCAAGTTTCAAGACTTTAATCTGAATACCAATCAATACAAGGTCTCTTAAAGTTGTAATTCAGAGGTCATGTTCTACTTTCAGTTCGGTTCTGAAAATTCTAGCCGGCAAAGTTTTAATGCAGTCGAGCTGAAACATTTTCTGTAATTAAAGCCAACTTTGCTCCATTCATATAGAGAATACGAAGCCTGAAATTTATACACAACAGTGTTATGAAACAATATGTGTCAAAAAAGCGGCAATTTAGATGATGCTACCTGGGTATATAGCAATTATTTTGGAAATTTGTGGTAAGTTCCTATGGGATCAAACTGCTGAGGTTTCGGTCCCTAGGCTTACACGTTACTTAATCTAACTTAAACTAACTTACGCTACGGACAACACACACACACCCATGCCCGAGGGAGGATTCGAACCTCCGACGGGGGGAGCCGCGTGAAGCGTGGCATGGTGCCTCTGAGGGGGTACAGAACAGATGACGGCAGACGATCCCTTCGGCCGTCCGCAGCGCCCATATATAAATAAGGCCTGAGAGGCAGTGACACACACATTTCGCACCGAGCTATCACTCCGTCTGCGACAGTCAAACGGCTGGGTACGCGCTGCCTCGGTCGACGTCACAGCCAGGCTGCTGGTAAATGCATGTTTTCGGTACACATAGGAAGTGAACTTCCGAGGACTGTACACCGTCTTGGATCGCTTAGATTTCGCGGAGGTAACTGTTTGTGTGCCGCCCGTGATGTTAAAAACACCGCGTGGCAAGTGGTGAGATTATTTTCCACCTTTGTGGCGAGCAATTAACTTCTGTTATTAGAAGTCGGGGTGAAAGACCATTAAATGGGAGCTTACCGTAGAGGTCGTCTCTGAACTGCTCATAGTGCTGTTTATGGTAGAGGCACTATTATTATTATTTTCAGGAATATTTCTATGATGTGCGTGTGAAATTTTATCAGATATATGAATCAGTTACAACTCAAACTTTCATTTGTAATCTTAGTTCCTCATCCCGTTGAGTAAATAGAGAGTGGAAACATTTCTTTCACTGAGTACAAGAAACATATGGACTTGCAGACTGGAAATTATGGTCATTATGTTCTCCATCGCTTTCTGGCTGACAGCAAAAATAGATTTCAGGCTGTCGTGAAAGATGGCGACGAATGAACAAATACAATATTTCTTATTCCGTTGTTCCACCAGCCAGCCCACACTGTGAGAATGGTATCAAAATATAAAGTATTTTTAACATACTCCAATCACCATTCACAAGTTGTTTTAGCTCTTTTTATTAAAAAAATAAAGAAATAAAAGTAAACAGTGTTTCCGGTTTCTGGCTTACATAATTTTACATTCAAAACGTATGGTGTGTAGTTAATAGGTGTGTTGTGGTAGCGCATGCAGCAACTGTATTCATGAGATGTGTAATAATGATTATGAAATTCGAGATTGTGATACAAATTTATGCTAGAGTAGAATTTACGTGACATGACTGCTGGAAATTTTGTTTCAAAGTTTTTCACCAATTACTAACATTCACATTGTTACTGAAGCACGCACAATTAGACACAGTATTCCACATTCTTCAAGACAATTCCTCAACAAAAGCTCTAGTTGCTTAACCTACGGTGACACATCTGTAAAACAGCGTACCATCCATTTTAAATGTAAATGAGTGTAAGCCATCTGAGATGAATTTTGTCAACTGGAAACAGGTACAGTGGTTTTAAATTAAAATAAAATTAGATTGTGTCTGGATGCTGCAGGACGTTATAAACATTCTGTGCCACACAGCAGCCAACATTTTACAAAAATAACCACCCTTCGCAAAATAGAAACAGTGCAAGTATTTCAGTGTCGACGAATACATATCACGACATCACAGACATCCTGCGTCCTCATGTGTTACCTCTCATGTGAGTGTATGACAGTGTCATTTTTCAATAGGTTAATACATGTCCACATGTGCATGTGACTCTATGAACGATTTGCGTGATGTTCAGTCATTGCTTCGTTATGGCTAGAGCCTACCCAAGATCACCTTACAGACACTTATTTAAGGAACTAGGGCTATTCACAGTACCTTCGCAATAGACACACAGAGGAGCCAAAATATCATGATCACCTGCTTAATAGCTTGTTTGCCGGACGGGGTGGCCGAGCGGTTCTAGGCGCTACAGTCTGGAACCGCGCGACCGCTACGGTCGCAGGTTCGAATCCTGCCTCGGGCATGGATGTGTGTGATGTCCTTAGGTTAGTTAGGTTTAAGTAGTTCTAAGTTCTAGGCGACTTATGACCTCAGCAGTTAAGTCCCATAGTGCTCAGAGCCATTTGAACCATTTGAACTTATGAAATTTGTTCTTGATAAGCCATCACTGTTCCCCAAAATAATAGCGAAGTGCATAGCTACGACACTAGACGAAAGGATGATATTCGCTATCCAGGGTTAAATCTCACTTTGGCACAGAAAATGGTGAATTATGCTGCCACGAAAGTCTTTGCTCATTTAACAAACAGCATTAAAAGTCTGACAGCCAATCATTATTTAAAAACAAACTAAAAGAATTTCTGAATGACTATGACTACTTGTTCTACTCAATAGATGAATTTTTAGATACGAAGAAGTAATTGTAAAAAAGAAAAGTTTGATTTAACCTACACCGTGTAAAGGAACCTTATGCTAAAGTGTCACGCTCTACATCATTGCGAAATGTCTGATTCGTGATGATGGAACAAGTATGTAGCATTGAGATATTCCCATTGGGCAGCAAGATCCCCTGGTCTCTCCCCCAATTGAATACGTGTAAGACCAGCTCGGAGGTCAGCTTATTTCCCAACCAAATCAGTGCATGCTTCCAGGCAAGAGGGGGTACAACATCAAACTGATTAGTGGGCTCATACTGCCAAGTTATTTATAAATTTGATTCGATTCTGTTGTTAATGCAGTAACATCAATTTTAAAACTCACATCATTTACCCTCTCAAGCAGGTAGGTTTTATCTCGTTTACTCCTCCCCTTCGCCGTGCCTCACTTTTTTTACAAGGCAACTATAATCAGTTTGACAAACCGTCAGCTGGCATTTCTCCGATCTTATAATACAAAGATCTTTGTAACTGTTTTGTTTGTATAAGATATTTTCGATGTGTGAAATGTACAAGTTGTGTGTGATGTTAAGAGTGTGTGACTCTCTACACAAATGGACCATTAGAAAACTTAAAAGTCAACAAAATGAAGCAGACTCACGCACACTGACAACATCAAAAGAAATGGCTTAACACACATAAAAAAAACGCACTTCAAAATGGGAATTATTTCTCGAAACGCGTCGTGCTAATAGTAAAATAAAGAAAATCGTGACTGGTAGCAGAAGATTTATTTATTTATAAACAAACCTGTTGTATCTACAGTAGCAGGCTTTCAAAAACCATTTATAATGGATCAAATCAGAATTCAACGGTAATCGCTAGGAAATGGCCAGGAAGCCTGTTAGGTAATAAGATGACCCGAGGAGTAGACAAAATTGCTCGGGCCGGTGAATCGGCTTCGGCTTTGTTCCATAGCGGACACGGGCAATCACAACTGCAGCCAAGCGGCACGCCGCCCGTGACGTCACACCGCTGCTGGCAGCTCCGCGCGACTTAAAGAAGCTGATGCCAGACGAAACACGTCAGTGCGTCCAGAGTTTGAGAAGAGCTGCTACCGCGACAGCGTCTTCACTCTATAGTAACCATTCCTTGACACATGGTGTAATTTAATTGTAGGCATTAATATTCTCCTGAGTAGACAGTACCGCAGCTAAAAATATAATAAAATCTATTATGAATATAGGGTGGCTCAGATAAAGTAGCTCCCGTAAATTCAAAGGAAATGCAGCTAAACTGAAAAATACAGTGATAAATACATTTATAGAAGATGCTGAAAGTGACACCCTACAACATCAATACACAGCTATGCACGTCTACATATTCAGAGACTCGCGGCTAGGGTTCAGATACTGATGGCGGCAACTTCACAGCTGATGTTTCTTTCAGTTCCTCTATTTTGTGTGGGTTTATTTCATAGACCTTGCTCTTCAAGAGTCCCCACAGGAGAAAATCACATGTTGTTACATCCGGCAAACCTGGTGGCCATAAATGTTTGCTGACAGTAGTACGTTCCTCAGTGAGGACATCACGGAATTCTTCCAGGGATACCTCGGACGTGTGGCATGTTACCCCATTTTGCTGGAAGATGCAGTATTGTCTTTCATATTCAGTGAGTTGAGCACAAAATGTATCAAAAATTTCCGTATATGCAACCGTGTTGAGAGTAGTGTTAAAAACTTCGGTCCAATTATGCGTGCTCCTTTTAAACCGGACCAAACGCCGATTTTTTCATCAGGCAGTTCCCCGTTGCCCAGTGCTTCGTGTTCTGTGAATTCACCTCACCAGAAAGATGTAACCATGCATGATGTAATGGAAAGGGTCTAACAAACATCGTTGTATGTTATTCAAAAGCCACGTGCAGTAATCTACACGTTTCTGCCTGTCATCCTCCCGTAATTGCTGCACAGTCGTCAGACGGCATGGCTTCAGATTAAGACTTTTCAATTTTCGCTGACAACACCCCCTACTTACATGTGCCTTTTGGGCAAATTTACGAGTAGACTTTCTTGGGCTCTGAATAATTCTTCGGTGAATGTCTGCAACAACTTCTGTTATGAGAACTGAAGGAATTCTTTGTCATTTTACATTTTGCACAGATCCGTAGGTGAGCCAATTTTTATACAGACGCTGTATTGCTCTCTTTGCTGCTAGTCCTCTATCCGGGTGCTTGACTCCGAAAATTTCGCGAGTTTCCTTAACCGAACCTGTTTTCACATATGCTTCCACAATTTCAGTTCTTTCTTCTATCGAGAAAGTCATTTTGCCGACCGCAAAGAGAAACATCAAACTTCAGTGATGAAATAAATTGAAATACTGATAATCGATTACTGTATGAAACTGTCCATTGTTGTAGCTGTTTATTCTGTTTCAGAACTGTTTATCCTATTTCAAAAATCGAAATATTGCTCTCGCATTAAAAGGCGTGGTGGTCACACGGTATAATAAACTGTCGACAAGGATGAAGATGTCACAGCCACATTCTTAGATATTTCTAAAGCTTTTCTTGCTATTGCCCATAAGATTCTACAACATCCTCCAGGACCCTTATGAAAAATAGATGGAGCTGACTACTTGTTCCGATCATACCTTGCATACTGGATACAAATAGTAATGGTAACACAAACCGCAAATTAGGTTAAACCTTTAATGAAACACTTACTACTACCAAAATACCTTAACATGGGAGTTTATCAGGGTATTATGTTAGTGGCATTCCTATTTCTGACATAAGTCAATGACTTTCCTAATAGTGTTAGTCATGAGGAAAAATTCTGTTCGCTGATGAGAGAAATGTTACAGTCACTGAGGAAACTTGAAAATTCCTTGCAGAGAAAGCAAATGAAACGATGAAGGGCAATTAAAAGTGAACAGAATCCAATAAAGATACGTTGACCACGGAGAAAACAAATGCTATAAACTTCAGCTTGAAGAGGGTAAGTGACACTGTAAATTTAAATGAAGATGTTACACGTACAGCCTGCGTTATAAATACGAAATTTCAGGGAATGAATATTGATTCTCATTTGAAGTGATGCGAGCAGCCGGCCGCGGTGGCCATGTGGTTCTAGGCGCTCAGTCCGGAACCGCGCGACTGCTACGGTCGCAGGTTCGAATCCTGCCTCGGGCATGGATGTGTGTGATGTCCTTAGGTTAGTTAGGTTTAAGTAGTTCTAAGTTCTAGGGGACTGATGACCACAGATGTTAAGTCCCATAGTGCTCAGAGCCATTTGAACCATTTTTTTTTTATGCGAGCACAGGAATAAAACTACGAACAAAATGTCAACAGCATATCACACTCTTAGAGTCCCGTCATCAGCGTGTTATAGCCAGTCTACTCACTTCTAACATGTACGCTCAATTCGTAGGTATGGAATTCTGTCTAGTAGAAAACAAATGTAGAAATGCACAAAATATGAACATAGGATTCAAACTACAGAAAAAGAGTCGTAATGGGAGGCCGTGCAAAAAAGTAATGCCTTCGAATTTTTTATGTGAAAGCTCTTAAAGCATTTCAAATAAAACAAACGTTATTAACATTCTATATCTTTATTCTTCATGTCTACATATTTATTTCTCAACATAGTCACCCTGGCGACGAACGAGAGACCAGTGTATTGATACCGTCACTGTAGAATGTTCGACTTTTTTTACAGCCTCACCTCTGCTTGTACCGCTTCATCACTAACAAAGTGAAGTTCTCGAAGGTGTTCTGCAAGATTTGGAAAGAGATGAAAATCGGATGGGCTCAGGCCGGGAGTGTATGGAGGATGGCCGATGACAGTGGGCCCAAGACATCTGATTGTTGCAGACATCGCAGCAGTCGGGTGTGGTCTGGCATTCTAATGCATGGACGAACTCTTCGAATTTGAAACTTGATAACAGCACGCTGTTTCTCACGCACCGACCTAATTACATTACACACCGCCATGTTACACGCTACAATTCGAGGTCCTCTAGCGGCAATGGGTTGCAAATAGGTAGACATGAAGAACAAACATGTGAATTTCTATACAGTTTGTTTTATTTAAAAAGTTTTAAGAGCACTTTTCAGCATGCCCTCGTAACAATAACAACAAATATACATCGCGTTCATTGCAAACATCTGTTCAAAATATTGGAATTTTGATTACGCCGTGTGAGTATATTTGCCAGTCGATTATGTACATAAAAATGACCTTGATAATTATTACATAAACAGATCTGTCCCTGACCATGTGACGAAATATCAACTCAATTTAGATCCATCAAGTGAGAATAAACATAAAGCCTAAAACAGCATTTACCTTCAAGGAATGAAATTGCACAATAAATTACTCAGGAAGAGTAAATAGATTAATAAAATGAATTTATTTAAATAGGTAGTTAAAAAGTGCTTGTTAAGCAATCTTTATTATACAGTGAAGGATTGTGTAGATAACAGAGAGTAGGCGTTAAGTGAAAAAAATGTTAAAACAAGTAAATAGTGACAATATTCTCTGACATTTCACACCACACTTTCGCACTATATTTTTTTCTTTTTTTTCCTGGAAAACCTTGCTCCAAAACTGTGTAAAGGATAATACTAAGTCGTGTCCTCTTTCTGAGCTCAAGCTCTCACTCATTATGGGCAGATGCTGACTGAGTTTACCGGGAAGCAAATAAGGAGGACACAAAATGAAAACTAAATACGGCCGCCATGGTTCTTATGTAAGCTGATAACGAGTGTAGTGTTACATTACCAAAATGTGCGTTCAGTATTAAAAATGTATTAAGAGGGTACCATTAACTTATTACGTTATTAAATAATTTTTTTGCAAAACAATATTGTAAACTAGAGATACACCGAATGAGGTAGCAGCGTTTTACATAAACTGGCCTTGTATCGAGACGGTGGACGAAAGTAAGCTGATTTTGTGTCGATTTCTTGACGACACCACTGTGGCTTCATTGCATTAGGACACGTAAAGAGATCTGAAGATGGTCATCGCTGACCGGAACTGGTAGTCTAAGGACCCCAAAAGTTTTGTGACGTTGACGGAAAGAAAAGAAATTTATTTCCATTCTCTGTTCGGCCTTCCTGAATTAGGTTTTCCTTGGATTTCCTTTATTTCTTCAGGCAAATGTCTCGATGGTTCCTACTATAAGGCTGCAGTCGGTTAACTGTCTCATCCCTATGGAACTGGGCCTTTAACACACATTTGCACTATTTGCTTTTTATTTTTATATAATTTTACTTTTGACAAACCTGTGTATAATGCGCTATGACGATAGGCCACGAGTGATAAACTTATAATGGAACACGATTTATAACCAAAAATTTTTTGAAGGTCAGAAGATGATAGTTTCAACTGTCGCAACTGGTCGTAATTATTAATTACGAATAATACGACCTTCGCCATAAATATTGTTTTCATGACAGAAAAGATCTGCGTGATGTCCAAGATTACAGCAAACAACTGAGTTATGATGAAGCCCATGGAATAACATTTCACATACTCTTTATTTGATACATAAAATTTCTAAGACTGAACAAGTACTCTAAATAGATGGCACTAGAGTATAGTATGCCTTTCTCTTAACGGATTCACTACATTTTCCTGGAACCATTCCAAGAATTTAAATCACTATTAATTTCACATTTTCATCCCATGTCACATCGCTTTTTAGTCGATCTCTAAAATAAAGTAAAAGCCGTTCTCAAGACTGTCGATATGAGTACCTACTAAAATGCCCTACTAGGGAGTTTCCTGTTTTAGGTGTTATGCCTTTGCCTTACACTTTGAACTACTTTACAGAGCAATAACAAACAAACGCCGTCCGAACAGGCCTTGAAGGGCCAATGTTACCAACCGGCCGCCGTGTCATCCTCAGCCTTAGGCGTCACCGGATGCGGATAGGGAGGAGCATGTGGTCATCACACCGCTCTCCCTGCCGTTGTCAGTTTTCGTGACCGGTGCCGCTACTTCTCAGTCAAGTAGCTTCTCAATTGGAATCACAACAGCAGCCGGCAGACCTGGACGGTGAACCATCCAAGTGCTAGCCAAGCCCGATAGCGCTTAACTTCGGTGATCTGACGGGAAACGGTGTTAACACTGTGGCAAGGCCGTTGGCTATTTTTTCTCCACATATATCAACCATTTCCAAACGCAAAAGAAGCAACAAGAAACGGCCTGAACGATGTGTAGATTCCAAATGTTCGCCACTCATAAAGAAATCTGATACTACAGAACTATCATTGTTGCTGCGCATTACCTTGTACAGGGCGTTTCACGTGTGACAGAAACGCTTTGCTCAAAAGGTTCCGCTAGTTGCATAAGACTCGTTCCTCTGTCCTGGTAGTTGCCATCTCGTTATCCGGAGATCTACATCTACATGAATACTCTGCAAATCACATTTAAAAGCCTGGCAGAGGGTTCATCGAACCACCTTCACGATTCTCTGTTATTCCAATCTCGTATAGAGCGCGGAAAGAATGAAATTTTAGGTCTGTTACGTTCTTGAAGAGAATGAAATACCTCGGGACAAGTATATTGACGTCTATGTCGATGGAGCAAAGGCCATGAGTGGAATAAGTAATGGAGCTCTGTAGCTTGTTAAAAACATCGTCAAAAGCGGTTCTAGTGACCACTTTATGATCCACAGGCAGGCATTTGGTGCATAAAAGTTATCTCGAAAGAATGATCTTAATCAGGTCAGCAGTGTAATTAACTTCATAAAACCGCAGCCAAAAATATCGTTTATTCAAAATACTACTTAAGGACATAGGAAGCTTCATCGGTATAGACAAGTAAATCTCTTCTTCTACATACTAAAGGCAAGTAGTTTTCTCAAGGAAAGATACTAAGGCGAATTTTATCTGAGGGACGAGGTTCTTGATTTCTTTCAAGGAGAAATTCGAATTGAAATGTCGATTATTTGATAGAAAATGATTGCCTCAAATTTCTGGTTTAAGGGAATTTTAACAAAGGTTAATGAATTTAATTTAAACTTTCCAAGCAAACAAGGAAATGTGTTTACTGTACACGAAAAAATTTGCTTTCAAGCAAAAGACAGAATTTCGGGCAATTTGTTTTTTTTTCTCTCGTGAATCTTACTGCTCCCCCCCCCCCCCTCCCCCCCCCCCCTCCCCCCCCCCCCCAAAAAAAAGAAAAAAAGATTTTTAGAAGGGGAAAGGGCTGAAACAGACATTCATAGAAGAAGTGTTTCATAACTTGAAAGATTTGAACGAAGTTTTTAATCAGTATTTTCAAAAAGAAAAGCAAATTTAATATCAAAATGAACTGTGAATTAAAAATCCATTTATTATGACTGCATGAGTTTCAGTCATGTAGGAAATATTTATTGAACTGGTCTTATTTGTAATTGGAGGACAAATTTAAATTAAGGCGGCCACGGGAATTGTGGTGTAGTTTTAAAGATGAATATCCTTACAAAATGCTTCTAAGTTCACGTGTAAACAAAAAATAAATATCGAAACTGACTTGATGCCGAGCCCATCTTGAGGATTCAGCTTCTATCCATAAAGACTAACATTAAACATATCTGCGAATAAAATAAGCAACAACAGCTATCACTGAAATTTGACATACTTTAAGAACTGTTGAGTTAATTTTGTAATTAGGTTTGAAGCAAACTAATATTTTTTGAAATAATTGTTATTTTCGTTGTACAAAATTCTTTACGGAATGCTGTATTGAGAACACACTAAAGAAAAGATCCACAGGTTCCACAACCTAAATGGATACTAAAAAGGGGTCCTCGTATGGAAAAAGTTAAGAAATACTGCTTTAGATGTTAATTATGTGTTGTAGCAGTACAAAGTTCGAAACAGAAAGATGTTTACGAACGGTATAAACTGAATACGCATTGACTGAGATCGCCGGCCGCTGTGGCCGAGCGGTTCTAGGTGCTTCAGTCCGGAACGGCGCTGCTGCTACGGTCGCAGGTTCGAATCCTGTCTCGGGCATTGATGTGTGTGATGTCCTTAGGTTAGTTAGGTTTAAGTAATTCTAAGTCTAGGGGGCTGATAACCTCAGATATTAAGTCTCATAGTGCTTAGAGTCATTTGAACTATTTGATGCTTAGAGTCATTTGAACTATTTGACTGAGATCGGCGTAATTTGATTCACAAACAGAGAGCACCAGAAACACAACTCAGCATCTGCGTAAACCTCATCGTTAGATACTTCCTTGTTTGCTTCCACCGCAGCAGCTGAGCCTCTTTCGACCGAACCGTGGGAAGAAGTTACTGGCGAGGTCACTGCAGACAGGGCATCTCTGTTTGTGCTGAGGTCACGCTAGGCGGAGCAACTTTGTTTTTAAGGACTTACGTTCCAGGAAGAACTCATCATTCCGCACTCTTGTCAGATCCACCAAGAAACAAGCACAAAGAGAGGGGTTAACACGAGATGTCAGATGCAATTAAAATGCCGTGCTCAAGAAGATTCATTTCTGTGTAACTGTCCATGGACACGTCGCATAGACATGTAGAGTGTGGTTCTTTCCTCCATGCAGATCAGAAATCTACTTACACAGTCGTTTTTGCTAATTACAAAAACAGAACCTTGATAGTGGCAACTTTGTAATAAGATCTCCGAGATCTCGCGGAAGGCTGAGAACTGTCGATGGTAGAGGGAGGAAACAAATGCTCACTGTTCTTCCTTACCGCATAATCACAGTTAACCACACAGAAAAGACGACGATAATTATCAGATGCAATACCAGTTTGAAAGAATATCTGGTTTTGGAATTAACTGGTCATGTGAATGCGATACACAGGACTGAAGCAAAATAATTTAAGAAAATAAGAAACTCAGTTAGTTAGTTAAATATTTTCGTGTTCTATGAATTATACACTGCTTGACAGTTGCAAAGGGACAGAGACAATGAAGGTCAGTAATAATCACAGACTATGTAGGACGACATGAAACACTGTATGTACGAAGTGTAACGAAAAATGGTAAACATTTTACCACGTAGGAAAGGAAAATAACATACATAAATAGCGTTCATGTTGGACACCAGTCAGATTCCGAACATAAAGGTCAATATCGGACTCTCAGTAAGAATACGCTCTCCTCGGGCACTAACGCACATTGTGCACCTGTCGACCGAACTGTTGGGGAGTCCTTGGGGGATGATATCCAATTCCTCCCTCAAGGCCGTTTTAAGTTCTTGCACGGTTTGCGGAGGGGATGTTCGCTGAAAAACACGTTTGCCAAGAGCATCCCAGATATGGTCTACAGGGTTAGGTCCGGGGAGTATGCAGGCCATTCCATACGTTCAATATCTTCACTTTCCAGTGTGTCTGACATCTCATCGGTCCCGTGTGGTCGGGCATTGTCGTCCATAAACAGAAAAAATGGCTCTGAGCACTATGCGACTTAACTTCTGAGGTCATCAGTCGCCTAGAACTTAGAACTAATTAAACCTAACTAACCTAAGGACATCACACACATCCATGCCCGAGGCAGGATTCGAACCTGCGACCGTAGCGGTCACGCGGTTCCAGACTGAAGCGCCTTTAACCGCACGGCCACACCGGCCGGCCATAAACAGAAAGCTGGGACCCAGTGTACCCCTAAAAAGACGGACATGATGCAGAATAGTCTCCGTGTAATACCGCTGTGCTGTAACGGTAACTCACGCTTTAGCATGCAGCAGTTTTCGGCCACTGTGCATGATGCCTGACACCACCATAACGCCATAGGCCACATCGATCACACTCGTGAATATTCTGTGGTGTTTAATGTGCTCTCTCTCTCTCTCAACGCTAACTGGCAGCGAGAATCACTCGAAACAGTGATGCGGATCATGTCGGAGAACATCACTCTGGGCCATTGTTGCTGATTCCGAAACAACACGCTGAATATACCGACGAACTCTTTCTCGACGATTGCATGGATGAATTGAAACGCATTTAACAAGCTCCCGGGCATAGACAGCAGCGTGAGTTAATAGCCGCGAAGTGGTTCTGGCAGAGATTCGTATACCGGTAGCGGTCGCAAAGTTTGCAACGATCAGCCTAGGAGTGACATACCCGTTACCTTCAGCCACTAGGGCTACGTATCAGTCCTCTTACGGTGTGGTGATCCGTCTACGATCATTGGCATGCTTCCGCATTGCATTTCCACCTATTTATCACTTGATGATACTTTCGGACACACCAATTATTGTGGCCACAGTACTGACACTTTGATCGGCTTCGAGCCGTTCAACTGCTCTGCCATTATCGTAATCACTCAAGTGCCGCCGTACCGCACGCAGTATCGCACTACGTGAAACACCGTACTGAGAGAACTGTTGAATACATACAGAGCTTCGCTGCAGTTAAAATGTCTCGCTCTCTACATTTCCGTTTACTAACATTTGTAGGGTATTCCGTAGCAGTTGTCGGTTGTTCCGCAGCAACTAGTGGTCGTTCCTAAGCAAGTGTCAGTTGCTCCTTAGCAACTGTCAAGCAGTGTAACTGAAATTCTCGATATAATTTAGAACGAGTCAGTTTACATTTATTATAAACTTCCTCGGTGAAAATAATGGCAACATACTGACGATGTAGACTGTTTACATTATTGTATTTAACATTAATTTTAAGTCCTGTTCCTTATTTTACTTTTTTATTTAACTAACAAGACGACCATTAGACCTGTTAATTACGGACTTTGATATATATATATATATATATATATATATATATATATATATATATATATGAATGCTCAAATACATGTGTGGTTTGCATCGTACTTGCTCGAAAAAAGTACATTCATATAGAATTTAAACTAACTGTATACACACATCACTTTCGGAAACATCGTGCAGTGAATTTAATGGGGGAATTCGGAAATTTTTTTACATCAAAAGATTTAGGAGAAAAATTAATAAAGACAACTTGGATAGTGAACTGGCTAATTTGTTCAAATATTTGTCTTTTGGACCTATATAGTAAATATGGATAACCATAAACACGTTCAAATCTTCACACATTACTCGCTTAATTACCAACTATAACCTTCAAGAAAAAAATCCTTTGCAAATAAAGTAAAAAAATTAATGTAATTCATTCATATTATTTTAAATAGTCGTGGTTGTTACTCTAGCAGAAGTAAGCAACAACGTAAACGCAAATTTAATTCACTAAAACAGAACATCTTTGACTGTATACAAACTCTTTGGAAAGCAATACTGTCGCAATATCTTTGTACTGTGTTACGAGTTAGCGTAAAGCAAACAGTGCAAATGACGCGTTGCTTGATCGTTAATTTCTGGCTAATGTGGGAGCACAATACCTGTAAGTTGATACACAAAAATTTTATTTCCTAACAATGGCATAAAAAATTCGGTAAAATTTTACTTTCGGTCACGGCGGCTTAGTATGCTCATGTTGGAAACGACCGGCCTTAGTAAATAATTATGTTGTTCCTGCTCTATGGTTGACAGATTCGTGTATGTATCCTTGTCCGCTCAGTAAATTAATTATCCTCGTAAACAGACCATTTCATACGGAAACGTTTACGTTAGACCATTTCATAGGGAAACGTTTCCGTTAGTATGGAATACACATAATATCCAACGTTCAGGGGTCTCGGTACACTACGTTGCCACTGCCGTACGAAAATTTTAAAGCCAAAAAAGGTAAATTCAGAGACGTATGTTTTCCGATTTCAGTGAGACTATAAACAGACAGCTGCACAGTCAGATAAGCGAAACAACACGCTCGCAGACGTAAGATCCAGTACTCCACAAGCACTTGAAAATGGGATTAAATTCCTGAAACTCGTCATGGTGCATTTGCGAAAACGCAAGTGTTGCAGTACTTTGTTATTTAAATCATAAATTGAATTTATTTTTTCGGTATTCCGAACGACAATACGCAAATATTTAACTTTCTAATGAGTAGTCAGAAAATACAATATTTTGCGTCCTTTAAGGCGCATATGTCACGTTTCATCGTACTGAGATTCACCAGCAGATCTTTGTGCAGGTAACCTGCACGTCTTCCTACTGTGATGTCCCTATATCCCTATGGGAAAATACAAAGATAGTCTTTGAGATTCTGACGGGCTAGAATTTGCTCAGGATGTTGAGGTCAACTGCTAGAATTTATGCAATACAGTCTCATTCAAGGGATGTGAAACTTGATTTCGATCATAATATGTTTCCCGAACGAATAAAGACACTTGTGCTATTTTATCCGATCGGTACGGACGCAAAAAAACGCAAGTTATACGTATTGTTTATATCTAACAAATTGGATAGCAAGTCATTAACTGTGAATCACCTGCTGCACTCATTTTAAGTATAGCAAACTTGGTGAGGCCATTGCCTAATACAGGTGTACATTATTTGGAGAAATCAAATGTAAGTCACCACTGGAGCTGGTAAATGAAATTGTGCCGTTTTGACAGTTTTGTTCTGTTCTTATTGTTAGAAGAAAAGAAACATTATCCCCTCACAGTCGACATTTTATTACATCACCATTTTCTCTTTTTTGTGGGAACATAACAAATGGGCCGTAATGGAACAACTTTTATAACAATAAAGTAGTTATACTGCTGACTTTTGATACGATTTGTTTAAATAATTCACATATTTATGCAAATAATTGACTCATCGAGTTTGTTTTATTTAATATAATTCGCAACAAGTCATTCAGAGTTATTGATTTTGCAATACAATTTGTTAGTCATTAATTTTACTTGGAGTGTACGTTACTTTTGGGTCAGTACTGATTGAATACAGCTGCAGAAGTGGTTTTATTCGTTCAGGAAACATATGATGGCTGAAATTAAGTTTCAGGTGTCAGGAATGAGACCACATTGCAAAATTTCAGCGATTGAGCTAATCGCCAGAAGCAAATTTTAATTCGCCAAGGTCCAACAGACAGTCTTACGGTGATATTACGTTAACTTATTTGCATTCCCATGAAGATGTGGAGACCTCACATTGCCAATACCACCATACTGTCGTAATGAATACAACGTCATATGTGGGCAATCACAGAGGATGCTGTATTGCGTTCTCTGTGGCATGATGTCCTCTCTTTAGACTCACATTCAAACAAATATTCCGAAAATAGGTATTTTGTTTACTGCCCTGTTAATAGTGAAAAGTGTGAAAGGTTTTCAGGAAGGTAAGACCCAGCGAGGGCATCCTTTCTTCCGTTACTAGTTACCTTCGAATTTTAACAAAGCTAGCGTGGATGGTAGGCATCGTGTAAAAAAGAATAATATCTGACTTTCTGCAAGGGAATGTTATAGGCCCTCTGCTCTACCTGATCTACGTATACGGTTTAGGATACAACCTGAGCAGCGATCTTAGATTGTTATGATGCTGTCTTACTTTCTTGTACAGCCATCAGATAATCAAAACCACTTGCAAAATGATTTATATAAGATATCTGTATGGACTGAAAAGTGACGATTGACTCTAAACAATGAAAAGAGTGAAGTCATCCTTATGAGGAATCCGATAAATTTCGATTACACAATATATCACACAATTCTAAAGGCCGTAAATTCAACTAAGTACTTAGGGATTACAATTACGAATAACTAAAATTGGGGCGACTACATACATAATGTTGGGAGAAAGCAAACCGTAAGACTGCGATTTATTGGCAGAACGCTTAGAAAATGCAACAGATCTAATAGAGAGACTGCTTGCGCTATGTTTGCCCACCCTCATCTGGTGTACTGCTACGCGGTGTGGGATCCGCATAAGATAGTCTTGACGGAGGACACCGAAAAAGCTCAAAGAAGGGCAGCTCGTATTGTATTATCGCGAAATAACGGAGAGAGTGTTACGGAAATGCTGAGCGAAGTGGGGTGACAATCATTAAAACAAAGGCGTTTTCCGTTTCGCCTGGATCTTTTCACGAAATTTCAAACACCATCTTTTTCCTCAGAGGGCAAAAATATTCTGTTGGCGCCAGCCTATATAGGGAGGAATGAACATCATAATAAAATAAGATAAATCAGAACTAGCACGGAAAGATTTAAGCGTTCCTTTTTCCCACGCTCTGTTCGAAAGTGGAATGCTAGAGAAATATCTTGCAGGTGGTTCGATGAACCCTCTGCCAGCCACTAAATCGTGAATTGCAGAGTAATCATGTATATGCAGATGTAGATGTTTGAGTCAACCGGGAGAGTCGGAGTACTGACGCGAGGCGCTTGGTCTCGTTGAAGATGTGTAAGTGGATGTAACGCAATTATTTAACAGGAGACCGACGAAAAGATATCGTGAGTGGTTTATGTAGAACGTATCTTAGGCTAATTACTTCAAGTAACAGAAAGAACTATCGCTGGTAAAATCCTGAAGTATGTGAAAAGTAGAACTGTGATTTCAGCGGTGTGTGTGCAAGAGCTAGAAAGCATACGGTTCATATATGGTAATAAATTCCAGCGGCGCTAAACATTATTTCAGCTGTTATTAATCGGTAGCATCTCAGTCATTAAGAGTACACACTCTTAATAATCACTTTAACCGTGTTCGTTTGGGTAGAACATGCTCTCATTGTTAGAATGCAACCAACAGAAGTGAATTCAGCTGCTAATTAAAAACTGAGACTGCCGGAAATTAATTAAAGTGTGGTAACAATGTATTCTACACTGAAGAGCCAAAGAAACTGATACACCAGCCTAATATCGTGTAGGGCATCCGCGAGCACGAAGAAGTGCCGCAACACGATGTGGCATGGACTCGACTAATGTCTAAAATAGTACTGGAGGGAACTGCAGGACAGTCCATAGAGCCGTAAGAGTACGAGGGAGTGGGAATCTCTTCCGAACAGCACGTTGCAATCCATCCAAGATATGCTCAATAATGTTCATGTCTAGGGAGTCTGTTGGCCAGCGGAAAAGTTTAAACTCAGAAGACTATTTCTGGAGCCACTCTGTAGCAATTCTGGACGTGTGGGGTGTAGCATTGTGCTGCTGGAATTACCCATATCTGTCTGAATGCACGATGGCTATGAATGCATGCAGGTGATCAGGCAGGGTGCTTACGTACGTGTCAGTTGTCAGAGTCGTATCTAGACGCATCAGGGGTCCCACGACGCTCCAACTGCACGCGCCCCACACCATTACAGAACCTCCACCAGCTTGAACAGTCCCCTGCTGACATGCAGAGTCCATGGATTCATGAGGTTGTCTCCATACCCGTGCACGTCCATCTGCTTGATACAATTTGAAACGTGACTCATACGACCAGGTAACACTTTTCCAGTCATCAACAGTCCAATGCCGATGTTGTCCGGCTCAGGAGAGGCGTAAAGCTTCGGCTTCGAAAGCCCAGACGCTTGTTGACGGCCCAGCATTGAAATCCGCAGCAATCTGCGGAAGGGTTGTACTTCTGTCACTTTGAACGATTCTCATCAGTCGTCGTTAATCCCGTTCTTGCAGGATCTTTTTCCGGCCGCAGATATGTCGGAAATGTGATGTTTTACCGGATTCCTGATATTCACGGTATACTCGTGAAATGGTCGTACGGAAAATCCCCACTTCATCGCTACCTCGGAGATGCTATATCCCATCGATCGTGCGCCGACAGCAACACCACGTACAAACTCACTTAAATCTTGATAACCTGCCATTATGGCAGCAGAAAGTGATCTAACAACAGCGCCAGACACTTTTTGTCTTATATAAGCATTGCCAACCGCAGTGCCGTATTCTGCCTGTTTACATATCTCTGTATTTGAATACGCATGCCTATACCAGTTTCTTTGGCGCTTTAGTGTAGTAGAGAGCATACACAACGAAGTTGACATCAGTCTTAGCGCTGTTTTCTGTAACCTTCTGGTTTCAACGAACAAATATAGTGAATAAATTTTGCGACAGTCTCATAAGACTGGATGTTCCTTCTGTGATACTGCAGAAAGACTTGGCAGGAATGTAGTCACTGCACATGATGGTTAGCAGCGGTGGGCACGAGAACGTAAGAAAGATAGTAGACGGGGCTCTGGGCGGTCACGTGACACTACCGATTCCAATGATGCCACTCCATTAATGAAAGTCACGGCTTGTGTTCGGTATGTGGCTCAGGCGCATCGTAATGCATCTGCGACTCTTTTTGTTCCGGAATACTGCAATTAATTTCTAATTATGCCTGAGTCTTCATGAGAGAGTAAATGTATTGTCAGGTTGTTGCCGGTATGCCTAATTTTTTAAATAGTTGCGTACCAGAAGTTCTAGCATGCACACCAGCATCATAATAGTGCATTTCTGACTCAGGAAATTTCTCCATATACCATGAATAAATGGAAGTATGCAAAGTAATCTAATTTTCTAATGGTACGAACCAAAATTGGAAGTTATGCGAACAGCAAATATTGCTAAGTTCCAACATTTAAGAATGTTTGTAATAAGTGATTCCTAATTTAGGTACTGAGCGATCTGCACATCCAGGAATTTTGAACAACCTGTTTTTCACACGTACTTTCCACTATGCTGTATTATTATTGATGATAATATGCATTTTACAGAATGGGATGAACTGTGTTTTTCTAAGTTAAGCGATATATTGTGTATCGAGAATAATTAGTAATGCTTTTCAATATCTCATTTTTGCTCATTTTGTTGTTGTAGCTCTGTTGAACTTGATTATGAAGCTTGTATCCTAAGCAAAGAGCACTATTTCTGTTTTACCAGTGTAAGATGGAATGTCACATATACACAGCAAGAACGGGAGTGGTATCAAAATTGAATATTGTGGACTGCCAGTAATAGCTTGTGCCAAAGATTCGTAAAGAGAGCTACATGAGCTCAGCAACATGCCTCTTCACTCCCTAGAATTTATAAACGAAGTCAACCACTTACTCATTACACCTCAAAAGCCATAAACATTGAACTTATCTAAAACGATGTGATTCGCTCAGTCAGATTTCGTAAGCAGATCACAAAAGATGTTGCTAGGATATAACTCGTAATTCAGATATTTTAACACACGGCCAGGGCAACAGTAGACCGCATGTTCATTGGAGAGCGCTGGAATCTAAATTGTAACTGACTCAGAATCTCATGTTTGCAGATACGCATCTGAAATACATTACCTGTTCCAAAATATTTGAGGAGGAAGTTAGTAGTGGGACTTGATGATAGCTCTATTAATAACTGTTCTAATACGTTTCTACCACTAGAACAGACTACTAGTGCGCAGAGCACTAAAACAAATTTCTCTGTTGGTTATCACGTTATCCCAAAATCATTTCTGTGTGAAAATTTCAATCTAATTTTCTTCAAAATCATGGCTCCAACATTTAGAAAATCTATTTAAAACAAAATGTAGTTCTTTTCAGTTGAAACTCTCTTATAGAAACATTATGTAAACTTATATTATATGCAAATGATATATCTTTCAATGATTTGCGTCATTCACTACGTGTATTCGTGCTGCGAGTCAGAAATAGTACAACTGAAGGCTGCTGAATTTCGTTTGCTTGTTCTCGCAGACATTACTTTTACTTTGTGACCAATAATTGTATTCACTGACACTTTTTTCTTAAAACTATTCCAATGATGCCACTCCATTAATGAAAGTCACGGCTTCAACAATTGTGAGGACGTGCTTTGGTTCGCCGACATGAACCGCGGCCAGTGTCGCGTTTGTTCATGGCTCGCCGTATGTTATTCTTTTTCTGCCGACTCATATTGCTGAGGAACATATGATACGAAATATATTATGTAATTCAAATGGTTCAAATGGCTCTAAGCACTGTGGGACTTAACATCTGAGGTCATCAGTCCCCTAGACTTAGAACTACTTAAGCCCAACTAACTTAAGGACATCACACACATCCATGCCCGAGGCAAGATTCGAACCTGCGACCGTAGCAGCAGCGCGGTTACGGACTGAAGCGCCTAGAACCGCTCGGCCTATTATGTAGTACCGTATTTATTTAAACGTGAGAGCTTGTTTGACATTGCGTGTGAACGTAAGTATACTGAATCTACATACACTGCTATCGTTGTAAGTTTAAGAACTCTTTTGGAAAGAGAAAAATATGTAAATATTGTTGCGATTATTCTACAAGCAAATTATTTTTTTCTCTGAAACGGGCGTGTTTTGTAATATAATGTAGCAGATTTTTACTACGCGATCGCCGTAGTGTTTGAGATGCCTCTATACTATTTGTTTTACATTCCCAGACAGTTGCCAGGAAACAACTGACACTTGCTAAGGAACAACTGACAACTGCTACGGAACACTCTACCAATGACAGTATACGGAAATATAAAAGGCGGGACGTGTTAACTGCAACGAAGCGTGTTCTCTGTAAGTGTTCGACCGTTCATGCAGTACGGTATTGTTATGGAACCGATTAGTGCGACATTCCATGGTTACGGAAACACGTCTGCAAGACATCATTTGAGTACTTGCGATGGTGGATGAGCAGTTGGACGGCTCGAAGTCGGTCAAAGTGTCCTTATTGTGGACACAATAATTGTCCAAAAGCGTCATCTCCTGATTAAAAAAGTCCGCTGAAGTTGAAAATGCTATGCGAAAGGTTGCCGGCGGTCGTAGATGGACCACTACACCGCAATAGTGTCGATCCGTAGACCTAGTGGCTGAAAGTAACAGATTTCTCACTCCTAAGCTAATCGCTGCAGACTTTGCAACCAGTTCCGGCAGGCCTTCACGTGACTGCCAGAACCACTTAGCGGCGATTAACTCATGCTGGTCTCTGGATTTGTTAAATGCATCCCACTTCATCCACACAGTCGTCGATAAAGAGTTTGTCGGTATACTGAGCATGTTGTTTCGGAGTCAGCAACAGTGGCCCAGAGTAATATCATCCGACGAATCTCGCTTCACTGTTTCAAGTGATTCTGGCCACCAGTTAGTGTGGAGAGAGAGGTACGCATTAAATACCACAAATATTCACGAACGTGATCCGTAAGGCCTAGGGCGTTATGGTGGTGTCAGGCATTGTGCACAGTGGCCGAAGACCGCTGCAGATCTTAGCGCGAGGTACCGTTACAGCACAGTGGTATTGTAGGGAGATTATTGTAAATCATGTCCATCTGCTTACCACTGAGCTAGGCTGCGACTTTCTGTTTATGGAAGGCAATGCCTGCCCACACATGACCGCTGAGGTGTCGAACACAGTGGAAAGTGAAGGTATTGAACGTTTGAAATGGCCTGCATACTCCCCGAGCCTAAACTCTGTAGACCATGTCTGGAATACTCTTGGCAGACGTGTTTCTCAAGGAACACCCCCTTCCCGAGCTGTGCAGAAGCTGAAAATCGCCTTGAGAGAGGACTGGAGATTATTCTCCAACGACTCCTCAACAGTTTGGTAACCACCATGAATAACAGGTGAACAGTGTGCATTAGTGACCGAGGAGCGTATATCTCTTACTGAGAGTTCCGATATTACCTTTATGTTGGGAGTTTGATCTATGTCAAGCACCAATGCTATTTATGTATGTTATCTTGCTTTAGTATGTGATGAAATGTGTACTATATATCGTTATAAATATACTACTGAACCTGTACTACGTATGTACAGTATTTCATGTCGTCCTACATTGCCTGTGATCATTCCTGTTCAACAGGGTCTCTGTTCCTTGGGACTTGTCAAACAGTATTATAGAAGGTATTGCGTTAGTCTTGAATTAATGTTTCGATATGCGCTGGAGCGTATGCTGTGAGGCTACTTCCTGGTGTGTTGTAACTTCCACATCACCCTTGAAGAACAAGGATCGCAGTCAGGCAGAGACGGTTAATGTTTCTGAAACTTTTATTTAATTCTTGTTTGTTTCACTCTCCATTTTAATTGACCATATCAATAGACATAACTTACAACAAACATTGTTTAAATGTTTTTACTTTCTCTGACATTGATCTGACAAACATTCAGCCAAATTACGTACTATAGTACCATTGTTGACTACATAAGTTCAGAATAGTTTAGCTCGCTAACTTCTATCATACAGCTAACCCTTTTGACCTTGAGAAAATTCACCGATTTCCATATATTATGGCCTGTAGAATCAGGTAAAAATACTGAAAAATTCTCATGGTAATGGTTCATTCAAGAAGTCACTAGCATGATCATACTACTAAACAAACAAACATGAACAAAATCCAACTGGCACTTCACGCATATTTTTGACACGTTTTATATGTAAAATGAAACATTTCCAGTCCAAACATTTGCGTTATTTCCTTGAAATACACACCTCAAAACAAGTTTTGCATCATCTCGGTTCCGATAGTTCCGGAACCTGTACAGAAAATTGGAATAGAGATCAACATAAACATCATTTCCGCCCTTTTTATTGCTCATGAAAACCACACATTGCATGTTGTACCACCATACAGCGAGACCTTCACAGGTGGTGGTTAAGACTGGTTGTACACACCGGTACCTCTAATAACCAGTAGCACGTCCTCTTGCGTCGATGAATGCCTGTATTCGTCGTGGCATACTATCCACAAGTTCTCAAGGCACTGTTGGTCAAGATTGTCCCACTCCTCAACGGCGATTCGACGTAGATCCCGCAGAGTGGCTGGTGGGTCACGTTGTCCATAAACAACCCTTTTCAGTCTATCCCAGGCATGTTCGATAGGATTCATGACTGGAGAACATGATGGTCACTCTAGTCAAGCGATGTCGTTATCCTGAAGGAAGTCATTCACAAGAAGTGCACGATAGGGTTGCGAATTGTCGTCCATGAAGACGAATTCCTCTTCAATGTGCTGCCAATATGGTTGCACTATCGGTCGGAGGATGGCATTCAAATATCGTACAGCCGTTACGGCACATTCCGTGACCACCAGCGGCGTACATCGGCCCCACATAATTCCACCCCGAAACAGCAGGGAACCTCCACCTAGCTGCACTCACTGGTCACTGTGTCTAAGGCGTTCAGCCTGACCGGGTTGCCTCCAAACACGTCTCCGACGATTTGTCTGGTTGAAGGCATATGCGACACTCATCGGTGAAGAGAACGTGATGCCAATCACGAGCGGTCCATTCGGCATGTTGTTGGGCCCATCTGTACTGCGCTGCATGGTGTCGTAGTTGTAAGGATGGACTTCGCCATGGACGTCGTGAATGAAGATGCGCATCATGCAGCCTATTGCGCACAGCTTGAGTCATAACACGACGTCCTGTGGCTACACGAAAAGCATAATTCGACATGGTGGCGTTGCTGTCAGGTTCCTCCGAGCCATAATCCGTAGGTAGCGGTCATCCACTGCAGTAGTAGCACTTGTGCGGCCTGAGTGAGGCATGTTATCGACGGTTCCTGTCTCTCTGTATCTCCTCCATGTCCGAACAACATCGCTTTGGTTCACTCCGAGACACCTGGATACTTCCCTTGTTGAGAACCCTTCCTGGCGCAAAGTAAAACGCGGACGCGATCGAACCGCGGTATTGACCTTCTAGGCATAGTTGAACTACAGACAACACGAGCCATGTACCTCCTTCCTGGTGGAATGACTGAAACTGATCGACTGTCGGACCCCCTCCGTCTAATAGGCGCTGCTCATGCATGGTTGGGTGAATTTAGTGACATCTCTCAACAGTCAAAGGGACTGCGTCTGTGATACAATATCCACAGTCAACGTCTATCTTCCGGAGTTCTGGGAACCGGGGCGATGCAATACTTTTTTATGTGTGTAATTAAAGGTAGGAAAATATACCTCAGGGAGACATAGTTATGTCTTCTCGTTGAAGTTTGAGACGATCTGTAGCGCTCTGGTGGTCACAATATGAAACAAAACCGCTGCCAAACGGTAGCAGAAACTCGCAAAGCCGTTGCAGTCGGGAGTTGCGCAGAAACGTTATGTAGTTGAGTCGCGACAAAATTAAAACCAAACCCAAATGGTTGTACGGGCCAGGGTGGAAAGCGACACATCCCCTCCCCTTCTCGACCTACACACACACATATATCATAATTCTTATTGTTACATTTCTTATACGTAGATTATCAGAGAGTTTTATAGGGCATCTATCCACAACCTCTGTGGTGAGAAAGTTCGGTAGCTGTTTTAGCAGTTTGAAGACCCTTACACCGTGTATCCGTAAGCCTTGTGATTCCGTGACGTTTCCTTTATGCCAAGTTCAGCAATTGACCAAGTAGGATCCAGAATGAATTTTCACTCTGCGGATTACGCTGAGGTGGAGAAAGTCATGGGATACCTCCCAATATCATCTTGGATTTCCTTTTGCCCGGTGTAGTGCAGCAACTTGACGTGGCATGCACTCCCCGGCAGAAATATTGAGCCACGCTGCCTCTATAGCTACCCATAATTGTGAAAGTGTTACCTGTTCAGGATCTTGTGTTCGAACCGACCTCTCGATTATGTACCACAAATGTTAGATGAGATTCATGTTGGGTGATATGCGTGGCCATTGATTCGCTCGAACTGCTCAGAATATTATGCAAACCAATTGCGAACAACTGAGGCCCAGTGACAATTCAATCGTTGTTTGGGAATATCAAATCCATAAATGGTTGGAAACGGTCTCCAAGTAACCGAACATACACTTTTCTAGTCAATGATTGATTCAATTGGACCAAAGGACCAACTGAATTCCTTGTAAACTCAGCCCACATCACCGTGAAACGACCACCTGCTTGCACAGTGCCTCGTTGACAACTTGGGTCCATGGCATCGCGCGGACTGCGGCACACTCAAACCAACTAAAATCGGGACTCATCTGACCAAGTGACGATTTTCCAGTCGTCTTGGGTCAAACCGATGTGGTCACGAACCCGGGAGAGGCACTGAGGCGGTGTCGTGCTGTTAGCAAAGCCACTCGCGTCGGTCGTCTATTACCATAGTCCATTAAGGCCAAAGTTCGCAGCACTGCCCTAACGGATACGTTCATCGTACGTCCCAGATTGATTTCTGCAATTCTTTCACGCAGAGTTGCTTCTCTGTTAGCACTGACTACGCAAACCATGCTGCTGTCGGTCGTTACGTGAAGGCCGTCGGCCATTGCGTTGTTCTTGCTGATAAGTTATGCCTGAAATTTGGTATTCTCAGCACACTCTGGACACTGAGGATCTCGGAATATTGGATTCTCTAACTATTTCCAAAATGGAATTACTCATGCATCTAGCTCCAACTACCGTTCCGCGTTCAAAGTCGGTTAATTCCCGTCATGCGGTCATAATCACGTCAGAAACGTTTCCACATGAACCACCTGAGTGCAAATAACAGCTCTGCCAATGCACTGCCGTTTTATACTTTGTGCACGCGATTTTACCGCCATCGGTATATGTGCAATTCGCTGCCCCATGCCTTTTGTCACCTTAGTGTAAGTTTGGAACGTAGGAGAAGAGTTTCTGATGGAGGTGAAACTGTGTAGCGGGTGGCGCTTGGTGCTTGCATAGCTCGGTCGGTAGATCACTTTCTCGAGAAAGGCAGGGGTCCCAGGCTCGAGGCTCGGTCCGTCATAAAGCTTTAATTTCATCACGTTACCTTCCATTCAGATGGCTGTTGCATGCAGCGACTGTTATATTGACTTGTAAACAATATATTTCAGCTATCAGTCGTCCTTTTGAAATTTTATTGGCAGCTCTAGATTTCAGCTATAAACTAGCCATTCTCAATGCACTATCATTTTTGATCAGTGCATATAATGTCTGTTGGTCGGGCTTCATCCACAGTTCATTGAATTCAGTGCGGATGAAGCCCGACCAACAGGCATTACGCATTGATCAAAAATGATAGTGCATTGAGAATGGCTAGTTTCTAGCTGAAATCTAGATCTGCCAATAAAATTTCAAATGGACGACTGATAGTTGAAATCTATTGTTTACAAGCTTTAATTTGTCAAGTAGGATTTCAGCTGCTGCCAGTCGAGCTCATGCTGGTTTGTGTATTGTTGCGGATCGGACATTGCAGTTCCGTGCAGATGTTGCCTAAGACGTCCATGACTGAAGTTTAGGCGCGTCGTTGTTACTCGAAATCTTCGTGGATCTTCTGTTTACTAGACAGCGGAATGCAGGTAGGGAGTAGATGTGAGTGTAGATAGTGTCGGAAGTTCCATGCGGCTTTTCGCGGATGATGCTGTAGTATACAGAGAAGTTGCATCATTAGAAAACTGGAGCGAAATGCAGGAAGATCTGCAGCGAATAGGCACTTGGTGCAGGGAGTGGCAACTGACCCTTAACCTAGACAAATGTAATGAATTGCGAATACATAGAAAGAAGGTTCCTTTATTGTATGATTATATGATAGCGGAACAAACACTGGTAGCAGTTACTTCTGTAAAATATCTTGGGATATGCGTTCGGAACGATTTGAAGTGGAATGATCATATAAAATTAATTGTTGGTAAGACGGGTGCCAGGTTGAGATTAATTGGGAGAGTCCTTAGGAAATGTAGTCCATCAACGAAGGAGGTGGCTCACAAAACACTCGTTCGACCTTTACTTGAGTATTGCTCATCAGTGTGGGATCCGTACCAGATCGGGTTGACGGAGGAGATAGAGAATATCCAAAGAAGAGCGGCGCGTTTCGTCACAGGGTTATTTGGTAACCGTGATAGCGTTACGGAGATGTTTAGCAAACTCATGTGGCAGACTCTGCAAGAGAGGCGCTCTGCATCGCGGTGTAGCTTGCTGTCCAGGTTTCGAGAGGGTGCGTTTCTGGATGAGGTATCGAATATATTGCTTCCCCGTACTTATACCCCGCGAGGAGATCACGAATGTAAAATTAGAGAGATTCGAGCGCGCACGGAGGCTTTCCGGCAGTCGTTCTTCCCGCGAACCATACGCGACTGGAACAGGAAAGGGAGGTAATGACAGTGGCACGTAAAGTGCTCTCCGCCACACAGCGTTGAGTGGCTTGAGGAGTGTAAATGTAGATGTAGATGTAGAGTACATGTGGATGTACACGTCTTGCACAAAAACATGGAAACACAGCGATAAATGCTTGTTTAAACATAAAAGCAAATACCAGCCAAGCCTGCAGGCTGCGGTGTTGTGTTTGATCATGAACGGCACCTACACAGTGTCCTCAGTATGTCCAAGTGTAGTCAAAACACTGCCTCGCGTAGTTGTGAGTGTATTATGTCGGAGCTAAGTGAATTTCAACGTGGGCAAGTTTCTGGCGACCGTATGGTGGCTGCTTCCATAACCGAAGGAGGCGAAATGCTTGGTGTTGCAAGAGGCACAATAGCGAAGATTTACACCACATACTGAGAAACAGGAAAAACATTATCCACCAAATCACAACGCAGACGAAAGTGGGTGTTGAGTGATCGTGACAGACGGTCATTCAAGAGGATTTTCATGAATAAGAGGACGATAGTTGCAAGACTCACTGCAGAACTGAATATCGTCCTCGCGAACACTGCCAGCACCAAAATAACACGAAAGGAGCTGCATAAGCAGAGATCAGGACGAGCTGGAATTCCAAAACCACTCGTCAGTGAAGCAAATGCCTGTAACAAAAAAACTGTTTGCATCTTGTGGCTGAATTTCCGTTCCAAGTTTTGAAACATGACAGGGGTTCGATGATGATTTGGGCAACCACATCGTGATACTCCATGGGCCCCACTGTTAACCTGCTAGCTTGCATTACTGTCGAGGATTACGTGAACATTTCCGATGGACAGGTCCATCCCGTGGTACAATATTTCTTCCCCAATGGTGATGCTGTATTCCAAGACGACTGGGCCTCTGTTCACACAGTTCGCATCGTCCAGGAGATCGCATCGTCCAGTTTTAATTTCGTGAGGGGACTTTACTAAGGTCATCAGTCCCTAAGCTTACACACTACTTAACCTAAATTATCCTAAGGACAAACACACACACAAACACCCATGCCCGAGGGAGGACTCGAACCTCCGCCGGGACCAGCCGTACAGTCCATGACTGCAGCGCCCAAGACCGCTCGGCTAATTCCGCGCGGCCGCGAGGATGAGCTGTCGCATCCTCCCGGCCACCAGAGTCACCAGATCTCAATATTATTGAGCCTTTGTGGTCTATTTCGAACAGAACGGTTGGTGATTGCTCTACACATCCAGCATCGTTACATGAAGTTGTCACTACTTTTCAGGAAAAATAGTAGAAGTTTCTCTTGAAAATCATACGTGATCTGTTTTTATCCATTCCGAGACGACTGTTCTGAATGCCAACGGTCTTCCTGCACCGCGTGAGACATAGCAGTGTGTTGTGTTCCTTGTCTTTCTATATTTTGGGCCATTCCCTGAATTTCAAAAATGGTTCAAATGGCTCTGAGCACTATGGGACTTAACTTCTGTGGTCATCAGTCCCCTAGAACTTAGAACTACACTCCTGGAAATGGAAAAAAGAACACATTGACACCGGTGTGTCAGACCCACCATACTTGCTCCGGACACTGCGAGAGGGCTGTACAAGCAATGATCACACGCACGGCACAGCAGACACACCAGGAACCGCGGTGTTGGCCGTCAAATGGCGCTAGCTGCGCAGTATTTGTGCACCGCCACCGTCAGTGTCAGCCAGTTTGCCGTGGCATACGGAGCTCCATCGCAGTCTTTAACACTGGTAGCATGCCGCGACAGCATGGACGTGAACCGTATGTGCAGTTGACGGACTCTGAGCGAGGGCGTATAGTGGGCATGCGGGAGGCCGGGTGGACGTACCGCCGAATTGCTCAACACGTAGGGCGTGAGGTCTCCACGTACATCGATGTTGTCGCCAGTGGTCGGCGGAAGGTGCACGTGCCCGTCGACCTGGGACCGGACCGCAGCGACGCACGGATGCACGCCAAGACCGTAGGATCCTACACAGTGCCGTAGGGGACCACACCGCCACTTCCCAGCAAATTAGGGACACTGTTGCTCCTGGGGTATCGGCGAGGACTATTCGCAACCGTCTCCATGAAGCTGGGCTACGGTCCCGCACACTGTTAGGCCGTCTTCCGCTCACGCCCCAACATCGTGCAGCCCGCCTCCAGTGGTGTCGCGACAGGCGTGAATGGAGGGACGAATGGAGATGTGTCGTCTTCAGCGATGAGAGTCGCTTCTGCCTTGGTGCCAATGATGGTCGTATGCGTGTTTGGCGCCGTGCAGGTGAGCACCACAATCAGGACTGCATACGACCGAGGCACACAGGGCCAACACCCGGCATCATGGTGTGGGGAGCGATCTCCTACACTGGCCGTACACCACTGGTGATCGTCGAGGGGACACTGAATAGTGCACGGTACATCCAAACCGTCATCGAACCCATCGTTCTACCATTCCTAGACCGGCAAGGGAACTTGCTGTTCCAACAGGACAATGCACGTCCGCATGTATCCCGTGCCACCCAACGTGCTCTAGAAGGTGTAAGTCAACTACCCTGGCCAGCAAGATCTCCGGATCTGTCCCCCATTGAGCATGTTTGGGACTGGATGAAGCGTCGTCTCACGCGGTCTGCACGTCCAGCACGAACGCTGGTCCAACTGAGGCGCCAGGTGGAAATGGCATGGCAAGCCGTTCCACAGGACTACATCCAGCATCTCTACGATTGTCTCCATGGGAGAATAGCAGCCTGCATTGCTGCGAAAGGTGGATATACACTGTACTAGTGCCGACATTGTGCATGCTCTGTTGCCTGTGTCTATGTGCTTGTGGTTCTGTCAGTGTGATCATGTGATGTATCTGACCCCAGGAATGTGTCAATAAAGTTTCCCCTTCCTGGGACAATGAATTCACGGTGTTCTTATTTCAGTTTCCAGGAGTGTACTTAAACCTAACTAAGCTAAGGACATCAGACACATCCATGCCCGAGGCAGGATTCAAACCTGCGACCGTAGCGGTCGCGCGGTTCCAGACTGTAGCGCCTAGAACAGCTCGGCCACTTCGGCCGGCCATGAATTTCACTCCAGCAAAATTTTCTGGTAGTGCTCTATCTTTCTAGTCACAGTCTCATTTATTTCTTAATGCTCCTTCGGATTGGATTACAACATTTTGTTGCGCGAGTGTGTGGTGTAACCGACGCCAAGTAGTGAAGTACTTGGCGAGAGATAGCGCGACAATGTACGGGCAAACACTTTATTACGTCCGTGTTTGAGCAATTATGGTGTGAGTGAGACCCGAGAAACTGCACGTTCTCGATTAGCGGAGCATTTGGTGGTGCAGAGTAGCAGAAATAGCTGTGTGTGGCGCCCCGGCCGGCGGCAGCTGCGGTGGCCGCTGACCGCCACTTGACCTCATCAACGGGCCGCGCCCTCCCGCCGCCGCCGCCGCCGCCGCCGCTCGTGCGCCGACCACCACGATTCGGCAATTCCATCCACCGCTCTCTGGGTCACACAGCCAACAGAGACGCTAAGGAGCACTGCAGCTGCGAAACTATTCATACTCGAAAAAGAAAAGATCATGTTTCAGGCTTTCCCCGCTGATCTGTTGGGGCGCACGCGCGGAAGGCGTATCTTCAGCTTTCGGGTGGCGGCACTATTTTCGTCCGTCGAACAGGGATTTCACATACGGGGACATATTGCAGCATTTCGTTGCCATGGCGCGCGATCTGTCTGTGAATCACACGGTCCAGTCATATTAACGTGACAGTCGCCTATGTTCAACGTCAACTTGCAGTAACCACTCACAGAAGGCAAGTGGCAGCATTAACAGCGAAGGGTCTGTAAAGCGTGCGGAGCGTGGGGAGAGGATGGAGGGGGAAACACGGAGGACAGTCACCGTCGTGGAAACGGACCGATTTATGTGAAGTCAAAAACGGCATTATCATTAGCTTTTGTGCCAAGAGTGGGAGCATTTCTGAAACGGCTAAAGTTGTAATCTATTTGCGAGCTGCCATGGTTAAAATATGCACTACTGGCCATTAAAATTGCTACACCAAGAAGAAATGCAGATGATAAATGGGTATTCATTGGACAAAATATTATACTACAACTGGCATGTGAATACATTTTCACGCAATTTGGGTTCATAGATCCTGAGAAATCAGTACCCAAAACAACCACCTGTGCCGGCCGGAGTGCCCGAGCGGTTCTAGGCGCTACAGTCTGGAACTGCGCGACCGCTACGGTCGCAGGTTCGAATCCTGCCTCGGGCGTGGATGTGCGTGATGTCCTTAGGTTAGTTAGGTTTAAGTAGTTCTAAGTTCTAGGGGACTGATGACCTCAGCAGTTAAGTCCCATAGTGCTCAGAGCCATTTGAACCATTTTGAACAACCACCTCTGGCCGTAATAACGGCCTTGATACGACTGGGCATTGAGTCAAACAGAGTTCGGATGTCGTGTACAGGTACAGCTGCCCATGCAGCTTTAACACGATACCACAGTTCATCAAGAGTAGTGATTGGCGTATTGTGACGATCCAGTTGTTCGGCCACCACTGACCAGACGTTTTCAATTGGTGAGAGATCTGGAGAATGTGCTGGCCAGGGCAGCAGTCGAACATTTTCTGTGTCCAGAAAGGCCCGTACAGGACCTGCAGCATGCGGTCGTGCATTATCCTGCTGAAACGTAGTGTTTCGCAAGGATCGAATGAAGGGTAGAGCGACGGGTCGTAACAAATCTGAAATGTAACGTCCACTGTTCAAAGTGCCGTCAATGCGAACAAGAAGTGACCCAGACGTGTAACCCATGGCACCCCATACCATCACGCCGGGTGATACGCCAGTATGGCGATGACGAATACACGCTTCCAATGTGCGTCGACCGCGATGTCGCCAAACACGGATGCGACCATCATGATGCTGTAAACAGAACCTGGATTCATCCTAAAAAATGACGTTTTCCATTCGTGCACGCAGGTTCGTTGTTGAGTAGACCATCGCAGGAGCTCCTGTCTGTGATGCAGCGTCAAGGGTAACCGCAGACATAGTCTCCGAGCTGATAGTCCACGCTGCTGCAAACGTCGTCGAACTGTTCGTGCAGATAGTTGTTGTATTGCAAACGTCCCCATCTGTTGACTCAGGGATCGAGACGTAGCTGCACGATCCGTTACAGCCATGCGGATAAGATGCCTGTCATCTCGACTGCTAGTGATACGAGGCCGTTGGGATCCAGCACGGCGTTCCGTATTACCCTCCTGAACCCACCGATTCCGTATTCTGCTAACAGTCATTGGATCTCGACCAACGCGAGCAGCAATGTCGCGATACGATAAACCGCAATCGCCATAGGCTACAATCCGACCTTTATGAAAGTCGGAAACGAGATGGTACGCATTTCTCCTCCTTACACGATTTATCACAACAACGTTTCACCAGGCAACTCTGGTCAACTGCTGTTTGTGTATGAGAAATCGGTTTTTTTTCCTCGGCACGATGGCATGTCACTAGGACTATGAACGTGTTACACAGCTCGCTGTGTACGTGCGTCGTTTGAAGCGCACCAGGATGAGTTTACCAAACTCTCCCGTCAATCAAACTGTCCAATCAACCAAACACCCTGACATCACACCTAGTCGAGAATCTGTAGGACCACCAATATCGTGCTATTAGCGTTTTAGGTCCTCGACCGAGAAACCTAGTGCAATTGGCCAAGGTGCTGAAGACGATATGGCTCCGAGTCCCTGTCGGAACCTTCCACAACCTCATTGACTCCCTTCCTGCACGTTCTGCTGTGCAAAAGGTGGTCAGTCAGGCTTCTGACAGGTGGTCGCATTAATGTGACTGCACAGCGTAGACGTCGCATGGAACTCGTGGCTGCCAAATTCCTCAAGGTCGGGTTCAACCCGCCAGGGTGTTCTGCCTCCGAGCACAGTGCTCCCTTTCCTTCCGGATATATGGGAGTTACGTCGTTTGAGTATTCGTGGAATATACGTGAGTGTGATGAATGCGTGTATAGTATGATGCGTGTTGTATGATGATGAGAAAAAGCAGAAGGCGAAACGTGGTGCTGGCACATAGTCTAGACCTCTAGAAGAGTACGAAGGGCGCCGACGAGGTTAACGACTCTATCCCACAGACAGATCACCATCACCAGTACTACAAGTCCTCACTCACACGAGACCCTGCGGAGAGGTCTCTAATTAAATACAGAACATTGGCGCAAAGACTGGTGACCAAAAACTTCACGCCACTATGTCTCATCCCCTTTTCACCCAAATACTGACAGTGAAAATTTCATCCACCGCCACGATGCGAACCGGCCTACCTCCGAGTGGGCAAACTGCAGATCCCACCGGTTAATCGTTGATCGCCCGCAGCTCCCATCAAGTCTGATGAAGCCTACAGATCGGCGTTGTCGGGCAAATGACTCGTTTGTCTGGTAATTAACCATGGTTCTCTATTTTTGTTTAGTTTCCCTTTGTGCGTGTAGAGCAAGAACTTTATACATTAGATTTTATATTCAGGAAGCATGACCCGCTCTGAAAAGTGAAGCTGGAGCTAGATTTGTCGCTTTAAGTTAAGAAGTAATTTAAATAGAAAACCACTGATATCCTCAATTTTTGCAGTGATTGGCACTTTGAGGCTTGTGCGGTAAAAGCAGAAACTCGTGGGAAGTGCATAGTTAGAGTGACAATATACTGGGCCCCATCTGGTGGTTTTGAGTTACTTTGAAATGACAGTGGCTATGGTGGTCTAGCGGGTAGAACACTAGACTCCTGTCCTCGAGATAACGAGTTTCGGCCTGGATAGTGGCGGGGACTTTTCCTAGTTCCGGTCCCTCCAGAACGGCCTCGGGTCCACTCATCCTGTTATCAGACTGAGTACCGGGCAAAAGGTGGTCGAGGTGATTGGTCCGCCAACAACCCCTCCTAGTGTTGTGGCGAAAAAAGTTTGCACTGCAGACAGGAAAAATATCGTGCACAGATTTTACTTTGCCTATGAAACAACTACAAGCGTTATTAAAGTTTTTGACTTTTAAACAGAATGAGATAGTTCTGAATGAACACTTTAATTTAAATGTTTAGGCCATACCTTTTCTGCAGCTGTACTAAATTCCTTTTTATTACGTCTAATCTAACCCTGCCTAAAAGAAAAAATACTAAACTCCTCCCGAACAAGCCTTGAAGACCCAACGGCAAGGACCTGCCGCCGTGTCATCCTCAAGTCACAGGCGTCACTGGATGCGGATTTGGGGGACAGGTGGTCAACACACCGCTCTCCCGGCCGTAAGTCAGTTTCCGAGACCGGAGCCGCTACTTCTCAATCAAGTAGCTCCTCAGTTTGCCTCACAAAGGCTGAGTGCACCCCGCTTGCCAACAATGCTCGGCAGATCGGATGGTCACCCACACAAGTGCTATCCCAGCCCGACAGCGCGTAGCTTTGGTGATCTGACGGGAACGCTGTTAACCACTGCGGCAAAGCCGTTGGCCCAACGGTAAGTAACGTGCGGGAAAAGCTGCAACTTCTACACCGATTAGCCAGAATATTATGACCACCGATCTACTATTGATATAAACCCGTCCAGGCGATAGCAGCCTCGCCTGGCGAGGATTGACTGTTAAGTCAGACGCATGCACGATGCGTATAGTATCAATGAACGTGTTATCCGAGTGCAGAACGGGGAAGGCGCCTGATGTATCTCCGTTTGATCGAGGGCAGATTGTTATAGCCCGGAGGCTCGGCACGAGCATTTCGAAAAATTGCGCGACTTGTCAGGTGTTCGAGGAGCGCTGCGGTGAGTGCCTTCAACACGTGGCGAAGCCAAGACGAAACCGCGTCCAGACGTCATGGGTGTTTGGCGACCACCCCTCATTACAGATGCTGGACGTCGTAGGCTGGGCAGACTGGTAACACAGGAGGCGGCGAATTGTGGCGGAACGATCATCAGACTTTAATTTTGAGCAGCGACAAGTGTGTCTGAAAATACAGCGCACCAAAAACTCGTAACGAAGGGCCTCCGCAGCCGACGACTCATGAATGTGCCAATGTTAACAACACGGCATCAGCAACTACCAATGAAATGGGCACTAGACCATCGGCACTGGACATTGGCGCAGTGCCAAACGGGTATCTTCAACCTGTTGCATCGTTGGAGTGATTGTCTCATTGTTCACAGCGATTTTGCCTGATTGACGTACCGATCCTGAACTGTGTGGCCATCCAGTGAAAAATTTCTAATCGCCCCTTATACTCCATCTAAACCACAAAACATTATTAAATCTGCTCATATCTATATTTCAGCTACAGAACGCAGAGTAACATCAGTTAAATCTAGCATGTGTAGATTTTTTAAAAAAGAAAAAAGTAATGACAAGTATTTAATACGGAAGAGAAAATCCAATTCTATTAACACTTTTCTATGCCGTTCTGTGTGTGATTCCTCATATTAATCTCCAAGATAAAACCAATCCCAATCAAAGCTACAGAAAATACACTTGCACCTCCAACCTGTAGCTAATACTTCAACCTATAAACTGCAAATGTATGGGTTGCTGTTATCTGAACAGCAGAGAGATAAACAGCGATTATTGACAATATGTAGGGCATTGTTAATAACTGACCCCATTCGCTAATTGGAAGTCTTCCTTATCGGTGTACTAATGACATAGTTTCGTTCATAAACGCAGGAAGGCAAGAAATAAAACTCGCGTATCCCGTAACACGGACTGGCAAGAACCGCACTCTCCTGAATGATTTAACGTCAAGAGAGCAATGTGTACTGTGGGGAAAGTGGCAGAAGAAAAACGGAAGATGAGGTTATTAGAGTTGAGCACTAGCGCACATTATGGGTGAATAAGGAAAAACTATCTCGGCTTTCGGAATAAGTGATTTAGGAAAATGACGATGGAAAATCTGCATTGCCTGATGGAGACATGAATAGCCACACCTCCGAATGTGACCCCAGCGCGCGCGACCGCTACGGTCCCAGGTTCGAATCCTGTCTCGGGCATGGATGTGTGTGATGTCCTTAGGTTAGTTAGGTTTAAGTAGTTCTAAGTTCTCGGGGACTGATGACCTCAGAAGTTAAGTCCCATAGTGCTCAGAGCCATTTTTTTGGTTTCTGAATTCGTATTGCTACCGAGTGCAATGACAGAGTGGTAAATAAAATAAAATAAAATAAATAAAACGGGACACCCATTCGTCGAGATGGCTGTGGGTTATGACCCCATCCGTCCATCCAGATTTAACTTCTCTGTGGTTCTCAACATCAGTTAACGAAAATGCCATGACGATTCCTTTCAAAATCTCATTGCGGAGTTCCTTCTCTGCACTTTTTCAAACAGACCTCGTCGTCGTTTCTCTCTTTTCTAATCTTCTTTCCGACTTAACACCATGAAATTTTATTCTGTGCACTTAAGTGAAGGATTTAGTGTTATGACACATTTGTCATCAGACATGACATACCTAGGAGCATCAACAGTGCTTTCGAACGGACTGATACGAAATCGTTGCGTGAGAGTGGGAGACTCCATATTTGTGGACTCACCAAGGCACATTACAATGGGCACTTCTAGTAAAAACTTTATGAATTTTCCTGAATGCGAAAATTTCCTAATATTTCAAGAAACAGGGCTGCGGTGCATTAGTAAAACATTTACTGTCGTATTAATTAGTCTGTATGTTATGCAGCGTGTGTAACTGGTTACGGCAAGAGTTTAAGCTATGAAGAAGAAATGGGGCCATGTATGTCTGCAGAATATTCCCTACAAATTAGTCGGAATCGCGCGGACGCCTTTGGCAGTGCACTCTTAAGTGGCCTCCCAGACTCTTCAGTTCAATTGCGGCCGTTGAAAAAGCGGCCTCGGCGGCGGCGGCGGAGGCGGCGGCGGTGACGTCACGCGGTGCCTCACGGCCGCTTTTAGGCAACGTCTGCCCTGCCGCTGCCCTCATCGTCGTCTGATGGCCATTCCGTTACGCCAGCAGAAAATCCATCGACGCTTCGTCTGTTCCACTACGGGCTCTTCGTCTGTTCCATTACGGGGCACTCTAAAGATACGTTGTCAGTGATATTCCTTACCCTGTGTTCTCACCATCAAAACTCTGAGATTTGTTTATGGTTGATTGGGGACACTTGATTCGACAAAAATCTTGTCAGATACTTGGCATAATGAATATTTTCCTCTCGACTCAGTACTCTTATCATGCTCTTGTCTGTGTCTGGCCTGAAAATCGTCTTATTGAGTCAGTTACCGTGGTACTCACACTTTGATGTGAAGTTGAAACCACTCCCGATTTCTGCTTTTTCCACTAACATAAAGCTTAGTCAAAAGCGAAAGTGACTCCAGGTTCCGTACAAAATTCGAGAAGTTACCAGAATCGAAGCTCATTCAGTGACTTTGTAGTACGACATTTACCAAACGAACTTTTAAGTCCTTTCATCGTACAATAAGAAAATAAAATGAACGCAAAACAGGACTAGAAAATTCATCTTAAGAAAAACAACAAAAGCAGCACGATTTGAGTCTAAAATTGGCAATAACAAAGTATTCTGAGGTACAAAATTTAAACTCTCGGCTGAATGGATCACAAAATTGTAACAAAAAAGAAAAGCTACAGAATATAGACTTCAAAAAGTAGAAAGAAGATATCAGTTAACAAAAAATATTTACAGTGAAGTGGCTTCCCTGGAACTGTAGCGTCTAATGTTAAACAACGGTCACAAAAAGAGACGCGTTGTATGACTCAGTGATATTTCCTCTCCAGTATGAAACACTAGAATAGCAATTAAAAGTAACAGAAAGTAAAATTATGGATACTACTTAGGCCAAGAGCAAAATCCTTAAACAAAACATGATGTATGTATGTGTGTATGTATATTTGTATGTCCAGCATCTCCTCCCCTCATTGGATCGGCTTCAATGAAATGTAGTACACATACTGCTTGCTACATGAGAATAATCAGTGTGGGCAGAACCTCTTTGCTCCCACAGGAACAGAGAGCCGGCCGGAGTGGCCAAGCGGTTCTAGGCGCTACAGTTTGGAACGGCGCGACCGCTACGGTCGCAGGTTCGAATCCTGCCTCGGGCATGGTTGTGTGTAATGTCCTTAGGTTAGTTAGGTTTAAGTAATTCTAAGTTCTAGGGGACTGATGACCTCAGAAGTTACGTCCCATAGTGCTCAGAGCCATTTGAACAGGAACAGAGATATTGGAGAAAGAGTTTTTTTTAACACCTGCCATATAGGCTGCGCCAGTGGCCTTGCCGCGGTGGTAACACCGGTTCCTGCCAGATCACCGATATTAAATGCTGTCGGGCGCGGCTAACACTTGGATGGGTGACCCTCCGGGTCTGCCGAGAGCTGTTGGCAAGTGGGGTGCACTCAGCTCTCGTGAGACAATTGTGGAGCTACATGACTGAGAAGTTGCGTCTACAGTCACAGAGGTCAGGAGAGCGGTGTGCTCACCACAGGCACCTCCATATCCACGTCCAGCGAGGCCTAACAGTCGAGGATGACACGACAGTGGAGGGGTACCGCTGGATCTTTTCAAGACCTGTTCAGATGGTGAAATGTAGGCTGCCCTGCACAACAGGTTTATTGTGTGGGTAGTACTGACATATCTTTTGGGGCTACATCTAGAGATGGGCAGGGCTGAGAATAAAGAGGGGTAGGAGATGGACATAGAGGGAGAGGATTAGATGGATGGATAGAAAAAAGATGAAGACTAGGAGATGGGCAGAGAGAGCGGAGGAGGAAGAGATGAATAGGGAGAAATGGGAGGAAGAGGTAGGCAAGGATACGGGAGAGAAAGCGTTGGATAGAGATAGGTTGGAGGGAGGGTTGTCCTGAGAGGGGGGAGAGGAGAAGGACAGTGAGAGAGCAAAGAAAGACAGCTGTGATGAGGAGATGGACAGAGAGAGGGTGGAGAAAGAGTTGGACAGCGATAGGAACAGGAGTTGGAGATACAGGCAGGGAGGAGATGGACTGAGAGGGGGGGGAGGAGATGGACAGTGAGAGGGCAGTGGAGGAGATGGCCACAGAGAGGAGTGAGGAAGAGATGTACGGAGAGAAGGGGAGGGAGGAGGCAGACAGAGAGAGGGGGATGCAGTGATGAACAGAGAGATGGGACAGGGTATGAGCTCTAGAAGGCCAGAGGCGGACATGGACATAGAGGGGGGTGAGGAGGCGATGGACATAGAGGTATGGTAGGGGAAGATATACAGAGAGAGGGGTAGAAGGACAGGATCGGAGGGCGGAGGACAATGACAGAGCACAGGAGAAGATGTACGCAACATATGTGCCACACACTTACGCGAGCGAATACGTGAGCAAAAAGGCTATAAAAAACCAAACGTACCTACAAAATTATGCCACTGTACAACACGTAGTGGAGCAGATATGACGTCATAAACACTGAGATGCGTGAAAATCTGCCGCACCAGACTTGACGTTTCAATTTATTACTTATTTATTATTAACTCTACTTGTCACATATTTCGCAAAATATCCACATACACCACTGAATCTAACTGCAAAATTATATCAGTGTATGACACACAGTTCACGAGATCTGATGCCATAAACACTACGATGCGTGAAAACCTACGTTTCCTTAAAACGCAGCGCAAATTACACAGCTTATATTTATCCAGAGTTTGATATGAGAGCACTTAGCGACTTCCAACAAACTTTAAACATTATTTCAAACCTTTCCTAAAATGTTTCTCATTTATATTCTTAACGTCAATTATTTAACGTATTAACTCATTTATTAAGTAATCAGACGTTTGAAGCTTTTTTTATGTAGAGAAGTTAAATTCTTTAAAGAATATTGAGTTTATTAGTTACTTACCATTTGGAATGAAACATTGTGGATTTAAGAATCACCTACATCCTTTAGGGGTGGGAATGAAAAGGGGGTCACACTGAAGCATATGTCAGGTACACGTGGAGCGATTGCAGCCAAATTTGTTAGGTACATATTATTTGTCCAAAAAGTCCATAGGGGTAAGATTGCCCACTACAACTATGGCTGAGGGCGGATATGTGACAGGGTGACGCGAAGAAGTCCGAAAACGACCTGCTCGTATTTATTCTATGTATTTAGTTGGATTAGAATAGTTATAAAAGTATGAAGTAGAATATATCCATTATTGTGCTGTTCAGTGCGTCAGCCAGGTCGCGAGAACGAGCACTGCAGCAAGCCAATAGTTTGCTTGCGTATTTCGTTACCTAAGATCAGCACACGCGTCTGAATACCACATTGGGTGGGGTTGATGATGGGGTGACGCACAGAGAAGGGGTGGAGAAGGAAGTAGACAGGGAGGGGGGCAGGGTGGAGAGAGACGGAGAGAGGGGGCGGGAGGAGATGGACAGAGAGGGGAGGGAAGAGGAGATGGACTGATAGAAGACTGCAATAAGTAAGTACGCGAGCAGCGCTGCGTCTCTCAGCTAGGATGGAATATGTCTCTCAAAAGCGCACAGACAAATCCCTTTAGAACGTATGCGATGAATTCAGCTCACGGGACGCGTAGAAAGTGTGCTCTGAATCCAGCTAACTCTTTACATTCTCATATTCTTTAAAAATAAGATTACTAGACTCCACCGGGGTGCAAACAGGAAACGCCTCAAAGAATTAAGATTGTCAAATTTGTAGAACCGAGATGCAAACAGGAAAGTAAATCAAACACGGGATTAGGAAGAAGAGAATAGGGCGTGGACGGAGCAACGGAAACACTCTCACTAGAGCATGAAGGAGTACTGGGCTAATATGAAGGCCAACAAGCGTCGATTTCACGTGGTTTAAGAGACCGATTCTCGAAACAACAAGAAGGAGAAATATTGATGTGAGGCACAATTTAGTCGCAAATCGATGAAACAGCTAGTTTGGTGTTCCGGAAAATCATTTAGAAAACGCTTTTGTAAGTATGGGGGCCCGGAGATAACACTATCAGCGGTACAAAAATATTCTACAAAAAGTTTTAGAAACAGTGAAATATAAATTTACAGCTCAACAGATACTGTTGTAATCTTCGTTGTTAGACAGTATACTGAAATTTCAAGAGAAATTTCGATGAAATTAGATCAGCTCCAACTGTTAACGGTGGCCAAATTATTCCCGTTTTCACGAGTATCAAACGAAATGTCATCTTCAGTTTTATTTTAAATTTAAAATATATTCAGAAATAATAGTCCTTCTAAATCTTAGAAGTAGATATTAAAATCCAATAGTTTAATATGCAAACCAGTTGGTGCAATAACCCATTAAAATTTCTTCTTCCAGTCATTTATAGCTGTACCTAAGCCTTTCGAGTTGTGTTAGGCACAATTGGATTCAGTCATTTCAGTAGGTTCAAGCGCATTTACTTCAAATAATTAATACTGTGTGCCCTGTTGAATTAGCACTCATACGCGGAAAGAAAGCTTGTCTGCTGCATACAGCGGGTTCATCAGAGTTTGAGCGACTGCAGTACTTTGTTCTTCATGAACACTTACAAAAATCTGGATTCCAGAGAAAGAATCGAGACGAAATTGCGCCTGTGCTGAAGCTATTACATGTTAACTGAAACCTTCGCGTCACTAGGCTCAGAAGAGATAAACTAGAGCAACAGTCGTGTGCTGCATTAATTACACGTGGGTAGACAGACACAGAAAAACCAAAAATAATCTCAAGAGTAGATAAATAAACACAACTGTGTTCACTCTGTCTTTTTGCGTATGTGATACCAATATACAGGGCGCTCAGAAACAGACTAAAAATCTTGTGAGAACGTTCCAGGGGAGACTGTGCTGAAAAATAATTGTTAGGGCAAGGAATGGATACGGTGCGCCGTTTCCGCATTATTTAGCACTGAAATTAGGCAATCAAGCCTTCACACGCTCAAATTCAAGCACCTGCCCGCACTAAAGAGTGCTAATGCACAGACATCTGTGTGTCTGCGACCTATCAATTGTTAAAATGCTCATTGCCTTTTTCGGAAGTGATAGATTTAAGCTAAGTGAGCTTCAGTACTTCGTCGAGGTTATATAAATCATGTTTCTGTTATTCAGAAACAACTTTCGCACTTATCAATGACAACAGGAAACTCTTGCCTTTGAACATGATGAACATTCCATGAAGTACAAAAGTAACGACAATGATTATGTAGACTTATTTATTTTTGTGTATGTAAACTGTACTTGCATCAATAGTAATCACTTTGGTTGCATAAAAAACAGAAGTTACGCTATCACCTAATTTTTATTACCTATAAAAGGCATGCCGGGATGGTTCCTTTCAAAGGGTACGGCCGACTTCCTTCCCCGTCCTTCCCTAATCCGATGAGACCGATGACCTTACTGTCTGGTCTCCTTCCCCAAACAACCCCCAACCCCTATAAAAGGCAATTTATAATTTGTAAGGATATAAAACACGACTGACTAACACTGAGCGATATGCGTTTCTAATTATGTGCAAAAGGAAATCTTCGGCTCCCAGTTACCATCTCACACATTCATTTACGTTTGTTTTCCTACCAATACTGCCGGTACTGCCGTTAATCCTACCATTTACTACACCATTTATGTGCTGTACCAAAACTACCGAATCCTAGGTATGGGAAGACAGACATTCGAACATATTCAACAAAGAGGACGTCTTGTTAAATGTTACTATCCGATGAAGAGATTGACTCAAGAGAGATTGGCTGGCCACATCAAAGCAGCCGCAAGATTGACGACAAAGAAACGTTTTCTTCTCGGCTGAGCAATACTGGGCATTGAGGGGATATGCTCATTGTATTTAGACCAGTGGCTCCCAACCTTTATGAGACCATTACCCCTGAGTGTAAATAGAGACTGTACGATGTCCCCCCCTCCCCCTCTCCCCCCCCCCCCCTACACACACACAAATCATCAACATTTGGCCTAACTTAACTTTATAAAGAAAAAAAATCTGTGACTTCTACTTTTAAAATAACGAAAGTTAATGATATTTACTTTTTGTATGTGTTTTATTACACCGTGAACTAATGAGTATATGTGACAGTTACTACTGCTTGTATCTAAAAATCATTTCTTTTTTTTAGAATGATGACCCAGTTCTCAGTGCTTCGCGGGTGCTACCGACAGCTCCTTCTCAGAAAAGAAAACCAACTATCCACAATGAGGGTAGAGAATTGTTACGAAACATACTCCCTCTGCACCACTCCTCTCCCTAGCGACACTTGCTTCGCCCATGTCTACTATCCATATGTAAAATAAACCAACTTAAACTGTGAGCACTATACTTATTGTCTGTAAATCGTCATTGCCACTAACAGTAATAATAATAATACAGTGTGGGCCCTACAGCCGTGCGGTAACCATCACAGGGTTACTGTTGCGTTTTTCTGTCAATTAGTTCGTTTGTCTGCTGCGAAGTGAGTAATGAAATAATTTTTGGTTTATTGCGAGAAACAGAGCTGAGTCGCACAGTGGTTAGCGTACTGAGCTCGCATTCGGGAGGACAACGGTTCAAACCCGCGCCCGACCATCCAGATTTAGGCTTTCAGTTATTTCCCAAAATCGCTCCAGGAAAATTCCGGGAGGGTTCCTCTGAAAATGCATGGCTGATTTCCTTTCCCCTCTCTCATGACCTTGAGGTCGACGGGACTTTAAACCCTAATCTTCCTTCCTTCATTGCAGGAACTACCCACGACTCCGAGAAGGCATTTTAATGAATCGTTTGAGGATATGTGACGTGCATGTCTGATTTTTATTTGTAACAGATGGTACGAAGTGTAACAGAACTATGGGAAGAAGATATTCTTCATACATTCGTTTTACAAGCTGCAGTCTCCAGCACATTTGGTCACACGTTAATGTTAGTATTTGAAAAAAAAAAAGTAATTGTTGGCAACTTACGTAATCAGTAATATAATCTTATGAAGTAGTGATGATCTTTCAAAAATAATTTAGTTTTGTGATCGAAACATAACTGAATCCTTTTGTTTTTACTGCTCACAAAATTTTTTTTTCTCCTCAAGGGGTTATAACCCCCAGGTTGGGAACCACTGGCTATACGAAACACTAATGTGCTGCCGGTTGCAGATATCGTAGGTGCTCCGGTGAACTCTTGCAAGCTTATTACATCGATGTTTAATTCCACAAGAAACTGAAGACATCAGAGACCGTTATAGATGTGTCAGTGGGATATAGTTGATTGAGGGAAGGTTTATTAATGACAGTACCATGTCACATACGAAGCAAAAGAAAAGAAAATTCTGACGCTTTAGGAAATTATCGAGCATCCAAAACTAAACGAAACTCGACTAGCACGTTGTCCTGCCGAACAACTGCTACTTCATCCTCTCCCTAGGGCAACAGTGGTCGACAAAACAGAACACTCGTTCAGTACGCTGTTATCCCGGACGTTAATATCGGATTACGGAATCGGAGTTACTACAGAACTGCATAACAACACTCATTATGAGGAAATTATATCTGTCGGTGTGAGGGTCCGCGGTGTCTGTGGTTGCTGTGGTGTGGCGTGCGAGATCAGCTGCGAGGTAGAGATAGCCCAAAGGACGGATCGTTGTCTGTGCGCAGCGTGGGATGCTGTGGAATCTGTCGTAAGCTCCGGTAGTTTTGTGAACCAGTATAGTGAAGGTGTCAGCTCCTCACCTCTTCCCATACATTCTTACAGAAAATTCTCGTATGTGCGAACATCCGCGAGTGTAATTGACTGTCATTGGCCAGCTTGCGACTCGTTAGCAGTCGTAATCCACCAGACGGAGTTGCACGTTCCGGGAATTGACTTGCTTCACACCGAGTCCAGTACAGAAGAATATAGCGCTGCTATATATATCAGCTAGGCTTCGGACGAATAGAGCCAAAGAAATACATTTTACCGAATGGCTCGCTTATTGTATTGCTGATTTTTATAATTCCCCTGTAAGTTTTCTTAAAAGAGATTTCAGCTAGTTTCACAGTTTCAAGAAACTTTAAAAATGTAACTCCCTTATTAATTTTTAACTTAAAGTTCGTGATTTATTACAAGAAAAATTGTAATAAGCGACCATTATTTGAAGGAACGGCTGTTTCTCAGTTTGCGTCCGAGACGCGCAACATGACTGCCTCCATGAAAGATCAAGCGCTGTGGCTCTGTATAAGTTCCAGCCACTCCACGGTATGAAAAAATGGCAATGACCCGACGTCTGCTAAAAGCCTGGAGATGATGATTAAAAATTTCGAAGAGACAGGTTCTTTTGTAGTGCAGTGTGGCAGAGTGAAAATGTGACCCAGCACTGCAGGAAGGGCCGAGCAGTGGTGCGCAAACGTGGAGTGCACGGGGAATTGCCCGAACGTTGGACACGGCAGCGAGCACTGCGCGTAAAATCCTACGAAACATCCTGCATTGTTGTCCATGCAATATCATCCGTGTTCAGGAGTTACTTCCTACTGATCTTCCGGCAAGACAAACGTCCGCTCAGAAATTGCTAGCTCAGATGGGAGTGGACAACGAATGGCCATGGAACATTCTGCGGACCGACGAAGCCCATTCCATCTCTAAGGACAAGTCAATACACACAACTGCAGAATATGGGCAACGAAAAATCTGCACCCACATCAACCGATACCATTTCATTCTGCAAAGGTGGCTGTGGGGTGTGGGTTGACGGCTTCGTTTATCGCAGGGCCATATTTTTTCGAAGAGATGAGTCCTGCGGGTCCTGTTACCCATACCATCACTGGTAAACGCTATAAGAGTCTTTTGTGAAGCAACATCATTCCAACCCTTCAACAGCGTGGATGTGTGGATAGGATCATTAGCATGCAAGATGGCGCTCCTCCGCACATTGCACAGTGAATCGGCTGCTGCAGAGGCATTTCGTAAGTACTAGAATTGTCAGCCTTCATTTACCTACGGCTTGGCCATCCATATTTCCTGATCTTAATCCGTGTGCCTTCTGGCTGTGCGGTTATCTGAAACGTATTGTGTTCAGTGCTCTAATTACGAACGTAACTGAATTGAAAGCATGCATTGTGCAATGTATTCTGAACGTCACCCCTAAGAGACTCTGATGTAATGTGGAACATGCTGCTTCTCAGTTTCAACTTCTGGCATTAAATGATGGACAGTATATTGAACATGTCTTACATCAGTCACACGACAGTTAGAACCAATTTCATTTTTGTTTTTATGCGGTTTTTGGCCCCAGGACAATTAAAAACCGATATCATTCTGCTTTTTATTCGGTTTTTGGCCTCAGGACAATAAAAAACCGATTTTTCCCTTCAAATATGGTGCGACATTGCCGAGATGGATGGGCTTACCTAAATGCCGAACTTCTGCAGTCATGCACTTTGAACGGTACGGATGGTGTAATGTGCAATTCAAATCATCACTGACATACTGCGATTCAAGTGTCATTTGTAGCCGACCCCATTTATGTTAAGACGCTTACAGCGCCATCTAGTGATAAGATTTTCGTTATTTTTTTTTTTTTTTTTGTTCCTTGGCATTTCCCCGTGGTTCATGGTGAGGGTTCCTGTTGTCATGTCCTAGTTCATGAACCACGGGCAAAGTATGCGTGGCCAAGTAAGTGGTCCTGACAGTCGGGATACCAGTTACTTTGGAATAAGGCTGGGCATCTCGGACATATTCTGAGTCGTGGTCACCTTTGTGGTCAGACGGCAAAGACTACCAAATCCACCGGTTAGTCCCTCAACCGTTAGGGGTAAAACTCAATGGGACCCGGGGCAAATAAGGCTAGCAATCTTTTCCCCTGGTACTTTAAATATGATGCTGGCAACAATCAGATCAAAATGCCTCCGATCTTTGGAGGTGACGGAGTCCCACCTCTAATTGACAAACCAGGGACTCCTAAGATACGACTCGGCAAACGAATGGTAACGAGATAGGGAGCTAATAATATCAATGGGGGCTACTCTGGAAAGAAGGTAGAGCTGGCAGAGGCCGCAAGTAAGATGGGGTTGGACGTTTTAACTGTTAGTGACATTCGGGTAAGGGGTGAGAAAGAAGAGGAAGTGGGAGAATACAAGGTCTACCTGTCAGAAGGCAAAGCAGGAATAGCTCAATGGGGTGTAGGGCTTTACATCAGGAAAGAAATGGAACCCAGCGTAGTTGCAATAAGGTATGTAAACGAACGACTGATGTGGATAGATTTGACAGTGGCTAGCAAGAAAATTAGGATTGTGTCAGTATATTCACATTGTGAAGGGACAGATCGAGATAAGATGGATAGTTTTTATGACGCACTTAGTGGTGTAGTTGTTAGAGTAAAGGACAAGGACAGTGTTCTGCTCATGGGTGATTTTAATGGCAGGATTGGAAATCGAACATAAGGGTATGAAAAGGTTATGGGTAAATTTGGAGAGGATATGGAGGCCAACAGGAACGGGAAACAACTCTTGGATTGCTGTGCCATTATGGGCTTAGTAATCACAAACTCCTTTTTTAAACATAAGAACATTCACCGGTATACTTGGGAAGGTAGGGGAACCAGATCTGTCATCGACTATATAATAACAGATCAGGGATTCAGGAAGGCTGTGAGGGACACACGTGTATTCAGGGGATTCTTTGATGACACTGATCACTGTTTAATCTGCAGTGAAATTGGCATTGTGAGGGCGAAAGTGCAGGAGGTAAGGTCCATATGTAGGAGGATAAGAGTGGAGAAACTTCAGGATAAGACAATCAGGCACAAGTACATAACAGTGATCTCAGAAAGGTACCAGTTAGTTGAATGTAGTCAATTACAGTCATTGGAAAAGAAATGGACAAGGTACAGGGACACAGTACTAGAAGTGGCTAAAGAATGTCTTGGAACAGTAGTGTGTAAAGGTAGGATGAAGCAAACAGCTTGGTGGAATGACACAGTCAAGGCAGCCTGTAAAAGGAAAAAGAAGGCGTATCAAAAATGGCTACATACTAGAACTCAGATAGGCAGAGAAAGTTATGATGAAAAAAGAAACAAAGCCAAACAGATAATTGGAAACAGGTTGGAGACTTTGGGTCAAGCTGCTGGAAAACCATTCTGGAGTGCAATTAGCAGTCTTCGAAAGGGAGGTAAGAAGGAAATGACAAGTATTTTGGACAGGTCAGGAAAACTGCTGGTGAATCCTGTTAATGCCTTGGGCAGATGGAGGGAATATTTTGAAGAGTTGCTCAATGTATGTGAAAATACGATCAGTAATGTTTCAGATTTCGATGTACAAGGGGATAGGAATGATGATGGAAATAGGATCACATTTGAGGAAGTGGAGAAAATGGTCAATAGATTGCAGTGCAATAAAGCGGCTGGGGTGAATGCAATTATGTCGTAACTCATCAAATACAGTGGAATGTCAGGTCTTAAATGGCTACACAGGATAATTGAAATGGCGTGGGAGTCGGGACAGATTCCATCAGACTGGATGAAAGCAGTAATCACACCAATCTTTAAACATGGAAACAGAAAAGATTGTAACAACTACAGAGGTATCTCTTTAATCAGCGTTGTGGGTAAAATCTTCTCAGATATTGTTGAAAGGAAAGTGCGAGTATTAGTTGAGGACAAATTGGATGAAAATCAGTGTGGAATTAGACCTCTTAGACTAGGTTGTCAGGACCAGATCTTTAGCTTACGGAAAATAATGGAGACGTGCTACGAGCGGAACAAAAAATTGTTCAAATGGCTCTGAGCACTATGGGACTTAACTGCTGTTGTCATCAGTCCCCTAGAACTTAGAACTACTTAAACCTAACTAACCTAAGGACATCACACACATCCATGCCCGGGGCAGGATTCGAAACTGCGACCATAGCGATCGCGCGCTTCCAGACTGTAGCGCCTGGAACCGACGAGTGGAACAGGGAATTGTATCTATGCTTTATAGATCTAGAAAAGGTATATGACCGGGTTTCTAGGAGGAAGTTATTGTCTTTTCTACGAGATTATGGAATAGGAGGCAAATTTTTGCAAGCAATTAAAGGTCTTTACGTAGATAGTCAGGCAGCAGTTAGAGTTGACGGTAAATTGAGTTCATGGTTCAGAGTAGTTTCAGGGGTAAGACAAGGCTGTAACCTGTCTCCACTGTTGTTCATATTATTTTTGAATCATATGTTGAAAACAATAGACTGGCTGAGTGAGATTAAGAGATGTGAACACAAAATAAGCAGTCTCGCATATGCGGATGACTTAGTTGTGATGGAAGATTCGATTGAAAGTTTGCAGAGTAATATTTCAGAGCTAGATCAGAAATGTAAGGACTATGGTATGAAGATTAGCATCTCCAAAACGAAAGTAATGTCAATAGGAAAGAGATATAAACGGATTGAGTGCCAAATAGGAGGAAGAAAGCTAGAACAGGTGGACGGTTTCAAGTTCTTAGGATGCATATTCTCACAGGATGGAAACATAGTGAAAGAACTGGAAGCGAGGTGTAGCAAAGCTAATGCAGTGAGTGCTCAGCTACGATATACTCTCTTCTGCAAGAAGGAAGTCAATACCAAGACTAAGTTATCTGTGCATCGTTCAATCTTTCGATCAACTTTGTTGTATGGGAGCGAAAGCTGGGTGGATTCAGGTTACCTCATCAATAAGGTTGAGGTTACGGATATGAAAGTAGCTAGGATGATTGCAGGTACTAGTAGATGGGAACAATGGCAGGAGGGTGTCCACAATGAGGAAATTAAAGAAAAACTGGGAATGAACTCTATAGATGTAGCAGTCAGGGCGAACAGGCTTAGATAGTGGGGTCATGTTACACGCATGGGAGAAGCAAGGTTACCCAAGAGACTCATGGGTTCAGCAGTAGAGGGTAAGAGGAGTCGGGGTAGACCAAGGATAAGATACCTGGATTCGGTTAAGAATGATTTTGAAGTAATAGGCTTAACATCAGAAGAGGCACCAATGTTAGCACTGAATAGGATTCAAATGGTTCAAATGGCTCTGAGCACTATGGGACTTAACTTCTGAGGTCATTAGTCCCCTAGAACTTAGAACTACTTAAACCTAACTAACCTAAGGACATCACACACATCCATGCCCGAGGCAGGATTCGAACCTGCGACCGTAGCGGTCTCGCGGTTCCAGACTGTAGCGCCTAGAAACGCTCGGCCACTCCGGCCGGCTACTGAATAGGGGATCATGGAGGAATTTTATAAGGGGGACTATGCTCCAGACTGAACGCTGAAAGGCATAATCAGTCTCAAATGATGATGATGATGATGATGACATTTCCCCTTGCGTCAATATGTTGTTCAAATTTGACGTCTTTCTGAAGATTAGTTATCCTTGTACAGCGACTGAAGCCGGAACCTTAATTATGGACACCCAGTACTTTCTCAGCTAAGTTTTAACAGTTTTGAAGTATTTCGTACTGCTATTAGTTCTTAGCTATGCAGATAAAGTAGCAGTCACGCACCATTGCTCTCCTACAACACACTCCTTATGTTTTTGTATGGCGACCGTAACTTTTGTGCCAAATTAACTTCGATGAACTCGGTGGCAAGAGTAGTTCCCATGAGTTGGGTTGAAAAAATAAAAGATAAATATTCAAAATAACAGACTGTAATAGGATTCGTGCCAGCTTACGGCAATCGCGCAGACAAGAAGTTTGTGTCATTCTGAGCGATAATTTTTCAGGCATCCTATAACAAGGTACCAAATTCAACAAGATTTTTCATTCTTGTGAAGTAGAAATCGATGCCACTGCGAGATTTTGAAGGAAATTGTATTACATATCTGTATATAAGCCAGTGAACAGATAATTCATGTTACTAGAAGAATTTCATTGACACAAAAGTCAATAAAAGATTTTTCATTTCAAGAAGGTATGTATTTATTCCACAATTGACGTAAACTTCAATTATGATCTATTAATGAATACCAGCTCGAGAACATTTCCGACGGGAGAGTTCAGTTCTAGTTAATAGTTTGATGCTTTCATCGGAAAAGGAGTAATTTCACGGATCATTTAAATCCACCAATGTTAGAACTGAAAGCAAATCTGATTGCTGTGCAACAGAGCCCAGACGAATATTTCTCCGCAAGCGTGTAGTGTGAAAGCGGTTTCACACATAGCCCTGTATCAAAACAACGGTGTGGGTATTCGACACAACACAGCACACACAGTCACTCATACATATAAAGACAAACACAAGGCGGTGTGGGAAACATATAGAGAGAGACACTCACTCAATAGGTGCTCATCAGAGAGACTTTACAGTTGGTCTTCCAAACATGACAATGTAGACAGACCCAGTGAAAAATGGTTCAAATGGCTCTGAGCACTATGCGAACTTCTGAGGTCATCAGTCGCCTAGAACTTAGAACTAATTAAACCTAACTAACCTAAGGACATCACACACATCCATGCCCGAGGCGGGATTCGAACCTGCGACCGTAGCGGTCGCTCGGTCCCAGACTGTAGCGCCTAGAACCGCACGGCCACTCCGTCCGGCAGACCCAGTGAACTTTCAGATCAGTGTGGTTTGTCAGTACCCAAGTGGATCGTGCACTGTGGGATCGAGCATTACCCGACTGCGAATTCTTTCCGGGATTTGTATGAATAATTATGGAAAACATGGCAATACACAATACAATCGCGTAGTCGTATCAGTTTACATTTAAGGAATCATCCACAACCAGTAGAGTGATTCTAGAGCCTAAACCGATAGCAACCAAAAGCATAGCTCTTGATAAGCTAAAGTACTTCACTGAACAGTATGGATAAGAGAATCATTTTGACCAGCTTACTGTGAGGTTCTGGTACATTCACTCTTGCAGTCTATCGTGAAATCTGATTCATCTGAAACTGCAATGCAACGCTGTTACCACACCACACAAGAGGCGCTTAAAAGACGGAGTGGAAGGGGACCTGTTCAAACGGGAGAGTGTTCGTAGCGTAACTGCATTCACTGACGTTCTCTGGAATACACATGACGCAAGTATTGACTACATCGACCGTAGACGTTCTTAAGAAGGAGAAGATTGATCAGTTCTGGCAAATAGCCAAATGTGCTCCTCTTTGCGATCTGTAATGCGAAGATAGAGCCCGGAGCCTTGCTGGCGTGACTTCCTTGTCTCACATTCTACGTGCCCCGCTAGTTTGGTCAATCTGTGTACACTATGACACGCTGTTCTAAACACACACCAACCGTATTCGACCCTGCCCACTGTAAGTCGCTTCCCTAGCAAGTTTGTACGTGTATAAACTGAACTTTAATAGCGATCTGGATTAATCTGATGTTTGACACAAAATCTCCTACATCCACCTCCCGACGGGTCATGGGACGACAGCTGTTACTATATCTACGGAGTAGAGATGACACCTTCAGTTGCGTTTTTGTAGGTCTTGTTTCATTTGCAATCTATTTTTGTGTTACATTAAACCACCTTATTGCCCTCTGTGATATCAGATGATCGCTACACATGCTGCAGAGGGTACAAAAGATCTGTGAATGCTGTGCTAAACGTTCTTTCCTGCTTATGGTGTAAATGGCGGCACCGTTCACTCTATAAGAGGTAAAGAATGTTCAGCAAATTTCATTTGATTTATTGCACATTTAAAGATCTGCTACCTAATATTTTAAAAGAATATCATACATTTTTCAGTTTTACATGTAATAATACATTGCTCCACACTACTAGCAAAACCTGTTGTGAGCAATAAAAAGTAGAGTAATAACAACGAGTCACAAAGAAACTTAAATAAGTTGAAATAAACGAAGGGTGTAAAATAATAAATATTAGTGCCGTACTTTAGAGGAAAATAATCGGAATACAGGAAAGGGACGATCTGTAGATTTTTTTTGCTGTTAAAATAAAACATAAATTATGGCTCGTGTTATTGCTATTGCAGGTGGGTGGGCCTCGGCAGAAACATACAGCGTGTCCCACCTGAAGTAGTGAACAAAATTATGTTTTCTTATATTATTAAATGAAATACATCATGCCACAGGTAGAAAGTGAGCCTCGGAATTTATACTTTGAGATTCTTCTCCTCGTACTGCGTATACCTTAGATGTAATGATTGTCTTACTGCTTACGTTAGTTATTATCCTATACATTATTTAGTTATGATATTTAAAGTGCAGTTTAGATACTTGGACCAATACTTGTTATATGAAGATGGTATCTGTTCTTTCGGCAGCTCTCGAAGAATGAAATCCCGATCATTAGCTGCTTACAGGTGTTGAAATGAAATGATCGTAGGCATTGTTGGCCGGGAGGCCCCATTCTAGGAAGTTCGGCCGCCAAGTTGATGAATATCAACGGGGACAGTTGAAAATGTGCGCCCCGACCCGGGATCTCCTTCTTACACGGCAGACCCTCTATCCGACTGAGCCACGGAGGACAGAGAGAATAGTGCGATTGCAGGGTCTTATTTCTGGCTCGCTCCCCGTGAGACCCCCCACATTTCCAACTTACTGTCCACATCTATATTTGTTGTGCCCCTGCCCACTATAATCGCGGCACTCAATCTACCGATTCCCGTAAGAGTTTGAGCAATGTAAGTGGATCTGCACTGAAGATGATCATTGGCCGGTAAGTCTTACTTAAATGGCGACGGTATGTGTTCTTTCAGACGTGTCCGAGCTGTCGTTCTTATTCTGCCTTGGCTCTTTGCAGTATTTTCCTTTGTCACGTGAATCTTTCGGTAGTCTTGTGTACTCTGTAGGCCATGGTAGTTTATGTTACCGCCCGGTGTTCGCAAGTGGAATGGCTACTGACCGCGCTCTTTGCAATAAGTCTGTCAAAACATATGTTTTGTAGCCTATGCTACTTTGGACAGCGTATAGCGGAAAACCTTCTACTATGACTCCAATTTTCTGTCAATTGACCCTACCTAGAAGTAATTGCTGATGTTGTGAGGTCCTGCTGTGCGTTCATGCACGTGCCTGTGTTAATGATTGTGGCATCGTGGTCACTGTGTGTTGCTTTGTCCAATATTTCCCATATTTTATGTGTGCTGTTCAAATGTGTGTAAAGTCTTATGGGACTTAACTGCTAAGGTCATCAGTCCCTAAGCTTACACACTACTTAACCTAAATTATCCTAAAGACAAATACACACACACACACACACACACACACACACACACACACACACCCTTGCCCGAGGGAGGACTCGAACCTCCGCCGGGACGAGCCATACAGTCCATGACCGCAGCACCTTAGACCACTCGGCTATTCCCGCGCGGCTTTTATGTGTGCTAATGAGTTTTTGTTTGATAGTGATATATCTAGATTACTGACTCCTCCAGCGTTGCCACAATATGTTGTTGCTTGTCCTGCTATGTTTAATAAAAAGAGTTGGCACTCATTTATGATGTCAACTAGTATTTGTCCTCTGGTATCTTCTATCAGCTTAACACAGTATTGACCGGGTGTTAATGTCTGTGGGTATAAGTAATCTTCTCTCCATAGAAAAGTGTGCAACATCTCTGATTAGGTCTGCGAAAGGTTCAGGGTTGTAATATTATTGTGAGTACATCGACGTGGTTATCCACATGAGGGACTGTAGCTGTCGCTATGTGCTCCGACCAAAGCTGTGTAATCTTTATTAACGCGAAGGTCGTGTTTATTATTTCAATTGCAGCCTTTGTGCCTTTTGTCCCATGTGACTGTCATGTAATATTTTGGGAGCCCTGGAATTTTTCCACCACTCATATACAGGGTGATTCAAAAAGAATACCACAACTTTAGGAATTTAAAACTCTGCAACGACAAAAGGCAGAGCTAAGCACTATCTGTCGGCGAATTAAGGGAGCTATAAAGTTTCATTTAGTTGTACATTTGTTCGCTTGAGGCGCTGTTGACTAGGCGTCAGCGTCAGTTGATGCTAAGATGGCGACCTCTCAACAGAAAGCTTTTTGTGTTATTGAGTACGGCAGAAGTGAATCGACGACAGTTGTTCAGAGTGCATTTCGAACGAAGTATGGTGTTAAACCTCCTGATAGGTGGTGTATTAAACGTTGGTATAAACAGTTTACAGAGAATGGGTGTTTGTGCAAAGGAAAAAGTTCTGGACGGCCGAGAACGAGTGATGAAAATGTGGCACGCATCCAGCAAGCATTTGTTCGCAGCCCAGGAAAATCGACTCGCAGAGCTAGCAGAGAGCTGCAAATTCCACAATCAACTGTATGGAGAGTCCTACGAAAAAGGTTAGTTATGAAACCTTATCGTCTGAAATTGGCTCAAGCACTGTCTGCAGCTGATAAGATTAAAAGAATCGATTTCTGTGATTTTATCCTTGCTCAAATGGAAACAGATGAATCTTTCGTTTCAAAGATTGTGTTTAGTGATGAAGCAACTTTCCACACTAACGGGAAAGTCAACCGTCACTATGTCTGTATATGGGACACTGAGAATCCGCGGGAAACAACTCAGTATGAATGTGACTCGCCTAAGGTGAACGTTTTCTGTGCCATTTCAGCCAATAAAGTTTTTGGTCCCTTTTTCTTCGAAGGTGCTACTGTAACTGGACTACAGTATCTGGAGATGTTAGAGAATTGGCTGTTCCCTCAGCTCGAACAAGAAGCACAACAATTCATATTTCAGCAGGATGGAGCGCCACCACATTGGCACTTATCTGTCCGTAACTACCTGAACGTCAACTACCCGAGGCGATGGATCGGCCGCCAGGCAGCCCGTGACAGAGCACTTCATCACTGGCCTCCAAGAAGCCCTGATCTTACCCCCTGCGATTTTTTCTTACGGGGGTATGTTAAGGATATGGTGTTTCGGCCACCTCTCCCAGCCACCATTGATGATTTGAAACGAGAAACAACAGCAGCTATCCAAACTGTTACGCCTGATATGCTACAGAGAGTGTGGAACGAGTTGGAGTATCGGGTTGATATTGCTCGTGTGTCTGGAGGGGGCCATATTGAACATCTCTGAACTTGTTTTTGAGTGAAAAAAAACCTTTTTAAATACTCTTTGTAATGATGTATAACAGAAGGTTATATTATGTTTCTTTCATTAAATACACATTTTTAAAGTTGTGGTATTCTTTTTGAATCACCCTGTATTTTCCGCGAGACAGAGTAGGTCCCTACATCGGCTCATACCTCGTACAGAATCGTATTAAGTTCTATGCCTGCTAATGTATTCCTCACACAGTTCAATTGTATTTTATTCAGAATGCATATTTAGTGTAAGCGAACCCTTTGGTGTAGTCTCCTTGGGGTTGAAGTAGCACATCCGTGAGCTCTTAGAAAGTCCTTGTAGACTTTCTCTAGGTTTAAGCCCTCTCCGCTTCCTGTGCATGCTACTCCCAAGAGATTGGAGAATTCCACGTTCGTCGATTTGAAGGCTTACGATAAGGAGGATCATACGGTCTGTCTACTCAGTTGTCCGTTAGCAAACTGAGTGTACATTTGGATGATTGAAAAGTGTAACTAAGCCTAGTGCCGTTTGAAATATTCGTATAACTTTATTTTCGAGCTTAATAATACGTAGGTTTCTCTCAATGTCATCATAATTGATCACATTTACGTATAATCCCACGTCCGTGTTTCTGGTCTTCGTCAAGTGATGTGACTTGATGGTTGTCTTTATTACTGGTTTGGTGCATAAGTTCGTTGCGTTTTCCTATAAGTTTAATAAATGCAACAGATACACATAACAGAGACTTTAGTCACCGATAACATACTCCTCGTCACTATTTACAGTAGTCTGCCAACGCTGCGGTACTTCTCGTTTCTGCGACTGTAAAATCACGTGGTTTTGAGGTGAAGAACTGCTCGAGCCATGTTCTGAGATCATTTGTTCGATAGGGACCAGAAAAGGCGAAAATCTGAGGGCGCAAGATCAGCTGAATAAGGAGGGTGCGAAATGACTTCCCAACTAAGCTCTTGTATAGTGCTTTTTATCAGTCTAGCAGAACGTGGGCGGGTGTTATCGTGGGATAGTATCACTTCACATAACATTCCTGGTCGTTGTTTTCGGACTGCGTCTGCAAGACTTCTCGGTTGTTGATAATAAATGTCAGCTCTGATGGTTATGTCTTGGGGAGGCAATTCTTAGTACATCACACTGTTGGTGTTCCACCCGATTCATAACATTATCTTTTGTGGACGCGACCAAGCCTTTGTATGGGGAGTTGCTGCTTTGTTTGGGCTCAATCATTCCTTTCTTTTCCTTATATTAGCATAAAACACCTTTTCTCGACACCAGTAATGATACAGAATAGGAATAGTCAGTGTTGTTTACGAGACAATTGATGACAAGCGAGCAGAGATGAACACCTGCTGATTTTTGTGATTTTGGTTTAGAGCAAGAGGTACCCATACACTCAATTTTCGAACCTTCCTATTGCATGCAAATGTCACACGATGTTGGAATGATTACAGTTCATCACATTTGCCAGTTCTTGAGAACACCGACGTCGATTGTTGTGGATTAATGCGTTTAAAGGATCTTCATCAAATCCCGGAGGTCTTGCTGAACTTGGAGAGTCACTAATGTCAAAACGATCCTCCTTAAAAAGATTAAACCATTTTCTTGCCATGCTCCGTCCAATGGTAATATTCCCAAACACGGTACAAATGTTTCTGAACGCCGCAGCTGCTGTCACCTGTCTACTGAACTCAAACAGAAAAATATTGGAAATGTTCCGGTTCCTCCACTTGGTATTCCATTTTCTACCTTCCACAGCTCCGCTCACTATCTACATATGACAAAATAATAATGTGTAAACTCAAATAGAAACAGTGAACTACAAATAAAAAGTGACGCTCGATAAATAAACCCGTAGCAACCGGAATACCAATAAGAAAAATAAAAACGCTACGAACCTAAGCGCCAACGTAATAGTTGTGAGTGGGTCTGCGGAATTTATGACTGCTTCTGGTTCAGCATAGCCACCATTTTGTTATGTTGGTGAACGGATTACTATTACAAAGTCAAAACAGATACCACGAGAGTGTCTCATTTTTTCTTTCAGCGCTGTAGAAACGTTGCAGTGCTACGTAAATAGCTTGCCGTTGTGTCGTGACGAATAATTGACTGCAGCACCGTCTGGGGACGGGTCGCTTCCGCGTACTACGCCGCCCACACTCGGGGAGGCGCCCGTCTGCAGCTTCGCACATGTTTTTTTTTTTCCTCTTCCTACGCACGAGGGTCACAGTCTGCGGCACTTTTCGCGTACATAAACAGCAACGAACCTCAAGTAGGCCAGACGTCTGTACTCTTTTTTTGGTCGTACGTTGCTCCACTTAGCCACTAAGAGACGAGAAAAAGAGCAACGCTTGCACTTTGCACTTGCCTGCCCCTGAGATAATCCGTTCTGGGCAGTTAATAAACAGATAGCGCCGCATGTGCTCCTAATGTAGACCTACGTCTGTCCCCCGCATACACGCGCGGCCATGCGTCCGAGAGCAGACTTCCGCCTATGACCGCCTTACGTCAGTTTACGAGCTGACCGCAGAACGGCTACAGAGCCATTCCCGTACATGTTACTTCACTCGCGGCTGGCACATGGATTTTATTGCAAACAGACTGAAGAAAATGGTTAGACGTGCTGTCCTCCTTTGGCTAGAGCAAGAGGAATAAAAAAATCGATGTTAAGACCGAATTCAATGTCACACACGTAGAACAGAAAACACCGAGATGACGAAAGTCATGGGATATGTCCTAATATCGTGTCGGACCTCCTTTTGCCCGGCGTATGACAGCACCCCGACGTCGCCTAGACTCAACAAGTCGTTGGGAGTCCTCTGCAGGAAAGTTGAGCCGTTGTGCCTCTATAGTCGTACATAACTGCGAAAGTGTTGCCGGAGCAGGATTTTGTTCACGAACTGACCTCTCGATTATGTCCCGTAAATGTTCGATTGGTGGCCAAATCATTCGCTCGAATTGTCCAGAATGTTCCGCGAACAATTGTTGCCTGGTGACATGGTGCTTTGTCATCTTAACAATCCCATAGTTGTCTTGGAACATGAAGTTCATGAATGGCCGCCAAGTAGCCGAACATAACCATTTCCATCCAATGATCGATACAGCCGGGCAAGAGGACTCAGTACATTCCATGTAAACACAGTCCACACTATTTTGGAGCCACAGCCTGCTTGCACAGTACCCTGTCGACAACTTGGGTCCATGGCTTCGTGGGGTCAGCGCCACACTGGAACCCTACCATCAGCTCTTACCAGCTGAAATAGGGACTCATGTGACCAGGCCACAATTTTTCAGTTGTCTAGGGTTCAACTGAATTGGTCGCGAGCCCGAGAGAGGTGCTGCCGGCGATGTGCTGTTAGCAAAGGTACTCGCGTCTACATTCTGCTTCCATGGCCCATTAACGCCAAATGCCGCCGCACTATCCTAACGGATAGGTTCCTCTCACGTTCCACATTGATCTCTGCGGTTATTTCATGCAACGCTGCTTGTCCGTTAGCACTAATAACTCTATGCAAGCGCCGCTGCTCCCGTTGTTAAGTGAAGGCCTTCAGTCACTGCATTGTTCGTGGTGAAAGGTAATGCCTGAAATTTGGCATTCTCGGCACACTGTTGACACTGTGGGTCTCGGAATATTGAATTCTGTAACGATTTCCGAAATGGAAAGTCCCACCCGTCTAGCTCCAACTACCATTCCGCGTTCAACGTCTGTTAATTCCCATCGTGCGGCCATTACCACGTCGGAAACCTTTTCAAATGAAACATCTGAGTCAATGATAACTCCGCCAAAGCACCGTCTTTTTATACCTTGTGTACGCGATACTACCGCCGTCTGTATATGTACATATCGCTATCCCATGACTTTTGTCACCTCAGAGTACATTTTTTATATATAGGGTAACTATATAGTGCATGAAACGTCTGTAAAAAAATCTGTACAGATAAATGGCAAGGAAAATTTAAGAAATGATACAGTATATGAAACGGAAACTCTCAAAGTTTTTTTTCCCATGTTTATAAACATTTTATGCGTCCACCCTTCGTCAGATGGCACACGTCTAATTCTTCTACTGCCGGCCGGAGTGGCCGAGCGGTTCTAGGCGCTACAGTCTGGAACCGCGCAACCGTTGCGGTCGCGGGTTCGAATCCTGCCTCGAGCATGGATGTTGTGATGTCCTTAGGTTAGTTAGGTTTAAGTAGTTCTAAGTTCTAGGGGACTGAAGACCTGAGAAATTAAGTCCCGTAGTGCTCAGAGCCATTTTAACCATTTAATTCTTCTATTCTACCTGGCCCTGCATATACGGAGTACGAACAGCTGCTGCGATATGGAGCTGCAAGTCTTCGACGTCGTGCAATAGGCGCGGAACACAGCGCTATCCTTGATGTAACGCCATAAGGAAAAATGACAAGGCGTCAAGTCTCGCAAGCGCGGCGGTCACTGGAGTAGCACAAACTCAACGGCTGCAACACGACCTATCCAGTGGCATGGCAACGTCTCATTCAGGTAATTTTGTACACAATCTGCTGGCTGAGGGATCTTCAATTCTGTACTAACTTCATAAGTAGGCTTTTAGGGACTTTGTAACATCACGTCCCAATAGGGGTCCATTATCTTTTCTGACTGGCCCGATCGACTCGAACGTTTTACATCGCACAATCATCATCCTGGAATTTATTGTAATACTTCGCCACATTGTTGTAAACTGGTGATGTCTTGTGAAACTTGTCACAGAAAACTCTTCGCACACTCACTACCTATTGGCAATGAGCAAATTCTAGCACACAAATGATTCTCTGCCTGGTTCGTCGCCATTTTCAGCAACTACGATCGATGGTTGTCTAGACTAACTTGTCGGCACCGTGAAAAAAAATATTTGAGAGTTTTTCTTTCACTTAGTGAGTGATTTTGCTACTGTATGTTAGACATTTACCTATACCTAATTTTTAAAAATATTCTATGGACTTTAAATACTCTATATAATACCACAAATCTGCTAAAATGTTTATCACGCTGCAACTATTTTCAACAGTACTTCACCATGTGACAGACTTTTAGAGTTTAAAATTGTTTATCCGTAATCTTAACGACAGCACTGGACAAAGGAGTTGCAACACTACATCTTTTCAGAGGAGTTCTGTGTAGAGTATCACAATGGACGCATCTGTGTGTGAATTCTCTCTTCAGCACAAGCACTGTCAGACTGCATTCGTCATCATTCAGGTCCAGCATCTGGCGTGGCGGTATGGGGTACCACTGAGTATGTAACATGCTCACCCTGGTTCTGACGTGACTATACCCTATTCTGACTCTCAAAATTTGAAAGTTAAACCTTTTCGTGATGCATAACTCCTCTTGTAGCGACTGCCACTGGCGTTCATCACCGTTATGCTCTCGCCCTTGTTAGTGTGTCACATGACGAATCGTGTAGTTGTTCTTTGGATTTTCTCAAACATCTTCTTTGTTTCTACGTGGTAAGCTCCTAAAAATGGTTCAAATGGCTCTGAGCACTATGGGACTTAACATCTGTGGTCATCAGTCCCCTAGAACTTAGAACTACTTAAACCTAACTAACCTAAGGACATCACACACATCCATGCCCGAGGCAGGATTCGAACCTGCGACCGTAGCGGTCACGCGGTTCCAGACTGAAGCGCCTAGAACCGCACGGCCACAACGGCCGGCGGTAAGCTCCTATACCGAGGAAAAATACCCAAGATCGATAAAGCGATTGTTTTATACGTATTTATTTTGCGGATGAATTACATTTTCCTTGCATTCTTCCAATGAATCTCAGCCTTTTACTTTTACAGTTACTTTTACATTGTCATTGTACTTTAAGTCGGCTAGATGTCATTCCTTGTTACTGTTTCTAGCGACTGATAATAGAATAATAATGGCTCTTTCAACTATTTATGCGTAACACGTACATTTATTTATGCTGCGTCGCTGCTCCAAATTTCGATCCCTTACAGATCTTCCCGCATTTCGCTGCAATTCACTGGCAATGTGATTTCCATACGTGTAAGAATCACATCCGTGAACAGATTATTGGAGTTTTCTGACGTCAGTCACCAGATCATTTGTATATATCATGAACAGTAAATGATCTATAACACATCACGAAGGACTCCTGAGCTTCTGGGTGTTCTAAAGAGTTACAGTTTCCATTTTACGCACAATATTCCGACAACTATCCAGCCGCCGCTTCAGGTGCTGCGAAATTTTCTGTTATGTTTACTAGCTGCATGGACTGTTTGCAGCCCAGTCAAACAGTACATGCAACAATAAAACTCACAGGACCTGACGAGTGCGGCTGGATCGGTTGTCGAAATATTTGCATAAAATGGAAACAACGTCTTGGCAGAACACCTGGGGACACACTAAATCAGTCACGCTGCGAAAACCTAAGAGATCACAGCACTCCTAAAATCATTTTTACATCTTTCGATTTCATCCCGTTTAGAACACTGTGTTAAGTTACATATCTGTTAGAAAGTCCTGAATCCAGGAACAAAGCTAAACCGATATTCCATAATTTCGTATGACTTCTCTAAACGGTAATTAGAAACTGTGTCGAAAACCTTCTGTAAGTCAAAGGCCAAATGTAAGCAGCTTGATTTTATTCACCATCTCACGTGTTTCTCAGTTCTGTTATTGGAACACTTATACTACTTTCCTGTTCGTATTCTGTTGAGAATCGACCAGTGAACGTCGTCCATATTCGTAGCACTGCTGACTCAACACTGCACCCTATGTTGCCTTGTGGCATGCTATACTGGCTCGTAGCCGGAGCTTGCTCTTTGAGTGCACTATCAGTCAGTTACAATACACGTTCTTCGCGTTACAACTTGATCTTAGCACCTCATCTAAGCAACTGCTTTGCTGAAGAAGGCCTTGCATAAATTTCTTTTATTTTCTTCAATGAACACAAAATTTTTGGTTCTGAGGCTACCGGATTTGGTTAGCAATGACCAGCTTCACATCTGTTTTGCAACATGTCCCAATATAATGAAGCCATAGGGACATCTTCATAAGATCCAACGATGCCACTTTGGCTTCATTATATTAGGACATGTCGTAAAACATTACTGAAGATGGTCACTGCTGACCGAAACCGGTACTTCAGGACCAAAAGTTTTGCGATCGTTGACGGAAATAAAAGAAATTTATTCTACACTTCCTGCATCACTGTTTTAATCAGCGACTATGTCGCAGTGTGTGAAGTCCATGCACTTGTCGTAGGTAGCACATCTGATAATTGGCCCTCCAAGTGGAAAATAGACAAAGACTAAACGAAAAATCCCCTATACCCAAGTAGCTACACGTCTATCCATTAAAACTATAGCACAATGAAAACGGCATACAACAAACTTCAAATTGGCATAAAGTGTGCTACATACTTGGATACGCAAATTATTAGCATTTCTGGGAATTTTTTGCAACCGCACAAAGAATGTAGGAGCAATTCCTCCTATAAGGAGTAAACGACAACTGTTTACAACGTATCACAGACGTGCAGGGGAAGCCGAGACGAACAGCTTTAATATAGGACATTTGCGGTCTATCAAGCCGTGAAGTAACCTCAAAGTGGGCTGCAAAAGCCGCCGAAGCTGTAGCGCAAAAGCGTCCCAGATTTTCAATATCCTCTCGCTCTCTTATGCCACCGGATTAGTTGACTGTTTAATTAACATTATTAATTTAAACTATCCCTTGAGGGTAATGAAAGAAAAGACTTATGTAAATATTATACAAAAACTAATTACTTTTAGCTACAGTTTGTATAAAAACACTGTGAGACACAGCGGCCATTGGATACACTTAAACACTTTGTGATATCTTGATCATAATTTTATTATTCCAACATGCCTTACCCGCTTCGACGTTGGTCATTAACAAAGACTAATAAAACACAAAGACAAAACTAGTATCAATAGAAATACAATGCGTATTACATCTTCACCATTAAATAGAATCATGATACGGAAAGTAAAATTTGGTTAAAGCTAACCGAATATTTAATGTTATTATTGTCAGACGAAACTTGTCCCAATGGAAACATGGTATCTAGTCAGCATGCCATAACAACTAGCTCCTTACTCGCATGAAGTGTTAAGTGCCATTGACAAGGGATTGCAGATCGATTCCGTATTTCTGGATTTCCGGAAGGTTTTTGACACTGTACCATACAAGCGGCTTATAGTGAAATAGCGTGCTTATGGAATATGGCCTCAGTTATGTGATTGGATTCGTAATTTCCTGTCAGAGAGGTCACAGTTCGTAGTAACTGACGGAAAATCATCGTGTAAAACAGAGGTGATTTATGGCGTTCCCCAAGGTAGTGTTATAGACCCTTTGCTGTTCCTTATCTGTATAAACGATTTGGGAAACAATGTGTACGGCCGTCTTAAGTTGTCTGTAGATGACACTGTCGCTTATCGACTACTAAAGTCATCAGAATATCAAAACAAATTGCAAAATGATTTAGAAAATATATCTGAATGGTGCGAAAATTGGCAGTTGATCCTAAATAACGAAAAGTGTGAGGTCATCCACATGAGTACTAAAAGGAATTCTTTAAACTTCGTTTACACGAAAAATTAATCAAATCTAAAGGCCGTAAATTCAACTGAATACCTATGAATTACAATTACGAACAACTTAAATTGGAAGGAACACATAGAAAATGTTGTGGGGAAGGCTAACTAAAGACTGCGTTTTATTGGCAGGACACTTAGAAAATGTAACAGATCTACTAAGAAGACTGCCTACACTACGCATGTCCGTCCTCTTTTAGAATACTGCTGCGCGGTGTGGGATCCTTGCCAGATAGGACTGACGGAGTACATCGAAAATGTTCAAAGAAGGACAACACGTTTTGTATTATCGCGAAATATGGGAGAGAGTGTCACTGAAATGATACAGGATTTACTCGGTACTCACAAACTCACTGATCAATACCGGTAGGGTACTTCCTGTTGATATAGAATCATAAAATTTGGCAAGAAGCAAGATTTCACTGTACAACTAAAATAAAAAATCCGAGAACTGTTAATCTGTAATTGAAGTACGCGAAAAAAATATTTTTTGACTTTTGTTCTCCGTTTGTCTGCCTGTCCTTTTTTTAATAACTGGGAGAGGTATCAAGTTGAAACTTATGTCAAACACTGATATCTATGTTTCCTTGGCGGAGTAATTAATTTAAGCTTCTAGATCAGTGCAGTCAAGCGGTAAGGCCATACAAGTCACATATTTCGATACTCTCGGACTCTCTCATCAAAACCTATAAATGAACTACTTACAGCCTACACATACACCTCGGGCCCGATGGCCTAGCGGAAAAACGCGTGCCCGGGCACCAAGCAGTCGCGGGATCTAATATCGCGTAGCAGGAGCAGAGATGACGTCAGACGTGATCCTCTTTTTTTTTTTTTTTTTTAGTGTGTACTCAATTTAGCTATCGGCCATACATAGTGACAATGTACACATAATTGAATAAACAAACACAGAAATGCATATTTACAAGAATAAAAAGCTTAACTGTTACAGTTTTGTACATACTGTTTTAAAAATTGTATTGAATTGAATTGGAAAATAATTAAAAGTGTCTTGGCATACAATTCACACCAATTCTGAAAATATCTTCATCAGCAAGACATATTTATAATTGGCGTACACCATTAAAACCTACAGATTGTGACCAGTACTCTTGATGAAGTTAACGATCACTTTATATAGACGAACGTCTTTAGTACACAAAAGAGAAGAAGCTGATTGAGGAAGATGGTAGCCCATACTCAGCAATGTCTTCAAAAAGACCAACCGTTCACGGTCAATTTTGGGGCACATAAATAAGATGTGGTTGACACCAGCTTCCGACTCAGGATCACACTCACATGCTGGTGGACTGTAAACGTTGATCCGATATAGATGTGGGAAAGAGGCATGATTGTAGCGGAGTCTTACGATGGTAGAAATCGTGGATCGGTCCAGATGTGTCCTCATGAACAACGGCTGTGAAGGAATCCGAGGTTGTAGCACTGCGTAATAACCGCCTTTTGTCTGTTGAGAAACGTTCCACATTTCCTGCCGTTGTTGTCTTGCGTGATCCTTGACTGCACGTAAGTAGTCTGTATAAGGAAGGTGCAGATCCAGGACGGTGCCTAACGTTGCCGCTTGTTTGGCTAATGCATCAACTTCATCATTATAGAGGATACCAGAGTGGGAAGGTACCCACAACAAATGGATCGTCCGGCCCGTGCGTGTGCTGCTAATATATTCAGATATCACATCCAAGATATAACTGTTGGTCGTTTTGTTCCATCGACTGTACTGAAGAACGCTTTGCGAGTCAGATACTATCAATATCTTGCGGAAGGAAGTGCTAGAGACAAACTTAACTGCTTCCAAAACTGCCACTGTCTCCGCAGTAAAAATAGAAGTGTTCGTAGGCAGTTTGAAGGTTTTGCGGGTCTGGATCTGAGGGCAGAAAAAAGCGCATCCTGTACACTCTTCTTGCGGAATTTTGGAGCCATCAGTATATACACAGAGAAAACCCGGCCATTGTGCTTGAACGAGACGATTGAAGCCAACGTTGACATTAGTACTGTCCAGCCAGGTCGTACTTAAATAATGGACTGGGATCTGGGAGCAGAGCGTTTGAAGATCATATTCAAAAACAGGTAGATGCGCTGAACGCCGTATAGAATGTATGACAGGTGACCAAGTGTCAAAGCTGGCACAAACGGCTGGCACTTTATTCCTTCTGTGGGATGCAATCCACAGTCGATAAATGCAGTCTCTATTTTGATAGACGGAACTGTCCATAATGGCCATGCCTTGAATGTAGAATTTGTCCGATAACATTTGGCGCCTAATGCTCAAGGGCATCTCCCCTGCTTCTATTAAAAGGGCGTTGGTGGGCGCCGATCGCATGGCTCCAAGACAGGTACGAATGGCTCTATATTGAAGAGTATCTAATTTGGAGAGATGAATCTTTGACGCAGTGTGGTAGAATTGACAGCCATAGTCTAATCGAGATCGAATTATCCCTCGGTACATGGCGAGTAAAACACTCTGGTGCGCTTCCCACCAGACACGAGTGAGTGATCTGATTACATTTAAACCTTCTTCACACTTGGTAACGGTGGGTCGGATGTGGGGCGCCCAGCTTAACCGAGAGTCAAAAATCATCCCCAGAAATCGAACGTGAGATTTTATTTGAAAGGTGTACTTGCCACAGGTAATGTGATCTTCAGTGCGAGCTGTCGTCGACTTGGAGAAGGGAACGACTGCTGATTTCTCAGCCGAAATCTCCAGCCCATTGATAGAGAGCCACTCATCGATGTGTGCGATGGTTGTGGTTAATGCCGTTTTGGCCTGAAGATATGAAGCAGCAGTAGAATAAACACATATATCATCAGCATACTGTAGGATTTTTGTGGGGGGAGTAATTATGCGTTCTAGGTCGTGCGTATATAGAGTATACAGGAGAGGACTTAAAATTGCACCTTGCGGTAAGCCCTGGGAGACATAAAAAGGTCCGATAATGGTACCTTTGAAACGGACGTAGATCGTTCTTTGAGTAATCAGGGTACTGATACCGTAGATCATCCGTGAAGGAATTCCGAATCCTGCCAGCTTGTCCAAGAGTATCGGTATTTGTACGTGATCATATGCACCCTTAACGTCAAGAAAAGCTGCCACTACTGTCTCTTTCGTTTGAATATATCCATATTACGCAAAAACAGGTTATCCATGTTCCCTTTGCCTTTTCTGAAGCCGTATTGACTCCGAGGCAACAAATTACTTTTTTCAAGCCACCATTCTAGTCTCCTTTTTACCATTCGTTCCAGTGTTTTTGCAACACACGACGACAAGGCAATAGGTCTATAATTAGTACCGACATTTGGATCTTTACCACGTTTGAGAATTGGAATTATTACTTGCGTCGTCCATGTTGATATGAGGTCTTTCTTCATCCAGTACTGATTAAAAATGTTCAAGAGAAAGTCTTTCGCTTCTATAGGCAGGTGTGCAAGCATAGAGTAATGTATATGATCAATGCCAGGGCAACTGTCGCTCGATACGTTAATAGCTTCGTTGAGTTCTTCTATAGAGAAAGGACGAAGGAGAACAATATAGCGGTCTTCTTCAGCAGGGAACCGATGGTTTAAAAATGGCACCGTGGGAGGAGCGATTGTATCTATGAATTCCTCTAAACAGGCCGTGGTAGCAGGAGGGGAGGAAGACAGTCTTCTTGTTCTAAAAGCTTTTATTTTATGCCAGATGCTTGCCATACTGGTTTCATTATTTAGGGACAGGCAAAATTGTTTCCAACTGTCCTTCTTGGTTTTCTTCAGGAATTTGGTAACTCGCGCATTCACTTTTTGTACATCCAAGAAGTTGTCCAATGAAGGATTCTGACGATAGGTTTTCAAGGCGAGTCGTCGCTTCGCAACTTCCCGAGAGCACTCAGAATTCCACCAAGGAGGAGAACGGTGCTTCATTACTGTAAACTCTTTTTTCTTAGAGATGCTGATGCCAGCTGCGACGTTCATAGCATTGAGTAAAACTGGGTATGCATCTTCGTCCCGTAAGTCACGTCTCGTATTTGCGAGTGCCCGCCGAACCGTTTCCTTATAAGAAGCCCAATTGGCTTCCTTGATTTTCCACAAAAATGTGTAACGGTTCACGATTTTGCGTGTCATCCTTGCGCAGGGGCCATGCTAATCTTCTCTGTATCGTTCCAATTTTAGTATATGTACCGCCAAAGCGAGTACGACGTGATCCTTGGAAGCGAGTATTAGGGGTGCACGTCGACTGCAGCCGGGCGGCGCGTCGACATGTGTGTGTCTGGCGCGTGGCCGTCGGCGTGTTTGCGTCCTCACACAGAAATTATCAAAGCGAGAGGAACCTTGACCGGCGGCTTGCGTGGTCCACACTGCCAAAATAGCCAAATATCGGTCGTTATGTAAATGCATCTCCGGCTAGGGCGGAGGTGGGAAGCGGTCACGTGCTCGACTTCCTTCGCACTGTCTGCAGGCCTGGCTGCTGCTGGTGCTTTCAACGGCTGCAAAACATGTCCAAATCGTCTCCTGACAGTGATGGCACGTCTCAGCGGAGGCTCGTCATCTTTTCGGAAAAATAACATTAGGAAGTATTTTTATGTGAAACTTTACAACAAGCTCTCGGCACATTCGAGCACAAGTAAAGCGTACCCGAAGAGTGCTCGAATGTGCCGAGAGCTTGTTGTAAAGTACCCGAAGAGTTCGATTGCAAAGTTGGAAGATTATTAACGGGAAAAGTTCTTGCAAATGTTTAATTTCGTAGTCGCCGACAGGTAACTGATGATTTTAGAAAATCGGACTGTCTTATTACATACAGTACGTTATTTTGGAAAATGTCGTTGAAGCTGTTTTGCGCGCAAGCAAATGCGTAAGTCACCTCTGCACGTTAATGACACTCAAAACGGCCAAGTTTTTCACGAATATAGACGACGGCTTTGACAAAGTGGACAGCAGTTCCTTCTGGAGTGATAATCAGCCTCGTACATCACTCACAACAAGATGACTAAGCAAATTCAGAGGCTTTAGCTCGAGATTGGATGGCGCTTAAGGCGTTGGTCGATCCCTGGCAATCCAGCAACGTAACTATGGAAAAAATATATATTGTACGTATACCTCCGTCAACGTTTTTGAGAACCTGGTCATAATGTATTGACCACTGTGCTATCTCAACTGGTGAGGTCCGCAGCTCGTGGTCTAGTGGCTACCGTTGCTGCCTCTGGATGTCACCGTCCAGGTTCGATTCCCGGCCGGGTTGAGGATTTTCTCTGCCCATGGACTGGGTATTTGTTTTGTCCTCATCACTGCATCATCATCATCAACATCACTCGTGACAGTGGGTGGATTGGACTGTGTAAAAATTTGGACGTCGTATGGGCGCTGACGACCGCGCAGTTGAGCGCCGCACAAACCAGACATCATCGTCAGCTGGTGAAGCATGAACACGACCTACGTATGCTAATATTAACTGTAAAGTGACACGACATTGGAACATCTCCTTTCAAAATTATAAGCTCAATTCGGCTATTTTCTACTACCCTTCACGCTAGCCGAACTAGGTGACGGCCGGCCGAAGTGGCCGTGCGGTTCAAGGCGCTGCAGTCTGAAACCGCAAGACCGCTACGGTCGCAGGTTCGAATCCTGCCTCGGGCATGGATGTTTGTGATGTCCTTAGGTTAGTTAGGTTTAACTAGTTCTAAGTTCTAGGGGACTAATGACCTCAGCAGTTGAGTCCCATAGTGCTCAGAGCCATTTGAACCATTTTTTTGAACTAGGTGACGCAATGGGAAGACATTGGACTCGTATTCGGGACGACAGCGGCGCCCGCCTATCTACAGTTGTTATTTTACTGACTCCTCTTAATTGTTTAACATAAATGTCAGGATGGTTCCTTCGAAAGGACAGGGCCGACTTCCGTTCCGAGACCGAGATTGTATCCCGTCTTTAAAGTCCTCCTCGTCCAACTGGATGTTAAACTCATTTCTCCCTTTTTACTTCCTTTCGTTCCATTGTAAATTTCAGAGAGGAACACTTCAGTAAAATTACGCAGCTTTTATATTTCCACTTAATGCTATCTTACAGAATTATATATGGAGTGAATCACATTAATGAAACAAAATTTTCATTCTTCAGTAGCTCATCGTAACATCGACTTGTAGTCCACTATGTAACTCTTTTAGTACCATTGGTTTCTGCCTGCAACCACCATTTTATTATTATTTTTTGATGTACCAATGCCTTTTAGTATGAAACTACTGTTGTAAGATAGAGACATCAAATGTTACACTGACGTACTCCTGCGACTATATTGCGTTGTAGTAGTCATTTACAGCGTTTAAATCGACAGTCGCCACGGAGGTTGTTTCAGGTGATTGTAGGAGTTTGTGACATGCGCTTTTTTTTTTACCGTGGTTACATTGTGGGGATCATTGTCAGTGAAAGGAACTATATTGTAACGTAAATTTGAGTTTGTACTCTTGATTTTACGAGTGGTCTCGAAATGAAACCACTGAGACAGTATATAGTTTTCATACAAAATTTATTAAATTTCAGGTCCAATTTTTGATTTTTATTGAAAACTAATTTGTATCAGGCGTTATGAGTTCATGGACATTTCTAGATGTGGACTGTGTCTGGCAAAAAATCCTAATTTGCATTCAAATATATCACACGAAATGATGAGTGGTTGAAACTTGTATGTCCTAGTGGTTCCAAAGAGAAACCACCTCCTTAAAGCAATTGATTGTTTACTTTTTGCCCGTTTCTTCTTGTATCCGTTGCCTAATACGATAGTAAGGTTAATTTTGCGAAAAATTTTAAAATTATATTTTACGAATTCATTCTTGTATTGATTGGTTAGTACGGTAATAAAGGATACTGTTATGTTTTCATATTCTTGCGACGAAAATGGTCGAGCAGTATCAGAGGTTCTCGATTCGCATTCGGGAAGAGCGTGGTTCAAATTCCAAACGGACTTCAAGACTTGGGTTTTTCCCAGTTTCCCTAAATCGCTTAAAGACAGCGCCGGGATGGCTTATGAAGAGAACACGTTCGACTTCTTCCTCATCCTTGTCGATGGAACGTTAAATCATAATCTCCGTTCCCTGATGTAAATTGGAAAGCAAATGCACCGAGGTAGTTCCTTGCTGGATACCAAGAACTAAATAAGACGAAGACTACGATCTGTTGGATGGAGGGTAATATACAAGGTGAAAAAAAACTACATTTGAAAAATTTTAGAGTTTTGAGAGGAGATAAAAAGAAACATCATTGTTATATGACAAATGTCACAAGTGTATCGTTTCCCCTCCCCCCCCCCCCCCCTTGGAGCCCGTAAAGATTTTGATGCTAGTGATGTTCAGAGACAGACTTCAATATGCCGTGTGCCTATCGGCGTCTCGCACACCAAACGCTTCACCCCCCCCCCCCCCCCTACCCTCCCTCCCCCACCCCACATGAAGGTAAATCCATACGAGGGCAGAAAAATCTCTAAATGTTCATCACACGGTAGTTTGAACACCTTCTCTGAACATCACAACCGTCAAAACCTTCAGGAAATGATCCTAGTGTGACATTTTTGTCACGTAAAACATGTTTCTTTTTATCTCCTCTAATCACTCCAATAAAATTTCGTATACGTAGGTTTCTAACATCCTATACAGGGTGAACAAGATCTCTACTGAAAACCTGTCAGAGGTGCTACTACGGATCTAAACAAGGGAAAAAAAATAACAACTGAACATGGGCTCTAAAATGCATACGTTAAGAGTTATGAGCAGTTGTTTATCTTCCCTACTGTGGAACACCTCTCTTCTGTTGAACAAGTGCTCTTAGTTGTCAAGGAATGCGTATCAGAAAAAATTTTTGCTGGACATTTTTCTTGTTTTGGTCCATACTACCTCCTTCTAAAATATGACAAGTAAAAAGCTAGCAGTAGAAAAGATGTGTTTCGCAGTATCGAATGAACAGGCACTCTTAGCTCTTAAGATATGGATATTAGAGCTCGCGTTTAATAGACTTTTTTTCTTGTTTTGGACCATAATACCATCTCTGATAGTTTGTCAGTGGAGAGAGCTCGCGTTTAATAGACTTTTTTTCTTGTTTTGGACCATAATACCATCTCTGATAGTTTGTCAGTGGAGCCTGGTTCACCCAGTGTACGAGAATATCTGGAATTTTGCTCTAACCGTCTTTACTTTGACTCTACAGCCTTGGGCAATCACCAGTCATTAGATCAGGGTGTTGTCTTCGCCTGTGGTAGTCACATCAGTCCACTTTGCACTGTTGTGACGTAAAGACGGCCGCGCCACTGTCTGTTTGCGCCATAGAAGAATAGCGTTACGCAATCCGTTGTTTTGTGATGTAAAGGTGCACCAGCGGGGGAAATTCATAGAAGATTTTCAGCACGTACGAGGACAATGTCTTGTGACAGTGAAGTGTTTATCGTGGGACTGAACAGTTCGAAAGTGGACGAACGAGTGTGAAGGGAGAGAAAAGGGTGGGTCGTCAAGCCGTATCCACGTACCGCCGAGAACACCACTCAGACGCTTCAGACGCAATGTTCCGGCGTGTGGGAACATCCTGCATAATGTCCCAATCTCGCTCTGTCGGACGACCATCTGTTCGGTCCACTTAAAGATGCTTTAAGAGGCCATCTGTTCAGCTTCAGTTAACAGATGAAGGAAGCGGTGGGTGCATACGTGGCCTGCTGCGCAACAGAAAACGTTTTTGCAAAGGGTATCAGAAAGACTGTGCAGCGGTGGACCAAGTGCATTGAAATGCGGGGTCACTATATTGAAAAATGATATCAGTACTGATTGTGTACTCCTGTTGTAATAAATTATAAATATTCATTGCAGATACTTATTGACTTACCCATGTATATTTATCAATAATCCACTACAGTTCCGTAAGGAGAAGAATGTCTGTAAGTATTAAGGCAGAAGAAACGATAACCATTATTCTCTAAAACTGCCTTCCCTTAGAATGTATAAGTAAATCTATTTAATCTTTGATATCTTTTCCAGTTACATAAAATGCCTGCCAGAAACAAAGCTTACATTTGCAATTTAGTAAAATTCTTTCACTGAACTAAATATTTTTACTGTAATGGTCAGAAGCAGTAATACAGGGTTTTTCAAAAAGACCCATCCGATTTCACACGACATCTTCTACAGGAGTGGAAATATAAACTTGGTGTACATTTTGACGTACACGTCGAAATCAAAAGTTTATGTTGGTTATTTTTATAAGTTGTTGGTTCATGTGGTCGCCGGCAAGGATTTACGTGGTGCAGCTAGCTCCTTCATTCACAGCTCAATGAGCACCGACTTGGGATGGCGACAGCCCAGAAACAGTGTTTCGCGTTCGCTGTTCGTCAGGTGCAATGCACATACAGCTGTGCGTTGTTTTTGCGGAAAAGACGCCTATAAGAATCGGGAACCTAGTTACGCCGGATATGTGCCTTTTTACAAAACTGCGAGACAACGCCGAAAATTTTTCAGTAGCACTGATCTTCTCTTAACGATGAGCTACGTCAACGATAGATATACTATAAGGAGCACCATTGTCTCATCGACGAAAGGTACTTGTAAAAACATCTTGTACTTTACTATCAATCATGCTGAATAGCCTGTAAGGTAATTCATTCCATGTCATTACGATCTACCGTACAAAATGATCCCTGGAACACGAAACAAACTAAACAGAACCAACGAGCGAGACGAAAACTTCTTTGAAAACGGAACTGTTTTGTGCGACCCGTCAGTTGGGTGGTGAGTCCTGCAGTTGTCTCTGCGACAGTGTTTACGATGTTTTTATCTACCATTGAAGAAGAGATCCGAGGAGGCTGCGCCAGCGACCCGGAAGATGGCCGTGTCCTCTGCTGGCCCTGATAACAAGTCGCCCACTGCCGCGCCCCACCAAGCAGCTAAAGCCTTTCATCCGTCTTCTAGGTCCACGTGTTTCATCTGGCCGCCAACTACCGAGTTTCTGCAAGACTCTTCCCGAAATTATTCATACTTCTCCATTACTGGAACTCTCTTCGTGCCACCCTGTTCAAGATTAACCCTTTCCTGCCCAGTGAGACTTAAAAGTCTCTTCCTCTTTACAGGCTCATAAAACAGTATGGAGTCGAATTCATGCATCTGAATCCTGTCTGGACATATGTGCCCCTTTGCTGCAGCACAGAAACTTGTTCGCTGTGATAGTTCAACATCTCTGCCCACAGATGGCAGTAAAAGATAGTACTTGTCCATTATGCCGTAATAAATTTTTCCTACCTGAGTCCTAACAAAGTTTCAAAACCTTTTTCCATATTTACTTATTTACTTTCGTACGATTTTTAAACACAAAATTAAATATAATACAGACAATAACACATTTAATTTACAGACAGACATCTAAATTTTTAATATAATCAACTGCGTCATTCGTTGCATCAGGAAGTCGTCGAAAGTACCACGATAGACCCCAGCACTTTTCAAGAGGAGTCGGACGACATATAACTTCCCCCTGCATACATCACAAGTATTGACCATGAGGAGAAAATTCGAGAAATTAGAGCTAATAGCTAGCTTGCGAAGTATGATGTAGATGTAAATGGGACCATGTGGCGAACGGTTCTCCTGGCTGCTCCACAATTATAATTTGGCTATAGAGCCTTACCCTATCCATGAAGAGAGTCCACGCTTCTGTCATGACTGGTGCATTTTCAGTTAAACATTGTCCGTGTTCTGCGAAACTGGTCAAACGCAGGGGTTTCTTTTCTTATGCAGGACAATTTCTGGCAATGTGGAGGGACAGCCTCTGTCCAGTCTCGTTCCCATAAGAAATGAAACGTGTGCAGTTCCATGGCTGTATCCGTGGATGCTTTTCTTGATTGAAGCCGGTTTCTTTCTAGGGTAGCCGAATCTTGATGGATAGGGAGTTGCGGGCTGTCTTATAAGCGTTTAAAAGCACGGAGCAGAACTGCTTTTCGTCAAAGTCCAGGGACGGAGTGTGGCTCAATATGGACAGCCATTCGACAGTTGTTGATCTTAGCGTACCGATGATAATTCTCATTGTGTTGTTCAACTGTACTTCGAGAGTTTATGTACGTATCCACTGTTGAGCCATACAGGAGCATCACCGTATTCCTCAGAGGAGTCCAAGTGCTGAATTGCGCAGCATTTCGGCAGCGGAGCCTCAGATTATTTCGCACAGCTTATGTAGGATGTTGCTCCTAGTTCGTATCTTCGCAGCGGTGTTTTCCAAATGCTTTTTGTAGGGTAGTGCCCGGTCCAAAGTAACCTATTTCCATAAGCGTTACGAAGTAATGCATCTGATCATAAATGATGATTATATCCTGATGGCATTCAGAAGTCCCACTTGTGTTTCGTACATAACTTTAAAAAATATATGTATGACAAAGCACTATTCTATTTTCAGATTCTTTAGTAACATTCTCCCCAAATTTTAAATATTTTGGCACAGTATTTTACAATTTGGGTGGGAAAGAGTTCAGTGTAATTTGAGCCCCATTAGATAGGGGGCTTAATCGGAAAATTTGCTTTTCAGGTACATATGTACTAAGACGTTTCACAATTATATCGCAGAAAGCTCGTTTGAGAACACATGTTTACTGCACCGCTTCTACTTCTGTAGTCTTATTACTTTCATCCATATCAGTATACGCCCTGAATATCGTACAAAAGTGATTTTTTTACTACTTTATTCCCCAAGACCAACGTTTTAGCAAGTATTAGCTTTTTTGAGTCATCAGTATTCTGACTGGTTTGTCGCGGCCCGCCACAAATTCCTCTCTTGTGCCAACCTCTTCATCTTAATGTACCATTTGCACCTTACGTCTTCAATTATTTTTTGGATATTTTCCAACACCTGTCTTCTTCTACAGTTTTTACCTTCCACAGCTCCCTTTAGTACCATGAAAGTTATTCCTGACGTCGTAACACACGTCCTGTCATCCTGTTCCTTCTCCTTAGCTTAATGCGGGTAATTTCATTTAGATCAGAATGAGGATAGAGGCAATATAGAGCATATTAAAAGCTAAAAGTACCGTTTTTCCGATTTTGTCAGCACAAACTATATTTAACTGCAACTACCAACTTTTAGAAGGAGACCAACACACTACTCAAGCTGCGGTAGACTCTATTCCGGTAAAAGATTTCTTGGGACAGGCAACTTGCGAAAGAGACTATGTGGAGAGTAGACAACTATTACAGTGTAAAAACTTTCAGAATCAAGCTGAAATATGAGATTGAACGATGTACTAGAAACACAACTGTATTTGCAGCTGGTCTGTCTACTCAATGGAAAAGGGACGTCAGATAAAATGTAGCTTTTCATGTCAGATGCTGTATAACTGAGTTAAGTTGATCTACTGCTTTAAAAAATTACGCAGGACCAATAAGTTTCATAAAGCTTTTCCGCTGCTTGCGTGAACAGAACCAGTCAGGGAGCAAATCCTGCTAGTATCAGCTGCAGATAGCTGTCGCATGATAGGCTTCATCGCTAAATATAGTGGCAAATCGTTTGCCTCAGCTATTTGGCCGAAAAGGGAGAAGTAGGTAGTGGTGCACAATTTATGATAAGAGTAAGTGAGCCAAGTGGGACTGTTGTTGGATTTGCTCAGAGGTTAAAGGCTATGTAGGTACTTCATGCAATTTGTGTAGCCATTCATAAAATTATAAAGACTATAATAAGCTATCGGTCATCAATGACAAACGCCCATAGTGTTTCCCATCTTACAACTATATCTACCTTCCGCAAGACACCGTGCGGTATGCGGTGCAGTCTACTTCTCGTACTTCCTTCTTCCAGTAGCAACGGTGCGTAGGGGAGAAGGAGTGTCAGTAAATCTCCATATAAGCGCTAATTTCCCTGTGGTCTTTTATTGAGTCTTGCTGTTGTTGTTGTGGTCATCAATCCTGAGACTGGTTTGATGCAACTCTCCATGCTACTCTATCCTGTGCAAGCTTCTTCATCTCCCAGTACCTTCTGCAGCCTACATCCTTCTGAATCGGCTTAGTGTGTTCATCTCTAGGTCTCCCTCTACGATTTTTACCCTCCACGCTGCCCTCCAATACTAAATTGGTGATCCCTTGATGCCTCAGAACATGTCCTACCATCCAATCCCTTCTTATAGTCAAGTTGTGCCACAAACTCCTCTTCTCCCCAATTCTGTTCAATACCTCCTCATTAGTTATGTGATCTACCCATCTAATCTGAAGCATTCTTCTGTAGCAACACATTTCGAAAGCTTCTATTCTCTTCTTGTCCAAACTATTTTTCGTCCATGTCTCACATTCATAAATGGCTACACTCCATACAAATACTTTCAGAAACGACTTTCTGACACTTAAATTTATACTCGATGTTAACAAATTTCTCTTCTTCAGAAACGCTTTCCTTGTCATTGCCAGTCTACATTTTATATCCTCTCTACTTCGACCATCATCAGTTATTTTGCTCCTCAAATAGCAAAACTCCTTTACTACTTTAAGTGTCTCATTTCCTAATCTAATTCCCTCAGCATCACCCGATTTAATTCGACTGCATTCCATTATCCTTGTTTTGCTTTTGTTGATGTTTATCTTATACCCTCCTTTCAAGACACTGTCTATTCCGTCCGTTCAACTGCTGCCCCAAGACCTTTGCTGTCTCTGACAGAATTACAATGTCTTCGGCGAACCTCAAAGTTTTTATTTCTTCTCCATGGATTTTACCGAATTTTTCTTTTGTTTCCTTTACTGCTTGCTCAATATACAGATTGAATAACATTGAGGAGAGGCTACAACCCTGTCACACTCCCCTTCCCAACCACTGCTTCCCTTTCGTGCCCCTCGACTCTGAGTCTTATGTGGGACGAAGTAATGTGTTGCCCTGTTCTTCTTCGAACGAACGATTTCGGAAATTCAATTCAGCAGCGATATACAGCGTCTCTCTTGTAGGTCTGCCACTGGAGTTTCTTAAGCATATCCGTAACGCTCTCGTGCTGAGAAAACTACTCCGTGACGAAACGCACTGCTCTTCTCTCTCCTCTGTCAATCCGACTTGGTTCCATACTGATGAGCAATACTCAAAATACAAAGAGTTTTGTAAGCCAGTTACTTCGTGGATGAATTACACTTCCTCGAAATTCTTCCAGTAAATTACAATCTCGCATCAGCTTTTCCTAGAACACAAACAAAAATCGATGTACGCATGTGAGTATTTCCCACATCTTCTCCTAAACCAGTGGACCGTTTTCAACCAAACTTGGTACACATATCTCTTACTCTCAAGCAACAATCGCTGTGGAGGTAAGAACCACTTACATATCTTCGTTCAGGAAAAACGACGTCATATACAATGATACGCGTGAAAAACTGCCGCATCACGCATAATGTTTAAATTTATTACTGCTGTGCTCCTAACCCTGTCCGCAATAAATTTTCCAGACTGAATCGAAATAGGCCACTAAATGCATTACAAAATTATATTATGGTATGGTACATAGTTCTGGAGATCTGACGTCATAAGCAATGATATGCCTGAAAAAGTGCCGCATCATGCATGACGTTTAAATTTATAACTTCTGTGCTACTAACCCTATTCGCAACACATTTTCCGCGTAGTATCCACATCTGCCGCTAAATACACCTACAAAAATATATCATTGTACGACACGAAGTTCAACATATATGATGTCGTAAACATTAAGATGCCTGAAGAAACGCCGCGTCATGCATGACGTTTTAATTTATTATGTCTTTACTACGAATACCACTCGCAAGAAATTTTGAAGACAATAGCGAAAGGAGATGGACTCAGATAGTTGGAGGAGGAAGTGAACGGAGAGAGGGGGAGGGGGAAATGAATAGAGAAAGGAAAGAGGATGAGATGGAACGAGAGAGGGGCGATGGGGAAATGGACAGAGGGGGAACTTAGTTAGTTTATATGTGTATTCCACTGTCGACCATTCCGGATGGCTAGTCATACGTATTTTACATTAGTTGCTATATCCTGTGATTTGTCGCTAATAGCGCTATTGAATAATAATGGATCACTTCGTTTGTTTTATCCGCAGTACACTACATTTATCTGCGTTCAAGGCCAACTGCAAGTCCCTGTACCTACCGTCGATCCTGTGCTGGTCTTCAGGGACTTCGATTTCCCTGCATCGTCCACGAATATCTTCATGGAGCCTATAGCGGTATCCGATATATCATTTATGTACAGGTTGATTCATAGGCCCCTATCGATGTCGTTTTATGCAAACCGTAATCTTATACCTGGCCTTCAAAACCCACGCATCAGATTTTCATATTCCCTCGTTCGCTACGCGCAAACTATTACTTGTACAGAAAGATGAACAGTACATTCCCTAGGAAATTTAATTTAATTAAATTTTGTACTTGGATACATTTCGGGTGGAGTCTGTTGTTTTCGATTTATTCAAGAGAAACGTACAAATGTGATCTTCAAACGCACCCTGACTCCCACACTCAGCCCCACCCCAGCGGGTCAGGGTTTCTGTTTGTTGTCCCTCTACCACTGCACAAAAGTTTGTGACAGCACGAATTACACTTTAAAACAAAAAAAAAGACGCAACTAGGAAGAATTATCCGAATACGACGGAAACCGGTAGGTGTGATATACAAGTACAGGCAAATAAATTATTACAATTTTATAAAAATTGTATGAGTTATTCAAAGGAATGAACTTTGCAAATTGAGCAAATCAACAACGCGTTAGTCTACCTCTGGCCCTCATGCAAGCAGTTACTCGGCTCGGGCATTGACTGATAGAGTTGTTGGACGTCCTCCTAAGGCATATCGTGCCAAATTCTGTCCAATTGGCGCGTCAAATCATCAATATCGCGAGCTGGTCGGAGAGCCCTGTTCATAATGCTCCAAACGTTCTCAATTAGGGATAGGTCCGGCGAACTTGCTGGCCAAGGCAGGGTTTGGCAAGCAGGAAGACAAGCTGTACAAATTCTTACTATGTGCGGGCGGGCATTATCTTGCTGAAATATAATCGTAGGGTGTCTTGCTATGAAGGGCAACAAAACGGAGGTCAGAACATCGTCGACGCACCGCTGTGCTGTAAGAGTGCCGAGGATGACAACCAAAGGGGTTCTGCTATGTAAAGAAATGGCAACCCAGTCTATCACACCTGGGTGTCGGGCGGTATGGGGGGCGACAGGCAGGTTGGTATCCCACCACTATCATAGGGGTGTCCAGACACGTCTTCGGCATGGAATCACATTGACTGGAGTATAATTATCTTCACGGAAGAGTCCCGCTTCGAACTGAGCCCTGATGATCAGCGAAGTTGAAGTTAATTTGTCAACAAGTGTCAAAAAAGACACACAAGTATCTTTTGAAAAAACAGTTATACGGTCAGTTGAGAGTCTGAGGTAGGTTGACGTTCACATTCACAATTCTTGTTTATGACCTAAATTTAAAGATACATTTGATGATTATTGCCTATTTCGGGGAGCAGAAATAAATAACGGCTCAGATAATAGAAGTCTTTTTCTCAAAGATGTGTATTTACACAAACGACGTTAGTTGGAGACAGCGCAGTGAGATCACAGGTTTACGCTATCCAACAGCAGTAGTCGGCGATTGTAGCAAATCCTTTCTCGTGACGACGAATTGCGGAAGATTAGTTAGTCAGTTTGGAGGAAACAATTCGAACATTTACGCTACGCTTACCTGGAAGACTTTCGAGCAGTTTTAATCTGAATTTTATCTGGTGTTTCTATTTTGCCAGGAATAATGTCTATATTCAACAACGACTTTTGATTTTTATTTTGTCTTCATACTCTACTGTTGCATGGACCAGAGGTTCCCACACTTTTCTTCTGGCGGAACTCCCGGAGAATGCTGGTACTTATTGGAACGCCTTGTTTATTTTGAAAGTTAACAACATTTTAAAAAATGAGAAATAATTGTTTTAATCAGAGATTACTTCAATTTCAAATAATAATAATAATAACACAGAAATCATAAAATTAAAAAACGCATCAGTTTCGTCAAAATATCCAAAGAAAAGACTCCATGCTATTAGTTGTTTTTCGTGGAGCATTTACTAAACGCGGACCAACAGTGTTCTGCGGAACACAGTTTGGGAAATCCTGCCAGAGAGTATTTGAAACTTAAGACGAATGCCATAATTACATTTTACAGGGTGTAAATACAAAATTTACAAATAAAGAAGTGAAGGGATTAGTAAATTAAATAATTTACTAGATGCGTTAAAAAATGGTTCAAATGGCTCTGAGCACTATGGGACTTAACATCTATGGTCATCAGTCCCCTAGAACTTAGAACTACTTAAACCTAACGACATCACACAACACCCAGCCATTACGAGGCAGAGAAAATCACTGACCCCGCCGGGAATCGAACCCGGGAACCCGGGCGTGGGAAGCGAGAACGCTACCGCACGACCACGAGATGCGGGCACTAGATGCGTTTCTTATGCAGAATACTATACATAACAGGGAAAGGTGTTGTCCTTCGGGACACCCTTCAGACTTCCTCCTCTAGTCAACTCTGCAGTAAAAGTTTAATTGTAATTCTTATTCCATTTTAAAATCGCTGCATTCACTTTTTACGTGCTGCAAATTTTAGAAAAATTTCAAAAGTTTCTCCGGAAAATAAATGTTTTCCCAAATGTAAAAACGTTCCAAGATATAAAATGGTCAAGCACCTACGAGAAATAATCTACTGAAATTTAAAAGCGTTTCAATCGAGGAAATCTCGTCACTATTTAGTCTTCTATTATTACATCATTAATCTATCGTACACGAAAAATCAGTAAGTGAAATCAAATTAAGCGCAAGTATTATCAAGAACTAGTTATGGCCTGCCAGGGTAGTTGAAAGCGCAAATCCACTGCTTCCTGGACTCATGTAGGTGCCTCGGCCCCAGATCGAATCCGTCCGGCGGATTAACGATGGGGCCGTATGCCGGCCAACCTGGATGTGTTTTTTAGGTGGTTTTCCACATCCCACTAGATAATTACCGGGCTGATCCCCACGCTCCGCCATAGTTACACGACTCGCAGACATTTGAACACGTTCGCACTATTCCATAACTTACACTAGATGCAGACAGCTGGGGTACACTAATTCCGTCCAAGGGGGTACGGGGTGGCGGCAGGAAGGGTATGCGGCCACCCTCTGCAACTAACACTGCCAAGTCAATAGTTAACAAGGCCAGCCCCACGTTGTAGCAGGACAAATGCCTCAAGAAAGAATTATCAAGAACTAGTGACAAAGTAAATACATTTTGAAATCAAAGCTACTGGAAACTAACAAAAATTTTCATTTCCAAGAGAAATGAAACTGTTTAGACATTAACGAAAGTCAATTAATTTGCAAATATTCCATGTTTCATAGTAAAAGACTTTCTTCCGTTTCAAGGTACAAGATGGCGTACGACCGACAATGTATAATTTTACCATCCACATGTTATGGATTAATTTTTAAAATATGTAGAAATTTACTTGCCATAAAATGCTGTGACTGAAGAACTAATAAGATTCTTCACTTTCTCCCGGCGTATTTCTTGCTGGAACAGTCCACGGGTGTACTGCCGGTCCATAGTTGTCAACGGGCACAATATTTCGGTGATCAGACATGTCGCCATCGTCAGTGCGCAGACGACATGTCTGATCGCCGAAATATTGTGCCCGTTAGACACTATGGACCGGCAGTACACCCATGGACTGTTCGAACTAATAAGATATTCTAACTAGCTTTCATATTTTATACAGGAATGTGTAGAACTCAAAATATTTACAAGTGCTGCACAAAACACAAGCTCATGCCTACGAACAACAAAAACTGTAGAAAATGGCTTAAACTCCTTATGGCGATTTCTAGCGCGTATTCCCTCATGTGATTCTGAAATCAGTCACTAGGCTAAAGTACCGAACAGGAAAAATGTGTTCCTGGGTATATTACTCTCTAGGTACAATGCTCTCTCCTACGGAAATTCAAAATTTTTGCGTAAATGTAAAATACTGTTTTGCTGACGGTACTAGTTACCACTCTTCCTTAGCAGAACATTGCCCCAAAGAAATTGTAAAAATGTCCTCTAAACTTACTTGCTTATTCGACGTATGTAATACAGATTTTTTAAAGCCTGCCATTTCGATGAGATTACGTATTTCCTAACTGACCGTTCCTTGCCCTTGTGGCCCTTTCAGAGAGTGTTTTAAATAGGGAGAAGAATAGGTTTGTATCTCGCCGAAATTTAGACTATCTAAATTTACGTGAAAGCGTTCCAAAGAACACCGTAGTTTTCCCATTTAGATTCCTTCGATGACTGCCATAATCTTGTATTTGGACTAACCAATTAGACAGTACATTTTAGTATTTTACTATCGGTCTGCCAAATTCAACACTGAGGAACTAATCGTACACGAGGCTTCTTTGAGGTCTACTGAACAGACGTGGTGCATTTTCCCCCTAAATCGATGTCTTCCATTCGCTCTGTACCCTAAGGCAACGGTTGGTGCGGGCTCTGCCTATTTCATGCCCGGTCGGTTTCATTATTGTCATCCATTTATACAGCTAATGGTTGTACATATTTGTATCTGCGGATACATTTAATGTATTTCATAATGGCTGTAGTTGCCGCATTGCCTGTTCCTTCGGACAGTTCCAAAGGAACACTGCATCGTAATTCAGACTAATACAGGCACTGCAATATCGCAATTTGTGGTAGTTTTCCGACTTGATAGATCTGGATCGAAGTTCGTCTCGAATTTCTCTACACTGCTATGGTATGTTGTAAAAAAACTATCAGGTGTACGGTGTATATCCCATAAAGAATGTATTTCCGTAAATAAATTCGGTATGGAGCTGTGTCAAAAACTTTGCGAAAGTTAAGAATCAAGGCATTCGTCCGGTTGAATCAATCCATAGGTCGGAATGCTAGTAGTCAGCAGCATTCCTGAACGACTGAAAATGTCTTATGTTAACACTCCCGAAAGAGTTTTGCGTTCCTTTGGAGTGTTTGACTGTAACACTAAGTCGTACAACTTCTAGCAATGACTATCGATATTACATGACTCGAAGCAGCATAGTGCCACAACATGACACAAGCAGCTGGTTCTATCTTAAATCAAACAAATTATAGGTTATAAATTTCAGAGTTTATCCCCGTTTTCACAATTTTAAGGCGAAAACTATTCGGCTTGGCACAGAGATGGCGTTTATATCGCTGAAACATTGCGTTTTGTTTTTGATGTATCGTTGCGTGTTGCCCACTAACTTAAGTCAACTGTTAACTTGTATGGAATAGTTTTGTTTATGCCCATGTTTCCGTTAGTGGTGTAGTACGTGATACATGCAGACTACTAAACTGGGAACCCAGTCATCATATAAGATAATTATTTGTTTTGGACGCTTTATTGCCACTACAGTCGAACTTGCTTTAGTGAAGGTTTTACATCGGTTTTTCTGCTTCGATTTCAGCAGCTACGAAACAGACGTCTCAGTTAAGATTTTCGCATCTATCTTGAAAGTAAGCCACGAGGATGACGTTCCAGAAACTGCAACCACAAATGAAAACATCGTCAAGTCGCATAATATGGAATTGCAGGGTAGGTAGCTAAAGGTATACGCAATAATTGACGTCCTGGGCATATCACGGGACAGCGTGCTGTACGTTCCCATGAAGAACTGAATGTGAGAAAGCTTTCTACAAGATCGAAGTTATATTTGTCGAATGCTGGCCAAAAGCAGAAGCGAGAAAATCTCTCAATAAATTTTAAATCGCTTTAGAAAGAACTCAAAAGATTTAATGTTAAGAAAGACACCATTTACAGAAAGGCTGTTCAGGTAGATGAACAATTTGAAATGCACTTTATACGCCGATTTGGTTTTTGTAGATGAGGCACGGACCCACCACTTCACTCTAGAAATGAAGCAACAAGCAAAGCAATAAATGGAAGTCGACGGCCCTGCTCCAAAAAAGGATCACCGGTCGGATAGATTAAGACAGCGGGTCACGGGAAACAAACGGGATTCTTGGATAAATGTTTGTCGATTTTCCAGGCCCGCCTGATTTGCTTGTATACTGAAGCTATCAATGATTTCCTACGCTTTCATCGTCAGTACTGTCGTACTAATAGGCCGTGTTTTACTTCCGTATGTAGTTGGTCAAATTGTATCATGGAGACGTCACAAACTGACGGAACCTCTATATGCTACTACAGATTATGTCTATGTCTGTCATGAAGGAATATTAGTAGCATATGGAAGTTTCGCGGCTTCGTGACGCCTCCATGAAATAATTCGACCAACTATATACGAAGGTACAACAAGGCCTATCAGCAAGACAGCACTGAAGATGACGGCATAGGAAATCGTTGATTGCTTGCGCATATAAAATGAATGTGGCAAGGCAGAAAAGCCGAGAAACATTTATCCAAGAGTATTGCTTTGAGAAACTACCTAGTGATACCCAGATACTTCTTCGACAACAACTCACAAAGTATTCGAGACGAATGGAAAAACAAAAGACTTGAAATATGTGTTCCAAAATGGCAAAAAGTATTCTTGCGTCGGTACTATGAAAAGTGCTTTGGCAAATGGGAAAACTGAGATGTTCAAATTACAGAAACTTCCAACTGCACCTCGTAACATCTAGATATTCCCATATCTAAAGAAATTTGTGAGTGGACAGCTATTAGAGTGCAGTGTGGAGTTATGGAAGTCGTAACTATATTTTCCAGAGGGAATTACTGACAGGGGAACCTTTCGACACAGTACTCGTACATTGATTCAGTTGAAAAATTAAGCGGCTTTTTTTTTACGTAGTGTTGTGTTTCGGTGGAAGCAGCCAGCTTGCGGACTCACGTGCGGGTGGGCGGCGCGCGCCAGCAGCAGCAGCAGCAGCGGCAGCAGCAGGGGTGTCGGCGCCATGGCGTGCCGGCGGCGACTGCGCTCGCGGTTGGGCCAGCCTGCGCTGCCGGCCGGGCGACACTGTCCGGGTAGGAGTGGGGGGAGCAGCACGATAAGAGACAGGCCAGGGGCGGCGGGGACACTACAGATCCCAAAACGGCTGCTGCTGGCCTTGCCTTAAGTAACAGGGATTAAATAGTAGCCAGCGGAAAAATGCTACTATCGGAGCAAAAACAAAAAAGGCGAATGTGCTCCAGTTTAAAGCAGTCTGAGGGTGAAAAATGGGTAGCAGCTACCTCACTCTACCTTCTTCAGTACCTTTAAAAAAAAAATTCCAAAATTTTGACATGCGAACATATTCACGCTGTGTTTAACATGTAACTCACCTCTGACTCCCACAGCTCTCTAAACTATGACGTACATCAATTAGTCCATCGCTTTAAGCTGCTCATCCCCGTCCACTCCCACATGCTCTTTCCCACTTATTGATTCAGCCCAACGCATCTTTGACTCTCTTCAACTGTCACTGCCTCCTGTCTCGCAGCCTGGGTCACTGTTCTGTCCTGTCTTACTGCTACTGCCTCACTCATTCCTGCCCATTGCTGCTCTCTCTTCTCACTGTCACTACCTTTGTCACTAACTGTCACCCACTTCCACTTTCTCCTTCTCTTTCTTCTTCTCTCACTTGCACTGTCTCCAACACACTTTTCGTAGCACTGTTCTGTCACTGTGAACTATGTTCCACTGCCGTTGCGTCCCTCTCTTTCTCGCAGACTGCCATTGTCTGTCATTTTCGCTCTTTCTATACCACAACCACTGTCTGGAATTGTCCAGCACAGCATGTATTACTTTTCCCTCTCTTTCCCATTGCACTGTCTCCTCTCATAGCTTAAACAGCACGTATATGTTCGCATGCCAAGTATTTGATAAAAAATTTAAAGATGCTGAGAAAGTAGAGTGAGTCACTCTTTTAAACAGGATCATATTCGCCTATTTTGTGCTCCGATATGAGCATTTTTCCGCTGTTTCCCTTCTTTTCCCTGCCAGAGCAGGACATGTCACTCACATGAAAGAAACTTTATGGATCACTAAAATTTTGATTGTTATTATGTGAAATGGAAATAATGCCAAATTAATTTTACACCTGGGACCGGATCAATAATGCGCAAAAAATTTTCAATACTACAACACGGTTCCCAGATGATAACGGAGTCCTTTTACAACATATTTCTCCGTGCTACTTCAGTATATAAACAACTTTTTCACCTCACACCGGATTTTACGTGGACAAGTAGGGTAAATTCGAACCTCTGTATCTCCAAAACGGATAAAAATATCAAGCGACCAACCGATTTGCTCCATTTGCCCAAGCAAATCCTGCACTGTAGGACACTAACACTAATGCGATTCTTCTGTTGAGCATACAAATGGTCCCTAGCCCAAGGACTTTTCAACACACTTGACCCTGCCTTTCTATCGTGAACAGAACCCGAGGTACGAGTCCTGTAAGGATCCAGTTTTTATGTGCAGAGATTTGGAACATACTGGTAGCGCATGCTGTCGCATGCTTACTGATAAGCACGGGGGGCTAATAATTAATCACCACCTCTAGCCTTGATAATAACCTCATTTTGGCGAGGGACAGAGACCACAAGTATCTTCTGGTATACCAAATTCAGTAGAAGCCGCTCTGTGGCCCCGTTCAGCCGCACAGCTATCAAGCTGCAGGAATGCTCCAATAGCCCCAGACATTACCAATGACATTAAGATCGAGTAATCTAGCAGGCCAATCGCCGTTTCGTAGGGTGCCTGAGTGATGTTCAAACCAGGAACGGACGCGTGCAGACCAGTGATCGCTGCTGTAGTTGTCTCGAATATCAGAAAATCCACAGCGTGGCCACCATAAAGATTGTAATGTTATGTGAGCCTCAATGCCCCTTTTTTTAACCAATTTGTGTCTGATTTTATTCTGAGAAGCTCAGTAATGTATGTAAATACTGTAAATGTAAATTTGATTCAAAAAGTACTTGAAGTGAAGTGAAGCGCAGCTGGACAGCAACAAACTCTTTAGCGCGCAATCCCTGCAACGATAGTAGTTGTTAATCTTTGAGTATGGACTCTAAAAGAAAAGGCAATTGATTTATTAGAAGAAAAAGAGAACTGTTAATCTGTACCTTGTGGGAAGAGGGCGTGTTGCTGGGCCGTCGCTCAGAACGTATTGGTACATTTAATGAAAATTGATATCTTAGTGATAAAACCGAGTAAAGTATGTGTATGAGTTGCCAAACATTTCTGTATACAAATTATCTGGAAGTGAAGAATAGAAATATCTTGTTTTTGGAAAAGGAGGTGAACTTCATTGTCGTCGCCGTCTATCAATCGACAGAATTGTAAGTGTACAAAGGTCACTAAAATACAGGAAAAGAAATGCATTCTCTGTAATTTTCATTCAGTAAGTAACAACCTCTCGTAATTTCTTAATTACAGTAACTGGATTACGTTCTTGTACAATAGTATGGTACTGAACTCCACTGACCAATTTTGATGTAGCTGGACGTGTAGTTTGAAGGAAGTTTGTGAGCTAAGCAATCTCCTTTTCTCATGAAAACCAGATTGCTGTTTGATCTTATTTACTTACAACAGTGGTTCCTTAGGTATGAAAAGCTACGGAAACTTGGGCTGAAAGCTATCCGCAATACGGCCAAGTAACTAACAGAGTCGTATTTTAAACCTTAAAGAACAATAACTTCCTCCAAATTGTAATACGTCACCAACTGGTGCAGAAGCTAGCTGATCATTCAAGAAGGCAGCAACCAAAATTCAGGTACCAGTTACGACTTAAAGTAAAAATCTCAATCAAAAATCAATCTGTCTCTCTCTCCGAAAACATATTTAAATATTCATATTATTAAAAAGAAAAAGTCATTTTTATAAGGTGCAAAAGAAAGGGCAGCGTTTAGTCACCGAGAAAGTTGGGATACACATTCTGGTCCTTGTTCATGTTAATATAATGCCACAGCCCAATGTATGGCAGAAAAATACCTCCCTTAACACCACAGATGTAAATCCAACAACAATCTCAACCAAACCGTTCACACACACACTGTGGATTAAAAGTCTCATTGTGTCGTTTGCGCACTCGATGCCTTACCTAAAGAGGGAAAATCCCCACCGCACTGCACGCTTCCAGTCAGCTACTGTCCAGTTTCGGTGTTGTTTCGCTGGACCGTCGAAGATGCGCTGGTTCATGTGTTGCTGGGAGCAATGTTTTTTATCGAGATACTAGACCTCAAATTTGCATTGCATGCAGACGCTCACAATGAACACATTGGGCTCTTCATGTGTCAAGCGCGTGCCGTGTGTGCGTTACCGAGCGAGGTGGCGCAGTGGTTAGCGCACTGGTTTCAAATTCGGCAGGACGACTGTTCAAATCACCGCCCTGCCATCCAGATTTAGGGTTTTCGTGACTTCCCTAAATCCTTCCAAACAAATGCGAAGATGGTTCATTTGAAAAGAGCACGACCAGTTTCCTTCCGCATCCTTCCATAATTCGAGCTTAAGCGCCGTCTCTGATGACCGCGCTGTCGACAGGACTTCAGTTCTAATAGTCCTTCTTTTCATGTGTGCCTTGACCGGGGCAAAACAGAGGCAGCTGGAGAGCCGTGAGAAACGGCATTTTAATGACAGGAATAAAAGAAAGGAAGAATAGGACTGAATGTTCTGTGGACGACGACGAGATCGTCAAAGATGAAACACTATCTCAGATAGCGTATAGGTGGGGCGGTCAATCGATCACATTTTCTTCAAAGGAACCATCTACCTTTTAGTCTTAACATTCTCTGGGAAACCACGAAAAATCTATTCTGTCTGGACGGGAATCTGAAGGGCTCCAAATTATGACTTAGCTGCCTTTCTTAATACACCAATTCGCTCGATGCGGGTTGCCATTTACTGCTGCGAATTCTAAAAGCGGATATATTTTCCAGAGTGCAGCACATCGGTCGCTATTTCAATAATGGACATGAAAAACCAGCGAGCTGTCATATCATCTGAACCACATCTTTGCTGCCGCGGAAAGAAGCCAACACCCCATACCTGTACGTCTGCTTACTGCTTTATGATTAACAGGGGTCAGTCAACGTCTGCAGTATGGACGAAATCATCTGGTCTGATGAATCAAGAGGCATGTTGATATATGCCGATAGTAAGGTACAAGCATGTTGAGAACCAGATGAGTCGATACATCTCACTTGCCACTGTTCAGCCCAGTGGTTTTTCTTTTGGAGAATATTCACATGGGAAGAGATGGCTCTAAGCACTATGGGATTTAACATCTGAGGTCAACAGTCCCCTAGACTTAGAACTACTTAAACCTAACTAACCTAAGGACATCACACACATCCATGCCCGAGGCAGGATTCGAACCTGCGACAGTAGCAGCAGCGCAGTTCCGGACTGAAGCGCCTAGAACAGCTCGGCCACAGCGGATGAGATGGAACCGCTGACAGGTTTATCATAACCTCTCTCTGGCGAAAGATACAGTTACCTTCTTGTGACATATCATTACAGGCTCCACCCAAAAGAATGTGTCAATTTGGCTATTGTAGGCCTTAGAACTGGGCTCCAGTGTCTGGGAGAATGTGGCCTTGCCCATCCTGGAAAGGATAATCTTACGAAATAGATGTTAGTCTGTGACCAGAAAGCAGGCTTTAGAGCGATCGGTTTTCTCCTAATGGCACCTGTTGTCCAGTGCCTGCAGGAAATAAACTTTCAAAAGCCTTTGAGAAGCTGCATCTGGAAGAGGAGTGGTATTAACGTGAGTTTCCCACTCACTGCCTATATTCTGCTCCTGAATCTGATTGGCAGAGAGGCCTGGATGTTAACACAATTTGGGGCTCACGACATGGGGAGTCGGCCGGCAACCGTCGTTGAATGTAGGATACGAGTTTTGTGTCCTCTGGGCTGGAGGTAGTGTTTCGAAGTGTAATTCGAGAGGTGGTTGCCAGATATCCGTGATTTAATTTTGTAGAAACTACATTCCAATATTAGAACCTTTGTCTCAACAACGGAACAAACTAGAAAAATATACAATAAGATGCACTAGTCGAAGTTTTAATCATCACCTCGCAAAAATCAATATGCAACCATGAGCCCTGGTGATGGCGGTAGTCCTCCTCCATGTATTCAGCCCTCAACGCGACTTATTTTTATCAATGATAGATGATTTGGTGGACACCTTGGTTGTAGAAGTCTGCGTTTTAATTGTTTGGGAAACGTCTGACCCTGAAATTCCCCTAGTCGTCTTTCTGGAAATACCTGCAATGTAAAAATTTCCTCATCCGAGGAAAGAGGAAGAACTCAGTGGCTGCCGTTCAAAAAGAATACTGTATAGGGACAGAGGCAAAATGTGCCAGCCAATGATCCAGCGCATTATGAGCTGTGCCGTTGACGTGGAACAAAGCGCTTCAGTTCAGTTTGACAACCTCAAATAACCTCATCAGGAGATTTCGGTAATACACAGTCCAGTCATATCAACATGACTGCTACTTATGTCAAAGTACAATAACCACTCACAGACGACAGGTGGTAGCACTAGCAATGGAGGGTATATAAAGCATGTTGGGGGGGACAGAAAACAATGCAGTCATTGTCGTAATGTGGAAACAGAGATTTTTATCTGATGTCCAAAAGGCCATGATCATTGGATTTTGGGCCACGGAAGGAAACATTCCTGGAACAGCTAAGTTTGTAAACTGTTCGTGTGCCATCTTGGTTAAAGAATACTGTTGTTGTTGTTGTGGTCTTCAGTCCTGAGACTGGTTTGATGCAGCGCTCCATGCTACCCTATCCTGTGCAAGCTGGTTCATCTCTCAGTGCTTACGGCAACCTACATCCTGAATCTGCTTAATGTATTCATCTCTTGGTCTCCCTCTACGATTTTTACCCTCCACGCTGCCCTCCAATGCTAAATTAGTGGTCCCTTGATGCCTCAGAACACGTCCTACCAACCGGTCCCTTCTTCTTCTCAAGTTGTGCCACAAACTCCTCTTCTCCCCAGTTCTATTCAATACCTCCTCATTAGTTATGTGATCTACCCATCTAATCTGCAGCATTCTTCTGTAGCAACACATTTCGAAAGCTTCTATTCTCATCTTGTCCAAACTATTTTTCGTCCACGTTTCACTTCCATACATGGCTACACTCCATACAAATACTTTCAGAAACGACTTCCTGACACTTAAATCTATACTCGATGCTAACAAATTTCTCTTCTTCAGAAACGCTTTCCTTGCCGTTGCCAGTCTACATTTTATATCCTCTCTTCTTCGACCATCATCAGTTATTTTGCTCCCCAAATAGCAAAACTCCTTTACTACTTTAAGTGTCTCATTTCCTAATCTAATTCCCTCAGCATCACCCGACTTAATTCGACTACATTCCATTATCCTCGTTTTGTTTTTGTTGATGTTTATCTTATATCCTCCTTTCAAGACACTGTCTATTCCGTTCAACCGCTCTTCCAAGTCCTTTGCGGTCTCTGACAGAATTACAATGTCATCGGCGAACCTCAAAGTTTTTATTTCTTCTCCATGGGTTTTAATAGCTACTCCGAATTTTTCTTTTGTTTCCTTTACTGCTTGCAATATACAGATTGAATAACATCGGTGAGGGGCTACAAACCTGTCTCTCTCCCTTCCCAACCACTGCTTCCCTTTCATGCCCCTCGACTCTTATAACTGCCATCTGGTTTCTGTACAAATTGTAAATAGCCTTTCACTCCCTGTATTTTACCCCTGCCACCTTTAGAATTTGAAAGAGTGTATTCCAGTCAACATTGTCAAAAGCTTTCTCGAAGTCTACGAATGCTAGAAACGTAGGTTTGCCTTTACTTAATCTTTCTTCTAAAATAAGTCGTAAGGTCAGTATTGCCTCACGTATTCCAATATTTCTACGGAATCCAAACTGATCTTCCCCGAAGTCGGCTTCTACCAGTTTTTCCATTCGTCTGTGAAGAATTAGTGTTAGTATTTTGCAGCTGTGACTTATTAAACTGATAGTTCGGTAATTTTTACATCTGCCAACATCTGCTTTCTTTGGGATTGGAATTATTATATTCTTCTTGAAGTCTGTAAAGCATACTAGAAATGGTAAAATGGCGCTACCAACAGAGACGCCGAGGCAAGGGTGGTGCTCAAATGGTTCAAGTGGCTCTGAGCGCTATTGTACTTAACATCTGAGGTCATCAGTCCCCTAGAACTCAGAACTACTTAAACCTAACTAACCTAAAGACATCACACACATCCATGCCCGAGGCAGAATTCGAACCTGCGACTGTAGCGGTCGCGCGGTTCCAGACTGTAGCGCCTAGAAGCGCTCGGCCACTCCGGCCGGCTAAGGGTGGTGCACTACAGACCATAGATAACAATTGAACGACGGCTGTGGAGAAATGTACAGGCGAACACTTGTGGAACTGTCGAGCAACTGACCGCCCAGATGAAGCAAGGCTACCAACAATGTCTCGTCAACGAACTTTCAGCGAACGGTGGTGCATATGGGCCTCTGCAGCAGACCCCAGGTTCACATACCCATGCTGAATCCTCTTCATCGGCACTAAGGCTCAAATTTGCACGCCAGTGCCGCAACTAGATGTCTACTGAATGGCGTTTTCAGATGAATCACTTTTTATACTACATCGTGCAGATGGCGGGTATAGCGTGAAAGCCTGAAAACAAACAAAGAGAGGCCCTTATGGTCTGGGGAGTGTTTTGTGGCATTCCCTGGGAGATCTTGTCATTATGGAAGGCACACTGGATCGACACAAGTATGCATCTATCTTTGGGGACCATGTCCAGTCCTACACGCAGTTTGTTTTTCCTATGGACGATGGCGCCTACCAGCTGGACAATGCTACGTGTCACACAGTTTGCAGATTATGTGCGTGGTTCGAAGAGCACCAGGATGAGTTTACCATGCTTAACTCGCCACCAGACGCCCCATATTTAAAACCAATCGAGCATCTGTGGGACACGTCGATCGGGCTGTTCGCTCCGTGGATTCTCAACCGAGAAACCTAGCGCAGCTTGCCACGACACTGGAATCAGTATTGCTCCACACCCCTGTCGATACATTCCCAAACGTCACTGACCCTCTTCCTGCACGTCTCACGGTGGTATGCGCTGCAAAACGTAGCTATTCCTACTTTTGACAGATAATCGTATTAATGTGATGGGACAGTGTACGTTCACTTTACAATTTACCCCTTAGGCCGGCATTACAGTATCATATTTCTTCGACAAAGAAATATGATCAAATATTTGTCAAATTTCTTTGACAAAGATCTCTGACGTGGCACTGTCGTTATATTTTTTGTCAAATTTCAAGATGGCGTATAACAACTTGATATTATGTGCTGCATTTGCTCGTACCACAACTGCATTGTGTGTGTATTTGGAATAAAAGTGGTGGGAAAAAAGGAAACATACTTGGATGAATCCATAGGTGTTACCCCGAGATAACAAAAGCATTCAGCAAAAATTGTTATGAGAGCTGCAAATGGAGGATGTCAATTACTCATGAATGGATGAAAGTGTATTTCAGTATTTACACAGCAAAGTGGCTTCTCATATTACTGAACAGAATGCTCTCTTGAGGAATGTTATACCTGCAGAAGACAAGAAAACTATGACACTGGGATTTCTTGATACAGGAGAGAGCTGCTCTAGTTTACAACACAGCACCCGAATATCACACTTCACATTAAACAAAATAATTTCAGAAACGTGTGAAATGGTTTATAAAGCACTGAAGGGGGAATATGAAAAGTAAATAAATGTTTAATGCACTATATGGACAATAAGAACTATATTTATTTTTGAATAATTTAATTAATGGAATTAGTGTTCCAACAACTGCATAATTAATAAGAAGTACGAAACACATGAATCGCTTTTTAACTTGTGGCGTCTAAAGTTCGAAAAAAGACAAAGTAGAATGCAAAGTTACGAAGAATTTTTTATTTTAGAGTGTGACCACATCCTCTGTTCTGTCTTGCTGTAAAGTTGCCTCGATGTTTTCAGAAGTAGAGATGGATGGCTGTAGCTGTGATTGTGGACATATGTCGCCTGCAGCACATTCCACCTGCCCATCAACACACAATTAATAGCATGCACTGTGCCCCTTGCCATCCTAGTCGAAGCAAGCTTACTAAAAATAAATAAATAAATAAAAATTTTAAAAAAGAAAGTGTCGAAGGAACACGCCAACTTTGAAGCCATGTTTACACACTCCAAAGATGTAAAACAGCTGTAGCGACGCCAGCGCTCCAAGTGGTTACATTTCACATTGCAGTGAACAGAAGACGAACGGCTTTTATGATCAAATCTACGGCGAGGCCCTAGATATGATCATATTTATTTGACGACAGGCGAGATTTGACAAAGTTCCATATTAAACCATCAAATTTCTTTGACATAAGTATTTGACATATCAACTATGACAAAGACATATTATAGTGCAATACCGACCTTAGAACCATAAGCTATCAGCGCCACACCACGGCAGTCCTGAAAACACTCCGCAGCCCCTAGACCTATTATAGTTGGGCCTTCGCCTCTTTCAGCAGTGGTTTAGGTAAGCTCCATCCACAGGCTCTGGTGGGCCCACCGGTACCGACCGACAGACGTGTTATCCTCTGCCAATGGCGTCACTGGATGCTGTATGGAGAGGGGTGGGGTCAGCACACAGCTCTCTCAACCTGTGTCGATGGTAAATCTACGTATCTCTCCTGCTTGCTTTTTCAATGGGCAGTCATGAGACCTTGCGGAGACTGTCACACTCGAAATGTAGTACACGATGCCCTATATGTGACTGACTCCCACCTTTTCCATGATCGTCTCGATTGTGATACACCTGCTTTCTAGCTCCAGGACGTCTACATCTTCCACGATTCTCGGCTGTTCGCAGAGAGATGGTCTGCCACTTTGGTCTTGGTCAGTCAGACTTGGTTGACCACACCGAAAGCGCCCATGCTGGCTAATTACAGTGTCATATAATGGTTTGTTATTGCCGTACACTTATATTAACTCAGCAAGGACTTCTGGAGCGTTGTTCCTCTTCAAATACAGAAAACAAAGGACCACACGATACTTCACTATGTTAATGGTATGCTCTCTTTTGTTTCAGCTCCTCTAGCAGCGTGCTACGGTACTGTGTCACAGGGATTTCAGCATGCACCAGGACTGCATACATTACCTGCTAACAAGCGAAATATTTAATTGCATGTCGTCATTTTTTCGAGGTGCCAATTAAAACTTTATGACTACCCCTCGTATAAGCCTCACAAGCGTAAAGAAACTTTATTTTTTCAACAACTTGACGACATAGTTCAAGCTAATAGTCAGAATATTATTGCTGTTGAAAATGCCAGTTTTTGATCAATCAACTGCAAACAGTGCCAAGGTTCATACATGGAATCGATCAACAGTTACACTACCGGAAAAAATAAGTACGGCTTGAAAAACGATGTCGATTTTCATACGATGACAAAATATGCTACCTGGAGGACTGTAGGTGAAATGATAAGAGTTTCAGCGTTGTCCGCCAGCAGGTGACGTAGTGCTGTCGCTACCAAAGCGCCCTCTGCATCTATACTTTAAAAGGCATGCAAATTAGCCGCAGTGTGGAGCAGACGTAAAGCTCGCAGGCATCATGGCGCAGGGACACACTAGTGCTTCTTCCTACAGCCAACTTAGACAGTCTGAGAGGGGTCAGATGGTGGCCTTTCGAGCTGCGCGATGGTCGTTTCAGAGAACTGGCACCCTTGTATTGTAAAGGCAGCAATGGCAGACCGTACAGTTTCCATACTGCAGGTAAGAGCAAATATGAGCCCACAAGTATGAACACGAACTGTTCCGTACTGGCTAGTAGCAGTGGGACTATGGCCGCACACATCTCTCGCTCGTCTTTCTCTCATGCCACAGCATTGCCTGGTTCCGTCAGAGGATCACCTGAAAGTTGGAATGGCGTGCAGATTCCACTAGCAGGCAAGTGATAGTCATACAACTTCCCTCTCCAGCACCATCGCCGTAATCGTCTCCAACCGAGCACGTGATGGTAAGAGAAGTGATGCGCGTGAATCGTCCTCCCACAACTCTTACAGAGCTTCGCGACAGATCGGGCAGCTGTAGAATAACGTATTCCAAGGCAGTATTCTACATCTACATTTATACTCCTCAAGCCACCCAACGCTGTGTGGCAGAGGGCACTTTACGTGCCACTGTCATTACCTCCCTTTCCTGTTCCAGTCGCGTATGGTTCGCGGGAAGAACGATTGTCTGAAAGCCTCCGTGCGCGCTCGAATCTCTCTAATTTTACATTCGTGATCTCCTCGGGAGGTATAAGTAGGGGGAAGCAATATATTCGATACCTCATCCAGAAACGCACCCTCTCGAAACCTGGCGGGCAAGCTACACCGCGATGCAGAGCGTCTCTCTTGAGGAGTCTGCCACTTGAGTTTGCTAAACATCTCCGTAACGCTATCACGCTTACCAAATAACCCTGTGACGAAACGCGCCGCTCTTCTTTGGATATTCTCTATCTCCTCCGTCAAACCGATCTGGTACGGATCCCACATTGATGATCAATACTCAAGTATAAGTCGAACGAGTGTTTTGTAAGCCACCTCCTTTGTTGATGGACTACATTTTCTAAGGACTCTCCCAATGAATCTCAACCTGGTACCCGCCTTACCAACAATTAATTTTATATGATCATTCTACTTCAAATCGTTCCGCACGCATACTCCCAGATATTTTACAGAAGTAACTGCTACCAGTGTTTGTTCCGCTATCATATAATCATACAATAAAGGATCCTTCTTTCTATGTATTCGCAATACATTACATTTGTCTATGTTAAGGGTCAGTTGCCACTCCCTGCACCAAGTGCCTATCCGCTGCAGATCTTCCTGCATTTCGCTACAATTTTCTAATGCTGCAACTTCTCTGTATACTACAGCATCATCCGCGAAAACCCGCATGGAACTTCCGACACTATCTACTAGGTCATTTATATATATTGTGAAAAGCAATGGTCCCATAACACTCCCCTGTGGCACGCCAGAGGTTACTTTAACGTCTGTAGACGTCTCTCCATTGGTAACAACATGCTGTGTTCTGTTTGCTAAAAACTCTTCAATCCAGCCACACAGCTGGTCTGATATTCCGTAGGCTCTTACTTTGTTTATCAGGCGACAGTGCGGAACTGTATCGAACGCCTTCCGGAAGTCAAGGAAAATAGCATCTACCTGGGAGCCTGTATCTAATATTTTCTGGGTCTCATGAACAAATAAAGCGAGTTGGGTCTCACACGATCGCTGTTTCCGGAATCCATGTTGCTTCCTGCAGAGTAGATTCTGGGTTTCCAAAAACGACATGACACTCGAGCAAAAAACATGTTCTAAAATTCTACAACAGATCGACGTCAGAGATATAGGTCTATAGTTTTGCGCATCTGCTCGACGACCCTTCTTGTAGACTGGGACTACCTGTGCTCTTCGCCAATCATTTAGAACCTTCCGTTCCTCTAGAGACTTGCGGTACACGGATGTTGGAAGGGGGCCAAGTTCTTTCGCGTACTCTGTGTAGGATCGAATTGGTATCCCGTCAGGTCCAGTGGACTTTCCTCTGTTGAGTGATTCCAGTTGCTTTTCTATTCCTTGGACACTTATTTCGATGTCAGCCATTTTTTCGTTTGTGCGAGGATTTAGAGAAGGATCTGCAGTGCGGTCTTCCTCTGTGAAACAGCTTTGGAAAAAGGTGTTTAGTATTTCAGCTTTACGCGTGCCATCTTCTGTTTCAATGCCATCATCATCCCGGAGTGTCTGGATATGCTGTTTCGAGCCACTTACTGATTTAACGTAAGACCAGAACTTCCTAGGATTTTCTGTCAAGTCGGTACATAGAATTTTACTTTCGAATTCACTGAACGCTTCACGCATGGTCCTCCATAGCTGACTTTGACATCGTTTAGCTTCTGTTTGTCTGAGAGGTTTTGGCTGCGTTTAAACTTGCAGTGAAGCTCTCTTTGCTTTCGCAGTAATTCCCTAACTTTGTTGTTGAACCACGGTGGGTTTTTCCCGTCCCTCACAGTTTTACTCGGCACGTACCTGTCTAAAACGCATTTTACGATTGCCTTGAACTTTTTCCATAAACACTCAACATTGGCAGTGTCGGAACAGAAATTTTCGTTTTGATCTGTTAGGTAGTCTGAAATCTGCCTTCTATTACTCTTGCTAAACAGATAAACCTTCCTCCCTTTTTTAAATTCCTATTAGCTTCCATATTCAGGGATGCTGCAACGGCCTTATGATCACTGATTCCCTGTTCTGCACTTACAGAGTCGAAAAGTTCGGGTCTGTTTGTTATCAGTAGGTCCAAGATGTTATCTCCACGAGTCGGTTCTCTGTTTAATTGCTCAAGGTAATTTTCGGATGGTGCACTCAGTATAATGTCACTCGATGCTCTGTCTCTACCACCCGTCCTAAACATCTGAGTGTCCCAGTCTATATCTGGTAAATTGAAATCTCCACCTAAGACTATAACATGCTGAGAAAATTTATGTGAAATGTATTCCAAATTTTCTCTCAGTTGTTCTGTCACTAATGCTGCTGAGTCGGGAGGTCGGTAAAAGGAGCCAATTATTAACCTAGCTCGGTTGTTGAGTGTAACCTCCACCCATAATAATTCACAGGAACTATCCACTTCTACTTCACTACAGGATAAACTACTATTAACAGCGACAAACACGCCACCACCGGTTGCATGCGATCTATCCTTTCTAAACACAATCTGTGCCTTTGTAAAAATTTCGGCAGAATTTATCTCTGGCTTCAGCCAGCTTTCTGTACCTATAACGATTTCAGCTTCAGTACTTTCTATCAGTGCTTGAAGTTCCGGTACTTAACCAATGCAGCTTCCACGGTTTACAATTACAATACCGATTCCTGCTTGGTCCCCGCATGTGCTGACTTTGCCCCGCACCCTTTGAGGCTGTTGCCCTTTCTGTACTTGCCCGAGGCCATCT